>NC_053393.1:323771133-324400682 GCF_905171765.1 Bufo bufo
GATTTCAAGTAGGCCTCAAATACCAGAAACTAGTTATTTTGAGAATGGCAAATTTGGGAATGGTTTTTCAACCCAGAAAAAAAAGTGTGCTTTTACGGTCACTACAAATAACTTGACCAGCTAAAACAGTACAGATTTGGTTAAATAGAGATGTGAGGCCTGTTTTTTTTTGCGCTGTGTGACAGGTATAGGTTTAATCACAGAATCAGATTTCTATCAGCACGCTAGCGTGTGTCTTAGGTTTTTCTGAATGACACTATCACTAGCTTCAATGTAAGATATTCTTTTTGGGATAGATTTCAAGTAGGCCTCAAATACCAGAAACTAGTTATTTTGAGAATGGCAAATTTGGGAATGGTTTTTCAACCCAGAAAAAAAAGTGTGCTTTTACGGTCACTACAAATAACTTGACCAGCTAAAACAGTACAGATTTGGTTAAATAGAGATGTGAGGCCTGTTTTTTTTTGCGCTGTGTGACAGGTATAGGTTTAATCACAGAATCAGACTTCTATCTGCACGCTAGCGTGTGTCTTAGGTTTTTCTGAATGACACTATCACTAGCTTCAATGTAAGATATTCTTTTTGGGATAGATTTCAAGTAGGCCTCAAATACCAGAAACTAGTTATTTTGAGAATGGCAAATTTGGGAATGGTTTTTCAACCCAGAAAAAAAAAGTGTGCTTTTACGGTCACTACAAATAACTTGACCAGCTAAAACAGTACAGATTTGGTTAAATAGAGATGTGAGGCCTGTTTTTTTTTGCGCTGTGTGACAGGTATAGGTTTAATCACAGAATCAGATTTCTATCAGCACGCTAGCGTGTGTCTTAGGTTTTTCTGAATGACACTATCACTAGCTTCAATGTAAGATATTCTTTTTGGGATAGATTTCAAGTAGGCCTCAAATACCAGAAACTAGTTATTTTGAGAATGGCAAATTTGGGAATGGTTTTTCAACCCAGAAAAAAAAGTGTGCTTTTACGGTCACTACAAATAACTTGACCAGCTAAAACAGTACAGATTTGGTTAAATAGAGATGTGAGGCCTGTTTTTTTTTGCGCTGTGTGACAGGTATAGGTTTAATCACAGAATCAGATTTCTATCAGCACGCTAGCGTGTGTCTTAGGTTTTTCTGAATGACACTATCACTAGCTTCAATGTAAGATATTCTTTTTGGGATAGATTTCAAGTAGGCCTCAAATACCAGAAACTAGTTATTTTGAGAATGGCAAATTTGGGAATGGTTTTTCAACCCAGAAAAAAAAGTGTGCTTTTACGGTCACTACAAATAACTTGACCAGCTAAAACAGTACAGATTTGGTTAAATAGAGATGTGAGGCCTGTTTTTTTTTGCGCTGTGTGACAGGTATAGGTTTAATCACAGAATCAGACTTTCTATCAGCACGCTAGCGTGTGTCTTAGGTTTTTCTGAATGACACTATCACTAGCTTCAATGTAAGATATTCTTTTTGGGATAGATTTCAAGTAGGCCTCAAATACCAGAAACTAGTTATTTTGAGAATGGCAAATTTGGGAATGGTTTTTCAACCCAGAAAAAAAAGTGTGCTTTTACGGTCACTACAAATAACTTGACCAGCTAAAACAGTACAGATTTGGTTAAATAGAGATGTGAGGCCTGTTTTTTTTTGCGCTGTGTGACAGGTATAGGTTTAATCACAGAATCAGATTTCTATCAGCACGCTAGCGTGTGTCTTAGGTTTTTCTGAATGACACTATCACTAGCTTCAATGTAAGATATTCTTTTTGGGATAGATTTCAAGTAGGCCTCAAATACCAGAAACTAGTTATTTTGAGAATGGCAAATTTGGGAATGGTTTTTCAACCCAGAAAAAAAAAGTGTGCTTTTACGGTCACTACAAATAACTTGACCAGCTAAAACAGTACAGATTTGGTTAAATAGAGATGTGAGGCCTGTTTTTTTTTGCGCTGTGTGACAGGTATAGGTTTAATCACAGAATCAGACTTCTATCTGCACGCTAGCGTGTGTCTTAGGTTTTTCTGAATGACACTATCACTAGCTTCAATGTAAGATATTCTTTTTGGGATAGATTTCAAGTAGGCCTCAAATACCAGAAACTAGTTATTTTGAGAATGGCAAATTTGGGAATGGTTTTTCAACCCAGAAAAAAAAGTGTGCTTTTACGGTCACTACAAATAACTTGACCAGCTAAAACAGTACAGATTTGGTTAAATAGAGATGTGAGGCCTGTTTTTTTTTGCGCTGTGTGACAGGTATAGGTTTAATCACAGAATCAGATTTCTATCAGCACGCTAGCGTGTGTCTTAGGTTTTTCTGAATGACACTATCACTAGCTTCAATGTAAGATATTCTTTTTGGGATAGATTTCAAGTAGGCCTCAAATACCAGAAACTAGTTATTTTGAGAATGGCAAATTTGGGAATGGTTTTTCAACCCAGAAAAAAAAGTGTGCTTTTACGGTCACTACAAATAACTTGACCAGCTAAAACAGTACAGATTTGGTTAAATAGAGATGTGAGGCCTGTTTTTTTTTGCGCTGTGTGACAGGTATAGGTTTAATCACAGAATCAGACTTCTATCAGCACGCTAGCGTGTGTCTTAGGTTTTTCTGAATGACACTATCACTAGCTTCAATGTAAGATATTCTTTTTGGGATAGATTTCAAGTAGGCCTCAAATACCAGAAACTAGTTATTTTGAGAATGGCAAATTTGGGAATGGTTTTTCAACCCAGAAAAAAAAGTGTGCTTTTACGGTCACTACAAATAACTTGACCAGCTAAAACAGTACAGATTTGGTTAAATAGAGATGTGAGGCCTGTTTTTTTTTGCGCTGTGTGACAGGTATAGGTTTAATCACAGAATCAAACTTCTATCAGCACGCTAGCGTGTGTCTTAGGTTTTTCTGAATGACACTATCACTAGCTTCAATGTAAGATATTCTTTTTGGGATAGATTTCAAGTAGGCCTCAAATACCAGAAACTAGTTATTTTGAGAATGGCAAATTTGGGAATGGTTTTTCAACCCAGAAAAAAAAGTGTGCTTTTACGGTCACTACAAATAACTTGACCAGCTAAAACAGTACAGATTTGGTTAAATAGAGATGTGAGGCCTGTTTTTTTTTGCGCTGTGTGACAGGTATAGGTTTAATCACAGAATCAGACTTCTATCAGCACGCTAGCGTGTGTCTTAGGTTTTTCTGAATGACACTATCACTAGCTTCAATGTAAGATATTCTTTTTGGGATAGATTTCAAGTAGGCCTCAAATACCAGAAACTAGTTATTTTGAGAATGGCAAATTTGGGAATGGTTTTTCAACCCAGAAAAAAAAAGTGTGCTTTTACGGTCACTACAAATAACTTGACCAGCTAAAACAGTACAGATTTGGTTAAATAGAGATGTGAGGCCTGTTTTTTTTTGCGCTGTGTGACAGGTATAGGTTTAATCACAGAATCAGACTTCTATCAGCACGCTAGCGTGTGTCTTAGGTTTTTCTGAATGACACTATCACTAGCTTCAATGTAAGATATTCTTTTTGGGATAGATTTCAAGTAGGCCTCAAATACCAGAAACTAGTTATTTTGAGAATGGCAAATTTGGGAATGGTTTTTCAACCCAGAAAAAAAAGTGTGCTTTTACGGTCACTACAAATAACTTGACCAGCTAAAACAGTACAGATTTGGTTAAATAGAGATGTGAGGCCTGTTTTTTTTTTGCGCTGTGTGACAGGTATAGGTTTAATCACAGAATCAGACTTCTATCAGCACGCTAGCGTGTGTCTTAGGTTTTTCTGAATGACACTATCACTAGCTTCAATGTAAGATATTCTTTTTGGGATAGATTTCAAGTAGGCCTCAAATACCAGAAACTAGTTATTTTGAGAATGGCAAATTTGGGAATGGTTTTTCAACCCAGAAAAAAAAGTGTGCTTTTACGGTCACTACAAATAACTTGACCAGCTAAAACAGTACAGATTTGGTTAAATAGAGATGTGAGGCCTGTTTTTTTTGCGCTGTGTGACAGGTATAGGTTTAATCACAGAATCAGATTTCTATCAGCACGCTAGCGTGTGTCTTAGGTTTTTCTGAATGACACTATCACTAGCTTCAATGTAAGATATTCTTTTTGGGATAGATTTCAAGTAGGCCTCAAATTCCAGAAACTAGTTATTTTGAGAATGGCAAATTTGGGAATGGTTTTTCAACCCAGAAAAAAAAGTGTGCTTTTACGGTCACTACAAATAACTTGACCAGCTAAAACAGTACAAATTTGGTTAAATAGAGATGTGAGGCCTGTTTTTTTTTGCGCTGTGTGACAGGTATAGGTTTAATCACAGAATCAGATTTCTATCAGCACGCTAGCGTGTGTCTTAGGTTTTTCTGAATGACACTATCACTAGCTTCAATGTAAGATATTCTTTTTGGGATAGATTTCAAGTAGGCCTCAAATACCAGAAACTAGTTATTTTGAGAATGGCAAATTTGGGAATGGTTTTTCAACCCAGAAAAAAAAGTGTGCTTTTACGGTCACTACAAATAACTTGACCAGCTAAAACAGTACAGATTTGGTTAAATAGAGATGTGAGGCCTGTTTTTTTTTGCGCTGTGTGACAGGTATAGGTTTAATCACAGAATCAGATTTCTATCAGCACGCTAGCGTGTGTCTTAGGTTTTTCTGAATGACACTATCACTAGCTTCAATGTAAGATATTCTTTTTGGGATAGATTTCAAGTAGGCCTCAAATACCAGAAACCAGTTATTTTGAGAATTGCAAATTTGGGAATGGTTTTTCAACCCAGAAAAAAAAGTGTGCTTTTACGGTCACTACAAATAACTTGACCAGCTAAAACAGTACAGATTTGGTTAAATAGAGATGTGAGGCCTGTTTTTTTTTGCGCTGTGTGACAGGTATAGGTTTAATCACAGAATCAGATTTCTATCAGCACGCTAGCGTGTGTCTTAGGTTTTTCTGAATGACACTATCACTAGCTTCAATGTAAGATATTATTTTTGGGATAGATTTCAAGTAGGCCTCAAATACCAGAAACTAGTTATTTTGAGAATGGCAAATTTGGGAATGGTTTTTCAACCCAGAAAAAAAAGTGTGCTTTTACGGTCACTACAAATAACTTGACCAGCTAAAACAGTACAGATTTGGTTAAATAGAGATGTGAGGCCTGTTTTTTTTTTGCGCTGTGTGACAGGTATAGGTTTAATCACAGAATCAGATTTCTATCAGCACGCTAGCGTGTGTCTTAGGTTTTTCTGAATGACACTATCACTAGCTTCAATGTAAGATATTATTTTTGGGATAGATTTCAAGTAGGCCTCAAATACCAGAAACTAGTTATTTTGAGAATTGCAAATTTGGGAATGGTTTTTCAACCCAGAAAAAAAAGTGTGCTTTTACGGTCACTACAAATAACTTGACCAGCTAAAACAGTACAGATTTGGTTAAATAGAGATGTGAGGCCTGTTTTTTTTTGCGCTGTGTGACAGGTATAGGTTTAATCACAGAATCAGATTTCTATCAGCACGCTAGCGTGTGTCTTAGGTTTTTCTGAATGACACTATCACTAGCTTCAATGTAAGATATTCTTTTTGGGATAGATTTCAAGTAGGCCTCAAATACCAGAAACCTAGTTATTTTGAGAATGGCAAATTTGGAATGGTTTTTCAACCCAGAAAAAAAAGTGTGCTTTTACGGTCACTACAAATAACTTGACCAGCTAAAACAGTACAGATTTGGTTAAATAGAGATGTGAGGCCTGTTTTTTTTTGCGCTGTGTGACAGGTATAGGTTTAATCACAGAATCAGATTTCTATCAGCACGCTAGCGTGTGTCTTAGGTTTTTCTGAATGACACTATCACTAGCTTCAATGTAAGATATTCTTTTTGGGATAGATTTCAAGTAGGCCTCAAATACCAGAAACTAGTTATTTTGAGAATGGCAAATTTGGGAATGGTTTTTTCAACCCAGAAAAAAAAGTGTGCTTTTACGGTCACTACAAATAACTTGACCAGCTAAAACAGTACAGATTTGGTTAAATAGAGATGTGAGGCCTGTTTTTTTTTGCGCTGTGTGACAGGTATAGGTTTAATCACAGAATCAGATTTCTATCAGCACGCTAGCGTGTGTCTTAGGTTTTTCTGAATGACACTATCACTAGCTTCAATGTAAGATATTCTTTTTGGGATAGATTTCAAGTAGGCCTCAAATACCAGAAACTAGTTATTTTGAGAATTGCAAATTTGGGAATGGTTTTTCAACCCAGAAAAAAAAGTGTGCTTTTACGGTCACTACAAATAACTTGACCAGCTAAAACAGTACAGATTTGGTTAAATAGAGATGTGAGGCCTGTTTTTTTTTGCGCTGTGTGACAGGTATAGGTTTAATCACAGAATCAGATTTCTATCAGCACGCTAGCGTGTGTCTTAGGTTTTTCTGAATGACACTATCACTAGCTTCAATGTAAGATATTCTTTTTGGGATAGATTTCAAGTAGGCCTCAAATACCAGAAACCAGTTATTTTGAGAATGGCAAATTTGGGAATGGTTTTTCAACCCAGAAAAAAAAGTGTGCTTTTACGGTCACTACAAATAACTTGACCAGCTAAAACAGTACAGATTTGGTTAAATAGAGATGTGAGGCCTGTTTTTTTTTGCGCTGTGTGACAGGTATAGGTTTAATCACAGAATCAGATTTCTATCAGCACGCTAGCGTGTGTCTTAGGTTTTTCTGAATGACACTATCACTAGCTTCAATGTAAGATATTCTTTTTGGGATAGATTTCAAGTAGGCCTCAAATACCAGAAACTAGTTATTTTGAGAATGGCAAATTTGGGAAAGGTTTTTCAACCCAGAAAAAAAAGTGTGCTTTTACGGTCACTACAAATAACTTGACCAGCTAAAACAGTACAGATTTGGTTAAATAGAGATGTGAGGCCTGTTTTTTTTTGCGCTGTGTGACAGGTATAGGTTTAATCACAGAATCAGATTTCTATCAGCACGCTAGCGTGTGTCTTAGGTTTTTCTGAATGACACTATCACTAGCTTCAATGTAAGATATTCTTTTTGGGATAGATTTCAAGTAGGCCTCAAATACCAGAAACTAGTTATTTTGAGAATGGCAAATTTGGGAATGGTTTTTCAACCCAGAAAAAAAAGTGTGCTTTTACGGTCGCTACAAATAACTTGACCAGCTAAAACAGTACAGATTTGGTTAAATAGAGATGTGAGGCCTGTTTTTTTTTGCGCTGTGTGACAGGTATAGGTTTAATCACAGAATCAGATTTCTATCAGCACGCTAGCGTGTGTCTTAGGTTTTTCTGAATGACACTATCACTAGCTTCAATGTAAGATATTCTTTTTGGGATAGATTTCAAGTAGGCCTCAAATACCAGAAACTAGTTATTTTGAGAATGGCAAATTTGGGAATGGTTTTTCAACCCAGAAAAAAAAGTGTGCTTTTACGGTCACTACAAATAACTTGACCAGCTAAAACAGTACAGATTTGGTTAAATAGAGATGTGAGGCCTGTTTTTTTTTGCGCTGTGTGACAGGTATAGGTTTAATCACAGAATCAGATTTCTATCAGCACGCTAGCGTGTGTCTTAGGTTTTTCTGAATGACACTATCACTAGCTTCAATGTAAGATATTCTTTTTGGGATAGATTTCAAGTAGGCCTCAAATACCAGAAACTAGTTATTTTGAGAATGGCAAATTTGGGAATGGTTTTTCAACCCAGAAAAAAAAGTGTGCTTTTACGGTCACTACAAATAACTTGACCAGCTAAAACAGTACAGATTTGGTTAAATAGAGATGTGAGGCCTGTTTTTTTTTGCGCTGTGTGACAGGTATAGGTTTAATCACAGAATCAGATTTCTATCAGCACGCTAGCGTGTGTCTTAGGTTTTTCTGAATGACACTATCACTAGCTTCAATGTAAGATATTCTTTTTGGGATAGATTTCAAGTAGGCCTCAAATACCAGAAACCAGTTATTTTGAGAATTGCAAATTTGGAATGGTTTTTCAACCCAGAAAAAAAAGTGTGCTTTTACGGTCACTACAAATAACTTGACCAGCTAAAACAGTACAGATTTGGTTAAATAGAGATGTGAGGCCTGTTTTTTTTTGCGCTGTGTGACAGGTATAGGTTTAATCACAGAATCAGATTTCTATCAGCACGCTAGCGTGTGTCTTAGGTTTTTCTGAATGACACTATCACTAGCTTCAATGTAAGATATTCTTTTTGGGATAGATTTCAAGTAGGCCTCAAATACCAGAAACCAGTTATTTTGAGAATGGCAAATTTGGGAATGGTTTTTCAACCCAGAAAAAAAAGTGTGCTTTTACGGTCACTACAAATAACTTGACCAGCTAAAACAGTACAGATTTGGTTAAATAGAGATGTGAGGCCTGTTTTTTTTTGCGCTGTGTTACAGTTATAGGTTTAATCACAGAATCAGATTTCTATCAGCACGCTAGCGTGTGTCTTAGGTTTTTCTGAATGACACTATCACTAGCTTCAATATAAGATATTCTTTTTGGGATAGATTTCAAGTAGGCCTCAAATACCAGAAACTAGTTATTTTGAGAATGGCAAATTTGGGAATGGTTTTTCAACCCAGAAAAAAAAGTGTGCTTTTACGGTCACTACAAATAACTTGACCAGCTAAAACAGTACAGATTTGGTTAAATAGAGATGTGAGGCCTGTTTTTTTTTGCGCTGTGTGACAGGTATAGGTTTAATCACAGAATCAGATTTCTATCAGCACGCTAGCGTGTGTCTTAGGTTTTTCTGAATGACACTATCACTAGCTTCAATGTAAGATATTCTTTTTGGGATAGATTTCAAGTAGGCCTCAAATACCAGAAACCAGTTATTTTGAGAATGGCAAATTTGGGAATGGTTTTTCAACCCAGAAAAAAAAGTGTGCTTTTACGGTCACTACAAATAACTTGACCAGCTAAAACAGTACAGATTTGGTTAAATAGAGATGTGAGGCCTGTTTTTTTTTGCGCTGTGTGACAGGTATAGGTTTAATCACAGAATCAGATTTCTATCAGCACGCTAGCGTGTGTCTTAGGTTTTTCTGAATGACACTATCACTAGCTTCAATGTAAGATATTCTTTTTGGGATAGATTTCAAGTAGGCCTCAAATACCAGAAACTAGTTATTTTGAGAATGGCAAATTTGGGAATGGTTTTTCAACCCAGAAAAAAAAGTGTGCTTTTACGGTCACTACAAATAACTTGACCAGCTAAAACAGTACAGATTTGGTTAAATAGAGATGTGAGGCCTGTTTTTTTTTGCGCTGTGTGACAGGTATAGGTTTAATCACAGAATCAGATTTCTATCAGCACGCTAGCGTGTGTCTTAGGTTTTTCTGAATGACACTATCACTAGCTTCAATGTAAGATATTCTTTTTGGGATAGATTTCAAGTAGACCTCAAATACTAGAAACTAGTTATTTTGAGAATGGCAAATTTGGGAATGGTTTTTCAACCCAGAAAAAAAAGTGTGCTTTTACGGTCACTACAATAACTTGACCAGCTAAAACAGTACAAATTTGGTTAAATAGAGATGTGAGGCCTGTTTTTTTTTGCGCTGTGTGACAGGTATAGGTTTAATCACAGAATCAGATTTCTATCAGCACGCTAGCGTGTGTCTTAGGTTTTTCTGAATGACACTATCACTAGCTTCAATGTAAGATATTCTTTTTGGGATAGATTTCAAGTAGGCCTCAAATACCAGAAACCAGTTATTTTGAGAATTGCAAATTTGGGAATGGTTTTTCAACCCAGAAAAAAAAGTGTGCTTTTACGGTCACTACAAATAACTTGACCAGCTAAAACAGTACAGATTTGGTTAAATAGAGATGTGAGGCCTGTTTTTTTTTGCGCTGTGTGACAGGTATAGGTTTAATCACAGAATCAGATTTCTATCAGCACGCTAGCGTGTGTCTTAGGTTTTTCTGAATGACACTATCACTAGCTTCAATGTAAGATATTCTTTTTGGGATAGATTTCAAGTAGGCCTCAAATACCAGAAACCAGTTATTTTGAGAATGGCAAATTTGGGAATGGTTTTTTAACCCAGAAAAAAAAGTGTGCTTTTACGGTCACTACAAATATTTTGACCAGCTAAAACAGTACAGATTTGGTTAAATAGAGATGTGAAGCCTGTTTTTTTTTGCGCTGTGTTACAGGTATAGGTTTAATCACAGAATCAGATTTCTATCAGCACGCTAGCGTGTGTCTTAGGTTTTTCTGAATGACACTATCACTAGCTTCAATGTAAGATATTCTTTTTGGGATAGATTTCAAGTAGGCCTCAAATACCAGAAACTAGTTATTTTGAGAATGGCAAATTTGGGAATGGTTTTTCAACCCAGAAAAAAAAGTGTGCTTTTACGGTCACTACAATAACTTGACCAGCTAAAACAGTACAAATTTGGTTAAATAGAGATGTGAGGCCTGTTTTTTTTTGCGCTGTGTGACAGGTATAGGTTTAATCACAGAATCAGATTTCTATCAGCACGCTAGCGTGTGTCTTAGGTTTTTCTGAATGACACTATCACTAGCTTCAATGTAAGATATTCTTTTTGGGATAGATTTCAAGTAGGCCTCAAATACCAGAAACCAGTTATTTTGAGAATTGCAAATTTGGGAATGGTTTTTCAACCCAGAAAAAAAAGTGTGCTTTTACGGTCACTAGAAATAACTTGACCAGCTAAAACAGTACAGATTTGGCTAAATAGAGATGTGAGGCCTGTTTTTTTTTGCGCTGTGTGACAGGTATAGGTTTAATCACAGAATCAGATTTCTATCAGCACGCTAGCGTGTGTCTTAGGTTTTTCTGAATGACACTATCACTAGCTTCAATGTAAGATATTCTTTTTGGGATAGATTCAAGTAGGCCTCGAATACCAGAAACTAGTTATTTTGAGAATGGCAAATTTGGGAATGGTTTTTCAACCCAGAAAAAAAAGTGTGCTTTTACGGTCACTACAAATAACTTGACCAGCTAAAACAGTACAGATTTGGTTAAATAGAGATGTGAGGCCTGTTTTTTTTTGCGCTGTGTGACAGGTATAGGTTTAATCACAGAATCAGATTTCTATCAGCACGCTAGCGTGTGTCTTAGGTTTTTCTGAATGACACTATCACTAGCTTCAATGTAAGATATTCTTTTTGGGATAGATTTCAAGTAGGCCTCAAATACCAGAAACCAGTTATTTTGAGAATGGCAAATTTGGGAATGGTTTTTTAACCCAGAAAAAAAAGTGTGCTTTTACGGTCACTACAAATATTTTGACCAGCTAAAACAGTACAGATTTGGTTAAATAGAGATGTGAGGCCTGTTTTTTTTTGCGCTGTGTTACAGGTATAGGTTTAATCACAGAATCAGATTTCTATCAGCACGCTAGCGTGTGTCTTAGGTTTTTCTGAATGACACTATCACTAGCTTCAATGTAAGATATTCTTTTTGGGATAGATTTCAAGTAGGCCTCAAATACCAGAAACTAGTTATTTTGAGAATGGCAAATTTGGGAATGGTTTTTCAACCCAGAAAAAAAAGTGTGCTTTTACGGTCACTACAATAACTTGACCAGCTAAAACAGTACAAATTTGGTTAAATAGAGATGTGAGGCCTGTTTTTTTTTGCGCTGTGTGACAGGTATAGGTTTAATCACAGAATCAGATTTCTATCAGCACGCTAGCGTGTGTCTTAGGTTTTTCTGAATGACACTATCACTAGCTTCAATGTAAGATATTCTTTTTGGGATAGATTTCAAGTAGGCCTCAAATACCAGAAACTAGTTATTTTGAGAATGGCAAATTTGGGAATGGTTTTTCAACCCAGAAAAAAAAGTGTGCTTTTACGGTCACTACAAATAACTTGACCAGCTAAAACAGTACAGATTTGGTTAAATAGAGATGTGAGGCCTGTTTTTTTTTGCGCTGTGTGACAGGTATAGGTTTAATCACAGAATCAGATTTCTATCAGCACGCTAGCGTGTGTCTTAGGTTTTTCTGAATGACACTATCACTAGCTTCAATGTAAGATATTCTTTTTGGGATAGATTTCAAGTAGGCCTCAAATACCAGAAACCAGTTATTTTGAGAATTGCAAATTTGGGAATGGTTTTTCAACCCAGAAAAAAAAGTGTGCTTTTACGGTCACTAGAAATAACTTGACCAGCTAAAACAGTACAGATTTGGCTAAATAGAGATGTGAGGCCTGTTTTTTTTTGCGCTGTGTGACAGGTATAGGTTTAATCACAGAATCAGATTTCTATCAGCACGCTAGCGTGTGTCTTAGGTTTTTCTGAATGACACTATCACTAGCTTCAATGTAAGATATTCTTTTTGGGATAGATTCAAGTAGGCCTCGAATACCAGAAACTAGTTATTTTGAGAATGGCAAATTTGGGAATGGTTTTTCAACCCAGAAAAAAAAGTGTGCTTTTACGGTCACTACAAATAACTTGACCAGCTAAAACAGTACAGATTTGGTTAAATAGAGATGTGAGGCCTGTTTTTTTTTGCGCTGTGTGACAGGTATAGGTTTAATCACAGAATCAGATTTCTATCAGCACGCTAGCGTGTGTCTTAGGTTTTTCTGAATGACACTATCACTAGCTTCAATGTAAGATATTCTTTTTGGGATAGATTTCAAGTAGGCCTCAAATACCAGAAACCAGTTATTTTGAGAATTGCAAATTTGGGAATGGTTTTTCAACCCAGAAAAAAAAGTGTGCTTTTACGGTCACTACAAATAACTTGACCAGCTAAAACAGTACAGATTTGGTTAAATAGAGATGTGAGGCCTGTTTTTTTTTGCGCTGTGTGACAGGTATAGGTTTAATCACAGAATCAGATTTCTATCAGCACGCTAGCGTGTGTCTTAGGTTTTTCTGAATGACACTATCACTAGCTTCAATGTAAGATATTCTTTTTGGGATAGATTTCAAGTAGGCCTCAAATACCAGAAACCAGTTATTTTGAGAATGGCAAATTTGGGAATGGTTTTTTAACCCAGAAAAAAAAGTGTGCTTTTACGGTCACTACAAATATTTTGACCAGCTAAAACAGTACAGATTTGATTAAATAGAGATGTGAGGCCTGTTTTTTTTTGCGCTGTGTTACAGGTATAGGTTTAATCACAGAATCAGATTTCTATCAGCACGCTAGCGTGTGTCTTAGGTTTTTCTGAATGACACTATCACTAGCTTCAATGTAAGATATTCTTTTTGGGATAGATTTCAAGTAGGCCTCAAATACCAGAAACTAGTTATTTTGAGAATGGCAAATTTGGGAATGGTTTTTCAACCCAGAAAAAAAAGTGTGCTTTTACGGTCACTACAATAACTTGACCAGCTAAAACAGTACAAATTTGGTTAAATAGAGATGTGAGGCCTGTTTTTTTTTGCGCTGTGTGACAGGTATAGGTTTAATCACAGAATCAGATTTCTATCAGCACGCTAGCGTGTGTCTTAGGTTTTTCTGAATGACACTATCACTAGCTTCAATGTAAGATATTCTTTTTGGGATAGATTTCAAGTAGGCCTCAAATACCAGAAACTAGTTATTTTGAGAATGGCAAATTTGGGAATGGTTTTTCAACCCAGAAAAAAAAGTGTGCTTTTACGGTCACTACAAATAACTTGACCAGCTAAAACAGTACAGATTTGGTTAAATAGAGATGTGAGGCCTGTTTTTTTTTGCGCTGTGTGACAGGTATAGGTTTAATCACAGAATCAGATTTCTATCAGCACGCTAGCGTGTGTCTTAGGTTTTTCTGAATGACACTATCACTAGCTTCAATGTAAGATATTCTTTTTGGGATAGATTCAAGTAGGCCTCAAATACCAGAAACTAGTTATTTTGAGAATGGCAAATTTGGGAATGGTTTTTCAACCCAGAAAAAAAAGTGTGCTTTTACGGTCACTACAAATAACTTGACCAGCTAAAACAGTACAGATTTGGTTAAATAGAGATGTGAGGCCTGTTTTTTTTTGCGCTGTGTGACAGGTATAGGTTTAATCACAGAATCAGACTTCTATCTGCACGCTAGCGTGTGTCTTAGGTTTTTCTGAATGACACTATCACTAGCTTCAATGTAAGATATTCTTTTTGGGATAGATTTCAAGTAGGCCTAAAATACCAGAAACTAGTTATTTTGAGAATGGCAAATTTGGGAATGGTTTTTCAACCCAGAAAAAAAAGTGTGCTTTTACGGTCACTACAAATAACTTGACCAGCTAAAACAGTACAGATTTGGTTGAATAGAAATGTCAGGTCTATTTTTTAGGCGCTGGGTGACAGGCTCAACTTGCCCCTGATGTAATATATGGCCAAAAAATAACCACACTGTTGATGGTTAAATGCACTTGGGTGACACAGGCTCAGCCTGCACCAGATGTAGTATATGGCCAAAAAATAATCAGACTGTTGATGGTTAAATGCACTTCGGTGACACAGGCTCAGCCTGCAGCTGATGTAGGATATAGCACAAAATAACCACACTATCGATGGTTAAATATACTTGGTGATAGCTTGTGCTGGCGCACCACAAGTCACAAAATGGCCGCCGATCACCCCAGAAAAAAAGTGATCTAAAAACGCTCTGGGCAGCCTCAAAAAAGTGAGCAAGTCAATAATAGCACTTCAATGATCCACAGCTGCAGATCGATCACAGAATGAAGTCTTTTGGAGGAGTTAATCTGCCTAATCTCGCCCTAACGTCGCAGCTGCAACCTCTCCCTATACTGATCATAGCAGAGTGACGTGCGGCGCTACGTGACTCCAGCTTAAATAGAGGCTGGGTCACATGCTGCACTGGCCAATCACAGCCATGCCAATAGTAGGCATGGCTGTGATGGCCTCTTGGGGCAAGTAGTATGACGCTTGTTGATTGGCTGCTTTGCAGCCTTTCAAAAAGCGCCAAGAAAGCGCCGAACACCGAACCCGAACCCGGACTTTTACGAAAATGTTCGGGTTCGGGTCCGTGTCACGGACACCCCAAAGTTCGGGTTCGCTCATCCCTAGTCCCATCCTCTTATCAGCAACTATCCAGAAAGAAGATGTACTGGATATACCATCTCAACACCCTGTCCCCCTTCGGCCTAAATGAGGCCCTCAAATACACTAACTACTAGTTGGGGCTGGAAAGGTTTAAGAAATTGAGCCATAATCTTTTAACGACTTTCTGATGATGTTTTTAGATTTATTGGTTGCGATAAGTTTCTGTGATTTTTTACTGACCTTCTATTGATCACTTAATCATTTTGTTCATATTATGTTCTCCGTGTGACATCAGCCATATCTTTTTATTCTTTTTATTCTGTTTATAGATCTTATATATTCATATATTGATTTTGTATTTATATCTATTGTATACGCTTTCCCGATAAACCGAGCTAGGAATGCGCAAACAAATCAGCATTTCTCCCTTTAATGGGCCCAACTCTTGAATACTTTACACAAAAGATGGGCCTTTTTCACGAACCTTAATATATATATATATATATATATATATATACTTCAGATACAAGGTGAATGTATAGCCTCTTTACCTGCTATGTTTTTATACAATTGATCTTTTTCTACCTACTCCATATACAGAATTATTTATTATTTATACATATCTATTTATCTATTTATTCATCTATACATATAAGTATTATTCATTTTTAATCTATTTATATACCCCATACCAGGGGTCAAGTTGCTTTTCAGTGAGGGCTCTATACCAGTACAAGCGTGATTAACCTTTGATTGATGATAAGGCCCGGTAATCTATTCGATCCTGATTAACCCTATGTTTTTATGTAGCCCCCATGGCGTAAGCACATCTCCCCCTGGCCTATGTGCACCTTACACCACCCGCCAGACACCGCCCCCCACTCTATGAGTGTAGGGTTAAAACCTACAAGAGAAGACCTGCACAAGAACGCCGGCAGATGCTCCTGATCTGCATATCACGCCTCCATTCTGTCACCATCCAAAGCGCATGGGCACTAATCCTTGTGCGTTCCACCTAGCGCTGCATGGACGGGAAGTCAACCGACTTCCGGTTTGCGGCTGTAAGATTATACATAGACGCTTTCCTCCCTGCCTTTACATTGAACATTACAGCATTTGGGGATATGTAAGAGTATTTTTATGGAGGGTTTGTAATCTAGGAAACCTGCCACTACCTCAGTGGGTGCCATCACAGGGAAAACAAGTGCATTACACAGTGGAATGCACCACTTCCGGTACCGGAAGTGACGCCACGGATCCCAGCTCTGGCGCTCATTTGGTAACCATGGCACCTGATTAAGACTCATGTATCAAAACCCTGTCTTATCAATGTTGTTTTATTATTGCTTACTACTGCTCCTGAGGAAGGGGTTCTGGATGACCCCGAAACGCGTTGAGCTACACCTGTTGTTTACAATAAAGGAATAGACTAGAAGTACCTTTTCTAAAGCTGCTGTTTCTTCCTTAGATTCTACAAGCGACCCAGGCGGGGGAGGTAGTTCTGTAGGTGTCTTGAGCTTTATCCTGAAGAACCCCTCCCTAGTCAAGTGAGTAGATTTGTATTTTTAATTTCTATTTCACTTTTCACTGTTTTTAATGTCTAACTCTCATTATGATAATCAGTGCGGACTGAATGTCTGCTAATATTTTCCTGACACCCTAAAGGAAACCTTTTCATGGTTATATACCTATGATTTTATTACTTTCTCTAATGTGGGACAATCCAGCTCCGACCAAGAATCTGTAGTATCCACCTGATAAAATGTAACAGATTGGCGCCAACCACTGGTTCACCATTTTAGGTATATGTGTGTTTGTATATATATATAGCGCACCTTTCTATTTCCCGTACTAAAATGAGCATGGGCATGAACACTAGCAACCTCACACTACCATAATGATCCGCTACAGGGCATCAAAGCACCCTAATAGGTGGGCCGAACGCCTGGGCCCACAGTCAGTGTCTATGGGTCACGCCACTGCCTCCTCTTTCCCTGTGTTAAGTGCTGGCCAATCCTTTGTCCAAGACGCAGGCCCGGATGCGTCCCACCCTGCACCTGGACCTTCGCAGCTAGTACATCCACTTCTGTGTCCCAGAAATAGATGTCCATACCCCAGGCTTTTGAACTAAAGCGCAAATACCAAGCCATCCACCCACAGGCCATAGGTGCACATTTCCAAATTGCTGGCCCTGGAAATGTTTCCATTTAGTCTTGTGGACACTGAGGCTTTCCGCAGCCTGATGGTTACTCAGTCCCCAACCACCACTAATTTTCCCAATGTATCGTCCCAGCCTTACACCAGCATGAGTCCCGTAACATCACCCGTGCCCTGACCAACGCAGTTATTGGGAAGGTTCACTTAACGACTGACACATGGACAAGTGCTTTTGGCCTGGGATGCTACATTTCCCTGACGGCACACTGGGTGAATGTTGTGGAGGCCGGGAGCGAGTCGTACCCTGGGATGGCACAGGTGCTAACCGACGCCAAGGGATTTCCACCCCCACCTAAATTAGTGGCTACAACCCCCCTACTCCTCCTCTACCTCCTCCTCCGCTTCCACCTCTAAATTCTTATCTTGTAGCACCAGTCAGCCATCAGTCAGTTGCTGGAAGCAGTGTAGCACTGCAGTGGGGAAGCGGCAAGAGGCCGTGCTGAAACTCATTTGCTTAGGTAACAAACAGCACACCACCGCAGAACTGTGGCAGGGTATAAGGGACCAGACTGAGCTGTGGCTCTCGCCACTCAACCTACAACCAGGCATGGTTATGTCTGATAATGGCCGTAACTTGGTGGCGGCTTTGGAGCTCGGCAAGCTCACACACATACCATGCCTAGCCCTTGTGTTCAAATTAGTGGTTCAGGGGTTTCTCAAAACCTACCCCAATTTGCCTGAGCTACTGGTGAAGGAGTGCCTCATGTAATTTTTGGCAGAACTTGCACTTTATATACAAGTAAATATACAGTAAAGAATTTTTCCTCTAAAATCGATTTTATCTTTGGTTTTGTGCATATTATTGTCAGTCTGTAAAAGTGACGTACTTCTCAGACAACATCATTCCCAGCAGCGACCTGGGAGTCCAAGATGCACCTAGACATCCTCCCCATGCTTTTCCCGAACCATTTCAGTGGTGTTTCCATCAATTTCTGACCTTTTCCTGTGAACCAGACCCACCCCTTCTTCAGAGCAAGGGGTGCCTGGTTTAATGCTCTGATTCTCCCATTGACTTCCATTGTGCTCGGGTGTAGAGCACCTGAGCATCCCAAAGTGTTCTACTCGAGCACCAGAGCACCTGAGCACTTTGGTGTTCGATCAACACTACAGTAAACGCTTTCAACTCATATAACTTCAGAAGTGAACTAAGAATATATTTTTCTTTTTGTATTGAAATAGGCCAGTAAACGCTTTTAGTAGAAATAAATGCACCAGTGAAGTGCGTATATATTTTTGTTTCTGTACTGAAATAGGTCACTAAACGCTTTTGCCACAAATAAGTGCACCAGTTAAGTGCGTACTGGTATATGTTTTTCTTTCTGTACAATTTCAACACATGTAACTGCAGATGTGAACTGAGAATATACTTTTCTTTTTGTACTAAAATAGGCCAGTAAACGCTTTTAGCAGAAATAAATACAGAAGTAAACTGAGAATATATTTTGGTTCTACTAAGACAATATATTATGCTGCACTATGGTCTTTGGGTCTGCTGGAACAGTATATCGTGCTACAATGTGGTCTTTGGTTCTACTATGAGGATATATTGTGCTGCACTGTCGTCTTTGGTTCTGCTGGGACAGCATATTGTGCTGCACTATGGTCTTTGGTTCTGCTGAGACAGTATATTGTGCTGCACTATGGTCTTTGGTTCTGCTGGGATAGTATATTGTGCTGCACTATGGTCTTTGGTTCTGCTGCAGCAGTATATTGTATTGCACTGTGTTATTTGGTTCTGCTACACCTCTATATTATTCCTGGCCCCACCTACTTCACTTGCCCCATCTATTCATGTTGATCCCACATTATGTCAATTTGGGCCCCCATACCACATGGGGCCACTTTTAATTCCCAGTCTGCCCTTGATTCTGGCTGTAGTCTCCTCTTCAGTGCACACTTGCCACGCTAATTTACATAAATGTTTTTTCTCAGTGACAAGCAGACTAGGAAAGGACAAATAGATATGTGTTAGCCCTACCATGTGTTGGAAGTAGTTTTGTAGTCATAAATATGCTGAAAATGCTCCCTTTAAACATATAACTGTTATTGAGTGCTAACATATATCTTTTTTTCCTTTTTGACTGTTGCCTGTTCTTGTCATAGGCGATGTATAAAAAATATGAAACTGTTATTAGTGCGAGTGTTTCATGTCACTTTCCTATACATGACTGCATGACTACATTTTAATGTTGCTGATTAGGAATGAGTGTACTGTACATGTGAGAAATAAATCTTATATGTTTTAATGAAAACATGACTATAATAGCGTCATATTGCTAAAGACAAGCAATAACAATTACTTTGGTCTAACATACATCATGCTGTCACTTTAAGCACTTACATAGCAATTAATAAACTCTGGTAAAGTCTTGCCATTGTTTCACACCTTGAGAGGTCCTCGAGAATGTTTAACACCTGCTGGCTATCCCCTCATTTCATTTCCTGTTAAATCTCATTAACAGTCGGTTATCTCTCTAGCTGTACTCCTCTTAATTAGGATCCTAAATTCTATAACTGAACAGAAATTGTGCAAAACACCCCAAGTAATCTTACTTTTCATGTCTAATGACTGCTAGCAGTGTCAGACTGGGATACATAGGGCTCACCAGAGAAATTGACTTACCCACCCTCCAAAAAACAATGCATATACAGTTTTGAATTATCAAAAGAGTCTGAATTACGTTTTTAATGTTCCCTTAAGTGCAATTTTCTTTCTATGTTGCTCAGATATTTAATAAATAAGTACATTTAATAGACTACATGAGAGCTGAATGTAATAAATAATTTACCACATTACACAAAAGCACAGATATACCTGTACAAATTGCAGTCACATTACAGGTGCATCTCAATAAATTAGAATATCATTAAAAGTTAATTTATTTTAGTAATTCAAGTAAAAAAGTGAAAACCATATATTATATAGATTAATTACATACAGAGTGATCTGTTTCAAGAGTTTAATTATTTTAATGTTGATGATTATGGCTTAAAGCTAATGAAAACCCAAAAGTCAGTATCTCAGAAAATTTGAATATTGTGAAAAAGTTCAATATTGTAGACTCAAGGTATCACACTCCAACCAGGTGATCAACACAAAACACCTGCAAATGTTTCCTAAGCCTGTAAATGGTCCCTCAAACTGGTTCAGTAGGCTACACAGTTATGGGTAGGACTGCTGACTTGACAGTTGTCCAGAAGTCAGTCATTGACACCCTCCACAAGAAGGGAAAGCCACAAAAGGTCATTGCTAAACAAGCTGTTGCATACAGGCATATTAATAGAAAGTTGAGTTGGATTGTCAAGAAAAGGCAAATCAATAATTTGGGAGAGATTGACAAAGAGTGGACTGCAGCTGTAGTCAGTGTTTCAAGAGCCATCACACACAGATGTATCCAGGACATTGGCTACAACTGTCACATTCCTTGTGTCATGCTACTCATGACCCAGAGATAACATCGGAAGCATCTTAACTTGGCTAAAGAAAAAAAGGACTGGACTGTTGCTCAGTGTTTCAAAGTCCTGTTTTCGGATGAAAGTAAATTTTGCATTTAATTTGGAAATCAAGGTTCTGGAGTCTGGAGGAAGAGTGGAGAGGCACACAATCCTTGTTGCTTGAGGTCAAGTTTGAAGTTTCCACAATCAGTGATGGTTTGGGGAGCCATGTCATCTGCTGGTGTTGGTCCACTGTGTTATATATATATATATATATATATATATATATATACTGTACACACTTTTCAGTAGGTCAACATTTCTGTATTAAAAGTCATTTTTTAAATTAGTATATAATTTTGGTTTTCATTAGCTATAAGCCACCATCATCAACATTAAAAGAAATAAAGGCTTGAAATAGATCACTCTGTCTGTAATGAATCTATCTAATATATGTTTAATTTTTTAAATTGAATTACTGAAATAAATTAACTTTTCGATGATATTATAATTTATTAAGATGCACCTGTACATGTACATAAGTTGTCCACGATTCTAAGTGCTGGCCTATCCTGTTGGCCCGCCTGTAGCCTGGATACAAGAGGTGACATGTGGCATGGAGGCATACAGTATAGTATACTGTGGCACATTTGCCCACAGATGTTGCACCTGGGACTGTAGATCCTGCAGACATGTAGGTTGCCCAAGTTGGCATCTCGGCTGATCCCATAAATCTTTAATTGACAATAAATCTAGTCACCAGGCATGCCAAAGAAGTCCTGCAATATGGCAGAGACATTACTGGGAAATGCTTGCTGTTTGTGTGGGCAAGCATTAACCTGCTGAAAAACACCTGTTCAAAGCTACTCATGAGAAGCTACTCATGTGGTCACAGGATGTCCTTCAAATATCGCTGAGCTGAGTTTAAATTCACTGATGATTGGTTTTCCAACACCATCCGATGGGAGTGGTTCAAGCATCTACAACTCTTTTGGTAAAATAATATTTTCTGACATTGCATTTGAACCCCCTCCCCAAAAATATTAGATTGTGACACCTTGTTCTTACATTCAGTTTCTTACTACAACACTTCCCTCCTGAAGCATAACTAACCTTTAAAATATTTTAAGTTTTAGTCATGTCTAGAGTTGAGCGAACACCTGGATGTTCGGGTTCGAGAAGTTCGGCCGAACTTCCCGGAAATGTTCGGGTTCGGGATCCGAACCCGAACCGAACTTCGTCCCGAACCCGAACCCCATTGAAGTCAATGGGGACCCGAACTTTTGGGCACTAAAAAGGCTGTAAAACAGCCCAGGAAAGAGCTAGAGGGCTGCAAAAGGCAGCAACATGTAGGTAAATCCCCTGCAAACAAATGTGGATAGGGAAATTAATTAAAATAAAAATTAAAAAAATAAAAATGACGCAATATTAATTGGACAGAGGTCCCATAGCAGAGAATCTGGCTTCACGTCAGCAGAGAATCAGTCTCTTCATGCCATAGCAAAGAATCTGGCTTCATGTCAGCAGAGAATCAGTCTCTTCATGCCATAGCAGAGAATCTGGCTTCATGTCACCCACCACTGGAACAGGCCACTGTCACATATTTAGGCCCGGCACCCAGACAGAGGAGAGAGGTCCCGTAACAGAGAATCTGGCCTTATGTCAGCGCAGAATCAGTCTTCATGTCATAGCAGAGAATCAGGCTTCACGTCACCCACCACTGGAACAGGCCACTGTCACACATTTAGGCCCAGGCACCCAGGCAGAGGAGAGAGGTCCCGTAACAGAGAATCTGGCCTTATGTCAGCACAGAATCTGTCTTCATGTCATAGCAGAGAATCAGGCTTCACGTCACCCACCACTGGAACAGGCCACTGTCACACATTTAGGCCCAGGCACCCAGGCAGAGGAGAGAGGTCCCGTAACAGAGAATCTGGCCTTATGTCAGCGCAGAATCAGTCTTCATGTCATAGCAGAGAATCAGGCTTCACGTCACCCACCACTGGAACAGGCCACTGTCACACATTTAGGCCCAGGCACCCAGGCAGAGGAGAGAGGTCCCGTAACAGAGAATCTGGCCTTATGTCAGCACAGAATCTGTCTTCATGTCATAGCAGAGAATCAGGCTTCACGTCACCCACCACTGGAACAGGCCACTGTCACACATTTAGGCCCAGGCACCCAGGCAGAGGAGAGAGGTCCCGTAACAGAGAATCTGGCCTTATGTCAGCGCAGAATCAGTCTTCATGTCATAGCAGAGAATCAGGCTTCACGTCACCCACCACTGGAACAGGCCACTGTCACACATTTAGGCCCAGGCACCCAGGCAGAGGAGAGAGGTCCCTTAACAGAGAATCTGGCCTTATGTCAGCACAGAATCTGTCTTCATGTCATAGCAGAGAATCAGGCTTCACGTCACCCACCACTGAAACAGGCCACTGTCACACATTTAGGCCCAGGCACCCAGGCAGAGGAGAGAGGTCCCGTAACAGAGAATCTGGCCTTATGTCAGCGCAGAATCAGTCTTCATGTCATAGCAGAGAATCAGGCTTCACGTCACCCACCACTGGAACAGGCCACTGTCACACATTTAGGCCCAGGCACCCAGGCAGAGGAGAGAGGTCCCGTAACAGAGAATCTGGCCTTATGTCAGCACAGAATCTGTCTTCATGTCATAGCAGAGAATCAGGCTTCACGTCACCCACCACTGGAACAGGCCACTGTCACATATTTAGGCCCAGGCACCCAGGCAGAGGAGAGAGGTCGCGTAACAGAGAATCTGGTTTCATGTCAGCATAGAATAAGTCTTCATGTCATAGCAGAGAATCAGGCTTCACGTCACCCACCACTGGAACAGGCCACTGTCACACATTTAGGCCCAGGCACCCAGGCAGAGGAGAGAGGTCCCGTAACAGAGAATCTGGCCTTATGTCAGCACAGAATCTGTCTTCATGTCATAGCAGAGAATCAGGCTTCACGTCACCCACCACTGGAACAGGCCACTGTCACATATTTAGGCCCAGGCACCCAGGCAGAGGAGAGAGGTCGCGTAACAGAGAATCTGGCTTCATGTCAGCACAGAATAAGTCTTCATGTCATAGCAGAGAATCAGGCTTCACGTCACCCACCACTGGAACAGGCCACTGTCACACATTTAGGCCCCGGCACCCAGACAGAGGAGAGGTTCATTCAACTTTAGGTTGCCCCGCAATATAATGGTAAAATGAAACTAAAAATAGTATTGAATGAGGAAGTGCCCTGGAGTAGAATAATATATTGTTAAGGGGAGGTAGTTAATATCTAATCTGCACAAGGGATGGACAGGTCCTGTGGGATCCATGCCTCGGTCATTTTTTTGAACGTCAGCTTGTCCACATTGGCTGAAGACAGGCGGCTGCGTTTGTCTGTAATGACGCCCGCTGCCGTGCTGAATACACGTTCAGACAAAACGCTGGCCGCCGGGCAGGCCAGCACCTCCAAGGCATAAAAGGCTAGCTCTGGCCACGTGGACAATTTGGAGACCCAGAAGTTGAATGGGGCCGAACCATCAGTCAGTACGTGGAGGGGTGTGCACAGGTACTGTTCCACCATGTTTGTGAAATGTTGCCTCCTGCTAACACGTTCCGTATCAGGTGGTGGTGCAGTTAGCTGTGGCGTGTTGACAAAACTTTTCCACATCTCTGCCATGCTAACCCTGCCCTCAGAGGAGCTGGCCGTGACACAGCTGCGTTGGCGACCTCTTGCTCCTCCTCTGCCTTCGTCTTGGGCTTCCACTGGTTCCCCTGTGACATTTGGGAATGCTCTCAGTAGCGCGTCTACCAACGTGCGCTTGTACTCGCGCATCTTCCTATCACGCTCCAGTGTAGGAAGTAAGGTGGGCACATTGTCTTTTTACCGGGGATCCAGCAGGGTGGCAACCCAGTAGTCCGCACACGTTAAAATGTGGGCAACTCTGCTGTCGTTGCGCAGGCACTGCAGCATGTAGTCGCTCATGTGTGCCAGGCTGCCCAGAGGTAAGGACAAGCTGTCCTCTGTGGGAGGCGTATCGTCATCGTCCTGTGTTTCCCCCCAGCCACGCACCAGTGATGGGCCTGAGCTGCTTTGGGTGCCACCCCGCTGTGAACATGCTTCATCCTCATCCTCCTCCACCTCCTCCTCATCCTCCTCGTCCTCCAGTAGTGGGCCCTGTCTGGCCACATTTGTACCTGGCCTCTGGTGTTGCAAAAAACCTCCCTCTGAGTCACTTCGAAGAGACTGGCCTGAAAGTGCTAAAAATGACCCCTCTTCCTCCTCTTCCTCCTGGGCCACCTCCTCTTCCATCCATCATCGCCCTAAGTGTTTTCTCAAGGAGACATAGAAGTGGTATTGTAACGCTGATAACGCCGTCATCGCCACTGGCCATGTTGGTGGAGTACTCGAAACAACGCAACAGGGCACACAGGTCTCGCATGGAGGCCCAGTCATTGGTGGTGAAGTGTGTCTGATCCGCAGTGCGACTGACCCGTGCGTGCTGCAGCTGAAACTCCACTATGGCCTGCTGCTGCTCGCACAGTCTGTACAGCATATGCAAGGTGGAGTTCCACCTGGTGGGTACGTCGCATATGAGGCGGTGAGCGGGAAGGCCGAAGTTACACTGTAGCGCAGACAGGCGAGCAGCGGCAGAGTGTGAACGCCGGAAGCGCGAGCAGACGGCCCGCACTTTATGCAGCAGCTCTGACATGTCGGGGTTGTTGCGAATGAACTTCTGCACCACCAAATTCAGCACATGCGCCAGGCAAGCGATGTGCGTCAAACCGGCTAGTCCCAGAGCTGCAACGAGATTTCGCCCATTATCGCACACCACCAGGCCGGGCTTGAGGCTCACCGGCAGCAACCACTCGTCGGTCTGTTGTTCTATACCCCGCCACAATTCCTGTGCGGTGTGGGGCCTGTCCCCCAAACATATGAGTTTCAGAATGGCCTGCTGACGTTTACCCCGGGCTGTGCTGAAGTTGGTGGTGAAGGTGTGTGGCTGACTGGATGAGCAGGTGGAAGAAGAGGAGGAGGAAGCTGAGTAGGAGGAGGAGGAGACAGGAGGCAAAGAATGTTGCCCTGCGATCCTTGGCGGCGGAAGGACGTGACCCAAACAGCTCTCCGCCTGGGGCCCAGCCGCCACTACATTTACCCAGTGTGCAGTTAGGGAGATATAGCGTCCCTGGCCGTGCTTACTGGTCCACGTATCTGTGGTTAGGTGGACCTTGCCACAGATGGCGTTGCGCAGTGCACACTTGATTTTATCGGACACTTGTTTGTGCAGGGAAGGCACGGCTCTCTTGGAGAAGTAGTGGCGGCTGGGAACAACATACTGTGGGACAGCAAGTGACATGAGCTGTTTGAAGCTGTGTGTGTCCACCAGCCTAAATGACAGCATTTCATAGGCCAGTAGTTTAGAAATGCTGGCATTCACGGCCAGGGATCGAGGGTGGCTAGGTGGGAATTTACGCTTTCTCTCAAATGTTTGTGAGATGGAGAGCTGAACGCTGCCGTGTGACATGGTTGAGATGCTTGGTGACGCAGGTGGTGGTGTTGGTGGTACATCCCATGTTTGCTGGGCGGCAGGTGCCAACGTTCCTCCAGAGGCAGAGGAAGAGGCCGAGGCGGCGGCAGCAGCAGCAGAAGAGGCCGAGGCGGCGGCAGCAGCAGAAGAGGCCGAGGCGGCAGCAGCAGATAAGGTATCAGGGGGAGCCTGAGTGACTTCCTTGTTTTTAAGGTGTTTACTCCACTGCAGTTCATGCTTTGCATGCAGGTGCCTGGTCATGCAGGTTGTGCTAAGGTTCAGAACGTTAATGCCTCGCTTCAGGCTCTGATGGCACAGCGTGCAAACCACTCTGGTCTTGTCGTCAGCACATTGTTTGAAGAAGTGCCATGCCAGGGAACTCCTTGAAGCTGCCTTTGGGGTGCTCGGTCCCAGATGGCGGCGGTCAGTAGCAGGCTGAGTCTCTTGGTGGCGGGTGTTCTGATTTTGCCCACTGCTCCCTCTTTTGCTACGCTGTTGGCTCGGTCTCACCACTGCCTCTTCCTCCGAACTGTGAAAGTCAGTGGCACGACCTTCATTCCATGTGGGGTCTAGGACCTCATCGTCCCCTGCATCGTCTTCCACCCAGTCTTGATCCATGACCTCCTGTTCAGTCTGCACACTGCAGAAAGACGCAGCAGTTGGCACCTGTGTTTCGTCATCATCAGAGACGTGCTGAGGTGGTATTCCCATGTCCTCATCATCAGGAAAAATAAGTGGTTGTGCGTTAGTGCATTCTATCTCTTCCACCCCTGGGGAAGGGCTAGGTGGATGCCCTTGGGAAACCCTGGCAGCAGAGTCTTCAAACAGCATAAGAGACTGCTGCATAACTTGAGGCTCAGACAGTTTCCCTGATATGCATGGGGGTGATGTGACAGACCGCTGGGCTTGGTTTTCATGCGCCATCTGTGCGCTTTCTGCAGAAGACTGGGTGGGAGATAATGTGAACGTGCTGGATCCACTGTCGGCCACCCAATTGACTAATGCCTGTACCTGCTCAGGCCTTACCATCCTTAGAACGGCATTGGGCCCCACCAAATATCGCTGTAAATTCTGCTGGCTACTGGGACCTGAGGTAGTTGGTTCACTAGGACGTGTGGCTGTGGCAGAACGGCCACGTCCTCTCCCAGCACCAGAGGATCCACTAACACCACCACGACCATGTCCACGTCCGCGTACGCGTCCCTTATTAGATGTTTTCCTCATTGTTCCCGTTCACCACAATTTTGAGAATGGCAAATTTGGGAATAGTTTTTCAACCCAGAACAAAAAGTGTGCTTTTACGGTCACTACAAATAACTTGACCAGCTAAAACAGTACAGATTTGGTTGAATAGAAATGTCAGGCCTGTTTTTTTTTTGCGCTGTGTGACAGGTATAGGTTTAATCACAGAATCAGACTTCTATCTGCACGGTAGCGTGTGTCTTAGGTTTTTCTGAATGACACTATCAGCACCTTAAATGTAAGATATCCTTTTTGGGATAGATTTCAAGTAGGCCTCATATACCAGAAACTAGTTATTTTGAGAATGGCAAATTTGGGAATAGTTTTTCAACCCAGAACAAAAAGTGTGCTTTTACGGTCACTACAAATAACTTGACCAGCTAAAACAGTACAGATTTGGTTGAATAGAAATGTCAGGCCTGTTTTTTTTTTGCGCTGTGTGACAGGTATAGGTTTAATCACAGAATCAGACTTCTATCTGCACGGTAGCGTGTGTCTTAGGTTTTTCTGAAGGACACTATCAGCACCTTCAATGTAAGATATCCTTTTTGGGATAGATTTCAAGTAGGCCTCATATACCAGAAACTAGTTATTTTGAGAATGGCAAAATTGGGAATAGTTTTTCAACCCTTAACAAAAAGTGTGCTTTTACGGTCACTACAAATAACTTGACCAGCTAAAACAGTACAGATTTTGTTGAATAGAAATGTCAGGCCTGTTTTTTTTTGCGCTGTGTGACAGGTATAGGTTTAATCACAGAATTAGACTTCTATCTGCACGGTAGCGTGTGTCTTAGGTTTTTATGAATGACACTATTAGCACCTTCAATTTAAGATATCCTTTTTGGGATAGATTTCAAGTAGGCCTCATATACCAGAAACTAGTTATTTTGAGAATGGCAAATTTGGGAATAGTTTTTCAACCCTTAACAAAAAGTGTGCTTTTACGGTCACTACAAATAACTTGACCAGCTAAAACAGTACAGATTTGGTTGAATAGAAATGTCAGGCCTGTTTTTTTTGTTGCGCTGTGTGACAGGTATAGGTTTAATCACAGAATCAGACTTCTATCTGCACGGTAGCGTGTGTCTTAGGTTTTTCTGAATGACACTATCAGCACCTTCAATGTAAGATATCCTTTTTGGGATAGATTTCAAGTAGGCCTCATATACCAGAAACTAGTTATTTTGAGAATGGCAAATTTGGGAATAGTTTTTCAACCCAGAACAAAAAGTGTGCTTTTACGGTCACTACAATTAACTTGACCAGCTAAAACAGTACAGATTTGGTTGAATAGAAATGTCAGGTCTATTTTTTAGGCGCTGTGTGACAGGCTCAACTTGCCCCTGATGTAGTATATGGCCAAAAAATAACCACACTATTGATGGTTAAATGCACTTGGGTGACACAGGCTTAGTGTCATGGTCTTACCTTCTTGCTGTTCTCCTTCGTTTGACATGTGCTGGCGGCCATCTTGGTTTCTGGGTTTCTTGTAGCCTCCCACCCTGCGGCTCCTCCTTCCCACTGGGAGGAGCTGGATGCCTAGCTCATATATATAGGAGGTCTGTGGCTTCAGTTCCTTGCTTGGTCCTCCTGTGTTCAAATGCTTCTAGACTGCTGCTTCTTCTGGTTCCTGATCCTGGTTTCGTCCGACTACCCTGCTGGTTCCTGATCCTGGTTTCGTCCGACTACCCTGCTGGTTCCTGATCCTGGCTTCGTCTGACTACCCTGCTGGTTCCTGATCCTGGCTTCGTCTGACTACCCTTCTGGTTCCTGACCTCTGGCTTCGCAAAGACTCTGCTTCGGTTTCGCCATCCGTTTGGACTTTTGCTTTACAGCTTTATTTTCAATAAAGCCTTCTTATTTTCACTTATCCCTTGTTGTACGTCTGGTTCATGGTTCCGTGACATTAGGACCAAGCCATGAATTCTGACGGTACAGGGCCATCCTCGCTACCCACGCTGGTTGCCAGACTTGATCAGCAGGATCACCTGTTGGGTCGGTTCGCTGTGGCGTTGCAAACCCTGCTTGAACGCACGGCTCATTTCGCTCCCGTTGCCGATGGGTCGGTTGTCGCTCCTGGGCCCGCTCCTACTGCCGCTCCGGTTGTTGCGCCAGAGTCTACCCCGACACCTGTTGTTGCACCTGCGGTGTTTCGGGGTATGACCGGTTCTGCCCCTCTTCCACAGCGCTTTGGGGGAGAGCCAACTCAGTGCCGAGGTTTCCTTAACCAGGTGGGCATTTATTTCGAGTTGCTGCCACATGCCTTTCCTACTGAGAGATCAAAGGTGGGCTTCTTGATCTCGCTGCTCTCGGACAAGGCCTTGGCCTGGGCCAGCCCTTTATGGGAGAACAACAATCCGGTGGTTGCCGAGTTTTCCGGTTTTGTTGCTTCTCTTCGGAAGGTATTCGATGTGCCGGCTCGTGCTGCCTCTGCTGCGAAGCTCCTTATGTCCATCAGACAGGGTTCACGATCCGTAGCTGAATACGCCATTGAGTTTCGTACCCTGGCAGCAGAGGTGGGCTGGAATAATGAGGCTCTGGTCGCTGCTTTCGCTCATGGTCTCTCGGATGCCTTGAAGGATGAGGTTGCAGCTAAGGACCTACCAGTGGAGCTCGAGTCTCTTATTTCTTTCCTGATTTTGATTGACACCAGACTCAGGGAGAGACCTTCCTTTAAGGAGAGCCTGCGGAGGTTTTCTAACAGATTGGCGCCTACGTTTGCTGTCCCACCCGTGCCTCCCTCTCCTCCCACGCCTCCTGGGGATGACTTGTCTGGGGGTGAACCCATGCAGCTGGGGTTTGCTCGCCTGTCTGAGGGGGAGAGGGTACTCCGGAGACGCGAGGGCCGATGCATGTACTGTGGTCTCGGTGGGCATTTTCGGTTGGCATGTCCGAACCGTCCGGGAAACGCTCGCACCTGAGATCCTGTCGGGGGCAGATCTTGGGTGGAGTCTCCTCGTCCCCGGTTTCCCGTGTTGACAAACCACTGATCACTGTTGTCCTCTCCTGGGTCGGGGGCTCGGTGACGACCCAGGCGTTGGTGGACTCTGGTGCTGGTGGTTTGTTCATTGATAATGTGTTCGCTGCCGCCAATTCCATTCCTCTGCAGGCTCGAGGTTCCCCACTGGCTCTTGAGGCGATAGACGGCAGACCCCTTCTGCCGCCACACGTGACTCATGAGACCCTTCCAGTGGGGATAGCCATTGGTGCTGTTCACAGAGAGTCGGTCTGCCTCCAGGTTATTTCGTCTCCACACTACTCGGTGGTCTTGGCGTACCCCTGGCTCCGGAAGCATAATCCGACTTTCGATTGGAGATCGGCCGAGATCCTCTCGTGGTCACCGCAGTGTGGGGCTAGGTGCATCCATGGGTCTGTCAAGTTGCTGTGTACTTCCTCGGACTCTCTGTTGCCTCCTGAATACGAGGAGTACCGGGATGTATTCAATAAGGTGCGCGCGGTTGCCCTACCTCCGCACCGCCCATACGATTGTGCCATAGAGTTACAATCTGGTGCCGTTCCTCCTCGTGGCAAAGTCTATCCACTGTCGGTAGCGGAGAATGAGGCCATGGAGGAGTACGTGAGGGAGGCGCTTTCACGCGGACACATTCGCAAATCCTCGTCCCCGGCAGGGGCTGGATTTTTCTTTGTGAAAAAGAAGGGCGGTGAGTTGAGGCCTTGCATCGATTACAGGGGTCTCAATCGCATCACGATCAAGAACGCTTACCCGATACCCTTGATTTCCGAGCTGTTCGATCGCCTTAAAGGGGCCACGGTCTTTACCAAACTCGACCTGAGGGCGGCATATAACCTGGTAAGGATCAAGGCGGGCGATGAGTGGAAGACCGCGTTTAACACCAGGACCGGTCATTATGAATCCTTGGTTATGCCCTTTGGGTTGTGCAATGCGCCCGCAGTCTTTCAGGAATTCATCAACGATGTTTTCCGTGACCTGTTGCAGCAGTGTGTTGTGGTCTATTTGGATGACATCTTGGTATATTCTGAATCCATGGAGGCCCACATTCTGGATGTCAGACGAGTGTTGCAACGGTTACGAGAGAACCAGCTGTTCGGTAAGCTTGAGAAATGCGAATTTCACCGATCCCAGGTAACCTTCTTAGGTTACATCATTTCCGCTGAGGGGTTCTCCATGGATCCTGAGAAGGTTTCGGCTGTCTTACAGTGGCCCCAGCCCAGTGGTCTTCGTTCCCTGCAGCGCTTTTTGGGCTTCGCCAATTATTATCGGAAGTTCATCAGGGACTTTTCCATGCTAGCCAAGCCTCTCACGGATCTGACCAGGAAGGGCAGTAATTCCCAGGTCTGGCCGCTCGAGGCCATCCGAGCTTTTGAGGCTCTAAAGTCCGCCTTTGTGTCGGCTCCGATTCTGTCGCATCCCAACCCTGGGTTGCCCTTTGTCCTCGAGGTGGACGCGTCTGAGACGGGAGTAGGCGCCCTTCTGTCTCAGCGTAGAACACCAGAGGGTCCTCTGCTTCCTTGTGGGTTTTACTCACGGAAACTGTGTTCCGCGGAGTGCAACTATCAGATTGGTGACAGGGAGTTATTGGCCATCGTGCAGGCCCTTAAAGAATGGAGGCACTTGCTCGAGGGTTCGGTGGTTCCGGTCCTCATCCTGACGGACCACAAGAATCTGACCTACCTTTCTGAGGCCAAGAGATTGACACCACGTCAGGCCAGATGGGCTCTGTTCTTGTCACGTTTTAATTACGTGGTCTCCTACCTACCCGGTTCCAAGAACATCAGGGCGGATGCCTTATCACGGCAGTACTCCGAGCTGTCCAGGGAGGAGTCGATTCCGACTTCGGTCATACCTCCGAATCAGATCTTGGCCGCCATTCGCACCAGCCTGACCTCTCCCCTGGGTGAGCAGATTTTGGCGGCTCAATCTGGTGCTCCCTCTGGGAGACCCAACGGCAGATGTTTTGTGCCTGAGGAGTTGCGCACTCGGTTGTTGCGAACCTACCATAACTCCAAGACCGCGGGGCATCCTGGAAAGAATCAGCTGTCCTGGGCTGTTTCACGTCTGTTCTGGTGGCCTTCCCTACGTTCCGACATCGCCGCATATGTAGCGGCATGCTCCGTTTGTGCCCAGAGTAAGTCCCCTCGGCACCTTCCGTTGGGCCTTCTGCAACCCATAGCCACCGGGGAGCGCCCATGGTCACACCTGGGGATGGATTTCATTGTGGACCTCCCTGCATCCCGAGGCCATACGGTCATTCTCATGATTGTGGATCGGTTTTCCAAAATGTGCCACTGTGTTCCTCTCAAGAAGTTACCCTCTGCACAAGAGTTGGCCACGATTTTTGCCAGGGAGGTCTTCCGGTTGCACGGTTTGCCCAAGGAGATTGTGTCGGATCGGGGGAGTCAGTTTGTGTCCAGGTTCTGGCGCGCCTTTTGCTCCCAGTTGGGGATTCATCTCTCCTTCTCCTCGGCCTACCACCCTCAGTCCAATGGGGCCGCAGAACGATCCAATCAGGCCTTGGAGCAATTCCTTCGTTGCTATGTCTCCGATCACCAAGACAATTGGGTTGACCTCCTGCCTTGGGCTGAGTTTGCCAGGAACACGGCGGTGAACTCTTCCTCTGGGACGTCTCCCTTCATGGCCAATTATGGGTTCCAACCTGCCGTGTTACCGGAGGTATTCTCTCCCCAGGATATTCCGGCTGTGGAGGATCACCTTTCCGTCCTACGTGCTTCTTGGGTACTGATCCAGAAGTCCCTTGAGGTCTCTGCGCAGCGCCAGAGACTCCAGGCTGATCGCAGACGAGCGCCTGCTCCTTCCTACCAGGTCGGAGACCGTGTATGGTTGTCCACCCGCAACCTCAACCTTCGAGTGCCCACTCCCAAGCTGGCGCCTCGCTTTGTTGGTCCCTTCCGAGTGCTTCGCAGGGTAAACCCGGTAGCCTATGCCCTTGCGCTTCCTCCTGGCATGCGGATCTCCAACGTGTTTCATGTCTCCCTGTTGAAGCCACTGGTGTGTAATCGTTTCACTTCCTCGGTTCCTCGGCCTCGTCCGGTCCAAGTGGGTAATCGTGAGGAGTATGAGGTGAGCAATATCCTGGACTCACGCCTGGTCCGCGGTCGGGTGCAGTTTTTGGTCCATTGGCGTGGTTATGGTCCAGAGGAGCGTTCCTGGGTTCCCTCCGCAGATGTCCATGCTCCTGCCTTGCTCCGAGCCTTCCACGCACGCTTCCCTCAGAAACCGTTCTTTACTCCGCGGAGGAGGGGCCCTTGAGAGGGAGGTACTGTCATGGTCTTACCTTCTTGCTGTTCTCCTTCGTTTGACATGTGCTGGCGGCCATCTTGGTTTCTGGGTTTCTTGTAGCCTCCCACCCTGCGGCTCCTCCTTCCCACTGGGAGGAGCTGGATGCCTAGCTCATATATATAGGAGGTCTGTGGCTTCAGTTCCTTGCTTGGTCCTCCTGTGTTCACATGCTTCTAGACTGCTGCTGCTTCTGGTTCCTGATCCTGGTTTCGTCCGACTACCCTGCTGGTTCCTGATCCTGGTTTCGTCCGACTACCCTGCTGGTTCCTGATCCTGGCTTCGTCTGACTACCCTGCTGGTTCCTGATCCTGGCTTCGTCTGACTACCCTTCTGGTTCCTGACCTCTGGCTTCGCAAAGACTCTGCTTCGGTTTCGACCATCCGTTTGGACTTTTGCTTTACAGCTTTATTTTCAATAAAGCCTTCTTATTTTCACTTATCCCTTGTTGTACGTCTGGTTCATGGTTCCGTGACACTTAGCCTGCACCAGATGTAATATATGGCCAAAAAATAACCAGACTGTTGATGGTTAAATGCACTTCGGTGACACAGGCTCAGTCTGCAGCTGATGTAGTATATGGCCAAAAAATAACCAGACTGTTGATGGTTAAATGCACTTCGGTGACACAGGCTCAGCCTGCAGCTGATGTAGGATATAGCACAAAATAACCACACTATTGATGGTTAAATACACTTGGTGATAGCTTGTGGTGGCGCACCACAAGTCACAAAATGGTCGCCGATCACCCCAGAAAAAAGTGATCTAAAAACGCTCTGGGCAGCCTCAAAAAAGTGAGCAAGTCGATATTAGCACTTCAATGATCCACAGCTGCAGATCGATCACAGAATGAAGTCTTTTGGAGGAGTTAATCTGCCTAATCTCGCCCTAACGTCGCAGCTGCAACCTCTCCCTATGCTTGAATCAGCAGAGTGACGTGCAGCGTTACGTGACCCAAGCTTATATAGAGGCTGGGTCACATGCTGCACTGGCCAATCACAGCCATGCCAATAGTAGGCAAGGCTGTGATGGCCTCTTGGGGCAAGTAGTATGACGCTTGTTGATTGGCTGCTTTGCAGCCTTTCAAAAAGCGCCAAGAAAGCGCCGAACACCGAACCCGAACCCGGACTTTTACGAAAATGTTCGGGTTCGGGTCCGTGTCACGGACACCCCAAAATTATACAGTTCGGGTTCGCTCATCCCTAGTCATGTCGCCACCTTTTATCTTCAAGTTTAAATACATTCAGTTATTTAAGTATTTTGTTATAGGTTTATGCTTAAGACCCTCGATCATTTTTGTAGCCCATCTTTGGACCCATTCTATTTTATCTATATCTTTATGTAGGGGAGGTCTCCAGAACTGAACACTGTATTCCATAGGTGGTCTTACTAGCACTCTATACAGTGGGATCTTCCTCTTTCTACTGGTAATACCTATTGCTATACAGCCAAGCATCCTTCTTGCTTTTCCTACTGCCTGGCCACATTGTATACTCATTTTGAAGCTCAGAATACCAAATCCCTCTCAACTGAAGTCCTGGCTTACATTTACTGTACCTAGGCCATGATTAAATAATTTGTTCCACTAAGACAATTTATACCCTATCCACGGGATATTGGATGGGGTTCAACCACTTGGACCCTGCTGATTATGAGAATGGGGGCTTGTGATCCCTGTTTGAATGGAGCTGCTCTCCATTCAACTCTATGGGACTATCGGAGATAGCCGAGTGCAATCCCTCACCTATCTGCAGCATTCCCATAGAGTGGAATTGAGCAGCACTATGCATGCATGACCAGTTTTTATTGAAAACACCTTTATTACTATCAATCGTTATATATACATACTTTAGTACTGTGACGCAGCACAGGCCACTAGGCAGCACTTAATAAATTACTTACAGTCAACTTTGCGAGCATGGCATTGTTATGTAATGCACAGGCTAACCTACAATATACATCACAATACGTGCTACACTAGCATACCTATTCAATCACAAAACCTTACAACAAAGCATTTAGACCGTAATGAGGGGAGGGGAGAAGGAAATAGGGGGTAGGGAGGGGAAATCACATGTCCTCAGCTTTATTGAGAAGACAGAAACAAATGGGGGGAGAGGGGGAAGGAGAGGAGTTTAGTCCACTTCTTCATCGTTGACGTCCAAGATGTTGTAATCCCACAGCAGACTGTGGATGAGTCTGCAGCATTCCAGGACGGACTTGTTCTCCCTCCTGAGTACGAGCCGGTTCCTGGCAAACCATATAGCATCCTTAAAATAGTTCATAAGGCCCTCGGCCTCCTGGATGGCTCCAATAGTATGAATCCCAGGAAATAGTAGGTACATCACCGAAGTGTATTGCAGGCTGTTCCTGGGCACAGAGTCTTTGAGTTCATGTTTTAGGGCATCCAACAGGCCCTGCGCAATGGGGCACTCCCAACACAGGTGGTACAATGTTTCCTCCATGAAAGGACACCTGGGGCAGTACCAGGTTTTGCTCAGGTTGCGAGCATGCATGAATGACCGGATGGGCAAGCCACCCTGAATGGCCATCCATGACAAGTCTTTGTGCCATTTGGTTAACCTGTCTGACGACACATTAGTCCAAACTGTCTCTGCGGTGTTGTCATGGATCCCTTGAATTAACTCCAGCGCATCCTTTGCTCTGATGAGCTTGTGGATAGTCTTTGGTTTCCACAAGTCGGGCTTGAAGCCCTCCAGCTGATGTTCCCTCACAAACTTGACAACATCTCCATAATACCAGGGAGCGTGCCAGTTGTAAGGGATGGAGCTGTCCCACTTGTCCCAGCCCAAACCCCTCCAGAGTGGCAGGAGGAAGAAGGTAGACATAGCCTTGCCCGCAGAGCCATTAGCTGTTCTCAGAAACAAAGGCATCCACAGTAAAGTGGGCAGGTACGGAATGCACTTTCTGCTCTTGCGGGGCTCTTTGTACATGATGGCTCTCTTCACTCTGTCCATCTTGGATCCCCAAATGAAGCACTGTCCTGGTGATGGCCCTGGAAACGGTGGCAAAAGGGGGCTATGCCTATGTTGTGTACTGTAGTACAGGCAGAACTTTGTTACGCAGGAAGAGTGCTTTGCCCTCAATCGTGAGTTGTCTGAGGCTCCACAGGCCAATTATTTGGTTGACTTTGGCCAAGCGTTCTTCCCAAGACTTGAGGGCTGCGCCTTCCTTCCTGAACCACACTCCCAGAACCTTGATGAAGTCCGATTTGATGGTAAATGGGAAGGGGACAGAAGAAGCTAGTTGACTTTGGCCCCTGAAGCTTGTCCGAACTCCTCGCTGGTCTGGACGAGTGCAGTCACCGAACGCTGATCAATGCAGAAGACGGTCACATTGTCCATGTACAGCGAGCACTTGACCTCGTAGTGTCCTGGTCCTGGTGCGGTGATCCGTCTGATCTCTCCATTCTGCTGGATAGACTCCGTAAAGAGTTCTATAACACAAACAAAAAGGAGAGGTAAAAGAGGGCAGCCATGTCTGACCCCAGAGCGGACAGGAAATGGGTCAGTCTTCCAGCCATTCACCAGCATCGTGCTGCAAATGTCAAGGTACATCAGGTTAACAAACTAACAGAACCTTCTGCCTAGACCCAGCATGCGCAAAGCCTTGCCCATGAATTCATGAGACGCTCGGTCAAAGGCCTTCTCCTCATCATAGCTGACCAGGGCCGCGTGTACACGGTGGTCTTTGATGTATTGTACCATGTCTCTCATGAGAGCGAGGCTGTCTACGATCATGCGGCCAGGAATGCTGCAGGTCTGATCCGGGTGGATGATTCTGCCGATGACAACCCTTAGCCGGTTGGCTAGCACCTTGGCGAGGATCTTGTAGTCCACGTTAAGGAGAGAGATGAGAAGCCAGTTTTTCAAGTCACATCTCTCCCCCTTCTGCTTATACAAGATCGTGATAATTTCTTCCCTCGATGGAGGCATTCTACCCTCCACCACCATCTCCTCACAGAGTTTCAGCAGGTTCGGACAGATCAGATCCCCAGCGCTACATAGAGCTCCGCTGGGAGGCCGTCACTGCCCGGTATCCTACCGGACCTAAAGGATGTAGCGGCAGAGAGCACCTCCCCCACCATCAGAGGGTCATCAATGGCCTCCGCACCTGCCGGGTCAAGATGGTTAGTGATACCTGACAGGAATTTATTGGCAGCTTTCGGGTCAGTGTTCTTCAGGGAGTAGAGGCTGTAGTAGTCTGTAACGACTCCCATCACTTCCTCCTTCCCTGATAGTATGTTGCCATCCTTGTCTCGAAGTTCGTTCAGGGGCGTGTGGCCGGCGTGGAGTTTCCTGAAAAAGAGTTACACTTCTCACCCTTCTCCAGGTTCTCCACTTTGGAGCGGAAGGTGATTCGCTTGGATTCCTCCTCAAAGTGCCTTTTCAGACTCCTTCTGGTCTCCTCCAGCTCCTCTCTAATGCTCTAGCCGCACTGGTGAACAACGCCAGGCGATCGCAGAAAACCGCAGGTCAATTCAGACCTGCGGTTTGCTGCGTTTCCGGTCCATTCGGGTCTCCGGTGATGAACCGGAAAAAGACTGCGATCGGTGGCGTGATTATACACCACCAACCGCAGTCCGAAGATTTGAAGAGGCGGTGCTGGCCCTGGAGCTGAACGCTGCTGTCCAGGGTGCTGATTGGTGCAGGGGAGAAAGGCGTGAGATTCAAACTTCCTGCGCTCCTCTCTCCCCTCCTCTTCCTGTTCTGCACGAGCACCCGGCAGCATCGTCCAGCACCAGCTTCTGAGTCCCCCCTAATCGCCATCCATCACCCTCCTGCACCCATCGCCACCCAGGTAGGTTAGGGTCAGTGAGGGAGAGGCACCTTTAGGCAGGGATAGAAGGGAAAAGTTAGGGGAAAAAAAGCACATTTATTCTGAACTTTTTTGTTTCAGCTTTCAGACCCCAGACCCCCCCTGCCACTTGCCCCCCCGCATCCCCCCCACCACCAGCCCCCCCACCACCACCAGTAACCCACTGGTGAATCTGATGGTGGAGCAGACGAATCTGTACGCCCAACAGTTCATCGCTCAAAACCCGGGCTCATTTTTGGCTAGACCCGGTAGCTGGACGCCGGTCAGTGCAGCCGAGATGAGGACATTTTGGGGCCTCGTGCTGCATATGGGTCTAGTGCAAAAACCCAGTGTCAGGCAATACTGGAGTGGGGACATCCTATACCAGACCCCACTGTACAGTACGGCCATGACACGCTCCCGGTTTGAGGCCATCCAAAATGTCTGCATTATTCCGATAATGCAGCATGTCCCCCCCGAGGTGATCCTGCCTATGACCGGCTGTATAAGATACGGCCGGTCATCGATCACTTTGGGGCCACATTTCAGCAGGCCTACGTACCTGGAAGGGAGGTCGCGGTTGATGAGTCTCTCGTTGCGTTCAAGGGGAGGCTCAGTTTCCGCCAATATATTCCCACAAAGCGGGCGAGGTATGGCGTGAAGCTATACAAAATTTGTGAGAGTACCTCAAGGTACACTTACAAATTTTGTGTGTACGAGGAGCGAGATTCCCGTATTCAACCCCCAGAATGTCCCCCCACTCTGGGTGTTAGCGGGAAACTCGTGTGGGACCTTATGTACCCACTGCTGGATAACGGTTACCACTTGTACGTGGATAACTTTTATACCAGCATTCCCTTGTTCAGGTCCCTTGCCGCCAGATCCACGTTCGCTTGTGGGACCGTGCAGAAAAATCAACGCGGCCTCCCTGCCCACCCCCTCCAGGTACCTATCCCCAGGGGTGAGACCCGTGCCCTTACCAGTGGAAGCCTGTTGCTGGTCAGGTATAAGGACAAGAGGGATGTCCTTATGCTGTCCACAATCCACGGTAACAGCACCACCCCCGTCTCTGTGCGAGGTACCGCGGCAACGGTCCTCAAGCCCGATTGTATCGTTGACTACAATCGGTATATGGGAGGAGTTGATCTCTCTGATCAAGTCCTCAAGCCATATAATGCCATGCGCAAAACACGGGCATGGTACAAAAAAGTTGCGGTCTACTTGGTACAGGTTGCCATGTACAACTCTTTTGTACTATCTCGAAGCGCTGGCAGCACAGGGACATTCCTCCAGTTCTATGAGGCAGTCCTCAAAGACCTGATCTTTTCGGACCGGGAAAGAGCAGACCGGAGTACCTCGGGAACTGGAGGCGCCCGGATCGTCCCTGGCCAACACTTTCCAGGTGTGGTCCCCCATACTGGAAAGAAGGGACGAACCCAAAAAAGATGCAGAGTGTGTCACAAGAGGGGGATACGGAAGGACACCACTACTCAATGCGACACTTGCCATGATCATCCGGGCCTCTGCGTTATCGATTGCTTCAGGGAGTATCACACTTCCATGGAGTACAAAATTTTTATAATCTCCAACAGTCCCCTAGAGAACATAAAAAACTATGTCTCTCAGACTTTGGAGACACAGAAACAATTTTTTTCCCCCAAAAAATATTAGTTTTACTGCAGGCATCCTCAAACTGCGGTCCTCCAGATGTTGTAAAACTTTAATTCCCAGCATGCCCAGACAACCTACAGCCATCAGCAGGGCATGGTGGGAATTGTAGTTTTACAACATCTGGAGGGCCGCAGTTTGAGGATGCCTGCTTAGTGTCTCCAAAGTCTGAGAGCCATACATATTGGGCATCGTCGCGTCCGTAAAAATCGTCTCTATAAAAAAAAACATTTAACCCAACCCCCCCGGATGAACAGCGTTAAAAAAATAAAAAAAACGTGTAAAATAATCCATTTTTTTGTCACCTAACATCAGACAAAGTGTAATAGCGAGCGAACAAAATGTCATATGCACCCCCAATTAGTGCCAATAAAACCGCCATCTCATCCCGCAAAAAATGAGCCCCTACATTAGATAGTCGCCCAACTAAAAAAAATATATTTTTGCTCCCAGGCTATGGAGATACAAAAATAATTTTTTTTGGTTCCTAAAATGATAATGTAGTGTAAAATCTAAATAACTTCTAAAATGTAGACATATTAGATATTGCCGTGTTCGTAAGAATCTGCCCTATAAAAATAACATTTGACCAAACCCCTCGGATGAACAGCGTTAAAAATATAAAATAAAAACGGTGCCAAAACACCAATTTTAGGGCAAAATTTCCATTTGAATCCTTTTTTTCCGGTAATAAAGCAAGGGTTAACAGCCAAACAAAACTCAATATTTATGGCCCTGATTCTGTAGTTTGCAGAAACACCCCATATGTGGTCGTAAATGGCTATATAGCCACACGGCAGAACATAGAACAAAAGGAACTCCATATGGTTTCTGGAAGGCAGATTTTGATGGACAGTTTTTTTTGACACCATGTCCCATTAGAAGCCCCCCCTAATGTAGCCTAGACTAGAAACTCCAAAAAAGTGACCCCATCTAAGAAACTACACCCCTCAAGGTATTCAAAAGTTACTTTACAAACTTTGTTAACCCTTTAGGTGTTCCACAAAACTAAATAGCGAATGTAGAAAAATTTTAGAATTTAATTTTTTTGTTACCTTGCCTCAAAAAAGTGTAATATAGAGCAACCAAAAATCATATTTACCCCTAAAATAGTCCCAAAACAACAACCACCTTATCCCGTAGTTTCCTAGATGGAGTCACTTTTAAGGAGTTTCTACTCTAGGGGTGCATCAGGGGGCTTGAAAGGGTACATGGTGTAAATAAACCAGTCCAGCAAAATCTGCCTTCCAAAAACCATATGGCGTTCCCCTTCTTCTATGTCCTGCCGTTTAGCCAAATAGTAGTTTACGACCACATTTGGGGTGTTTCTGCAAACTACAGAATCAGGGCAACCCATTTTGAGTTTTGTTTGGCTGTTAACCCATTTTTTTCAGTAATAAAGTAAGGGTTAAAATGGAAAATTTTCCAAAAAATAGAAATTATTAAATAATTTCTCCATCTGCCATTAACTCTTGTGGAACACCTAAAGGATTAACAAAGTTTGTAAACCCAGTTTTGAATACCTTGAGGGGTGTACTTTCTTAGATGGAGTCACTTTTTTGAAATTTCTATTCTAGGGGTGAAACAGGGGGCTTCAAATGGGACATGGTATAAACAAAACCAGTCCTGCAAAATCTGCCTTCCAAAACCCATATGGCGTTCCCCTCTTTCTATGTCCTCCCGTTTGGCCAAACAGTAGTTTACGACCACATATGGGGTGTTTTTGCAAACTACAGAATCAGGGCAACCCATATTGAGTTTTGTTTGGCTGTTAACCCTTACTTTATTGCTGGAAAAAATGGGTTAAAATGGATAATTTTCCAAAAAATAGAAATTTCTAAATTGTTTCTCCATCTGCCATTAACTCTTGTGGAACACCTAAAGGGTTAACAAAGTTTGTAAACCCAGTTTTGAATACTTTGAGGGGTGTACTTTCTTAGATGGAGTCACTTTTTTGGAATTTCTATTCTAGGGGTGCAAGGGGGGGCTTGAAATAGGACATGGTATAAACAAAACCAGACCTGCAAAATCTGCCTTGCAAAACCCATATGGTGTTCCCCTCCTTATATGTCCTCCCGTTTGGCCACACATATGGGGTGTTACTGCAAACTACAGAATTAGGGCAACCCATTTTGAGTTTTGTTTGGCAGTTAACCCTTGTTTTTTTCCTGGAAAAAATTGATTATATTGGAAAATTTTCCAAAAAATCTAAATTCTTAAAATTTATGTCCATTTGCCATGAAGTCTTGTGGAAGACCTAAAGGGTTAACAAAGTTTGTAAAAACAGTTTTGAATACCTTGAGGGGTGTAGTTTCTAGAATGGGGTTGGGGTGGTTTCTATTATGTAAGCCTCACAAAGTGACTTCAAACCTGAACTGGTCCATAAAAAGTGGGATTTTGAAGATTTCTGAAAAATGTCTAAATTTGCTTCTAAACTTCTAAGCCTTGTAACATCCCCAAAAAATAAAATATCATTCCCAAAATGCTACAAACATGAAGTAGACATATGGGGAATGTAAAGTCGTCACAATTTTTTTGGGGTATTACTATGTATTACAGAAGTAGAGAAACTGAAACTTTGAAATTTGCTAATTTTTCCAAATTTTTGGTAAATATGGTATTTTTTTATGCAAAAAAATTTACTTTTTTGACCCAATTTTAGCAGTGTCATGAAGTACAATATGTGACGAGAAAACAATCTCAGAACGGCCTGGGTAAGTCAAAGCGTTTTAAAGTTATCAGCACTTAAAGTGACACTGGTCAGATTTGCAAAAAATGGCCTGGTCCTTAAGGTGAAATAGGGCTGTGTCCTTAAGGGGTTAATATATGAAGAATAGTTCCGGTGTCGTTTGATCCCCTCGACGGGCCGCCGGCTCGCGCATCTCACACTCTCCAGCGGGGCTGAGACCCAGACACCTATCCCAATCCAAGGGCGCATACATTTATATTTCTGCATCCCCTGCATACATGCATACACCCGGGGGACGGACAGACGCCATATCATCCATCCTCCCTGCGTACATACATACATACACGAACACATCTATTGAAATCTGATAACTTACGGGGCACTTTATTGAGAAAACATATTACTCACTCTGGGCTTTATCCTTTATTTATATCATATTTAGGCTGGTTGCCCTATGCCAGTTATTCCCCACCGGCGATAGGCATCCACCCTTCTATTCAGTCAATCCATATCACCTGAGTGACCTCTGCCTTCTTTTCTAAGAAAGGCTTTTATATTCAATTTTCCCTATTAGGGTTAGGTCACTTTCCAGTTATATGAATCCACTGCCCGCACTTCATTCCACTCTATTCACATGCCTCCTGAATGTCTCGCCTAGCCTCTAGTTTATCTCCCTAGTTGTTAACTCTACCATGCGTCCAAGGGTATGAAGCTCCACATAACCTCCCCATCGGAGACACGATACGTGCTTGCCCAGCTACCCAATCTTGGAGCACCCAACTCCACCACTATTACAATATTACTTATCTTAAATTATTCCTTCTGTCCATATCTTCATATAATGTCCAGTATAAGAAACCCACAGTCCTTTCTCCATGGATGTTAATCCCATCACTTGCACATAGAGTTTCCTGTAATGTAGATAGAAAACAAAGAATATAAGCATATTAAAAACAATCACGGCTAATTGCCAGGCACTTATACTTCAATAACACACACATCTCTGTACAGGGTTAAAAGAGCGAACCCACTTGAAATTCTCTGTTCAAGCCCCTTGGTTCCATTGTATCTAGTTCAAATATCCATCTTAGTTCTTTCCTATTCAACAATTTCTCTCTATCTCCTCCTCTCTTTAATAGCGGAATACCATCTATAATTCTGAATCTCAACTGTGAAATATTGTGTTTATACTTCACAAAACGGTCTGGCAGCGGCAATTGGATCTCCTCCCTATCTTCCTGTTCCTGCCTCTTCGCCAGTAATTTACGAATCGTGTACCTATGTTCATTAATTCTATTCTTGCAGGCCTGTGTGGTCTCTCCCTAATAAAGCAGGCCACACGGGCACTGCAAGACATAGACTACATATTGTGAGTTACAGGTATAATGATCTTTAATACTATACCTCTTTCCTGTTCTGGGGTGACTGAAGGAGTCTCCCTTGATTAGGCTGCCGCAATTGCAGCAGCCCATGCATGGGTAACATCCCTTCTTTCCCTCCTGTTTCTCCTTCTCCCTCATATCTGCTTTTACCAAATCATCTCTCAAATTTTTGGCCCTTTTATATGACATCAACGGGGCAACTGGAATTCCTCCACCTGTGGGAATGATTGAGACAGAATTCGCCAATTCTGTCTCAATATTCCTGTTATCTTTTCACTCATCCTTGTGTAAGGGGATACAAATGGTATCCTTTTCTCTCTCACCCTTTTCTCTTTATTTGTTGACACCAATAATTGTTCTCGTTCCCACTGTTTTGCTTTCATTAGATGTCGATCTATTCGTTTCTGAGGGTATCTTCTATCTCTAAATTTCTTTCCCATGGTTTTTAATCGATTGTCCACCATTTCTGCGTCTGACACTATCCATTTAGTTCGCAAAAACTGGCTATACGGTAGAGACTCTATCATCCTTCTTGGATGTGCACTCTCAAACTGCAATAAATTATTGCGATCTGCTGATTTTATAAATAGGTCCGTCTCCAATTGTCCATTTTTAACATACACCAATGTGTCTAAAAACTGTAGGGATTCCCTAGAGAACACTTTAGTAAATTTCAGCGGGACATGTATATGATTAATCTGTTCATGAAAAATATGCAGGTCTGCTATTAACCCTCTCCAAATCAAAAATACATAATTTATATACCTCAACCACCCTCGTGCAAATGCATAGAGGGTGGTTGGGTATATACAGTCGTGGCCAAAAGTTTTGAGAAATACATAAATATTGGAAATTGGAAAAGTTGCTTCTTAAGTTTTTATAATAGCAATTTGCATATACTCCAGAATGTTATGAAGAGTGATCAGATGAATTGCATAGTCCTTCTTTGCCATGAAAATTAACTTAGTCCCAAAAAAAACTTTCCACTGCATTTCATTGCTGTCATTAAAGGACCTGCTGAGATCATTTCAGTAATCGTCTTGTTAACTCAGGTGAGAATGTTGACGAGCACAAGGCTGGAGATCATTATGTCAGGCTGATTGGGTTAAAATGGCAGACTTAACATGTTAAAAGGAGGGTGATGCTTGAAATCATTGTTCTTCCATTGTTAACCATGGTGACCTGCAAAGAAACGCGTGCAGCCATCATTGCGTTGCATAAAAATGGCTTCACAGGCAAGGATATTGTGGCTACTAAGATTGCACCTCAATCAACAATTTATAGGATCATCAAGAACTTCAAGGAAAGAGGTTCAATTCTTGTTAAGAAGGCTTCAGGGAGTGCAAGAAAGTCCAGCAAGCGCCAGGATCATCTCCTAAATAGGATTCAGCTGCGGGATCGGAGTGCCACCAGTGCAGAGCTTGCTCAGGAATGGTAGCAGGCAGGTGTGAGCGCATCTGCATGCACAGTGAGGCGAAGACTTTTGGAAGATGGCCTGGTGTCAAGAAGGCCAGGAAAGAAGCCACTTCTCTCCAAAAAAAACATCAGGGACAGATTGATCTTCTGCAGAAAGTATGGTGAATGGACTGCTGAGGACTGGGGCAAAGTCATATTCTCCGATGAAGCCTCTTTCCGATTGTTTGGGGCATCTGGAAAAAGGCTTGTCCGGAGAAGAAAAGGTGAGCGCTACCATCAGTCCTGTGTCATGCCAACAGTAAAGCATCCTGAGACCATTCATGTGTGGGGTTGCTTCTCATCCAAGGGAGTTGGCTCACTCACAATTTTGCCCAAAAACACAGCCATGAATAAAGAATGGTACCAAAACACCCTCCAACAGCAACTTCTTCCAAAAATCCAACAACAGTTTGGTGAAGAATAATGCATTTTCTAGCACGATGGAGCACCGTGCCTTAAGGCAAAAGTGATAATTAAGTGGCTCGGGGACCAAAACGTTGACATTTTGGGTCCATGGCCTGGAAACTCCCCAGATCTTAATCCCATTGAGAACTTGTGGTCAATCCTCAAGAGGCGGGTGGACAAACAAAAACCCACTAATTCTGACAAACTCCAAGAATTGATTATGAAAGAATGGGTTGCTATCAGTCAGGAATTGGCCCAGAAGTTGATTGAGAGCATGCCCAGTCGAATTGCAGAGGTCCTGAAAAAGAAGGGCGAACACTGCAAATACTGACTCTTTGCATAAATGTCATGTAATTGTCGATATAAGCCTTTGAAACGTATGAAGTGCGTGTAATTATATTTCACTACATCACAGAAACAACTGAAACAAAGATCTAAAAGCAGTTTAGCAGCAAACTTTGTGAAAACTAATATTTTGGTCATTCTCATAACTTTTGGCCACGACTGTATACTGTTCTTCAACATATGTCATATATATATATGCATATGTTGGGGCCACATTCGAATCCATCGCAGTACCCCGACATTGCTCGTAGAACACATCCTCAAAGAGGAAATAATTGTGAGCAAGTAGCGCTTCCAATAACGACAGTAGGAATTCTTTAAGTTCCTCACTATACATAGATTTCTCCCATTTCACCACTTCCAGGCCCAAGTCATTGTCTATGCTGGTGTAGAAACTCACGACATCAAATGACACAAGCCACTCCCCCTCCACATATCCCATAACTTGCAACCTAGAGAGAAAATCCATTGTATCACGCACATATGACTGGGCTTCCATAGCAAAAGATTCTGTCTAAGAAAATGGCTGCATTGGAGAAGACAGAATCAATGGCAGACACCATAGGGCGCCCTGGAGGATTTTAGGGGGCACATATAGTATTGGGGTTACTGGATTTACTGGTATCAGGTAGGTGTGTAATCTTTCATCGATCAGATCATTGGCAAACGCATTGTCTGCCAATATACTGATCTTACGTATTATATCCCATTTAGGGTCTTTACTTAGGGGTCTATAGACTTCTCTGTCCTGTACTTGCCTCTGCATTTCATCTCTATATTTATCTGTGTCCAACATCACTGTAGCTCCACCCTTATCTGCTCTTTTAATGGTGAGCTCTTTTCTACATTTTAACTTAAACAGGGCTTCTTTCTCTCCCTTTGCCAAGTTAGCCTCTTGCATGAGTTTTGGTGTTCTCCTCAACTTTTCTATCTCTGATCTAACGAGAGAAATATATGTATCCACAACTTTATGACTAGTAGGGGGCTGAAAATCACTTTTTATATATAAGCCCATATCCCTGAGTGAAAGCCTATCTTCTCATATATCTCTGATCTTATGTATCTTAGGTTGCTGTTGTTCACTAAAGTATATGTTTAATTTTAAACGTCTAAAGAAATTATGCAAATCTACTTCCACCTGAAACCAGTATACATCTGCCATTGGACAGAAATTCAGTCCCTTACTCAAAAGGAGCATCTCCTCACTTGTTAGTTCATAAGAGGATATATTTACCACCAATGATGTGTCCATATTTTGTCCCTGTGTACTATTCATTTCATCTCCAGACGTGACGTCGCTGGTCTGTTCCCTGTTGGCGGTTTCTTCAATTGTGTTACTCTTGTACTGTCTCCTGATGTATTCCCAATGCCAGTGTTGGTGTTTCCATCCGCCTCTCCTTGTGCTCCCTTTTCTCTTCTTCCTAAAAAAAATCTGTTCCTCACTGTGTTCTCCCACTGGAGCTGTGTAGCTGTGTTCCCTGGTTGTTGTTCCAGAACATTACCCTCCGGATCCCTGTTGGGCCTTGGTGGTCTGCTGTTGTCGCCCACCTGGGATTATATGTTTGTCTGTATTGTCTGTCCTCTCCTTGGTGTTTTCCTCTTAGTGTCAGTGGTGCGGACTAGTGATCCCACCGCCCCGTTCACTACATAGGGCTCATCTTAGGGAAAGCCAGGGTTTAGGCACGTGATCGGCGTATGGGTGAGGAACCCGTCTAGGGACGTCAGGGCAGTCAGGTGCCAGCCTCAAGGTGAGTCAGGGGTCACCACCTTTCCCTCTCCCTTGGACAGGGCCTTCCCATTTCCCTCCCTTTGCGTGACGCCGGTCATTACATTATATCTGGCCCTTATTTTGTGTAGGTAAAAAAAAAAAAAAAAAAATCTTTCTACCTACTTAGAATCCAGTATGGATCCAATTGCTGCTTTGTCAAAGCAACTTCAAGGCCTGTCTTTGGAGGTGGCAGGATTGAAGGCGTCGGTCCTCCAGCAACAGCAGCAATTACAACAGACCGCAAGCCCAGCGGTTGCTACAGGTAACCAGGTTGTTGCAGAACCCAAGGTTGCTCTTCCTGACAGATTTTCTGGGGGAAGGGACAAATTTGTGATGTTCCATGAGGCCTGTAAATTATATTTTAAGCTGCGCCCTTACTCCTCTGGTAATGAAGAACAGCGGGTGGGAGTTGTTATTTCCCTGCTGCAGGGGGACCCGCAATCCTGGGCATTCTCTTTACCCGCTGATTCCCAGGCTCTACGGTCAGTGGATGAATTTTTTGGGGCCTTGGGTCTCATATATGATGACCCTGACCGAGTCCCACTGGCTGAATCAAAATTACGGAGACTCCTACAGGGAGAGCGGCCAGTAGAGGAGTATTGCTCAGAGTTCCGTAGGTGGGCTACGGATACCCAGTGAAACGACCCGGCTCTCAGGAGTCAGTTCTGCTCTGGGTTATCCGAAAGGATTAAGGATGCGCTTGCGCTGTATGAGACTCCCTTTTCCCTTGATGCGGTTATGTCCCTTGCTATCAGAATAGATAGACGTCTTAGGGACAGATTGAAAAAACCGGAGCAATTGGTAACCCCTCCCAAGCAGCAGTTAGTCTGTACGGACCTAGACGAGCCTATGCAGCTAGGAGGAACTACTCGTCAGGTCCGTCCTCCTGAGGCTCGCCGTAGGCATGGGATTTGTTTTTTCTGTGGGTAGAGGGGTCATTTTATTAATGTCTGTCCTTCCTTCCTCAAAAACAAAAGACCGTAGGAAAACTACTAACCCCAGGCTGTGTGGAGGATGTCAGCCGGGGGGTATACGTTTCCTCCATACAAACATCGCAATTTGTGTTGCCAGCGGTTGTTGTTTTTGGTGTTAAGATGGAGACTATTTCTTTTTTTCTAGACAGTGGAGCAGGAGTAAATTTGATAGATGCCCATTTTGCCCACACTATGGGTTTGTCTCTCTGTATGCTACAGAGACCTATTCCCATATTCGCTATTGATTCTGCTCCTCTGTCTCAGAGAAACCTCACTCACATTGTCCATAACTTACACCTTCGGGTAGGGGACCACCATAACGAGTTGCTTTCATGTTATGTTCTGGAGGGGCTTCCCACTCCGGTGGTGTTGGGTCTTCCCTGGTTGGTAGCGCACAATCCAGTGGTAGATTGGCAGGCCAGGGAGATATTGGAGTGGAGTGAGCATTGCAGAGAAAATTGCTTAAATAGCAATTGCTTAGTCGCCTCCATAGCTACCCTACCTACGTTTGTTTCGGACTTTGAGGACGTTTTTTCTGAAAAGGGTTGTCAGAAGTTACCACCTCACCGTCCTTATGATTGCCCAGTTAACCTGATTCCCGGTGCAAAATTACCCAAGACCAGGTTATATAATCTTTCGGGTCCTGAGAGACAAGCCATGAAAGATTATATCTCCGAGAGCTTGGCTAAGGGACACATCAGACCCTCTTCTTCACCCGTGGCTGCAGGGTTTTTCTTCGTTAAAAAGAAAGATGGGGGCCTGCGTCCTTGCCTAGATTTCGCGAATTAAACCGGATAACCATCCGAGACCCATACCCTCTTCCTCTCATTCCCGACCTGTTTAATCAGATTGCGGGTGCTAGGTGGTTTTCCAAACTTGATCTTAGGGGGGCCTACAATCTGATTCGTATTAAGGAAGGGGATGAGTGGAAGACAGCTTTTAACACCCCTGAGGGGCATTATGAAAATCTAGTCATGCCTTTCGGTCTGACCAATGCTCCTGCTGTCTTCCAACATTTCGTTAATGACATTTTTAGTCATCTTATCGGCAGGTTTGTGGTGATATACCTAGATGATATTTTAATTTATTCGTCTGATCTGAAAACACATGAGGTGCATGTCAGACAGGTACTGCAGGTCCTACGGACGAATAAATTATATGCTAAAATTGAAAAGTGTGTCTTCGCCGTTCAGGAAATACAGTTCCTAGGTTATTTATTATCTGCTTCAGGTTTCCGTATGGATCCTAGGAAGGTCCAGGCAATTTTAGATTGGGATCTTCCTGAGAACCTCAAAGCACTGCAACGGTTCTTGGGCTTCGCAAATTTCTATAGAAAATTCATTAAAAATTATTCGGTGATTGTAAAACCCCTTACTGACATGACTGGGAAGGGGACTGATTTTTCTAAATGGTCTGACGCCGCTAAAATAGCTTTTTCCTCTCTAAAAGAGAGGTTTACCTCGGCACCTGTACTAATCCAACCTGATGTCTCCCAGCCTTTTATTGTTGAAGTCGATGCGTCAGAGGTGGGAGTGGTGGCTGTGCTGTCTCAGGGTCCGTCTCCTGGCAAATGGCGTCCTTGTGCTTTCTTTTCTAAAAAACTATCTGCATCAGAGAAGAACTATGATATTGGCAATAGGGAACTATTAGCTAATAAACTAGCGTTTGAAGAATGGCGTCACTTTTTAGAGGGGGCAATCCACCCCGTCACTGTGATTACGGACCACAAAAACCTTCTGTACCTCGAATCAGCTAAGCGTCTCACCCCTAGACAAGCTAGGTGGTCGCTATTTTTTTACCAGGTTTAACTTTGTTATTACCTATCGTCCTGGGGCAAAAAAAACCAAGGCAGATGCATTATCTCCTTGTTTCCCTGGAGGGGGTAATGTGAGTGATCCGGTACCCATTCTACAAAGAGGAGTGGTTGTCTCTGCGGTACACTCTGTTCTGGAGGGGAAGGTGTTAGAGGCCCAGGGGGACGCCCCGGTCTCTTGCCCCTCAGAGAAATTGTTTGTACCATTGAACCTGCGTCTCGAATTATTAAAGGAACATCATAATTCGGCACTTGCTGGGCACCCGGGTAGTAAAGCAACCTTGGAGCTATTGTCTCGTCGCTTTTGGTGGCCAACGTTGCGTCAGGATGTAATGGATTTTGTGTCTTCTTGTTCTACTTGTGCGCGCGCGAAAGTCTCTCATACACGTCCTGCATGGTCTTTATTGCCACTTGTCATTCCCAATAGGCCATGGACACATCTGTCAATGGATTTTATCACTGACTTACCTCTCTACTTTTCTGCGGGTAAAACAGTTATCTTGGTAGTAGTGGACAGGTTTAGCAAAATGGTACACTTCATTGCGTTACCCGCACTACCTAATGCTAAGACTCTTGCTCAGATATTCATCAGCGAAATCGTGAAGCTTCACGGGGTCCCTTCCGATGTTGTTTTGGATCGGGGAACCCAGTTTATTTCTAAATTTTGGAAAGCTTTTTGTTCCCGTTTGGGGGTACACTTGTCCTTTTCCTCAGCTTTCCATCCTCAGTCGAATGGACAGACTGAGCGTACCAACCAAAACCTTGAGACATATCTAAGATGTTTTGTGTCTGAAAACCAAGAGGTGTGGTCATCATATTTACCGTTAGCCGAGTTTGCCATAAATAATCGCCGTCAGGAATCTACTGGTAAGTCACCATTTCTTGGTGCATATGGTTTTCATCCCCAATTCTTTACTTTCAAAGAGGGGGGTCTTCTGGGGTTCCCGAAGAGGAACGGTTTTCATCATCTCTTTCATCGGTATGGCAGAAGGTGCAAGCTAACTTGAAAAATATGGGAGGTAAATATAAATGCATGGCTGATAAGAGATGGTCGCCAGGTCCGGACCTAGGAGTGAATGACTATGTGTGGTTGTCTACTAGGAATAATAAATTAAAGGTTCCCTCTTGGAAACTGGGTCCTAGGTTCATTGGCCCTTATAAAATAGTAGCCATCATTAACCCCGTGGCTTTTCGCCTGGAGCTACCTCAGACTTTTAAAATCCATAACGTCTTCCATAAGTCGTTACTCAAGAAATATGTTCCACCTCTAGAACCGTCACCGCTCCCACCCACTCCTGTTGTTGTGGATGGTAATCTAGAGTTTCAAATATCCAAAATTGTTGATTCTCGTCGGGTCCGCCGCTCTCTTCAATATCTGGTGCATTGGAGGAGTTACGGTCCCGAGGAAAGAATGTGGGTTCCAGCGTCTGAGGTAAACGCTGACAGGTTAGTTCGGGTTTTTCATGCCTCTCATCCTGAGAGACCTAGTCCTGAGTGTCCGGAGGCTCCTCATAGAGAGGGGGGTACTGTCACGAGGGTGTCAAGAGCCACGCCTGACTCCGTTATACCCGGGGTCAGGAAGTCGCAGCGGGTGGCTGCGCGCTCTATGTAGAAAGATAGTGTTTTCTTTATGGTAGCTTTCTGGGTTTGCCTTGCAACCCTTTTTGGCTCACTCAGGGATCCGTAGCTCCTTCTCCTCAGCTGTTTCTTGTCCAGCACTCCCAACCTCCTTATATTCCCCTCACCCACTTCTCTGGTTGCCAGATATAGAGCTTCCTGCCTGGACTTCTATATTGACCCACTGGAGCTGTGTAGCTGTGTTCCCTGGTTGTTGTTCCAGAACATTACCCTCCGGATCCCTGTTGGGCCTTGGTGGTCTGCTGTTGTCACCCACCTGGGATTATATGTTTGTCTGTATTGTCTGTCCTCTCCTTGGTGTTTTCCTCTTAGTGTCAGTGGTGCGGACTAGTGATCCCACCGCCCCGTTCACTACATTGGGCTCATCTTAGGGAAAGCCAGGGTTTAGGCACATGATCGGCGTACGGGTGAGGAACCCGTCTAGGGACGTCAGGTGCCAGCCTCAAGGTGAGTCAGGGGTCACCACCTTTCCCTCTCCCTTGGACAGGGCCTTCCCATTTCCCTCCCTTTGCATGACGCCGGTCATTACAGTAACTCTCAATATATAGTCTATGTCTTGCAGTGCCCGTGTGGCCTGCTTTATGTGGGAGAGACCACACAGGCCTGCAAGAATAGAATTGATCAACATAGGTACATGTTTCGTAAATTACTGGCGAAGAGGCAGGAACAGGAATATAGGGAGGAGATCCAATTGCCGCTGCCAGACCATTTTGTGAAGTATAAACACAATATTTCACAGTTGAGATTCTGAATTATATATGGTATTCCGCTATTAAAGAGAGGAGGAGATAGAGAGAAATTGTTGAATAAGAAAGAACTAAGATGGATATTTGAACTAGATACAATGGAACCAAGGGGCTTGAACAGAGAATTTCAAGTGGGTTCGCTCTTTTAACCCTGTAGAGAGATGTGTTTATTATTGAAGTATAAGTGCCCGGCAATTAGCTGTGTTCGTTTTTAATATGCTTATATTCTTTGTTTTCTATCTATATTACAGGAAACTCTATGTGCAGGTGGTGGGATTAACATCCATGGAGAAAGGACTGTGGGTTTCTTATACTGGACATTACATGAAGATATGGACAGAAGGAATAATTTAAGATGAGTAATATTGTAATGGTGGTGGAGTTGGGTGCTCCAAGATTGGGTAGCTGGGCAAGCGCGTCTCGTGTCTCCGATAGGGAGGTTATGTGGAGCTTGCGTAATACCCTTGGATGCATAGTAGAGTCAACAAGGAAGGAGATAAACTAGGGGCTAGGCGAGACATTTAATGCCTAATGAGAAGGATGCATGTGAATAGAGTGGAATGAAGTGCAGACAGTGGATTCATATAACTGGAAAAAGACCTAACCCTAATAGGGAAAATAGAATATAAAAGCCTTGTGAGTGTGAGATTCGCGTCGAGGGGATCAAATGACACCGGCACTATTCTTTTGCATATATTAAAAGAAAAAAAGAAAAATAAAATATATATATATATATATATATAATGTGGCAATTATAAATATTTGAAGATTGTCCGCCATCAGGAGATAATGTTCAGCAACTAAGGAGCCGCTACACAGTGAGGTCTATGCCGGTCATGTGATTAGGTCATGTGGAGCAGCAAGAGAAGGTACACGTGACCGAGAAGGGCGGGACCAGAGAAGGACCGCTCATAATGACGATAGCTGACTGAGACAATAGACGTCACTGATAATGTAGCGGCGAATGCGCAGAGCGAGGAAGAGGACACCAAACACACCATGTGAGGTGTGTGAGATGTGCAGTGCACCCTCCATGGATGTATCCCATAGCCTGTGACAGGGGTAAGAAATAGAGTAATGGATTAGTTTAATGACAGGATGTGTCTATCAAGTGATGTGGCTGACAAAGGATAAGTTTTAGAGCATACTTTCCATACTCCCAAATATGATGGAAGTCACTAAATTAACGGATATCTGGCGGCATTGCAACCCCATGGAACGGGAATATACTCACTTCTCTCACTCTCAATGTGCTTGGTCCCGGATAGATTACTTTTTAGGATCCAGTTTATTGACCACCAAAGTGAGCGAGGTGAAGATAGAGGAGATGGTGATTTCTGACCATTCACCAGTATCATTGAGACTGAGAGAAGTTATTGCAAAGGGTCAAGATATTCTATGGCGGTTATCGGGATACTTAGCCATGGATGAAACTTTTAAGTCCAAACTACTAGGGTGGTGGTGGGAGTATAAAGATACAAATGGGCAACACCAGGACAATCCACCCCTTTCTTGGGACACGGCTAAGGCTCTATTTAGAGGAAATATCATTTCTTACACTATAGCTCAAAAGAGGGATATGCCTTCCAAATTATTAGAGGCCACAAATAATCTAAGAACGCTCTACACAGAGTTTCAACAGAACCCCACAGAGGCCAACAAAACTAAATGGGTTACGGCTAAACATAATTATGATCATTACGCAGAAAAAGTGGAAAGGGTCCATGCTGATCACTCTTCGGCTTATTTTTTTAAGTTTGGTAACAAGTCGGGTAGATTACTGGCCAGGCTTGCACAAGGGAGAAGAACACAAGTGCCACCTCCCAAACTTCAAACAGGGAAGGGGGATCTATCTAGTGACCCAAAAATCACACTGGAGATTTTTAAAAGCTATTACGAACAGTTATATGCCCAAGACCCTTGCGATATTACGGAAGGCCGTGCCTTCCTAGACTCTGTCTCTTTGCCGTCTGTTGAGGAGCCGGATTTGTTAATGCTGAATGGTCCCATCACGGAGCAAGAAATTAGCTTAGTGATAAAATCCCTACATAACAGGAAAGCCCCGGGACCCGATGGTTTCCCAGCGGAATTTTATAAATCCCTGGGCCCAGAAATAGTTCCTAGCCTGCTAAGGTTATTTGAGTCTATTATTCAAACCCATACGGTGATGCCCTCAGGAAACTTGGCACATATTACACTGATACCCAAACAAGATAAAGATCCCACTCTTCCGGGGTCCTATAGACCCATCTCCTTGATAAATCAAGATTTAAAGATCCTAGCGAAGATAATGGTTAACAGACTAGCTAACATTATGCCCAAGCTCATTGGTTCACACCAAGTCGGATTTGTAAAAGGCCGGTCAGCCACAATTAACATACGAACTGTTTTGGCAGTGCAGGATTGTCTCCTCAGGAGGCGGCAGACAGATGAGATGGGAAGAGAGGCTCTTTTGGCTTTAGATGCCGAAAAAGCCTTCGACAATGTAAATTGGCAGTGGTTAGATCTAGTACTAGATAAAATAGGAATTCAGGGCCCCTTCAGGGCGTTTGTTCATGCAATTTATACCGCACCACAGGCAAGGATCTGTCTCCCTGGTTGGTTGTCTGATCAGTTCCATCTCCGGAAAGGCACGAGACAGGGATGCCCACTTTTCCCACTTTTGTTCAACATTGCTCTTGAACCACTTGTTAGATACTTGCTGAGTTCAGGTGTTTATGAAGGAATAAAGGTGGGGAATAGAGAGATTAAACTGACATGTTTCGCGAATGATATGCTTTTATTTTTGCATGATCCCACTAAAGATCTGCCAAGAGTCCTAGATACCCTAAATAAAGTGCGAACTTTTATGGGATATAAGATCAATGTAGCTAAATGTCAGCTGTTACATATAGGGAAAGGATTAGGAGTGAGGTATGATGAGGGTCTGATTACTGTAGCGCGAGACTATATAAAATATCTGGGAATTAAAATAGGCAAGTCTCCAACTAATATGTACAAATTAAATTATGACCCCTTGATAGCTAAAATTATTCAAGAGCTGCAAATTATGACAAGTTTCGCTAGGCTCTTATATCCGTTGCAAACGATACCGCTTTTATTGAAACACACAGACGTCAATAAACTACAATCCGCGTTTATAGCTTTCCTATGGAAGGGAAAAAGACCCCGTATTGCATACAAGAAACTTTGCCTTCTAAAATGGGAGGGGGGTCTACAATTACCTGATATCCGGGGCTATAACTTGGCAGCATTATGGCGGTATATACGAGATTGGGTGGGGGGAACCTCACATTATGCCGATAGGGCTTTAGAGCAGGAACTAGTAGCGCCACATGAACTACATGCTTTGTTGCACACAAAAATTTCATTACTTCCAGAGGAAGCCAGACAAGCTCTGATACTTATAGATATCTCATCTTACATGCCGTTATGGTCCCTTCCATCTTTTCCACAAGGTAGTTCCAACAGATTGTTCCAGGAGTGGTTTAGGAAAAATGTGAGGAACCTAGGAGACCTCTTGACGGTTAATGGACTAAAGCTACTGTCCTGGGAGGAAGTGCAGTCCAAACACTCATACTCCCAAATCAGTATTTACAGTTTTTGCAGATAAAGGCATTCTGCGCAGCCCAATCGAGAACATTAGGTACTGAGACAACCATTATTAGGTTTGCCAGTTTGATGAACCAAGCGAGCAATATGGATTCTATTTCCATAATATATAAGAAACTGATGAATGTCAAACTTGAAGGGGTTGCGCAGACGGTTTTCAAGGAATGGGAGAAACAGGTAGATGATGACAAACTTACTTTTAAGATAAGAGAGGGGATGGATAAAATAAGATGTGCTATCAGTAGTGAACACTGGAGAGAAACTCAATTCAGGATAATCCACAGGGCAACCTATGCCTATAACTTATCTTATGACAATGCACCAGCGCATTACTTGAGACATTGCCCCAAATGTGATTTGTATAAAGCCGACCTTCTACATGGGATTTGGGGATGCAGTAAACTTAGACTGTATTGGGAGCAAATTTGCGGATATGTTAATGACACCTGGAAGGTTGAAGTCAAAGATGTACCCCAACAATGTGTATTTCAATTCATTCCCAGGAACCAGGAAGACGCTGATTCACCCATAGTGGGCACCAAGGGACCTCATGTACTACTACTTGCGGCAAAAAAATGTATACTGAGGAAGTGGCTACAACCCCAGTTGCCCACTTTGGATGAAGTCATCGGCACGGTGAAAGTACTCATGTATATGGATAGATTGGATGCGGAAGGCAACAAGGAATTATCCATACAATCCTTTATTCATAAGTGGAGACCGTTCATTGAAAATTCGCTTACAGTATATGAGAAAAAAGAGGTGATTAAACCATTTGCTGATACAACATGGTACATGAAAGCGAAACTGGCAGGTAGTTTGGGAGACCTATTGATATAGCTCAAGATGTTTTGGATTATCTGTGGTGCTATTATATACTCTTGATGATTGATTGAAAGGAGGGAATAAGGATTTTGAGATCAATAAAACTAAAACCACTTCTAGTTATAACTGAAACATGTCAGAATTATTTTGATGGAAATCCAATATCAACATGACACTTCGGGTCTTGACTTGCTTTTTCTGAGGGGGAGGGAAGGGAGGGTTGGGAGGTTTAAAAAATAAAAAATAGATCAAGGCGGACCTTTCTTTGGTATGTGATGATTGCTGTTAAACTTACATCTTGTGGTATGTAATTGTCATATTTCTTTGTATGGAATGTACCATTGAATGTAATGTAATACTTTTTGTACAACTCTGACAAATGCCTGATCTGAATAAAAATTTTGTTAAAAAAAAAAAGGATAAGTTTTTTAGCTTAAAGGGGGAGGTATCTATATCCAATTAAGGTGGAGTTAATTTTGACCAATTGTTGAGATTTAGTGGTTATATATGTTTACTATTTGTATGTATGAGCTTTATAAAGACCCAAAAGGTCGAAACGTCGCGGAATTCGGTGGAATAAAAGGGGATGTTTTCTATGACATTGGATTGCCGCAGTTTTCTATAATATTGCAAGCCATTGAGGAGTTCCAGAGGCCAGGACTCCACACTGTGGGCACAGCCACAAAACGGAAAAGCTGAAAGGATTCAGTGAGTAGTGCTGTCTTGTTCATATCTTTTTGAAGTCTGACACCTGGTCCCATCCCTAATGCTCCTAACATTAATGGAAAAAAGGTTAAAATTTGCCATCATGTAAGAGAGAGAAATAGGTTAGCGGAAATGATACAACTTAGTTACCACTCCGGTCGTCCGGCGGCTTCTCTTCTTCTTGCCCTCTGTCTGTGGGCGGCCTCTGCAACAGCTGGAACTGGGCTTCAATCTCTGCTATGGTCATCTGGAGTTTTTGCGGATCGGTGGTTGCCCCGCTGGCCGGTATTTCCTCCACGTCGATCTCGTTGAGGCTTTCAGTGGTCTGGAGGTTTTGCTGGTCGGGTGCCTCATTGGCGGCCACAGGTTATTCCACCTGTTGCTCCATTTCTTCCTCTTTGTCAGGTAGTGACTGTTCCGCTACCTCGAACATCTTTTTTTTGGATTTTGGAGTGGTTAGCGACAGGGCTGTCCCTCTCCTTTCTCTTCCATTTTCTTTGGCTGATACCTGGGGATGCAAGAGGGGAAAATTCCTCCATAGAGAGGGCTGCAGCAGCTAGAGGAGGGGTTAATGCTGCTGCAGTGGTAGCAATGGGGTGGGTTGGACTGGGGGTGGTGGAATGTGCCACTGAGGTAATGGGCAGATGGATATGGATATTCTCAGTGGTGGTGATGACGGGGCGGGAGGAGGATGGACGGGGAGGGCATGGAAGCTTGGCCTGGGGCAGGTTTCTGCTTACCCTCTTTCTTCTTTGACTGCTTCACTTTAGGTCTTGTTCCTGCCTGGGTTGCGGCTGGGGTGGGTTTCCCACTGGCCGGCGCTCTGGCTGCAACTGCTGCCCAGAAGCGTTCTCTATTTGGGCAGTCCTTGTAGATATGTGAAGCCAGTCCACACAGGTTGCATGCCATCTTCTTAGGGCAGTCCCGGGTTTCGTGCCCTGCCACATGACAGTTGCAGTAGGCCACCTCCTTACAGTTGCTCAGCGTGTGACCCATCTTGCCACATTTCCTGCAGGTCTGCGGCATGTTGGAGTAGATGAGCACTTGAGAGTTGCCCAGAGAAAAAGTCGGAGGCCGGTGTTGCACGCCATCCGGGTCTTTTGCGTCCCTGTTCAGGCGGACGATGACTGACCACTTGCCTGTCCAGAAGCCTTTTCCATCCTTGATGTGGGTGGGGTCCCTCACCATGGTGCAGAATCGCTTCAGGAAGGTGACGATATCCTTGCCTGGGATGTGTGGGTTCCGCATTGAGACAGTCACTCTCCTCTCTTCCTTCTGGACTGGGCAGCTGCCCATGAAGTGCTTGAAAGGTGCGTCCAGGCTCGCTGCTTTGACCATCTCCATATGGCCACAGAGGCGAAGGTGATGTATGAATGGATGCTCACCACCTCGGGCTTGGGGAATCCATGTTCCAGGACCATATTCTTGCCAAAAACGTCCTGGCTCATGTCCGGCACTTTTCCATCCACCTCTTTTAGCTCCAGTACGACTGTCTGCCTTATCCACTGCTCCAGGGATGGGGAGCCGGGGCTGCGGTTCTTGCCACTCTGTTGCTTCATAGGGGTGGTTGCCGCCGCGTCAGAAGCCCGTGATGTGGAGACTGAAGCATCCTGGTGGACCCTTCTGTGGCCCTCTTCTGTTCTGAAGCATTCTTTTTGGTCTTGGTAGGCTTGAAGGTTGAGGACATGGCTTCTTTCTTCTCATCTTCCTCTCCCTGAAGGTGCTTCGCAAAGCGTCCCTTTTACCACAGGGGCGGGGCTATGCAGATTACTTATTGCTGGGCGGAGCTTCTTCCAGGGAAGGTCTTTGCCGAGCTTCTTTTCTTCGTCGGGGTCCCCCGAGGCCGAAGTTTTCAGTCCTCGTCGTCTGGGTTCCTTGTTGAGTCTTTGCAAAGTCTTCTCCTTGATCTCAGTCAGAGAAAATCTTCCAATAGTTGTCTTCGGCTGCCGAGATCCAAGTAAGCACTGTCTAACATCGTACACCAAGACTATTAAGCCACAGGCCAAGAGGAGGTCGAAGACCAGAACACTCTTGTTCCCTGGGGAATAGCCCTACATTCAATAGCAGAAGTTAGCTGAAGCTGAATTTAATCAACGATGCTCAAAGGCAGAGTGCAGAGGGTACCCACAAGGACCTCAGCCGGCAAGTCAAGGCAGACTAAAAGAACAGACTACACTTGATCTTAGCCAAAATGCTGAGAAGCCATGCATGCATGACCAGTGCTCTATTCAAATGAGGGAGCATGTGCCTCCGTTCTTATGATGGTGGGAGCTCCAGCTATTGGACCCCTGCAGATTAAACACTTATCCCCTAAGTTGTGGATAATGAATGCTGCTTACGAGTGCATACAGTACCAACAACCCAAAAGTTTTGTCGATGGAGAGTTGAAGGTAACGAGTACAGCCAAAACTGAAATTTAATTTTGTTTGCCTGGAATTTTATTTTTCTTATTTTAAGTTTTTGTCTTTCTGTGCAGTAAGAAGTTTCATATAATATGAAATGTAAATCCAAAAACAAGTTGATCCAGCACTAAGGTAAAAACACTAACACCTTTATTGTAGAGAAATAATAAAATCACAGTGACATGCAAACACAAGCCCCACTAAAAATCACCATAACGATTTTATTTTTACCTTAGTGCTGGATCAATTTAGTTTTTGGATTTACTACAGTGCTGAAGTCTGGCGAGATTCGTGCATGAGGAACTACTACCCCCAGGATGTTGGTGAATTGGAACATATTTGTTATTTGTTAGTATGAAATGTACTCTAGAAATCAGTGTATGGAATTGATGTGAAAAATATATTCTTTCCTATCAACAATAATAAGGTAGAGTGTGTCAGTTCATATACACTGCAGGGGTTTGAGTCCTGCTGTACAGGCTACAGATATAGGGAGCTACTGTATTCTGTACAGTTTAATTGAATGCCTTGCATGCTCTGTTTAGTTACATGCGTTTAACTATTCTCCACTAAAACCTCTGTGTCCCGCTGTATGAAATCAGAGGCATACAGAGGTATAGCCCCATGTAGTAGAGTTTGAGCCCTGTTATACCTCCATACCAAATGGAGAGATAGGCTGTGTGCTTACACACAGTGCCTCACACTATGGTAAGGTTGGGAGGTTTCATACAAAAGTGATTCACAAAAACAAAAACTAAAAGATACTAAACAGTTATATGAAAATGTCTTTTCCCCATTAAACTCAGTATGCAGTAGGTGGTGTAAGGGACTGGTCTCTCTCAGGGGTCAGCAATGACAGACTTATCATCAAACAGGGAGAGTTTCAAGCTCAAACACTACTTTATTTGTCACACAGCACATCACACTTCCAAGTTTGGCATCACTCGACACCATGAAGTCACAGCTTCACCTCACCATGTGTTACATCAACACAAAACAATAAACGCTTGCCCGGCTAGGCACTCACTATACAGAGGTCTCCCTAACTCTAGGTCCGTGTTCACAGTGTGGTATTCGGCTTTGGTCAGACAGCCTCCTAGCTGTGACCAGTGCAACCCACCAGTCCTCCTGGTGAAAGCAGCAAAATACCTTAGGGGGATATGGTCCAGCAGTCCTCCTGACTTTGACCATGCGACAACTCTCTTTTTCAGGTATCGCTGGGTCCCCACAAAGTCAGGCTTTCTTAGCCTTGTGGCCCCCCAGCCCTCCTGGCTGGGACCACACAGGCCCTCTGCAGGTCTGTTCCCTGGGGCCTAATCCCTTCTCTCACACAATGAGGATTGCTTTATCCCCAAGTGATTATCGCACCTGGCCTCACCTCAGGCCAGGTAATTGTGGGGAAAACGCAGCAAATCATACCATACAACTCCTCTAATAGGTTTTCTGCACCATTCTAGGAGAAACATATCTTCTCTCTTCATATATGAGGCCTGTCACTGCCTCACAGTGGGGAAAAAGAATGTTATTGTAGTTGTCTTTTTCTCATTAAAGCTAGCAAGAGAAAGAAATGCAGCCATGCATAAAACAGGCAGAGAGTACGGAAACTGAAGACACCACTTTCAGTTTACTAAAGGGGTTTTCCAAATTTAAACTGCTGAATAACCTTTTTAAAGGGGTTGCTCATTTTTGGGGGAGCTTTCTGCCAGAATTCCCACACTCCAGATAGCTGGACCTGTTGAAGAAGCCTTCTCTTCTCTGCCGGGTTCCTGCTCCTGTGGTCTCCAAACATTCTGTTTGCTGTGGGTCACGTGGCTGCTGCAGTCAATGACTGGCCGTAGCGGTGACATGTTCCCTATGTGTAATGTCACTCGATCACGTGATGAATGGGGGACACGTCTCCACTGCTGACAGTCATTTGCTGCAGAGGCCACAAAATCCACATGGTGTCATAGATCCCAATTAAATTATAACAATTATGTAAATAAATAATTAATTACACATTTTTAAGAATCAATACGTTTTTATTAGTGGATCACAGATGGCCACGGTGCCTAATGTTACCTAAAATATTATCTAATAACTCAATTAATTAAACCAATACAATTTATATATAAATAAACCAACACAACTAGTCCGCCCCTAGGTGACTTTACCCCATTCTTAGCACCGTGACATAATTAAGGAGATTTCTTAAAAGGGGGGTGGGGGGTGGGTTGGGAGGGGGTTTCTTCACTGCCACTTACGTGTGTTTACAGTAACGATCTTTCTTCTTCTTTTATAAATTCCTGCACGAGGCCAACTGCTAAAGTTTCCTCCAATCAAGATCTTTCGCCTGTTCCATCTGAATCCGGTGAGTAATAATAAATGAATGTACAATTTGTGCATTGTAATTAGGGGGTTCATGAAACCATGTCCCCCCTATTTTCATCAGCAAACATGGTTCTGCCATGGTGTCATAGATCCCAATTAAATCATAACAATTGTGTTAATACAGTGCCTTGCAAAAGTATTCACCCCCCCTTGACTTTTTTCGTATTTTGGTGCCTCACAGCCTGAAATTAACATGGATTGTTTGAGGATTTGCATAATTTAATTTACAGAACATGCCCACAACTTTGAATATATATATATTTTTTTTGTGAAGCAAACAACAAATAGGACAAAATAACAGAAAAAGTCAATGTGCATAACTATTCACCCCCCCTAAAGTCAATACTTTGTAGAGCGACCTTTTACGGCAATCACAGCTCCAAGTCGCTTTGAATAAGTCTCTATGAGCTTGCCACATCTTACCACTGGGATTTTTGCCCATTCCCCCTTGCAAAACTGCTCCAGCTCCTTCAAGTTGGATGGTTTGCGCTTGTGAACAGCAATCTTTAAGTCTGACCACAGATTTTCTATTGGATTGAGATCTGGGCTTTGACTAGGCCATTCCAACACATTTACATGTTTTCCCTTAAACCAGTCAAGTGTTGCTTTAGCAGTGTGTTTGGGGTCATTGTCCTGCTGAAAGGTGAGACTCCGTCCTAGCCTCAAATCACGCACAGAGTGGTACAGGTTTTTCCCTGTATTTAGCACCATCCATCTTTCCCTCAACTCTGACCAGTTTCCCAGTCCCGGCTGCTGAAAAACATCCCCACAGCATGATGCTGCCACCACCATGTTTCCTTGTGGGGATGGTGCTCTTTGGGTGATGTGATGTGTTGGGTTTGCACCAGACAAAGCGTTTTCTTTGATGACCAAAAAGTTTCATTTTAGTCTCCTCAGACCAGAGCACCTGCCTCCATACATTTTGGGAGTCTGCCACATGTCTTTTCACAAACTCACAACTTGCCTTTTTGTTTTTAGCTGAAAGTAATGGCTTTCTTCTGGCCACTCTGCCATAAAGCCCAACTCTATGGAGCGTACGGCTTATTGTTGTCCTAGGTACAGATACTCCAGTCTCTGCTGTAGAACTCTGCAGCTCCTCCAGTGTTACCTTAGGTCTCTGTGCTGCCTCTCTGATTAATGCCCTCCTTGCCCAGTCCGTTGGCTTTTGGTGGGCGGCTGTCTCTTGGCAGGTTTTCTGTTGTGCCATGTTCTTTCCATTTGGTTATGATAGATTTGATAGTGCTCTTGGGGATCATCAAAGATTTGGATATTTTTTCATAACCTAACCCTGACTTGTACTTCTCAACATTGTCCCTTACTTGTTTGGAGAGTTCCTTGGTCTTCATAGCAGTGTTTGGTTAGCGATTCCTCTTGCTTAGGTGTTGCAGCCTCTGGGGTCTTTCAAAAAAGGTGTGTATATGTAATGACAGATCATGCGACACTTAGATTGCACAAAGGTGGACATCAATTCACAAATTATGTGACTTCTGAAGGTAATTGGTTGCACCAGAGCTTTTTATGGGTTTCCTAACACATGTGCACATGCCAATTTCCGGTTTTCTATTTCTAAACAGTTTTATTTATATATTTTTCTTATTTCACTTCACCAACTTAGACTATTGTGCTCTGATCCATCACATAAAATTCTAATTAACAAAACATTGAACTTAAGGCTGTAATGTACCAAAATACGAAAAAAGTCAAGGGGGGGGGGTGAATACTTTTGCAAGGCACTGTAAAAAACTAATTACACATTTTTAAGAATCAATAAGTTTTTAATAGTGGATTATAGATGGCCACAGTGCCTAATGTTATAAAATATTATCTAATAACTCAATTAATTAAACCAATACAATTTATATATAAATAAACCAACACAACTAGTCCGCCCCTAGGCGACTTTACCCCACACCGCCATATAGAGAAGCTAAATGGCTAAAAAGCACTGCAACCACATTCAATCACATTTTGGAATCCAACATTAAGAATATCCAATCAAATATAAGATAGTATCTGTCTCGATTCATTGTATAACCCACTGACAAATCCTTCCAACTCTATAGGCCTATAAGATTTTCCGTTTATCGCTTCCATTAATTTTTCCATACTCTTGTTAATACGTATTCTGATCTTTTCCATGAAGATCATCTTATCAACTCTCCAAGCCCATCGGGGCGTTATTTAAAAAAAAAAAAGATCCTAATTTGTGGGAATTGAAAATGAATTTTTTCCATTGTGTTTTTTAACTCTTTCAATAAATCATGAGTTTTTAATCTACCCATTTCAAAAGAACCAGCATGTATAATGAACAAATTAGGTAACGGCCATTTTTTCCAACCGATATACATTCAGAGTAAATTTTTCTTATTCATAGTCCAAATGTTCTTTTCCAAAAAGTTTTAATCTTGTTGTTGAAGCCTAAGTTGTCTCATTGAAATTTTATTGAAGAACGTTTTTTAGCCGCCAAAATGAGTTTATTTCCTATAATCCAGATGATCCTCCCAGAATCTGAAAAAGAGATTAAATTGATAACTCAGGTCTAACAATTTATATACAGTCAGGTCCATAAATATTAGGACATCGACACAGTTCTAACATATTTGGCTCTATACACCATTACAATGGATTTGAAATAAAACAAACAAGATGTGCTTTAATTGCAGACTGTCAGCTTTAATTTGAGGGTGTTTACATCCAAATCAGGTGAACGGTGTAGGAATTACAACAGTTTGCATATGTGCCTCTCATTTGTGGACCAAAAGTAATGGGACATAATAATAATCATAAATCAAACTTTCACTTTTTAATACTTGGTTGCAAATCCTTTGCAGTCAATTACAGCCTGAAGTCTGGAACACATAGACATCACCAGACGCTGGGTTTCATCCCTGGTGATGCTCTGCCAGGCCTCTACTGCAACTGTCTTCAGTTCCTGCTTGTTCTTGGGGCATTTTCCCTTCAGTTTGTCTTCAGCAAGTGAAATGCATGCTCAATCGGATTCAGGGCAGGTGATTGACTTGGCCATTGCATAACATTCCACTTCTTTCCCGTAAAAAACTCTTTGGTTGCTTTTGCAGTATGCTTTGGGTCATTGTCCATCTGCACTGTGAAGCGCCGTCCAATGAGTTCTGAAGCATTTGGCTGAATATGAGCAGATAATATTGCCCGAAACACTTCAGAATTCATCCTGCTGCTTTTGTCAGCAGTCACATCATCAATAAATACAAGAGAACCAGTTCCATTGGCAGCCATACATGCCCACACCATGAGACCACCACCACCATGCTTCACTGATGAGGTGGTATGCTTAGGATCATGAGCAGTTCCTTTCCTTCTCCATACTCTCCCATCACTCTGGTACAAGTTGATCTTGGTCTCATCTGTCATAGGATGTTGTTCTAGAACTTTGAAGGATTTTTTTATATGTTGTTTGCCAAACTCTAATCTGGCCTTCCTGTTTTTGAGGCTCACCAATGGTTTATATCTTGTGGTGAACCCTCTGTATTCACTCTGGTGAAGTCTTGTCACGAGGGTATCAAGAGCCACGTCTGACTCCGTTATACCCGGGGTCAGGAAGTCGCAGCGGGTGGCTGCGCGCTCTATATCTAAAGATCACGGTGTTTATTAGTTATTGTTTTCTGTGTTTGCCTTGCTATCCTTTTTGTCTCTCTCAGGGATCCGTAGCTTCTCCTCCTCAGCTGTTTCTTGTCTGCCACTCCCTACCTCCTTATATTCTCCCCTCACACTTCTCTAGTTGCCAGTTATAGAGCTTCCTGCCTGGACATCTATACTGACCCACTGGAGTGGTTAATCCTGGTTGTTGTTCCTGTGTGCTACCCTCCGGATCCCTGTTTGGCTTATTGTTGTCTCCTGTTGTCGCCCACCTGGGAATATATGTTGAGTCTGTGTTGTCTGTCCTCCCCTTGGTGTTTTCCCTTAGAGTTAGTGGTGCGGACTAGTGTTCCCATCGCCCTGTTCACTACCTAGGGCTCAGCTCAGGGAAAGCCAGGGCTTTAGGCACGTGATCTGCGTACGGGTGAGGAACCCGTCTAGGGACATCAGGGCAGCCAGGTGCCAGCCGCCAGGTGAGTCAGGGGTCACCATCTTCCCTCTCACTTGGGCAGGGCCTTCCTCGTTCCCTCCCTCTGTGTCACGTATGTGATAGCCACGCCGACCGTGATATTATAACTGGCCCTTACTTTTTGAGAAAAAAAATAAATAAAAAAAATATATATTTTTTTAATTGTTGTTTTTTTTTCTCTCTCTACTTAGAATCCAATATGGATCCTATTGATGCCTTGGCAGAACAGCTTCAAAGCCTGTCTTTGGAGGTGGCAGGATTGAAGGCGTCTGTTCTCCAACAACAGCAGCAAATGCAGCAGACCGCACCCCCAGTGGTTGCTATGGGTAACCAGGTTGTCACTGAACCCAAGGTTGCTCTTCCCGACAGATTTTCTGGGGGAAGGGACAAATTTGCGACGTTCCGTGAGGCCTGCAAATTTTATTTTAAGTTGCGCCCTTACTCCTCAGGTCATGAAGAACAGGGAAGTAGGGATTGTCATTTCCCTGCTTCAGGGGGATCCGCGATCCTGGGCGTTCTCGTTACCCCCTTGTTCTCAGGCTCTTCGGTCAGTGGAGGGATTTTTTGGGGCTTTGGGTCTCATATATGATGACCCTGACCGAGTCGCCCTGGCTGAGTCGAAGTTACGGAGACTCCTACAGGGAGATCGGTCAGCAGAGGAATATTGCTCAGAGTTCCGTAGGTGGGCTACGGATACTCAGTGGAACGACCCGGCTCTCAGGAGTCAGTTCTGCTCTGGGTTATCTGAAAGGGTTAAGGATGCACTGGCGCTGTATGAGACCCCCCTTTCCCTTGATGCTGTTATGTCCCTCTCTATCAGAATAGATAGACGTCTTAGTGAGAGATCGAAAATTCCGGAGCAATTGGTTACCTCTCCCAAGCAACAGTCAGCCTGTACTGACTTAGATGAGCCTATGCAGCTAGGCGGAACTTCTCGTCAGGTCCGTCCTCCCGAGGTTCGCCGTAGGGGGGGGGCTTGTTTTTTCTGTGGGGGGAGGGGTCATTTCATTAATGTCTGTCCCTCCTTTCTCAAAAACAAGACCGTCGGAAAACTACTAACCCCGGGCTGTGCGGAGGATGTCAGCCGGGGGGTATACGTTTCCTCCATACGAACATCTCAATTTGTGTTACCAGCGGTCATTGTTTTTGGTGTTAAGACCGAGTCTATTTCAGTTTTTCTAGACAGTGGAGCAGGGGTAAACTTGATTGATGCCCATTTTGCCCGCACTATGGGTTTGTCTCTCTGTACGCTGCAGAGACCTATTCCCGTATTCGCTATAGATTCTGCTCCTCTGTCTCAGAGAAACCTCACCCACATTGTTCGTAATTTACACCTTCGGGTAGGGGACCACCATAATGAGTGTCTTGCATGTTACGTTCTGGAGGGCCTTCCCTCTCCGGTGGTATTGGGTCTTCCCTGGTTGGTAGCGCACAATCCAGTGGTGGATTGGCAGGCCAGGGAGATATTGGAGTGGAGTGAGCATTGCAGAGTGAATTGCTTAAATAACAATTGCTTAATCGCCTCCATAGCTTCCCTACCTACATTTATTTCGGACTTTGAGGACGTTTTTTCTGAAAAGGGTTGTCAGAAACTACCACCTCATCGTCCTTATGATTGCCCGGTTAACCTGATTCCCGGGGCAAAATTACCCAAGTCCAGGTTGTATAATCTTTCGGGTCCCGAGAGACAAGCCATGAAAGATTATATCTCCGAGAGTCTGGCTAAGGGACACATCAGACCCTCTTCTTCACCCGTGGCTGCAGGGTTTTTCTTTGTTAAAAAGAAAGATGGGGGCCTGCGTCCTTGCTTAGATTTCCGTGAGTTAAACCAGATAACCATCCATGACCCATACCCTCTTCCTCTCATTCCTGACCTTTTTAATCAGATTGCGGGTGCTAAGTGGTTCTCCAAACTTGATCTTAGGGGGGCCTACAATCTGATTCGTATCAGGGAAGGGGATGAGTGGAAGACAGCTTTTAACACCCCTGAGGGGCATTATGAAAATCTAGTTATGCCTTTCGGTCTGACCAATGCCCCTGCTGTCTTCCAACATTTCGTTAATGATATTTTTAGTCATCTCATCGGCAGGTTTGTAGTCATATACCTAGATGATATCTTAATTTATTCGGCTGATCTGAAAACACATGAGGTGCATGTCAGGCAAGTACTGCAGGTCCTACGGACGAATAAATTATATGCGAAAATTGAAAAATGTGTCTTCGCTGTTCAGGAATTACAGTTCCTGGGATATCTATTATCTGCTTCAGGTTTCCGCATGGATCCTGGGAAGGTCCAGGCAATTTTAGATTGGGATCTTCCTGAGAACCTTAAAGCCCTACAACGGTTTTTGGGTTTCGCTAATTTCTATAGAAAGTTCATTAAAAATTATTCAGTGATCGTTAAACCCCTTACCGCCATGACTAGGAAGGGGACGGATTTTTCCAAATGGTCTGACGCCGCTAAAGATGCATTTTCCTCTCTAAAGGAGAGGTTTACCTCGGCACCTGTTCTAATTCAACCTGATGTCTCCCAGCCTTTTATTGTCGAGGTAGATGCGTCAGAGGTGGGAGTGGGAGCTGTATTGTCTCAGGGTCCGTCTCCTGGCAAATGGCGTCCTTGCGCTTTCTTTTCCAAAAAATTATCTTCTGCGGAAAAGAATTATGATATTGGAAATAGGGAACTGTTGGCGATTAAACTGGCGCTTGAAGAGTGGCGTCACTTCTTAGAGGGAGCAATCCACCCCGTCACGGTGATTACGGATCACTAGAACCTTCTGTACCTAGAATCGGCTAAACGTCTCACCCCTAGACAAGCTAGGTGGTCGCTATTCTTTACCAGATTTAACTTTGTAATCACCTATCGTCCTGGGGCAAAAAATACCAAGGCAGACGCATTATCTCGTAGTTTCCCTGGAGGGGGTAATGTTTGTGATCCGGTACCTATTTTACAAAGAGGAGTGGTTGTCTCTGCTGTACACTCTGTTCTAGAGGGAAAGGTGTTAGAGGCTCAGGGGGACGCCCCGGCCTCTTGCCCCTCAGAGAAATTGTTTGTACCGTTAAACCTGCGTCTTGAATTATTAAAAGAACATCATAATTCGGCACTTGCTGGACACCCGGGTAGTAAAGCAACCTTGGAGCTTTTATCTCGTCGTTTTTGGTGGCCAAGGTTGCTTCAGGATGTAATGGATTTCGTGTCTACTTGCTCTACTTGTGCACGCGCGAAAGTCTCTCATACACGTCCAGCAGGGTCTTTATTGCCACTTTTCATCCCCAATAGGCCATGGACACATCTGTCAATGGATTTCATCACTGACTTACCGTTGTCGGCGGGTAAAACAGTTATCTTGGTAGTAGTAGACAGGTTTAGCAAAATGGTACACTTTATTGCGCTACCCGCACTTCCTAATGCTAAAACTCTCGCTCAGGTGTTTATCAGTGAAATCGTGAAGCTTCACGGGGTCCCTTCCGATGTGGTTTCGTATCAGGGAACCCAGTTTATTTCTAAGTTTTGGAAAGCTTTTTGTTCCCGTTTGGGGGTTCACTTGTCCTTTTCCTCAGCTTTCCATCCTCAGTCGAATGGACAGACTGAGCGTACCAACCAAAACCTAGAAACATATTTAAGGTGTTTTGTGTCTGAAAACCAAGAGTTGTGGTCATCATATTTACCGTTAGCTGAGTTTGCCATAAATAATCATTATCAGGAGTCCACTGGCAAGTCACCATTCCTTGGTGCATACGGTTTTCATCCCCAATTTAGTACTTTCAAAGAGGGGGGGTCTTCTGGGGTTCCCGAAGAGGAAAGGTTTTCTTCATCTCTTTCATTGGTATGGCAGAAGGTGCAAGTTAACTTGAAAAAGATGAGTGGTAAATATAAATGCATGGCCGATAAGAAACGGTCGCCAGGTCCGGACCTAGGAGTGAATGACTATGTGTGGTTGTCTACTAGGAATATTAAGTTGAAGGTTCCCTCTTGGAAACTGGGTCCTAGGTTCATTGGTCCCTATAAAATAGTAGCCGTCATTAACCCTGTGGCTTTTCGCCTGGAGCTACCTCAGACTTTTAAGATCCATAACGTCTTCCATAAATCGTTACTCAAGAAGTATGTTCCACCTCTAGAACCATCGCAACTGCCACCTCCTCCTGTTATTGTGGATGGTAATCTGGAGTTTCAAATAGCCAGAATTGTTGATTCTCGTCGGGTCCGCCGCTCTCTTCAGTATCTGGTGCATTGGAGGGGTTACGGTCCCGAGGAAAGAATGTGGGTTCCAGCGTCAGAGGTAAACGCCAACAGGTTAATTCAGACTTTCCATGCCTCTCATCCGGAGAGACCTGGTCCTGAGTGTCCGGAGGCCCCTCGTGAAAGGGGGGGTACTGTCACGAGGGTATCAAGAGCCACGTCTGACTCCGTTATACCCGGGGTCAGGAAGACGCAGCGGGTGGCTGCGCGCTCTATATCTAAAGATCACGGTGTTTCTTAGTTATTGTTTTCTGTGTTTGCCTTGCTATCCTTTTTGTCTCTCTCAGGGATCCGTAGCTTCTCCTCCTCAGCTGTTTCTTGTCTGCCACTCCCTACCTCCTTATATTCTCCCCTCACACTTCTCTAGTTGCCAGTTATAGAGCTTCCTGCCTGGACATCTATACTGACCTACTGGAGTGGTTAATCCTGGTTGTTGTTCCTGTGTGCTACCCTCCGGATCCCTGTTTGGCTTATTGTTGTCTCCTGTTGTCGCCCACCTGGGAATATATGTTGAGTCTGTGTTGTCTGTCCTCCCCTTGGTGTTTTCCCTTAGAGTTAGTGGTGCGGACTAGTGTTCCCATCGCCCTGTTCACTACCTAGGGCTCAGCTCAGGGAAAGCCAGGGCTTTAGGCACGTGATCGGCGTACGGGTGAGGAACCCGTCTAGGGACGTCAGGGCAGCCAGGTGCCAGCCGCCAGGTGAGTCAGGGGTCACCATCTTCCCTCTCACTTGGGCAGGGCCTTCCTCGTTCCCTCCCTCTGTGTCACGTATGTGATAGCCACGCCGACCGTGATAAGTCTTCTCTTGATTGCTGACTTTGACACACATACACCTACCTCCTGGAGAGTGTTCTTGATCTGGCCAACTGTTGTGAAGGGTGTTTTCTTCACCAGGGAAAGAATTCTTCGGTCATCCACCACAGTTGTTTTCCATAGTCTTCCGAGTCTTTTGGTGTTGCTGAGCTCACCGGTGCGTTCCTTCTTTATAAGAATGTTCCAAACAGTTGTTTTGGCCACGCCTAATGTTTTTGCTATCTCTCTGATGGGTTTGTTTTGTTTTTTCAGCCTAATGATGGATGCTTCACTGATATTGACAGTTCTTTGGATCTCATCTTGAGAGTTGACAGCAACAGATTCCAAATGCAAATAGCACACTTGAAATGAAGTCTGGACCTTTTATCTGCTCATTGTAATTGGGATAATGATGGAATAACATACACCTGTCCATGGAACAGCTGAGAAGCCAATTTCCCCATTACTTTTGGTCCCTTAACAAGTGGGAGGCACATATGCAAACTGTTGTAATTCCTACACCGTTCACCTGATTTGGATGTAAATACCCTCAAATTAAATCTGACACTCTGCAGTTAATTCATCCATTGTGGTGGTGTATAGAGCCACAAATGTTAGAATTGTGTAGATATCACAATATTTATGGACCTGACTGTATGTTAGAGGTCCATCTCCCTATTTTCTTTATCGTTTTTCTTTTAAACCAATCTTGGACGCCAAAGTGCCCGCTCCAATTCTGAATAAATGAGATGACATTTTATTTTTTTTTGTAAGCCTGCTTTGTTTTTACATTTGAGTAGAATTAAATTAAACTGATATTTTGTCAATGGTGAGTTATTGGAATGTAGAAATAATGGGCCTGGTTTACTGGACATAATAATTAACCATACTTTTATGGCTTGAACTGGACAAAGCGTAGGGGAAGTAAACTAATTTAATCTTAACCAGTTAACATTTCTGTATTGATCAGCTTTTGACTTTTCTATGAACAGTTTGATGTAATGTGTATGGATTGTCACTCAGATCATTAATTAGTAATGGTGCTTCTGTATTTTTGTTGACAGCTGCAATTTCATTGAAGTGGAGTGCTCCGAAAAAAGAAAGTAAAAAGGCAGCTTTGAACAGATAGACTTCGTATTGAAAGGAACATATGGCGGGTAGATAACCTAGGAATTTCTTTAATAGCTCAAAAGAAATAGGCCTAGTTTTATTATAAATTTTTTCCCTTTAATTATTTGCTTAAGTAAAAAACTAGATGTAATTCGTATTGAGTAGAGATGAGCAAATCAAAGCTGATGAAGTGGAAATCGATCGGAATTTGAGGAAAAATTTGATTCACAAGGAATGCGAATTTCCTTGCGCTTCGTGGTAACGAATCACAATTTTTCCTAAAATTGTGGCTACATGTGTGAGGACTGAGGGCATGGGGCAAGAAACTCTGGGAAGGCGGGATCACCAAGATTGACATGCATGCATGCAGCCAATCAGCAACCAGCCAGCCCTGTGATGTCACAGCCATATAAATACGGCAGCCATTTTAGATTCTGCCATTTTCCAGCATTCTGATTGCAGGGACAGACATGAGAAGGCGCTAGGGACAGCGATAAGAAAAACCTCATTGCAAACACAGAAACGGAAAAAAAATATTTATTAGTGCAGGGAAAGGATAGGAAGAAATTATTTCACAGCATCTTAGTGCAGGGAGAGGCGCTAGGGACAGTGCTAGAAAAGCGATTTACAAGTGCAGGGAAATATTATTTGGTGATCCAAATAGCCAATATACAGCTCTGTCATTCCAGCAATTTGTTCTTGGGGTGCAAGTGCTATGTTGTAAAACCTTTAGTGGCTTATATTTGTGGTAAAGAAAACTATATTCAGAATTTCTCAGTTCACTTTTGAAGTTATATGTGTTGAAAGCGTAAAGAAAAAAATATATAGGCACTTTAATTTTGCACTTATTTGTGGCAAAAGCATTTAGTGGCCTATTTCAGTACAGAAAGAAAAATATATATGCACTTCACTGGTGCATTTATTTCTGCTAAAAGCGTTTACTGGCCTATTTCAGTACAAATAGAAAAATTAATTCTCATTTCACTCTTTTACTATGTTGTAAAACCTTTAGTGGCTTATATTTGTGGTAAAGAAAACTATATTCAGAATTTCTCAGTTCACTTCTGAAGTTATATGTGTTGAAAGCGTAAAGAAAAAAATATATAGGCACTTTAATTTTGCAGTTATTTGTGGCAAAAGCGTTTAGTGGCCTATTTCAGTACAAAAAGAAAAAATATACGCACTTCACTGGTACGCTTATTTGTGGCAAAAGCGTTTAGTGGCCTATTTCAGTACAAAAAGAAAAATATATTCTCAGTTCACGTCGGCGGTTATATGTGTTGAAAGCATGGCTGGGAGCCAAATGTGCCCCGGGTAGACCACCTGCTTTGCAGCAGCCTACCCGCTCGGGAAGTAGTGGTGCAAGGGTTCAAAGAAGCAGCGGCGTTCGCAGTCAGTCAGTGCGGACAGTTGGGGGGAAAATCACCTACTTAGTGGTGTGGCAGTTATATGTTAAGCCGCCAGAGAAGGTTAACATGGCCATATGTAGAATATGAGGGCAGCAGATGAAGCGTGACCACGGTGCCAATGTTGGCACCACAGCCCTGCGTGAAAATATGCAGCGTCACCATATCTGGTATCCTGATGATGCTGCTGCTGCTGCTACTGCCAATCTCCATACTATATCACGTTGCCACTCTGGGGTATCCTGATGTTGCTGCTGCTACTGCCATCTCCACACTATGTCACCTTGCCACTCTGTGGTATCCTGATGTTGCTGCTGCTGCTACTGCCATCTCCACACTATGTCACCTTGCCACTTTGTTGTCTACTGATGCTGCTGCTGCTACTGACGTCTCCACACTATGTCACCTTGCCACTCTATTGTATACTGATGCTGCTGCTGCTACTGCCATCTCCACACTATGTCACCTTGCCACTTTGTTGTCTACTGATGCTGCTGCTGCTACTGATGTCTCCACACTATGTCACCTTGCCACTCTGTGGTATCCTGATGCTGCTGCTACTGATATCTCAACACTATGTCACCTTGCCACTCTGTGGTATCCTGATGCTGCTGCTACTGCCATCTCCACACTATGTCACCTTGCCACTCTGTGTTATCCTGCTGCTACTGCCATCTCCATACTATGTTACCTTGCCACTCTGTGGTATCCTGATGCTGCTGCTGCCATTTCCACACTATGTCACCTTGCCACTCTGTGGTATCCTGATGATGCTGCTACTGCTATCTCCACACTATGCCACCTTCCCACTCTATGGTATCCTGCTGCTGCTGCTACTACCATCTGCACACTATGTCACCTTGGGGCGTAGCTAAAGGCTCATGGGCCCTGGTGCAGGAATTCAGCTTGGGCCCCCCTTCCCTCAGTGCTTTGTGGCCCCGGGCAGGGGAGCACATCGCCTTTGTGCTTCCTGAGGCAAAAATTGAAATGACACCCCATCTTCCCCGTGCTAAACTCTTGACCTAACCCGTTCCCTCCAACCAGAGGTGTAACTTGACCTGCATGCACTTTCTATAATACTGGTGACTTCTTATGAGGTACAAGGGTCTTTGGGCCCCCTCAGGCTCCTGGGCCCGGTAGCGACTGCTACCTCTGCACCCCCTATAGCTACGCCCCTGCACCTTGCCACTCTGAAGTATCCTGATGCTGCTGCTGCTACTGCCGTCTCCACACTATGTCACCTTGTCACTCTGTTGTATCCTGATGCTGCTGCTGCTACTGCCATCAACACACTATGTCAACTTGCCACTCAGTGGTATCCTGATGCTGCTGCTACTGCTATCTCCACACTATGTCACCTTGCCACTCTGTGTTATCCTGCTGCTACTGCTACTGCCATCTCCACACTATGTCACCTTTCTACTCTGTGGTATCCTGATGATGCTGCTGCTACTGCCGTCTCCACACTGTCACCTTGCCACTCTGAGGCATACGGATGCTGCTGCTACTGCCATCTCCACACTATGTCACCTTGCGACTTTGTGTTATCCTGATGCTGCTGCTACTGCCATCTCCACAGTATGTCACATTGCCAATCTGTGGTATCCTGATGCTGCCACTGCCATCTCCACACTATGCCACCTTGCCACTCTTTGGTATTCTTATGCTGCTGCTGCTACTGACATCTGCACACTATGTCACCTTGCCACACTGAAGTATCCTGATGCTGCTGCTGCTACTGCCATTGCCACACTATGTCACCTTGCCACTTTGTGTTATCCTGATGCTGCTGCTACTGCTATTGTCATCTCCACACTATGTCACCTTGACAGTCTGTGGTATCCTGATGATGCTGCTGTTACTACCGTCTCCACACTATGTCACCTAGCCACTCTGTTGTATCCTGATGCTGCTGCTACTGCCATCTCCACACTATGTCACCTTGCCACTCTGTGTAATCCTGCTACTGCCATCTCCACACTATGTTACATTACCACTCTGTTGTATCCTGATGCTGCTGCTACTGCCATCTCCACACTGTCACCTTGCCACTCTGTGTTATCCTGCTGCTGCTGCCATCTCCACACTATGTCACCTTGCCACTCTGTGGTATCCTAATGCTGCTGCTGCTAATGCCATCTCCACTCTGTCACCTTGCCACTCTGTGGTATCCTGATGCTGCTGCTACTGCCATCTTCACACTATGTCACCTTGCCACTCTGTGTTATCCTGCTGCTGCTACTGACATCTCCACACTATGTTACCGTGCCACTCTGTTGTATCCTGAGGCTGCTGCTGCTACTGGCTACTCCACACTATGTCACCTTGCCACTCTGTGGTATCCTGCTGCTGCTACTGCCATCTCCACACTATTAGAGTTGAGCGAACCCGAACTGTAAAAATCGGGTTCGAACCGAACTTTAGGGTTTTTGGCACCCGGACCCGAACCCGAACATTTATGTAAAAAGCCAATCAACAAGCGTCATATTACTTGCCCCAAAAGGCCATCACAGCCATGCCTACTATTGGCATGGCTGTGATTGGCCAACTGCAGCATGTGATCCAGCCTCTATTTAAGCTGGAGTCACGTAGCGCCGCCCGTCACCCTGCTCGGATTAGTGTAGGGAGAGGCTACAGCTGCTATGAGGGAGAGATCAGGGAGAAATCTTATCAAGAACTGTTTTTTGTACTCAGCGATCTACAGCAAAATTGTTTTGTGGGTGCAGTGCACAATTTTTTTAAGCCTGCACTGAGCCAACTACTGCTGAAAACGAACTTTTTTTTCTTCAGTTAGTCAATATCAATACATGATCGGCAGACATTTTATGCAACGATAGAGCACCAGCACAGGCTAAAAAGCCTCTGATATACTGCACATCTGGGATTAGACAAGCATAAGTAACTGTCACATTTAGGCCTGAAATACAGTTTTTTGGTTAGGGTGAAAAAAACCTCTAATATACTGCACATCTGGGATTAGACAAGCATAAGTGACTGTCACAATTAGGACAGAAATACAGCTTTTTGGTTAGGGTGAAAAAACCCTCTAATATACTGCACATCTGGGATTAGACAAGCATAAGTGACTGTCACATTTAGGCCAGAAATACAGCTTTTTGGTTACTGGGGTGAAAAAAGCCTCTAATATATCTGGGATTACACGTGCATAAGTGACTGTCAAATTTATGCCATAAATACGGCTTTGGCATACTGGGGTGAAAAAAGCCTCTCATATACTGCACATCTGGGATTACACGTGCATAAGTAACTGTCACATTTTGGACAGAAATTAAACTTTTTGGTTAGGGTGAAAAAACCCTCTAATATACTGCACATCTGGGATTAGACAAGCATAAGTGACTGTCACATTTAGGACAGAAATAAAGCTTTTTGGTTAGGGTGAAAAAACCCTCTAATATACTGCACATCTGGGATTAGACAAGCATAAGTGACTGTCACATTTAGGACAGAAATACGGCTTTTTATTTACTGGGGTGAAAAAAGCCTCTAATATATTGCACATCTGGGATTACAAGTGCATAAGTGACTGTCACCTTTAGGCCATAAATACGGCTTTGGCATACTGGGGTGGAAAAAGTCTCTCATATACTGCACATCTGGGATTAGACAAGCATAAGTGACTGTCACATTTAGGACAGAAATACAGCTTTTTGGTTAGGGTGAAAAAGCCTCTGATATACTGCACATCTGGGATTAGACAAGCATAAGTGAGTGTCACATTTAGGACAGAAATACAGCTTTTTGGTTAGGGTGAAAAAACCCTCTAATATACTGCACATCTGGGATTAGACAAGCATAACTGACTGCCACATTTAGGACAGAAATACAGCTTTTTGGTTAGGGTGAAAAACCCCTCTAATATACTGCACATCTGGGATTAGACAAACATAACTGACTGCCACATTTAGGACAGAAATACAGCTTTTTGGTTACTGGGGTGAGAAAAGCCTCTAATATATTGCACATCTGGGATTAGACAAGCATAAGTGACTGTCACATTTAGGACAGAAATACAGCTTTTTGGTTAGGGTGAAAAACCCCCCTAATATACTGCACATCTGGGATTAGACAAGCATAAGTGACTGTCACATTTAGGCCAGAAATACGGCTTTTTGGTTACTGGGGTGAGAAAAGCCTCAAATATATTGCACATCTGGGATTACACGTGCATAAGTGACTGTCACATTTAGGCCATAAATACGGCTTTGGCATACAGGGGTGAAAAAAGCCTCTAATATATTGCACGTCTGGGATTAGACAAGCATAAGTGACTGTCACATTTAGGACAGAAATACAGCTTTTTGGTTAGGGTGAGAAAACCCTCTAATATACTGCACATCTGGGATTAGACAAGCATAAGTGACTGTCACATTTAGGACAGAAATAAAGCTTTTTGGTTAGGGTGAAAAAACCCGTTAATATACTGCACATCTGAAATTAGACAAGCATAAGTGACTGTCACATTTTGGACAGAAATATGGCTTTGGCACAGGGGCGTAGCTAGAAATGACTGGGCCCCATAGCAAAAAAAATTTATGCGCCGTGAGGTACAGCCGGATCTCAGCATCTTCCCTATTCACACATATACCTGCTGAGGCCTGGCAGGCGCAGCTGCATTATTTAATAATGTGGTGTGGTAATGGTTAATGGCATTTAGGCGAAGAAACAGCCACCTAGGCTACTTTCACACTTGCGGCAGTGTGATCCGGCGGGCAGTTCCGTCATCGGAACTGCCAGCCGGATCCGCTGATTTTGATGTGACTGAAAGCATTTGTGAGACGGATCCAGATGCGGATCCATCTCACAAATGCATTGCAAGAACGGATCCGTCTTGTATTTATTTTCACATTTTTACCGGTCTGCGCATGCGCAGGCCGGAAGGACAGATCCGACACTAATACATTCCTATGGGGAAAAATGCCGGATCCGTCCTTGTGGGCCCTTGGGCGATAAAGTCTCAGTGGGCCCCTTTACATAGTGATAACTCTCCGAGTATAGATAATGTAGTAGATATCACTTGCAGCCCTATGTAACAACACAGATAACACAGTACTGGCTATCTGAGTACAGAAAGTTTAGTAGTGTTACCTGCAGTCCTATGTAAAACTACAGATAACGCTAGAGCTGATAATGTGGTAGTGTTACCTGCAGTCCTATGTAAAACCACAGATAACACTAGTGTAGATCGTATGGTAGTGTTACCTACGTCCTTAATGTGCCTCCCTGTGCCTCTCCCATGGGACTCCATGCTGGCGGCGCTGCCTCCTCTTCCATCTTCTTCTTGCCCCGCACAGAACGTCTGATGCAGCTGCGTCAAGACATAGGAACACTGTGGGCATGGTGATGGTGACACACAGGGAGAGACACACACACACACACAGGGACAGACACATACATATGGACAGACACTTATACGATGGTGAGATCGTCACAGCACCTGCTGTGTATGGGGCAGGCTCACCGCCGCAGTCCGCTCAATACATTGTCTTAGCACCGCATAGTGAGTGGCGCACTACACTGCTTGCATGGCCCGGCTTATCATAAGCTGGGCCATGCAGGCAGCTGCCTGAGACAGCGGTGAAAACCCAGTGACAACTCAGGCTTCTTTCATATCACCGTTCAGCCTTTCCGTTCTCCTGCTCCATTTAGGACCAGGAGAACGGAAAGGACGGATTCGGCACATAACTGAGCCGAACCGATCCTAAGGACCCCGTAGACTATAATGGGGTCTGTTAGGTGTTCGCTCAGAAGAAGATTTTTGAAGCGGAGACAAAAGTCTTGAATGCACTACTTTTGTTTCTGCTCCAAAATCATCTTCTGAGCAGAAACCTAACAGACTTTATTATAGTCTATGGCAGGGCCGGCCTTAGGTGTTCAGGCGCCCTGTGCAAGCTAACCTTGTGGCGCCCCCCCCCAAAAAAAAAACTAACAAAAAAACACTGCTTGTTGCTGGCATCATGGCATAGGCTGGCTGACTATCCAACCAAGTACTTACCAGCCCGCACACCCCAAAGGCCGGTGTAATGTTATACTTCCCTACTTCGTGAGATTTCCCTACCCTCGTCACTTCTGGTCGCACCGGACATGACGTGAGGAGGTGTGCAGCGCCGCGCAGGCGCACAACGACAGGTTAGGGAAGTTTCACAGCAGAGTGCGCATGCGCCAGGAGCCTCGCCGGCGGTTAGGGTAGGGAAAAACTATGGGCCAGTGTGCAGGCGCAGTGATCGGATGGATGTTCTCAGCTGGACACCGGCCGACACTGCGCATGCATCGGGAGCCTCACCAGCGGTTAGGGAAGGGAAAAATTACGTACGGGCCAGTGCTTTTTCCCTACCCTAACCGCTGGTGAGGCTCCCAGCGCATGCGCAGTGTCGGCCGATGTCCAGCTGAGAACATCCATCCAATAACCGCACCTGTGCACTGGCCCATAATTTTACCCTACCCTAACCGCCGGCGAGGCTCCCAGCGCATGCGCACTCTGCTGTGAAATTTTCCTAACCCGTCGTTGTGTGCAGTGTGCCCCCCCAATATAATAAACATTGGCGCAGTGCGCCCCCCCAATATAATAAACATTGGTGGCGCAGTGCGCCCCCCCCCAACACCCCAGTATAATAAACATTGGTGGCGCAGTGCGCCCCCCCAACACCCCAGTATAATAAACATTGGTGCGCAGTGCGCCCCCCCAACACCCCAGTATAATAAACATTGGTGGCGCAGTGCGCCCCCCAACACCCCAGTATAATAAACATTGGTGGCGCAGTGCGCCCCCCAACACCCCAGTATAATAAACATTGGTGGCACAGTGCGCCCCCCCAACACCCCAGTATAATAAACATTGGTGGCGCAGTGCGCCCCCCCAACACCCCAGTATAATAAACATTGGTGGCGCAGTGCGCCCCCCCTCAATATAATAAACATTGGTGGTGCAGTGGGCAGTGCCAATGAGGGTTAAAAAATAATTAACTCACCTCCTCCAATTGATCGTCTTCTGTTCTTTCTTCATTACCTGTCAAAGGACCTGTGGTGACATCACTGTGCTCATCACATGATACATCACATGGTCCATCACCATGGTAATGGAGCTCAGTGACGTCACCGCAGGTCCTGAAGAAAGTACAGGAGACCGGCAGCTACACGAACAACTGGAGGAGGTGAGTTAATTTTTTTTATTATTTTTTAACCCTCATTGGCACTGCCCACCAATGTTTCTTATACTGGGGTGTTGGGGGGGGGGGGGGGCGCACTGTGCCACCAACGTTTCTTATACTAGGGGGGGGCGCACTGTGCCACCAACGTTTCTTATACAAATACAGGAGGCGGGTGCCGGAATCAAATAGCCGGCACCCGACCTTTGTGACAGGGAGCTGCGATCAGCGGCAGTTAACCCCTCAGGTACCGCACCTAAAGGGTTAACTCAACTGCAGCTGATCGCAGCTCCCTGTCACAGAGGTCGGGTGCCGGCTATTTGATTCCGTCTCCCGCCTCCTGTATTTGTATTTCAGGTCAGTTATCTTCATTGGTGGCACAGTGGTCACAGCCCCTCCCCTCCTCCTCCCGTCTCTCTTCTTATTGGCAGCGGCGGGGGCAGCAGGCAGGTCAGACACAGGGGAGGAGGAATCAGGTCAGACAGGGGAGGGGGAGATGGAGGGGGCGCCCCGAGGGAGAACACAAGTGCAGCCTCGTCTGCTGCCGCATATTACATTGCGAGCTGTCGGCCGCCCAGCACCCCTGTTGCTATGGCGCCCTGTGCGGCCGCACAGCCCGCACACCCCAAGACATAGGAACACTGTGGGCATGGTGATGGTGACACACAGGGAGAGACACACACACACACACAGGGACAGACACATACATATGGACAGACACTTATACGATGGTGAGATCGTCACAGCACCTGCTGTGTATGGGGCAGGCTCACCGCCGCAGTCCGCTCCATACATTGTCTTAGCACCGCATAGTGAGTGGCGCACTACACTGCTTGCATGGCCCGGCTTATCATAAGCTGGGCCATGCAGGCAGCTGCCTGAGACAGCGGTGAAAACCCAGTGACAACTCAGGCTTCTTTCATATCACCGTTCAGCCTTTCCGTTCTCCTGCTCCATTTAGGACCAGGAGAACGGAAAGGACAGATTCGGCACATAACTGAGCCGAACCGATCCTAAGGACCCCGTAGACTATAATGGGGTCTGTTAGGTGTTCGCTCAGAAGAAGATTTTTGAAGCGGAGACAAAAGTCTTGAATGCACTACTTTTGTTTCTGCTCCAAAATCATCTTCTGAGCAGAAACCTAACAGACTTTATTATAGTCTATGGCAGGGCCGGCCTTAGGTGTTCAGGCGCCCTGTGCAAGCTAACCTTGTGGCGCCCCCCCCCCCCAAAAAACAAAAACAAAAAAACACTGCTTGTTGCTGGCATCATGGCATAGGCTGGCTGACTATCCAACCAAGTACTTACCAGCCCGCACACCCCAAAGGCCGGTGTAATGTTATACTTCCCTACTTCGTGAGATTTCCCTACCCTCGTCACTTCTGGTCGCACCGGACATGACGTGAGGAGGTGTGCAGCGCCGCGCAGGCGCACAATGACAGGTTAGGGAAGTTTCACAGCAGAGTGCGCATGCGCCAGGAGCCTCGCCGGCGGTTAGGGTAGGGAAAAACTATGGGCCAGTGTGCAGGCGCAGTGATCGGATGGATGTTCTCAGCTGGACACCGGCCGACACTGCGCATGCATCGGGAGCCTCACCAGCGGTTAGGGAAGGGAAAAATTATGTACGGGCCAGTGCTTTTTCCCTACCCTAACCGCTGGTGAGGCTCCCAGCGCATGCGCAGTGTCGGCCGATGTCCAGCTGAGAACATCCATCCGATCACCGCACCTGTGCACTGGCCCATAATTTTACCCTACCCTAACCGCCGGCGAGGCTCCCAGCGCATGCGCACTCTGCTGTGAAATTTTCCTAACCCGTCGTTGTGCGCAGTGTGCCCCCCCAATATAATAAACATTGGCGCAGTGCGCCCCCCCAATATAATAAACATTGGTGGCGCAGTGCGCCCCCCCCAACACCCCAGTATAATAAACATTGGTGGCGCAGTGCGCCCCCCCAACACCCCAGTATAATAAACATTGGTGGCGCAGTGCGCCCCCCCAACACCCCAGTATAATAAACATTGGTGGCGCAGTGCGCCCCCCAACACCCCAGTATAATAAACATTGGTGGCGCAGTGCGCCCCCCAACACCCCAGTATAATAAACATTGGTGGCACAGTGCGCCCCCCCAACACCCCAGTATAATAAACATTGGTGGCGCAGTGCGCCCCCCCAACACCCCAGTATAATAAACATTGGTGGCGCAGTGCGCCCCCCCAACACCCCAGTATAATAAACATTGGTGGCGCAGTGCGCCCCCCCAACACCCCAGTATAATAAACATTGGTGGCGCAGTGCGCCCCCCCTCAATATAATAAACATTGGTGGTGCAGTGGGCAGTGCCAATGAGGGTTAAAAAATAATTAACTCACCTCCTCCAATTGATCGTCTTCTGTTCTTTCTTCATTACCTGTCAAAGGACCTGTGGTGACATCACTGTGCTCATCACATGATACATCACATGATCCATCACCATGGTAATGGAGCTCAGTGACGTCACCGCAGGTCCTGAAGAAAGTACAGGAGACCGGCAGCTACACGAACAACTGGAGGAGGTGAGTTAATTTTTTTTATTATTTTTTAACCCTCATTGGCACTGCCCACCAATGTTTCTTATACTGGGGTGTTGGGGGGGGGGGGGGGGCGCACTGTGCCACCAACGTTTCTTATACTAGGGGGGGGCGCACTGTGCCACCAACGTTTCTTATACAAATACAGGAGGCGGGTGCCGGAATCAAATAGCCGGCACCCGACCTTTGTGACAGGGAGCTGCGATCAGCGGCAGTTAACCCCTCAGGTACCGCACCTAAAGGGTTAACTCAACTGCAGCTGATCGCAGCTCCCTGTCACAGAGGTCGGGTGCCGGCTATTTGATTCCGTCTCCCGCCTCCTGTATTTGTATTTCAGGTCAGTTATCTTCATTGGTGGCGCAGTGGTCACAGCCCCTCCCCTCCTCCTCCCGTCTCTCTTCTTATTGGCCGCGGCGGGGGCAGCAGGCAGGTCAGACACAGGGGAGGAGGAATCAGGTCAGACAGGGGAGGGGGAGATGGAGGGGGCGCCCCGAGGGAGAACACAAGTGCAGCCTCGTCTGCTGCCGCATATTACATTGCGAGCTGTCGGCCGCCCAGCACCCCTGTTGCTATGGCGCCCTGTGCGGCCGCACAGCCCGCACACCCCAAAGGCCGGCCCTGGTCTATGGGATCCGTAGGCTCCGTTATGTTCCGAATCTGTCCTTTCCATTCTCCTGCTCCTAAACTAAGCAGGAGAACGGAATGGCTGAACGGTGATGTGAAAGAAGCCTCATATTGATCCTTTCTATACGGGCCCCCTTCTCTCTCTGTACAGGGAACACTGACACCTGTTGCGGTCTGCATCTTTTGCAGCCCGATTGAAGTGAATGGGTCCGCACACATTACGCAAAATTGTGGCACTGAGGCAGACCCAGAATTACGGTCGTGCGACTGGACCCTAAAGGTGGGTCATCAGCGATACTTGGTGGTGACAGCAGCGCTGAGTGACAGTAACTACTGACAACACCTATTAAGGACACGCTCTAAAGATTTAGCATGACAGTGTATTACTGTACTGTGGCGGCAGCAGGGAGCGCACGGCGTCATAGCAACCAATGACGCCGTGCGCTCCTGCTCTCAGCAGGAATCCAGGCCGCGGTTCCACGGATCGCTCACGGCCGTGAAAAACGTCCGTGTGCATTCGGCCTAAATCTTACAGCGTGTCCTAAGTATAAGTAAATGGGACATCATGGTAGGGGAGTGGTGCTGGCTGAGACTCACTATTTGGCTAATGGAAAAAGCTCAGTCACTGTGACATGGATGAGCCTCAAGGGGTTAAAATTAAACAACTGGACAAAAGAAGGGAAAAAAAAAAAAAAGGACCTTAACTACCTTACTAGTTTGAAGACAGGCCAGCAGCAAGCAGGACAGGAAGCAACTCTGCAGTGATGGTAGACACACTGAGTGGTCACCCTCTGGTGATCACAGAAGAACGTCGGGCATGTCAGGAGCAAGGAGGACTGCAGAAGGAGGAGGCAATGATCGGGCTATTTTCCTGGGACCCGGCCCCTCCTTCTGCAAGTCTCACTCAAGGCTGAGGCTCCCAAGCTCTTTTCCCTGGCTGTGTGAGGAGGCGTAGGAGGAAATAATCTTTCCTGCCCTGTGGTGCTGGTGCCTGGCTCTGCCTCTGGGTGACATCACCACAGGTCCTCCAGTCACAGTCTTTAGTATCCCCTTGGGCTCCGCCTCCACACTAAACTCTGCCCCTCTTGTAATTGATCACATGACTGTGACATCCTCGCAGGTCCTTCACACTAGTCTACAGCAGACCAGCTAACAGAGTGGCCAACCCACAGGTACACCCCCGTTCCAGCCCCCTCTCCACAGCCTACCTCATCTTCTGCTTGTGCGGCAGTGTGCCCCGGGCCCCCGCCTGCTCCAGTCCTGACCTGACAGTGACTACTCCCCTCAGCCAGGCCCGAGCCGCGGACCGCCCAAGCCCCGCCCACTACACTGGGCGGGCGGTCGGGCCTGGCTGCCTGTCTGTGTTAATAAAAAAAATAATAAAAAAATGAATGCAGTCCGGACGGGCCCCCAGTGGCGTAGGGCCCCATAGCCACTGCTATGGTTGCTATGGCGATCCCTACGCCACTGCTTTGGCATACTGGGGTGAAAAAAGCCTCTCATATACTGCACATCTGGGATTACATGTGCATAAGTGACTGTCACATTTAGGACAGAAATACCCCTTTTTGATTAGGGTGAAAAAACCCTCTAATATACTGCACATCTGGGATTAGACAAGCATAAGTGACTGTCACATTTAGGACAGAAATACAGGTTTTTGGTTACTGGGGTGAAAAAAGCCTCTAATATTTTGCACATCTGGGATTACACTTGCATAAGTGACTGTCACATTTAGGCCATAAATACGGCTTTGGCATACTGGGGTGAAAAAAGTATCTCATATACCGCACATCTGGGATTACACGTGCATAAGTGACTGTCACATTTTGGACAGAAATACAGCTTTTTGGTTAGGGTGAGAAAACCCTCTAATTGTCACGGCCATGGCTATGACCGTGACTCCTGAACCGCATGCGGTTGTCAGCGGTTTTCATTGGTGTTCAATCACAGGTGAGGGCTGTGGTATTGGCCTCACCTGTGGTTGCCGCTGGCAACAGTATGTATGTGGCAGCGTAGCAGGCTGAGCTGTGCCATGCAGCTCGCTACGCTGCGCATGCGGTTTTGTGTGTGATGTGTGGATGTGTGCACTGTGTTTTATGTTATTGTGTGCACGTTCCCTTTAAGTGGTGTTTCCCTTCCCTGGTGTTGGAAGGGTTAATCCCCTTCCTAGTGTGTGTGATCACTGGGTGTGTCCGACTGTGGGGTGTGGCTTCTTGGCCTATAAAGCCTCACTGCTTTTGCAGGCCTTCAGGTTGCTTCAGCCATGCTTAGCTGAGAGCAGCCTCATGTATTTATTACCTGCCAGTAAGAGCCACCCCTGTGGTCATAAACCTTAATGTCATAACCATATTGTGCTTTAGTTATTTCCAGTTATGTGTGATGTCCGTGTGATGTTTTATATGTGATTTTGTGCAGCTATGGATCTGGGTCCCTGTGTAGGGATGCGCTTGTGATCTGCACCCTGCTAACACAGGGATCCAGTCAGCAAGGCTGTGGCAGGTAGGTGGAACTCCTTGTTCACCTGCCATATCCATAGAGCTGTTTATGTCTCCCCTTTTCCTGCAGCTTGGCCGTTGAGACTCCTGCTCCTCCGTGTCTAGGAGGAGTGGGCTTGTCTTACTTAGCTCCTAGGTGAGGGTCATCTTGAGGGCTAGCAGGGACTTTTAGGTTCCGGAGCATGGGCCCTCCTACCATCAAGGTTGGCCCATGCAGCTAGGAGCTAGGGTCAGGTTAGGGATGCCTTAGGAGGTGACCTGCTCCCTAATCCTGTCTTCATGGCCAAGCAGCCGAAACATCACCGGGCTGCACACGGCTGAGGATTTCCCCCATCCTCAGCCGTGACACTAATATACTGCACATCTGGGATTAGACAAGCATAAGTGACTGTCAAATTTAGGACAGAAATACAGCTTTTTAGTTAGGGTGAAAAACCCTCTAATATACTGCACATCTGGGATTAGACAAGCATAAGTGACTGTCACATTTAGGACAGAAATACAGGTTTTTGGTTACTGGGGTGAAAAAAGCCTCTAATATATTGCACATCTGGGATTACACGTGCATAAGTGACTGTCACATTTAGGCCATAAATACGGCTTTGGCATACTGGGGTGAAAAAAGCCTCTCATATACTACACATCTGGGATTACATGTGCATAAGTGACTGTCACATTTAGGACAGAAATACAGCTTTTTGGTTAGGGTGAAAAAACCCTCTAATGTACTGCACATCTGGGATTAGACAAGCATAAGTGACTGTCACAATTAAGACAGAAATACAGCTTTTTGGTTAGGGTGAAAAAACCCTCTAATATACTGCACATCTGGGATTAGACAAGCATAAGTGACTGTCACATTTAGGACAGAAATACAGCTTTTTGGTTAGGGTGAAAAAAGCCTCTCATATACTGCACATCTGGGATTACATGTGCATAAGTGACTGTCACATTTAGGACAGAAATACCGCTTTTTGGTTAGGGTGAAAAAAGCCTCTAATATACTGCACATCTGGGATTAGACAAGCATAAGTGACTGTGACATTTCGGACAGAAATACAGATTTTTGGTTCCTGGGGTGAAAAAAGCCTCAAATATATTGCACATCTGGGATTACACGTGCATAAGTGACTGTTACATTTAGGCCATAAATACTGCTTTGGCATACTGGAGTGAAAAAAGCCTCTCATATACTGCACATCTGGGATTACACGTGCATAAGTGACTGTCACATTTAGGACGGAAATACAGCTTTTTGGTTAGGGTGAAAAAACCCTTTAATATACTGCACATCTGGGATTAGATAAGCATAAGTGACTGTCACATTTAGGACAGAAATACAGCTTTTTGGTTAGGGTGAAAAAAGCCTCTCATATACTGCACATCTGGGATTACATGTGCATAAGTGACTGTCACATTTAGGACAGAAATACCGCTTTTTGGTTAGGGTGAAAAAAGCCTCTAATATACTGCACATCTCGGATTAGACAAGCATAAGTGACTGTGACATTTCGGACAGAAATACAGATTTTTGGTTCCTGGGGTGAAAAAAGCCTCAAATATATTGCACATCTGGGATTACACGTGCATAAGTGACTGTTACATTTAGGCCATAAATACTGCTTTGGCATACTGGGGTGAAAAAAGCCTCTCATATACTACACATCTGGGATTACATGTGCATAAGTGACTGTCACATTTAGGACAGAAATACAGCTTTTTGATTTGGGTGAAAAAACCCTCTAATATACTGCACATCTGGGATTAGACAAGCATAAGTGACTGTCACATTTAGGACAGAAATACAGCTTTTTGGTTAGGGTGAAAAAACCCTCTAATATACTGCACATCTGGTATTAGACAAGCATAAGTGATTGTCACATTTAGGACAGAAATACCGCCTTTTGGTTAGGGTGAAAAAAAACTCTAATATACTGCACATCTGGGATTAGACAAGCATAAGTGACTGTCACATTTCGGACGGAAATACAGCTTTTTGGTTATTGGGGTGAAAAAAGCCTCTAATATATTGCACATCTGGGATTATATGTGCATAAGTGACTGTCACATTTAGGCCATAAATACTGCTTTGGCATACTGGAGTGAAAAAAGCCTCTCATATACTGCACATCTGGGATTACACGTGCATAAGTGACTGTCACATTTAGGACGGAAATACAGCTTTTTGGTTAGGGTGAAAAAACCCTTTAATATACTGCACATCTGGGATTAGATAAGCATAAGTGACTGTCACATTTAGGCCAGAAATACGGCTTTTTGGTTACTGGGGAAAAAAGCCTCTAATATATTGCACATCTGGGATTATATGTGCATAAGTGACTGTCACATTTAGGCCATAAATACTGCTTTGGCATACTGGGGTGAAAAAAGCCTCTTATATACTACTCATCTGGGATTACACGTGCATAAGTGACTGTCACATTTAGGACAGAAATACAGCTTTTTGGTTAGGGTGAAAAAACCATTTAATATACTGCACATCTGGTATTAGACAAGCATAAGTGACTGTCATATTTAGGACAGAAATACAGCTTTTTGGTTAGGGTGAAAAAAGCCTCTGATATACTGCACATCTGGGATAAGACGTGCATAAGTGAGTGTCACATTTAGGCCACAAATACTGCTGTCATATAGAGTTAAAAAAAAAAAAATTTGTGCAATACCCTACATCAGGGTTTTTATTGGCGGTTAATTATTCTTAACAGATTTAACCACTTTTTACTTTGTTTTTGTAAACGCTAACTATGAGGAAAACATCTAATAAGGGACGCGGTCATGGTCGTGGTGGTGGTGTTGGTGGAGCCGCTGTTGCAGGGAGAGGACGTGGCCGTTCTGCCACAGCTACACGTCCTATTTAACCTACTACAAACATACATTATTGTACTCAAGTCAACTGCAATGATTCTTTGTTTTCTCTTTTTTTATTTGTCCCAATATTTTGGGGGCTACCTACCCCAATAAAAAAATAAAAAAACATTGTTGGCTACCTCTTCCTCCTCCATTTCTGCCTCCACCTACAACACCACATTCACCACCTCTTAAACCTCCGACTCCATATCCACCTCCTTCTCTGAGTTGCAGGTTAATAATTTGTAATTTTTAGTTATTTTATTTCATTTTATTTATTTCCCTATCCACATTTGTTTGCAGAGCAGTTGCCATGCTCTTAAGCACATTTTACTGCCTTTTACATCCCTCTAGCCTTTTCAAAGATTATTTTAGAGCCATTTTAATTTAAAAAAAAGTGCCAATTTTAGTGCCCTAAATTGAAAAAATTCTTATTTTTAATTGTCGGGTGACATTTTACCATTTTTGGCGTATTCAAACCCTTGTTGTGCCTTGGTGACAGGGGCCTAATTATCTCAAAATCCTCTGTTGTATTGCTGGGTGACATGAACCCCCTTTTGCCGTGAATGAACCCCTGCTGTGCCTGGGTGACAGGGGCTCAAATCTCTCAAAATCCTCTGTTATATTGCTGGATGACAAGAACCCCTTTTTGCCGTGAATGAATCCCTGCTGTGCCTGGGTGACAGGGGCCTAAATCTCTCAAAATCCTCTGTTGTATTGCTGGGTGACATGAACCCCCTTTTTGGCGTGAATGAACCCCTGCTGTGCCTGGGTGACAGGGGCCTAAATCTCTCAAAATCCTCTGTTGTATTGCTGGGTGTCAAGAACCCCCTTTTGCCGTGAATGAACCCCTGCTGTGCCTGGGTGACAGGGGCCTAAATCTCTCAAAATCCTCTGTTGTATTGCTGAGTGACATGAACCCCCTTTTGCCGTGAATGAACCCCTGCTGTGCCTGGGTGACAGGGGCCTAAATCTCTCAAAATCCTCTGTTGTATTGCTGGGTGACATGAACCCCCTTTTGCCGTGAATGAACCCCTGCTGTGCCTGGGTGACAGGGGCCTAAATTTCTCAAAATCCTCTGTTGTATTGCTGGGTGACATGAACCCCCTTTTGCCGTGAATGAACCCCTGCTGTGCCTGGGTGACAGGGGCCTAAATCTCTCAAAATCCTCTGTTCTATTGCTGGGTGACAAGAACCCCCTTTTGCCGTGAATGAACCCCTGCTGTGCCTGGGTGACAGGGGCCTAAATCTCTCAAAATCCTCTGTTGTATTGCTGGGTGACAAGAACCCCCTTTTGCCGTGAATGAACCCCTGCTTTGCCTGGGTGACAGGGGCCTAAATCTCTCAAAATCCTCTGTTGTATTGCTGGGTGACATGAACCCCCTTTTGCCGTGAATGAACCCCTGCTGTGCCTGGGTGACAAGGGCCTAAATCTCTAAAAATCCTCTGTTCTATTGCTGGGTGACAAGAACCCCCTTTTGCCGTGAATAAACCCCTGCTGTGCCTGGGTGACAGGGGCCTAATTCTATAAAAATCCTCTGTTCTATTGCTGGGTGACAAGAACCCCCTTTTGCCGTGAATGAACCCCTGCTGTGCCTGGGTGACAGGGGCCTAAATCTCTCAAAATCCTCTGTTATATTGCTGGGTGACAAGAACCCCCTTTTGGCGTGAATGAACCCCTGCTGTGCCTGGGTGACAGGGGTCAAAATCTCTCAAAATCCTCTGTTCTATTGCTGGGTGACATGAACCCCTTTCTGCCGTGAATGAACCCCTGCTCTGCATTGTTGACAGGGAACTAAATTTAGTGAAAACATCTGTTACTGATCAGAAGATGCGTGACTACAAGCTGATGATAGTATTCCCACCTGACAGCGGGGGCACAGTGGAAGCACAAGGCGAAGGCAAAGGAGGAGGAAGAGGTCGCCAACGCAGCTGGGGCACCACCAGCACCTTAGATGGCAGGGTTAGCACGGCCAAAATGTGGAAAAGCTTTGTCAGCCTTGGAGGTGCTGACCTGCCCTGCAGCCAGTGTATAGTGTGAACGTGTGTTTAGCACGGCACAGCATTATCACAGGCCGCAGCCAATGTGGACAAGCTTACGTTTATTAAAATGAACCAGGCATGGATCCCACAGGACTTGTCCGTACCTTGTGCAGAATAGACATTTATACCAGCCTCAACCAGCCATTCTTTTACTCAAGTGCACTTTTTCTTTGTTTTATTTTGTTATATGTCCCAATATTTTGGGGGATACCCCAATTTAAAAAGAAAAAATAACACAAATCATTGTTGGCTACCTATTCCTCCTTCACCGCCGCTTCCACCTACACCGCCACGTCAACCTACACCGCCACATCTACCCATCCACCGCCTCCTCAACCTCCTACTCCTAGATCCAGATTGTTAATTTAAAATTTTCTTTATTTTATGTTATTTTAAATCATTTCCCTATCCACATTTGTTTGCAGAACAGTTGTCATGCTCTTAAGCACATTTTGATGCCTTTTGCAGCCCTCTAGCCCTTTCCAGGACTATTTTAGAGCCATTTTAGTGCCCAAAAGTTCGGGTCCCTATTGACTTCAATGGGGTTCGGGGTCAAGTTCGGGTCCCGAACCCAAACTTTTTTTTCAAGTTCGGCCGAACCTGCCGAACCAAATTATCCAGGTGTCCGCTCAACTCTACACACTATGTCACCTTGCCACTCTGAGGTATCCTGATGCTGCTGCTGCTACTGCCATCTCCACACTATGTCACCTTGCCACTCTTTGGGATCCTGATGCTGCTGCTGCTACTGCCATCTCCACACTATGTCACCTTGCCACTCTGTGTTATCCTGATGCTGCTGCTTCTGCCATCTCCACACTATGCCACCTTTCCACTCTGTGGTATCCTGATGCTGCTGCTGCCATCTGCACACTGTCACCTTGCCACTTTGTGTTATCCTGATGCTGCGGCTACTGCTACTGCCGTCTTCACATGATGTCACCTTGCCACTCTGTGGTATCCTGATGCTGCTGCTACTGCCATCTCCACAATATGTCACCTTGCCACTCTGTGGTATCCTGATGCTGCCATCTCCACACTATGTCACCTTGTCACTCTGTGGTTCCTGATGCTGCTGCTACTGCCATCTCCACACTATGTCACCTTGCCACTTTGTGGTATCTTCCTGATGCAGCTGCTGTCGCCATTACCAGATTCGGTCATTGTGCCACTCTGTGGCCTCCTCCTGATGCTGCTGCCGCCACCTCCACACTCTGTTATTGGGTTACTCTGTGGTCTTCTCATGCTGCTGCCAACTCCAGACTCTGTCATTGTGACACTCAGTGGCCTCCTCATACTGCTGCCACCTTCAGACTCTGTCATTGCGCCACTCTGTGGCCTCCTCTTGATGCTGCCACCACCTCCACACTTTGTCAATTGGCTCTACATTGGCTGTTGCGGCGGTTTTCAAAGAAGGATCAGAGGATCGATCAGAGGAACCGTAAAATAATAAAACATATAGTTGCATTCCATGAAAAAAATTAAAATAAGCCAGAAAGGACTGTTATTGTTAAAATGTTTGAAATTGTTATTGTTAAAATGTTATTAAAAATATTTATCTGCCACAGACTTGATGTGCACAATCTTGAAAGTTCTATCAGTCAGAGGAATGCGTCGTGTCGTGGGCCTTATACTCCACCATTACCGATACTTGCTGTTGTAGGTCCTGACATTGCTGAGTTATGTGTGGGGCGTATACTACAGTGTTACCATGTAACTAATGCTGTCTGTTCTGCTGACTGTCCTGACCCTGGAAAAAAGGGGCCTTAATACAAATTTCAAAAATTACACCGTAACATTACATAAAAAAAAAACAAAGCACACGTTATCAAACTGAAAAAATGTTTTTATAATAAAAATAAGAAAGCAAGCCTCTAGGGCAACTTTTTTAGCTCCAATAATATTTTATCAATTTTTGGGAGCTGGTGAAGGTGTTTTTCCTCCATTTGACGAAAGTTCTTATTGAACCGATGTTCTTATTGAACCGATGCTATTTTTTTAAGCTCCACAACATCTTTGAGGAATTTCTTTTTGGTGGCCTCCAATTCCTTTATGGCCTTGTTCACTACTGGAAAAAATAAATAATAATAATTAAAATTAGGGTTACTTACAAGACAATTAGTGCATTGTGTGTAGTAGGTGTTCAAACACTGCCGATTTACATCTAAATACAATAAATATTAATATTTACGTTAATTATACTTTGGTCTTCTTAGTGATAGTTCTGATAGAGTATAATGTTATTTATTTTGTTAGTTAATAGTTTTTCTGCAGTTTGCATAATATGTTGCATTTTTTTATATTTTCCTATAACACTAGTTTCTGTTGTCCCCTCAATTGTTACCACTTTTAACCACTTCACGGCCAGCCATTAAGAGTAGGCCTCAGCGGGACGTGACTTGATGCAGATGGACAGTCTATTACGGACCAACAAACACCCTGCCCCCAGGCATAAACGTTTGTGAACCGGGGTGCAAATGCAACTCAGCTAAACAGGCAGCCATATTAACTAAGGGTTGCTACATGTGCATTACAGATGCAGGGTGGTGTGGGGATCATGGGATGCTTGTAAGATGTTATGAATATCAAATTATAGTAATGTGTGCACATATTTACCCTCCCGGTGGGGGGTGTAGACCACCTCTTCCTCCTCTTCTGGAGCTGGGGGGGGCGGAATCAGGTGGCTGGGAAAGTCCGGCCTCCTCCTCAGTCGCCTCTGTATCGACAACATCTAGGGGTGAAGTGGCCTGCACATTTTCTCCCTCCTCCTCCATGGGCGCCTCCACATTTTCTCCCTCCAACTCCATGTGCGCCACCTTTTTTTTTTTTTGTGTGGTGGCGGACCGAGGGAACGGGTTTACCTGTAATAATGACACAATGTTAAGAATTTACACAAACAACTCATAAATCATAACAAAGGTAAAGATCAAGAAATTCCTATATGGTTGAATCTGAATGGGATTATGAATTATACCAATAGTGGATTTACCTTATTTAAAAAATAATAAAAAAAAAGGGTTATAGATGGGTAAAACTAGTCTAAGTTACAAGGTAGGATGAGGTAACATGGGATTTGTTAGGACGGTGACCTATAGGGTATTGTGACTGGGTAATGGATGTTTAGGTAAACCAAACAACAGTTCGGAAATTAGATAAGGGGTTATTGGACGGTGTTATGTTGGGTATATAATTTTTTGTGGCTGCCAGCGTTAGACTGTCTGCCAAGCCGCATTTTGAAGATCTGCTGCCAACCTGCCCTCCCTCCCTGTTGATTTAATTGTCATGGTAACTTTATAATTAGAAGGAGGCTTAAAGTCTCCCCTTTAACGTTCACTTTGACAGTGACCGCCCCTTTAACAGTGACTTTGATAATGACCGGCCCTTTCACAGTGACTTTCACTGTGAATGCCCCTTTAACTGTGAACTCCACAGCTCCCGTCAATTGGCAGTTAGGATTTAAGTTAAAGGCTGGCAGGCTTGTATTGGATAATACAGGTCATTTTTTGGGAATATCTCGTGAACTGTACGTCGTATAGAGCCGAGACCCCCGCAAGATTTCTTTCCAGGTAGCAAGGGATGTGTATACCAAGTTTCGTTGAAATCGATGGTTACGTTTTTGCGGAACATACATACATACATCCTTTTTATATATATATATATATATATATATATATATATATATATATATATATATATATATAATCTTGAATCCCATGCAAATTAGGTGGGGGATGTATGTAATGGTCGGGGACGTTGACCGGAATACTGAATGATGTTTGCAGTTTATGTAGATATAAACAAAAATACCTATATATATTTATGTGTGTGTATAACAATATATATACAATCTCAGCAAGGTAGAGATGTATGATGAAACCAGAAGATTTTGTACATGTCACAACAGGTATTAAGTAATCATTTGAAAAGGGATGAAATACGGATGTAGTAGAGTTAACAGACATGCTTTATGAGACGTGTTATGTAAACCTAATGCAATTAAATACGTTAAGATATTTTAAAAAATGGCTTGTGTTTCAAGATTAGGTGATGAGTTAAGAAATTTGAGTTAAGAGGTTGTGTGTTAACCATACTACATCTGTACGGATTAGCAGCATAACTGAATATATACATTACTGAGTGTTGCAGAGAGAGATACAAAAATCATGTAAGCATTGTACCTGGGCATAATCTCCTACTATACTCATCGACCTGATCGTGTTGTAGGCGTTTCAGATTGTGCCACTTTTTTTATATGGCCTTGTGGTCGTGCCATATTCCACTTTTTAGTTTTATTTCGGCATTGACCGACCGTACAATGGCGTTTTTCTCTACCCTTTTTTGGGTCCATGGATAGCCCCTTTCCAGAAAGCGCTGAAGGATAAAGATGAAAGCATATGATCACAATTTTTTTATTATACAAATATCCAAAGAAATATCCACAAAAAAAAGCAAAAAGTAGTTACATCTTTAACCCCTTCACGCATTATGACGTACAGGTACGTCATTGCGTGACAGGGGATGTATGGAGCCCGCTCCATACGCACGATCTGCCGGCTGTATCATATGATATGATACAGCCGGCATCCGGCCGCACTAACAGCAAGCGGCGATCGCGCCGCCCCTGTCATTCAACCCCACACCGCGATCAAGGCTGATCGCGGCACCTTTGATGTGATGCGCCTCCATCTTCCTTCCAATCGGAGCCCCCTCAATGAAATCACGGGGCTCCGATCGGTTGCCATGGCAGCCTGGACGCTGCTGAAGCGATCCAGGCCTGCCATGGCTTTCTCCATACTGAGCTATGCATGAGGCATAGCGCAGAATGGAGTGTGTAAAAATCCTATTCACCGTAATAGATCTCTATTATGGTGAATAGGAGAGGGTATCAAAAGATCCCATGTACGAGGCCCCTATGGGGGCTAATTGCTGTAAAAAAAAAAGTTAAAAAGTAAAAAAAACACCACTATATTAAAAGTTTGAACCACCCTTTCCCAATTTTACATATAAAACTACATAAACAATAAAAAAAAAACATATTGGGTATCGTCGCGTCCGAAGATGTCTGAACTATTAAAATATTTTTAAAAAATTCTTGTGTGGTGAACGCATTAACCGAAGAAAAAATTAAAACACGCGATTTGCCATTTTTTTTTTGTCATTTTGTCCCAAAAAACATTTGAATAACAGTGATCTAAACGTTGTATGTACTACAAAAATGGGCATCAATGAAAAGTACAGTTCGTTACACAAAAAAAAGCCCTTATAAAGCTCGGTAGACTGCAATATAAAAAAGTTATGGCTGTCAGAATATAGCGATGCAAAGAAAATTGTGATTTTTCTGAAGATTACATTTTTTTTTAAAGTAGTAAAACAAAAAGAAAATGTTCAAGTTTGGTATCGCCGCATTCGTATTGAGACGCAGAATAAGAATATCAGGTCATTTTTAGTGCATAATGGACGCTGTGATGTCAAAACCCCCGAAACCTTGGTGGAACTTTGTATTTATTTAAATTTTGCCACACAAATAATTTTTTTCCTTTTTTCTAATACAAAACATGGTAAATTAAATGGTGGCATTAAAAAATGCATCATGTCCCGCAAAAAATAAGCCCTCATATAGCTATGTGAACGGAAAAATAAAAAAGTTATGGCTTTTGGAACATGAGGAGGACAAATCAAAAATGTAAAAATTAAAATAGGCCTGGTGTTGAAGGGGTTAAAGTGGAAATATTAGATATAAAGTTACCGATATAAGATCGGATTGTATTGCGATTATATGTATGTGAGGTCTGAGCAATCAGATATTGGCCAGCTAAGCTGCGATGTACAGTACAGACCAAAAGTTTGGACACACCTTCTCATTTAAAGACTATGAAAACTGCAGATTCACACTGAAGGCATCAAAACTATGAATTAACACATGTTGAATTATATACATAACAAACAAGTGTGAAACAACTGAAAATATGTCATATTCTAGGTTTTTCAAAGTAGCCACCTTTTGCTTTGATTACTGCTTTGCACACTCTTGGCATTCTCTTGATGAGCTTCAAGAGGTAGTCCCCTGAAATGGTTTTCACTTCACAGGTGTGCCCTGTCAGGTTTAATAAGTGGGATTTCTTGCCTTATAAATGGGGTTGGGACCATCAGTTGCGTTGAGGAGAAGTCAGGTGGATACACAGCTGATAGTCCTACTGAATAGACTGTTAGAATTTGTATTATGGCAAGAAAAAAGCAGCTAAGTAAAGAAAAACGAGTGGCCATCATTACTTTAAGAAATGAAGGTCAGTCAGTCAGCCGAAAAATTGGGAAAACTTTGAAAGTAAGGGCTATTGGACCATGAAGGAGAGTGATGGGGTGCTGCGCCAGATGACCTGGCCTCCACAGTCACCGGACCTGAACCCAATCAAGATGGTTTGGGGTGAGCTGGACCGCAGAGTGAAGGCAAAAGGGCCAACAAGTGCTAAGCATCTCTGGGAACTCCTTCAGGACTGTTGGAAGACCATTTCAGGCAACTACCTCTTGAAGCTCATCAAGAGAATGCCAAGAGTGTGCAAAGCAGTAATCAAAGCAAAAGGTGGCTACTTTGAAGAACCTAGAATATGACATATTTTCAGTTGTTTCACACTTGTTTGTTATGTATATAATTCCACATGTGTTAATTCATAGTTTTGATGCCTTCATAGTCATGAAAATAAAGAAAACCCTTTGAATGAGAAGGTGTGTCCAAACTTTTGGTCTGTACTGTACCTGTCTAGTTAAGTGACGGTACGGTATTGTGTGTACAACTGGTTTGCACCCCCGTGGTGCACCCTGGGTAACGCTAAATAAACCATAAAATACTGGTGGTCTGACAAAAAAAGCTGATGGACATAAATTTAAATCTATATATATTTTGTGTATGGTATATAGTGTGTGGTATATATTGCATGGCAGGAAAACGGACGTGCTATGTGCATGTGATAGATATTTATCATTATCTGTTGTCCATACAAACATGCTACTGACATAGTGCTGCAAAGTAACAAGAATACTCAGTGCACCAATCAGTAGTATCTGCTATTGGAGGGGGGCAGGTGGTGGAGGATTTTTTTTTTTATATCATTCTAGTTCTTATTCGCATAAACAAATATTTAGCAACACTCAATCTACATATAAATAATTTAGATGTAGATCGAGTGTTGCTAAATATTGTTCTGACATGCATGCAATATGAAATAAAATACAATGCTGTAATACAATATTACTTACAGTGAGAAGAACTTCTTCTTCTTCCTTCTGAAATCGAATTCTCCCCATTTTCGATCACCGATTTTTCATTGAACTAACGCCAAACTCCACTGGATGCAATGCAAAATTTAAACCAGGGCACATGTCACGTGACACGATTACGTCACTCATAAGATCGCGCCCTCACGCGATCATTCATAACATTCCCGATTTTCGGGTAAAAATCGGGAATTCGAATAACAAGATTAATTCCACCCTGCTTCTTGCAATATAGCGAATATTCGAAAAAATAATGTAGAATCGATCGATTTAGCTAATATAGTGGTATAATCTTATTTGTGGGCCAATGACTCATTGGCCCACAAGCAACAAGCATTGAGGGATCATGTTTTTTCAGATGTTGAAATTGTACGAATATTCGATATAGTGAATATATAGCACTATATTCGAAATATTCGCAAATTCTCAAAGTTGCGATATTCGAGAAAAAAATTCGCTATTCGAATATTCGCGCTCAACACTACTTCTCATACTGTTCCCACCCTCCCCTCTTCATGACTAGGCCACTATTTTGCCTTTTGGCCTGGCTGACATCATCAATTATTTGACCTTTCTTCTGATCTGTCAGAAGGAAGGAAAAATTAGACGCACAATGGATCCTGTCTGTGTAGCAGCTGTAAGCCCTGTATGGTCCCATCAGAATTGGCTTATGATTTGGTAGCCAAAAGCAGGAGTGGGTACAAAAAAAAAGAAGACATGCAAATATTCTATTCACGTGTCATCTCTGTTTTAGATCCACTCCTGTTATTTTTGAGGGCATTAGCAATACTGATGGATTATTGAGCAAATGCTGACCGAGTGAAGGCGTATGCTCCACATACAGGATCCTTTTTTTTGTGGGTTATTGTTCTGACGGATCAGAGGAAGGGTAAATGAATCAGTGACGTCAACACAAAGTTACTGCTGACACCCTCTCCACTCTGTCTGAGGGGCTCTACTTGTATACGCGTTTAATAGAACAGGTTCTGTAGACATCTATCTGGAACCAGCTGGCGACGGTGTAAAAGTAATGGGCTTCTTCTTGGCGCCAAAATCGACCTGTAAGGCTGAGTTCATACTTGAGTTATTTGGTCAGTTTTGGCCCCGTCACTGCCCTAATAAGTGAAGTGTGCAGTGATTCTAAGAGTGACGCATGTCATCTGCATGTCATATGGACTCACAGTATTATTTCACTACTAAAGCAGACTCCCTATGCGTGTTCCTACAAGGCACAGTGTTCTACAACACTATAAAGGCTCTCAGCAGCCAGGAAATAGTCATTTTTAATGTAATTCTCCACGAATATATTCGGATCGAACCAAATTTTTCACAAAAAAAATCGGTGAACCGGTGAATGAAATTTTTAAAAAATTCTCTCATCTCTAGTATTGAGTTGGAATTATTTAGAAAAAATTAAATTCCTGCTAGTATTTTTTGTATGTAAACGGCTTTTCTTCTCTTTGACAATAAATCTAACATGAATTGGATGTTGTGTACTATGTTGCTGTCTAATACCTTTATATTGTTGGCAGAACAAAAAGTCTTCCAATTGTTCCATGCAATTGTTCCATGCATTAGGAGTCAAGGATTTACTGACTAGTTTGTTGATTAAGGCCTCTTTCACACGACCGTATGGCTTTTTCAGTGTTTTGCGGTCCGTTTTTCACGGATCCATTGTTCCACTTTTTGTTTCCGTTGTGTTTCCGTTTCTGTTCCGTTTTTCCATATGGCATATACAGTATGCAGTAATTACATAGAAAAAATTGGGCTGGGCATAACATTTTAAATAGATGGTTCCACAAAAACGGATACGGAATACATACGGATGCATTTCCGTATGTGTTCCTTTTTTTTGCGGACCCATTCACTTGAATGGAGCCACAAAACGTGATTTGCAGGCATCAATAGGACATTTCTATCTTTCAATGGAAAAATGGAAATATGGAAATGTAATGCTTACAGAGTACATTCCTTTTTTTGGCGGAACCAATAAAATGAATGGTTCCGTGTACAGACCGTGTACGGAACACAAAAAACGGCCCGTAAACGGAAAAAAAAAAACGGTTGTGTGAAAGAGGCCTAAGTCCACATTATCTTCCAAAGCTATTGAGGGCAAGGAATTCCCGTCGTCTCTGCATTTGGCACCAGTTGTCTGAATTGAGTAAAGTTCTGCCGGGACAAAGAATCTGCTATTCCCTTACGTCCTACCAGCAGCACAGATGGGGTTAACTGCCCCCCGTGGACTGGTAGGACCGGTGGAATTTTTAATGAGCCCAAAGAATAACCAATAGAAGAACTCCAGCTCCCTTAAAGGGAGGGGTTCGCCCCCCAGCCCACCGTGTTTTTTTCTGTCCTTTGGACAGGTGGACTGGCGAAGCTCTCCCTCTCTGGGATTTGAAGACCATTACCCTAATGTTTGTTTGGTCTCTTTTTGTCCTTACATCTAGGGCTTATTCTATGCGCTTATTTTTTTCATTTCCCCCATTCTGCTGCTATGTTTAGCGATACCTGGGGGCGATGTGTTCCTCTGGTACACTAAGGTTCCCCTCCTGGATGCATCGGTTCGTTCCGATCTGGCGTGGTATGGGCGCCGCCATGACCGGAAGTGACGCGCAACCGGCGGCAGCGTCGCTTCCGGTCTTTCGGCTGATGTCGTTTTTTCTTTTTCTTAAAGCAAACTAGTTCTTGCCAGCCGGGGGTTCGTTCCCACAGGAGGGGTGGGCGATGTAAAGGCATTATGATGTCCTTTTCTACCACAGTAATTTTTTAAAAGCAGATAGCTGTTACAATGACTCCTGGGGGAGGGCTGGTGGCTGGGTCCCTCCCCTGGGTGGAGCTGTTCCCTACTTAAGCTCCCTGATAGCTTCAGTCTGTCTCTGGCTGCGCTGCTTTAACAAGCTAGCTCCAGAGTCTCCTGTGTTCAGTGAGTTATTTTTCTATCATCTGAATCCCATTCAGCTTCTATCTTTTCAAAGTGCTTGACTTCTCTCCTCTGGTTCGTGCCGCTAATTAATGTTATTCTCCCTTAGTTTTTTAGGGATGCTTTAATTTTCTTCTTTTGTTTCAGCTATGGCTTCTCATAGAGAGTCAGACCAGCAACGGAAATCTGCGGCCAAGAGGAAACACCTGGCCTGTTATGATTGCAACACGCCTCTTGACGACAGTTGCCCCTATTCCAGGTGCGACAGCTGCCGCTCCGGCACTGCTACAGAACCTACTATGCAGGACATGTACCAGTGGGCTAAGACGTACGTGGACGACTCCATTAAGGGTGTCGTACGCCTTCTAAATGAGAGGTTACCGATTCCCTCTCAGACTCCGATGGAGGTTGTCGCCCCCACTGACAGACCTATGCCCCTTTCTGTGGGGTCATCTTCCTCGGATGAGGAGGAATCAACTTCATGTTTCTTTCCACCCGAAAAGACACAGAAGCTACTAAAGTCCATCAGGTCGGGGGACTATGATGTTGACATAGGGGAGTCTTCCGATCCCGCCTGGCGGACTCAGCGGGTCTTTAAGGCAGATGAGACCCTTTTTTCTGTGATGCGCACAGAATGGAAAAAGCCGGAAAAAGGTCCAGTCCTTACCCGGAAATTTAAGTTAATGTTTCCGATGGCTAAACCCTTAGTGGAATCATGGGGTTCCATCCCTAAGGTGGACATGGCGATAGCCAAATTGTCCAGGCGCACTCTGGTTCCTGCAGACGATGGGTCTAGTCTGCAGGACCCTCTAGATAGGAAGGCAGAATGCACCCTAAGAAGGGGCTACTCGGCGGCCGCAGCCTCAGCCTCAACATCCATTGCAGCCACAGAGGTCTCTTCTTTCCTTAGATCTAGGCTGAACCAGATCCAGACGGATGTCAACCAGAGTGTCTCCTGAGACGACATCCTCACCGCCTTCAAATCCGTCAATCTGGCCCTGGATTTCCTGTGTGACACGTCCCAGCTACAGCTGAAATTGGCAGCCAAAACAATGGCTCTAGTGTCTGCTGCTAGGAGACCTCTGTGGCTAAAGCCCTGGAATGCAGACAACGCATCCAAGTATAACCTCTGTGGGCTTCCCTTTGAACCGAACCGTTTATTCGGTTCAAAATTAGACACCATCATGGAGGGTCTCTCGGATAAAAAGGGAAAAAGTCTCCCCCAACAGCCCTTTCGGGGCAGGGGTGGACAAGCTCGCTGGGGCCGATCCGGACAGCAGGCTAGACGTAGAGACCGGGTTAGACTCATCTGCCCCCCTTATCTTCACCAAAGTGGTAGTATCGGTGGTAGCAGCTCTGAGACTCCAGGGTCTGACCATTGTATCTTACCTGGATGATTGGCTTCTTCTAGCCTCTTCGGTCCCCTTACTTTCCCATCATCTTCATGTCGCAATTTCCTTTCTGCTCCGCCTAGGCTGGATCATCAACTGGCAGAAGTCGAACGTGAGCCCTTCAACTTCTATCCATTATCTAGGATTCGTAATCGACTCTCTGGAGATGTCCCTCCAGTTGACGCCAGAAAGAAGAGCGCGGATTCAGGACCTGGCAAGGTTCCTTTACGTTCTACGACGAGTCTCCATACGGACCCTCATGAAGATGTTGGGGCTCATGTCAGAGGCTGCGGATGCAGTCCCTTAGGCTTTATGGCACCTCCGACCTCTTCAGTCGCAGGTCTTAAACAAATGGAACGGTAGCCCTGCGGGGCTAGATTTCCTGTGCTCCCTATCCAACCAAACCCGGAATTCCCTCATATGGTGGTTCCATCTACCAGCAGGGAAGTCTATGACCCAACCAGTTTGGCTCATATTGACTACGGACGCGTCCCTTGTAGGCTGGGGCGTCCATTTAGACGGATCCCCAGTTTGGGGATCTTGGTCTCCCCAGGAGCGGCATCTTTCCTCAAATCTCCGTGAGATGCGTGCTATCCGGCTAGCCCTCCTTCACTTCATCCCTCAGATTCGGGGCAAAGCAGTGAAAGTCCAGTTAGACAACATGACTGCCGTGCTTTACATAAACAAGCAGGGAGGCACAAGATCCCTACCCCTTCTTTCAGAAGTTGGGGTAATTCTGCGGTGGGCAGAGCTGAACCTATCCCATCTATCTGCTACTCATATCCGAGGCTCCCTCAACATCATTGCGGCCTGCCTAAGTCGCGGCTTACCGACCATGGAGTGGTCACTGCATCCGGAGATCTTCAAGCAGCTAGTCCTCAGATGGGGTATGCCAGAGGTGGATCTCATGGAAACCAGGTTCAACGCCAAGGTACAGAGGTTCTGTTCCCTATACAGGGAGGACAACCCCCTGGCGATAGATGCTCTGACAATACCGTGGAGGTTCAGGCTGGCTTACATCTTCCCTCCTTTTTCCATGATTCCGAGGGTATTGATGAAAATCCATCAGGATCAGGCCTCGGTAATAGCCATCATACCATTCTGGCCCAGGAGATCCTGGTTTACCCAGCTCATTCAGATGAGTCGGGGACAATATTGGAGACTCCCCCCGGAGCAGACCCTGGTGTCGTGGGACACTCATCTCTGCCCAGATCTGCACAGATTCAACCTGACAGCCTGGAGGTTGATCAGTCCCTTCCAGAGTGGATGGGCTCTCTGAGTCGGTCTTGAGAACTTTATCGCATTCCAGAGCAGAGTCTACCAAGAAGGCCTACTCCCGGATCATGAGGATCTTCACCTCTTGGTGTAGCTCCAACCAGGTGGCGTCTGCAGATCCGCCCCTCTCAGCGATCTTACAATTCCTCCAGGATGGGTTAGACAGAGGTCTCTCCCCATCTACCCTGAAGGTCCAAGTTTTTGCCATCTCGGCCTGTCTCAACAGGCCATATTCTCGAGACCCGCTCATCAAACGCTTCCTTAAGGGAGCGGAAAAATTGAAGCCTACAATACTGAAACCCGTTCCCCAATGGGACTTGTCAGTAGTTCTCAGGGGGTTAGCATCTCCCCCCTTTGAACCCTTGGAGGAGGCAAGCTTTAAATTTCTAACACTCAAGGTGGTCTTTCTTCTGGCCATAACCTCAGCTAAAAGAATTTTGGAGCTGCAAGCTTTCTCCGCTTTACACCCATACACCATTTTCTTACAGGACAGGGTCCTTCTAAAATTTCTACCTTATTTTAGACCTAAAGTTCCAACCTTTCAAAATATCAATCAGGTAATCACTCTACCTGTATTATTCTCCGCCTCCTCCTCTGATGTTCCAGTCCGACATCCACTGGATATATCGAGATGCCTCCGGATCTATGTGGATAGATCCGGAGAATTCAGGATAGATGAGAACCTCTTCATCCTGTTTGCCGGTAAGTCTAAAGGCCGTAAGGCGTCTAAAACTACTATTAGTCGCTGGGTCAAGGAAGCCATTAGGGAAGCTTTCACCTCCCAATCCTTAGATCCTCCAGAGTTTGGGAGGGCCCATTCTACTAGGGCCGTAGCTACCTCTGTCGCGGAGAGAAGTCTTCTCCCCCTAGAGTTGATCTGTAAGGCAGCTTCCTGGAGCTCTGAATCAACCTTCATCTCTCATTATAGAATAGATGCTAAGGTAGCAGAGTTTTTGGCCTTTGGGCAGACAGTTATTACTTCTGCCGAGCATGAGGACCCTCCCTAGGGGATTCTTCTTGCTATCTCCCCATCTGTGCTGCTGGTAGGACATAAGGGAATCGTTAATTTCTAACGATAATTTGTTTTCCCTTAGTCCTAACAGCAGCACACAAATTTTCCCGCCCTAAGTACTTTCTTGTTATAGACACGGTGGGCTGGGGGGCGAACCCCTCCCTTTAAGGGAGCTGGAGTTCTTCTATTGGTTATTCTTTGGGCTCATTAAAAATTCCGCCGGTCCTACCAGTCCACGGGGGGCAGTTAACCCCATCTGTGCTGCTGTTAGGACTAAGGGAAAACAAATTATCGTTAGAAATTAACGATTATATTACTATTACCTTCAATGTATTTGGCTTTAAGCCAAATGCTATTATTGAGACAAAATAAAGTAATTTGTCTTAACACATTTATGACTACTTGGGATTTTGCCGCTAAACAGTTTATGGCAAAAACAACTCCTTTGTTGTCCGAAAATAATAAAATATGTTTGTTTTTTAATTCATTTTTCTATATACAGTTGCAAGAAAAAGTATGTGAACTCTTTGGAATTATATGGAATTCTGCACAAATTGGTCATAAAATGTGATCTGATCTTGATCTAAGTCACAACAATAGACAATCACAGTCTGCTTAAACTAATAACACACAAAGAATTAAATGTTACCATTCACAGTGCAGGTGGAAAAAGTATGTGAACCCTTGGATTTAATAACTGGTTGAACCTTTTTTGGCAGCAATAACTTCAATCAAACGTTTCCTATAGTTGCAGATGAGACGTGCACAACGGTCAGGAGTAATTCTTGACCATTCCTCTTTACAGAACTGTTTCAGTTCAGCAATATTCTTGGGATGTCTGGTGTGAATCGTTTTCTTGAGGTCATGCCACAGCATCTCAATCGGGTTGAAGTCAGGACTCTGACTGGGCCACTCCAGAAGGCATATTTTCTTCTGTTTAGGCCATTCTGTTGTTGATTTACTTCTATGCTTTGTCGTTGTCCTGTTGCAACACCCATCTTCTGTTGAGCTTCAGCTGGTGGACAGATGGCCTTAAGTTCTCCTGCAAAATGTCTTGATAAACTTGGGAATTCATTTTTCCTTCGATGATAGCAATCCGTCCAGACCCTGATGCAGCAAAGCAGCCCCAAACCATGATGCCCCCACCAACATACTTCACAGTTGGGATGAGGTTTTGATGTTGGTGTGCTGTGCCTCTTTTTCTCCACACATAGTGTTGTGTGTTTCTTCCAAACAACTCAACTTTGGTTTCATCTCTCCACAGAATATTTTGCCAGTATTGCTGTGGAACATCCAGGTGCTCTTGTGCAAACTGTAAATGTGCAGCAATGTTTTTTTGGACAGCAGTGGCTTCCTCTGTGGTATGCTCCCATGAAATACATTCTTGTTTAGTGTTTTACGTATCGTAGATTCGCTAACAGGGATGTTAGCATACGCCAGAGACTTTTGTAAGTCTTTAGCTGACACTCTAGGATTCTTCTTCACCTCATTGAGCAGTCTGCGCTGTGCTCTTGCAGTCATCTTTACAGGACAGCCACTCCTAGGGAGAGTAGCAGCAGTGCTAAACTTTCTCCATTTATAGACAATTTGTCTTACTGTGGACTGATGAACAGCAAGGCTTTTGGAGATTCTTTTATAACCCTTTCCAGCTTTATGCAAGTCAACAATTCTTAATCGGAGGTCTTCTGAAAGCTCTTTTGTGCGAGGCATCATTCACATCAGGCAATGTTTCTTGTGAAAAGCAAACCCAGAACTGGTGTGTGTTTTTTATAGTGCAGGGCAGCTGAAACCAACACCTCCAATCTAATCTAATTGATTGGACTCCAGTTGGCTGACACCTCACTCCAATTAGCTCTTGGAGATGTCATTAGTCTAGGGGTTCACATACTTTTTCCACCTGCACTGTGAATGTTTACATGGTGTGTTCAATAAAAACATGGTAACATTTAATTATTTGTGTGTTATTAGTTTAAGCAGACTGTGATTGTGTATTGTTGTGACTTAGATGAAGATCAGATCACATTTTATGACCAATTTGTGCAGAAATCCATATCATTCCAAAGGGTTCACAACTTCACATACTTTTTCTTGCAACTGTAGTTAATGCAAGCAGAACAGGAAAAAGTTTTAAAATACTATGTTTTTTATAAATGATTTGTCTAGCCAGTATTTCGGCCATTTTTCTTCAGACCATTGGTTCTTGTAAAACGCTCCATATCCCACCGATGCTGCTGCATCTGTAAATAAATACATAGACTTTGAATCCATAAATTTATGTTGCCAAATTGTTCTGCCGTTGAAATTGTCTAAAAAATTCTGCCATATTTTTATATAGTCTTTTACTTGTTTAGACAATCGAATGTGGTCAGCTGGAGACTTTTTTTTCTTTTGTAGCTGCATACATACGTTTTGAAAATACTCTTCCCATTGGGATGACTCTAGCTATGAAATTTAATGAGCCCAAAGCCGATTGTAATCTTTTTAATGTGGTTTTTATTGCCGATATTATATTTTTTTTAATAATATATGAGAAGAAATAATTTTTTCTTCTGATATTTTGAATTCCATTTTTTCTATGGAAATACCTAAAATAGTGATTATTTTTGTAGGATGAACAGTCTTCTCTTTGGCTAATAGTATATTGAAAAAATCTGTAATATTTTTGAAAGTTTTTAATAAATTGTCGCACTCATCAGTTCCATCTTTGCCTATAAACAAATCACATACCCACCGTTAGTATGTTTTTCCAGTATCCATTGCAAAAAAGTTGATAACGCCTCAAAGTAGAAGCAGGATAATGAAAAGGCCATATGGAGGGCTTTATTGTAATAGTAATTGCTTTCAAATTGAAACCCCAGTGAGTTATAGCCCTCTGGGTTAACTGGCAATAACCTAAATGCTGATTTGATATCTGTTTTTTATAAGATTGCATTTTTTCTGGCCTTTTTTTAGCAATTGCAATGCCTGGTCAAAGGATACGTATTTAACTGAAGGGGAATTTTTATCGAGATTTATATTAGATCATTTAAAGAGTGTTTTTTTTGGATGTGATAAATGGTGTATAAGCCTGTAACTATTAGACTACTTTTTGGCTACTAAACCAAGGAGAGATAATCTAAAGTTTTTAAACAGAGGGATTTTAAAAAGACCTGCTACTCTATTTTCAAGAATTTCTTTATTTATTTTTTCCTGAACTGCGTTTTTATTTAAATTGTCAGATTTCAAGTTTTTAACATCCATTACCCCTAAACGAAGGAACATAGAAACCAAAAGAAAAACTATCAATTAGTATTAGTGCCATTCAATAAACATTGAATGATTTTTGGAATAATCAGTGGGGTCACTTGCTCTATTGGGTTCACTGTTATTTGAACCATGCCATTGTTTTATAAAAATGTAATAGCTGGGTGGCTTCCTGTGCAGTAAGTGCACTCGTGTTTGTATTTGCAACTATTTTTCCACCTGCAAACCCACTCATTGTAAGCAAAACAAATTCCTTTTTTGCTGATGATTCGACCTCTGTGGTAGTATTAAGTTAATCCAGACGCCGACATCCTTTGACCCCCAATTAAGTTCCGGATATACTGCTAATAGTGTTGATCGAGCACCAAAATGCTTTGGCCGAACACATCGGGATGCTCGTCTGCTATACCAAGCACAATGGAAGTCAATGGGAGTTTAACCAGACACCAGAGGAGAGGGTGTCTGGTTTACAGAAAAAGGTTAGAAATTGATAAAAATTCCACCAAAATGGTTTGGAAACAGCATGGTGAGGACATCTGGATTCATCTTGGACTCTAATTACCTATCACATACAATAGACAACCACACAAAGACTATATGCCAAAAGCCGGGTATGTGCAAGCCTACAATCTTTCCATGAGACAGATACAGTAAGCACACCTTACAATGGCAGTCTTGTGCACTATAAGACATTTAAAACCAGCTCTCATCTGACTGAGAGCCAGTAAGCCTCAAAGTTGCTTGATATCTGTTGGATGGCTTGGGTGGACCTGCGCACCTAGATCATTATCATTAGGGTGACAAAAAGTTTTCTGATTGTCCTAACACAGGGATTGCCAACCTGAGGCTCTCCAGATGTTGCAAAACTACAACTCCCAGCATGCCCAGATTGCCAACTGCTATCAGTTGTCACGGATCAGAGTGGAGGTAACTCTAATCCGTGTGATGTTAAACGCATGGGAGCTGCTCGGCCAGGTCAACAGAATAGGGAGCAGGTCACCTCCTAACACATCCCTAAAGCTGACCCTGACTCCTAGCTGAATGAGCCAACCCTGATGGTAGGAAGGCTCATCAACAGGAACCTCGGGTCCCTACTAACCCTCAAGGGATCCCTGAACTAGGACCTGGGTAAGACAACCTGTTCCTCCTAGATGCGGACGAACAGGAGTCTCACTGGCCAAGCTGCAAGAAAGAGGAAACATAAACAGCCTACGGATATGGCAGGTGAGTGAAAGCACTTTCACACCTACCTGCCGCAGACACACTGACTGGATCCCGTGCTCACAAACTGATGTCCACACCAAACATAAAAGGACACAGCACACACACATAAACACACAGGAACCCAGATCTATAGTTGCACTAAGAATAAACACCAACATAAAGCATAACATCACCACATGTTTTTATGACCGCATGGGTGGCCCTCACTGGAGAGATGGTATAAGGATACCAGGAGGATGACTCCAGCAACATGCCTGGAGTACCCCTCAGCTACAGGCTTCCAGCAGAGGCTAAATAGCCCAAGTGGTCACACCCACACAGACACACACTGGAAAGGGAAATTAACCCTTCCAAGACCAGACAGGGTGGTGAAGCCACTTAAAGGGAAAGTGCACACATACAGAAACCTCGTGCACAACAAACAGGGAAAGTGCACACCACTCGTACAAAAGGCACACCTATAAGTTGCCAGGTGCAACCGCATGCACTTCACAGCAAGCTGCCTAGCAACAGATCAGGCTGCTATACTGCGAATAAAATCATGTTGCCAGCGGCAACCACACGTGAGGAAAGAAACTAGCAGCCCTCACCATGTGGTTGACAAGAAAACCAAAACCGCAGGCAACTGCTTGCGGGTCCAGGAGTCACGACCATGACCATGGTCGTGACATCAGCCTACAGCAGGGCATTGTGGGAATTGTAGTTTTACAACAGCTGGAGAGCCACAGGTTGGCCATGCCTGTCCTAACATATTATATAATATTTAATAACCTTTCTATACAGTTTTGTCATGTAATCCCATTTGCATAAACATGGGCATATGGGAAAGACATGCAAATGAGCAGAATCTGCCTTCCTTTTCAGCTTAAAAACCATTTGCATTGAAAATTAGCGATAAAAATCTGCAATTACGATATTCACGATCTACACTATTCATGAACAGTGCCATCTATTGGATTCATAGTCTTGTCATAAGACTATGAAACCAATAGATGGCGCTGTTCATGAGTCATGAACAGCGCCATCTATTGGATTCATAGTCTTATGATAAGACTATGAATCCAATAGATGGCGTGGTTCATGAGTCATGAACAGCTCCATGTATTGGATTCATAGTCTTGTCATCAGACTATGAAACCAATAACATATAAAGCATCATCAATCCTTATATAAAGACGCACTGCCATGAGACTACACAACAATAAATCCACATGAACTCCGAAATGAGACACTATACACCTCCAGGAATACCTATAATTAAAAGAAAACTTTAAACGACATCACGTGTATAGAAGGGGGGAGGGTTAGGGGGGGGGGAGGGAAATGTTTAGGGAAAGGATTATTGCACTGTTTATAGGTGTTTTATCTTTGTTTTCACTGCACTTATCTGCAAAGAAGGAATATGACCTGTAATTTAATACAATATGTACCTTTGAATGTAAATGTGCAAATTTATATCAAAACCTAATAAAAAGCATAAAAAACAATAGATGGTGCTTTTCATGAGTCATGAACAGCGCCATCTATTGGATTCATAGTCTTGTCATGAGTAGTGTTGATCACAAATATTATAATCGCAAATTTTTATCACAAACTTTCCATGCAAATGGTGTTTCGGCTGAAAAACAAGCTTATTCAGCTAATTTGCATATGCCCAGGATTATGCAAATGAGTTTACATGACTAAACTGTATAGAAATATTATTAAATATTATGTTAGGACAATCTGAAAACTTTTTGTCACCCTAATGATAATGATCTAGGTGTGCAGGTCCACCCAAGCCATCCAACAGTTATGAAGCAACTTTGAGGCTTACTGGCTCTCAGTCAGATGAGAGATGGTTTAGAATGTCTTATAGTGCACAAGGCTGCCATTGTAAAGTATGCTGACTGTATCTGTCTGGTGGATAGATTGTTGGCTTGCACATATCCGGCTTTTGGCATATAGCCTTTGTGTGGTTGTCTATTGTATGTGATAGGTAATGGGAGTCCAGACATTTTTCCCATGATGTTTTCAAACCATTTTGTTGGTGTTTCCATCAATTTCTAACCTTCTTTTGTGAACCAGACACCCTCTCCTCTTCAGAGGTGCCTGGTTTAATGCTCGGGTCTCCCATTGATTTTTATTGTGTTCAATTGTGCCCGAGCATAGCGATGCTTGAGTTGAACGGCTGTTTGGCCGAGCATGCTCGTTCAACACTAACTGCTAGTTTTTGACGGAATGACTCGTCGTAGTTGTACCATAAAGTACCTCCAAAAGTTTCCAATATACTATCTAGATGATGAAGTAATTCACTACATACGTTTTGGATGTTTTTCAGATTTTAAAGTTTCTTTAGTGGATGGGAGGAGAGAAAAAACATCAATGAATTCTTTATTCCATATTTTTTCTTTTAACTGAAGGGGCAAATGGAAGTCTAATGGCGAAACTTGGCAGGGCATTATTTATTTTACAGAAGTTTCTTTTACGCCGCTGCTCATTTTTAATGATGGTAATAAACCTCTGTCTTTAGTGGAATGAATATTCATAGTGGGATATGGTGTAGAAAAACAATAATCATTATCTTTTTTAATCTCCATATCCGATTGTCTGTCTGGTGAAGACCAGACTGGAATTGGATTATAGATAGTGTTTTTTTTTTTTTTACATAAATTAAATTAATGCCTTAAATAATTGTACTTTTTCAGCTGAATTTGTATCTGTATTAAAAAGAAATTCTTTAAAGTGTGTATCAGTGTTCTGTAAATTGAAAACCTGTATTTATTATAATCTCACCCTCTTGACTGTTGCTTGTAGCACAATTTTTGTTTGACGACTATTTCTGACAGTTGTAATTGATGACCGTAGGTGGCTTAATGTTGTCCTTTTACAGCTGGATGGTGCAGGATAATTTTTATTTTTGCTTTTTGGGGCTTCTTGAGGTCGAGAAAAGTTCCTCTTCTTTTTTCTGGGCCTCTTTGAAGGGAGAGGTGAGATTGGTGCATCGCTGTGCTGCTGCGCAGCGATGATGTAATTTTCAGTGTTCGGCTCTGCGCTCCTGATTAAGGCAGCAGTGCAGTCCGGATTAGTTGATAGAAGATCTGGATCATCAATGGATCACTTCTCCTGGAGACAGCTGCAAACCCATTCCTCTCCACCGTAAGTTTCAGCTTTCTGTATTAATTGTTTTAACAATTCTTACATTTTCTTTCAGGTGCAGGTATGGTTTCTTCATTGCCAATGACGTGAGTTTGCAGTAACGATCTTTCTTCTTCTTTTATAGACCTACTGCTGAAGTTTCCTCCAATCAAGATCTTCCACCTGTTCCATCTGAATCCGTTGAGTAATAATAAATTAATGTACAATTTGTGCATGTAAATAGGGGGTTCATGACACCATGCCCCCCCTATTTGCATCCGCAAACATGGTTCAGCCATTAAACAGGATGTTGATACGCAGAGACCGAAGAGAGGCAGCGGTGGTGAGGAAGCAAAGTAACCAAAACCTAGCATCGAGGACTAACCCTCCGCAGGTCTGGCCATGTGGGTGGGTCTAGCAGAAAGATGAATAACCTCTTTCTATAACAATAGTTAGGTATATGCATACATTATTTTCTAAAGAGAGCAGTAGAAATTACTGTACTTGTAGTCTTCTGAGTAACGCAACGTTTTGGAGTTTAAGTGTGAAGGCGATTCTCTGGGTATTGTTGGGTTGTTTAAAGGGGTTTCTCTGGGTTTTTATTATTGATTACCTATACTCTGGATAGGTCATCAATATCAGATCAGTGGGATTCCGACACCCCCGTCGATCAGCTTTATGAAGAGAAGGTGCTCACAGTGAAGAGAGAAGGGAGACGGCACACGCGCACGCCTTCCCTTCATACAGCTGATCGGCGGGGTGCCGGGTACCGATCTGATATTGATGACCTATCCTGAAGATAAGTCATCAATATTAAAAGCCAAAAGAACGCCTTTAAGTTTTTGTGTGTTTTATTTTGCAATTACAGGTTTGGTGCAATGGTCCAGTTACTGCTGCTACAAAATAATATCTTGCACCATGTATTTGAAGGGGTTTTCCAAGACTAATATAGACTGCCCAGAGTGGCCGACCCATAGTGGTGATCAACGGGGAGACATGTAACCGCTGCAGGCAAGCACAAGCGGTGACCTGCTTCACGTGACCAGTTGTTGCCATGCAAGAGGAGCAGGTCACCTGCGGCCTGTGATTGGCTGCCTTGGTCAGGTCTTCCCCTGTCGACAGATGTTGATTTCAGCGCTGCAGGGAGAAAAAGAGCTGGCCCAGGACCGACAGTAACAGAAACCAACATCGGGGACCAGGTATTTACAGTATGATAACCCCTGCAGGTCGGCCACTCTGGGAAACCGTTATGCTGGGAGTTTCACTACAGCCTGAGAGCCACACAGTACAGACCACAGTTCTAATGTATGCTTGTTATATTGTACAACTTTATTACAACCATTACAATAATGTCAGAAACATCAGATTGTCATTTTATGTTGGCACAAACAGTATGCAGGGCAGTGAATATGAGGATAAATAATTTACATTTAAGGTATTTTGGTCTCTTTAAAACAGTTTCTAAAGAGAATTTGCGTAGGTTATAAAATGATTGTAATAATAGACCATTTAGTTTTTCGGTTTTACTACCCATTTGTATCCCAAGTTTGAGGACAATAATTGCTCTATTATTAAGCAGTAACATTGCTGGCTGTCTTTAACACACATAAAATTGAACACTAAACTAAGCCCTAAATGCACATTTGCATAGTAATGGCACAAATACCAATCCAGGTAAAAAAATGCAGCTACAGTACCTAACGTGTGAACTGCAATTCAAAATGGGATTTATCTAAGTGAAATATTTATTCAATTTATTATGGATGGCTCAGAAATGTCACTAACGGGAGGTAAAGATAAAGACTATAAATGCTGTGAGTTAATATTATGACAAGACACACGTAGGATATTCACTCTGGTACTACTTTGTAAGGCAGCATGCAGGGATGTCAACGTCTAAAGTAATCCTATGTACACCTGTCCACATGCCATCCTAATCCTCTCTGGAGAGTCAGGAGCAGCAATATATGCCATAAACAACCTCCTACGTCTAGTGAGGACTGCCCCATTGGTGTTCAGCGAACAGGCTTTTTATCAGTAGGCGAACTGACTGCATGCTGAATGTGTTAGAAAGAAATAGTTCTTTATGGGGCCACAGGAGGATTGATGCAAGATGTATGCTGCTTCTTCATAAGAGCTCATGCACTCAGCTGTCTACTGCATTACTGAATCGTAATTTGTTATTTTACATCAGATAAACAAATCATTTAGGGAGATAACTCCTAACTAGGAAAATGATGTACAAACCTACACGTTCCACTTGATATTACTCAGTTACGTTGTTGGCGCTGAAAAGCAGACACACAATTTCAGTCTGGAAGATATTAAAAAAGCTAATTTGATCCTGGCTGATCCAAAAAAAGGTAAAAAAATAAGGATTGGTTCAATTTGCGTTAAAGGGGTTGTCTCACTTCATCATTGTGGTCATCTATATTGTTTCCTTTGCTGGCTTGAATCGTTTTTTCATCTCGTTTCCAGGGATTACGACCACCTCCGCAGGGGAAATACGAGGTAGCCGGGATGGAAGATGCTGCACATGTGTTGCTCCCATGCACACTCCCATGATCTTGGTCATCAGAGAGGCTGTGCTTTTTCCTATAGTGGGAAAGCATGGCCACTAGTGTTGGTCGAGCACCAAAGTGCTCAGGTGATCAACACCTCGTGATGCTCGGGTGCTCTACAGAGTACCCGAGCACAATGGAAGTCAATGGGAGAACCAGAACATTAAACCATGCACCCCCTGCTCTGAAGACAGGAGGGTGTCTTGTTCACAGGAAAAGGTCAGAAATTGATGGAAACACCACTGAAATGGTTCGGGAAAAGCATGGGGAGGAAGTCTGGATGCACCTTGGACTCCCAGGTCGCTGCTGGGAACAATCTTGTCCGAGTAGTACGCCACTTTTACAGACTGACAATAATACGCACAAAATCAAAGATAAAATCGATTTTAGAGGAAAAATTGTTAGAAAACATTCTTTCCTGTATATTTACTTGTATATAAAGTGCAAGTGCTGCCAAAAATTACAAGGAAGAGGCACTGGGATACAACCTGTATATCACATAAAGCACGGACTCATTCACATTGTGGTACAATTTGTTCAGGTAGTGGGTCTCCTACACTCATAAAGCCTATGCACTAAGTGAAAAGGCTGCCGAAAAGTACAAGGAACCGGTACTACAATACACCCTTTGTTACACATAAAGGAGAGCATCCTACACACCCTTGAAAAATTATGATTGATGGCCTGCTAGTGACCCTCAAAAACTATTGGAGCAAGGGCCTGCTGGTCTGACCATCTAAAACATTAGGGGTGAGGGCCTGCTGCTTATGTGACCATCTAAAACATTAGGGGTGAGGGTCTGCTGCTGAGTTGACCCTCTAAAACATTAGGGGCGAGTGCCTGCTGCTGATCTGACCTTCTAAAACATTAGGGACGAGGACCTGCTGCTGAGTTGACCCTCTAAAGAATTAGGGGTGAGGGCCTGCTGGTGACCCTCAAGAACATTATGAACAAGGGGCTGCTGGTGATCATCTAAGACATTATGGGTGAGGGCCTTCTGGTGACCCTCTAAAACATTATCGGCGAGGGCCTGCTGGTGACCCTCTAAAACATTTTGGGGCGAGGGCCTGCTGGTGAACCATTAAAACATTATGGGTGAGGGCCTGCTGGTGATCCTCAAAAACATTATGGTTGGAGGCTTACTGGGAACCCTCATAAACATTATGGGCGATCACCAGCTGGTGACCCTTTTAAAACATTATGGGCAGTGGCGTACCGCCAATATAGGCAGACCACGTCGTTACTATGGGGCCCGCGGCACAGGGGGGCCCGGAGCGCATGGAAAAACCTGCCCCCTACTCTGCACAAGATAGTGACTGACAGTTTATTCATAGGAGGCGTTCCGTGGACCACCCACTTGTTGTTTTCTTCCTCCGGCTCCTACCCTAGGCCCCCCTTGGTTGACAGCACGCCACCCCTCCCTGTCTGACCTCCGGGCTGCGGGCTCCCTCCCTCCTCTGGGCTGAGCCTGCGGTCATCTGCATTTCACACTGGTCAATCAGCTTTCAGCAGCGCAAAGATCCTGCTGCTGATTGGCCAGTGTATCGCGGGCACAAACACGCACGGATGTATGCACGTGCTGCCCGGAGTGCCCGCCATCTGACTGCCACCCTCAAGAAAAATCATCAGCAGTGTGCCAGTGAGTGCACCCCGGCCCATAATGAAGGAAGGACCGCTCCGGTCAGTGAACATAGAACCCAGCGGCTAGAATAAACAGATGTGTGTGCCACATACAGTAAGAGGTCTGACAATAAAAAGTTCATATATGTGTACCAGGATGGGTATTCTTGATAGGGGAGGGCAGCAGCAAGCATTGGGATTTTTTTTGGGGGGACGGCCTGTGGGCTCATAGAGGACTCAGGAGAAGAGTGTGCTTTCCTCCTACTCTCCACCCCCCGGGGGGGGGGGGGGGAGAGAAACACATTGTACTCCTGAGTCCTCTATGAGCCTACAGGGCCCCCTCAGCACATCAGTCACCTTGCGGGGGGGATATGATTGGTGGCTATGTATGTGCACACTCAGCATCAGTAGCAGTGAAAGGGGTTATATATAATGCCCCCCAAAATGCCCGGGGCCAGTCACCTTACTTACCTCATTCCCCGGCACCCGCATTGCTCCTGATGCCCGCACAGTCGCCACTGCCTCCCGTCACACAGATGAAAACATCCAGCGACATGGTGGGGCAGTCAATAGCAGGCTACGATGGGAACAAGTCTGCCTAGCATCGTGGGTGACTCTATGGAGGCTAATTTCTGACGCAGCCTGCTATTGACGGCACCACCCATTGGGCATAAGTATTACAGTCCTGATCGAAAGTTTAAGACCACTTGAAAAATGGCAAAAAAACATATTTTACATTGTTGGATCTTAACAAGGTTCCAAGTAGAGCTTCAACATGCAACAAGAAGAAATGAGAGTGAGACAAAACATTTTTTGAGCATTTAATTAATTGAAAATAGCGATTAACCTGGAACAGGCTGTTTTTTAGCTGATCAAAATTTTAGGATCACATGCCTTTAAAAGGACAAATCTGTGCAAAGATGTGGATTCATTGTCATTTTCTGTCAGGTAGTCACACGTTGTGATGGCAAAGGCAAAAAAACTCTCCCTTTTTGAACGTGGTCGGGTTGTTGAACTGCATAAGCAGGGTCTCTCACAGCGCGCCATCGCTGCTGAGGTGGGACGCAGTAAGACAGTCATTTGGAATTTCTTAAATGATCCTGAGGGTTATAGAACAAAAAAGTCAAGTGGAAGACCCCAAAAATTTCATCAGCACTGAGCCGGAGGATCCAATTGGCTGTCCGTCAAGACACTGGACGATCCTCGACCCAAATTAAGGCCCTTACTGGTGCTGACTGCAGCCCCATAACCATCAGACGGCATCTGAGACTGAAGGGCTTCAAAAACAAAAAACGTCTTCAAAGACCTCGTCTCCTTGAACGCCACAGAACTGCTCGTTTGGACTTTGCAAGAGAGCACCAAACATGGGACATTCAAAGGTGGAAGAAAGTTTTATTCTCTGATGAGAAAAAATGTAATCTTGATGGTCCTGATGGTTTCCAATGTTACTGGCATGACAAGCAGATCCCACCTGAGATGTTTTTTACGCGCCATAGTGGAGGGGGTGCCATAATAGTCTGGGGTGCTTTTTCAGTGGAACAATGGAGCTTCAGGAAGTGCAGGGGGGGGGGGGGGTCAAACGGCCTCTGGCTATGTCCAGATGTTGCAAAGAGCATTCCTCATGACTGAGGGCCCTCGTCTGTGTGGTAACGACTGGGTTTTTCAACAGGACAACGCTACAGTACACAATGCCCGCAGGACAAGGGACTTCTCCCAGGAGAATAACATCACTCTTTTGGCCCATCCTGCGTGTTCCCCTGACCTAAATCCAATTGAGAACCTTTGGGGATGGATGGCAAGGGAAGTTTACAAAAATGGACAACAGTTCCAGACAGTAGATGGCCTTCGTGCGGCCATCTTCACCATTTGGAGAAATGTTACCACTCACCTCATGGAAACGCTTGCATCAAGCATGCCGAAATACATTTTGGAAGTGATAAACAATAACGGTGGAGCTACTCATTACTGAGTTCATGTTTGGAAGTTGGATTTCTGTTTTGGGGGGGTTTAGTTTTTTTTTGGAGGTGTGGTCCTAAACTTTTGATCAGCTGAAAAACAGCCTGTTTCAGTTTATTCGTTTTTTTCATTAAATTGAATGCTCAAAAAATGTTTTGTCTCACTCCCATTTCTTCTTGTTGCATGTTGAAGTTCTACTTGGAACCTTGTTAAGATCCAGCCATGCTAAATATGATTTTTTGCCATTTTTCAAGTGGTCTTAAACTTTTGATCAGGACTGTATCTGTATGCGGTGCCTGGGCATTTTGGGGGGCATAATAGGGGTTAGATAGCCCCTTTAACCCTTAGGATACCGGAATTGGCAAATAGGGGTGTGGCAGGGGAGGAGCTAGGGCAGGAGGTGGGATGGACCAGAGGTGGGAAGTGGGCGGGGTTAGGGTCCCAATTCAGATTCTTGCTATGGGGCCCAATGATTTTTATGCACGCCCCTGATTATGGGTGAGGGCCTGCTGCTGAGCTGACCATCTAAAACATAAGGGCAGCCTAATAAGCATGTTGATATGATGGAGGAGGAAGAAAAAAAGGGAGATTGAACCATATACTCTTTTAAGTGGTGGAAGGGGTGCATTGGAATAGAGTGTATTCAATGCACTATAAAAGCCACATTTAGAGTGCCTTTATGTTCAGCCGATTTCCTCTGGTGGAGTAGAGAAGTCAGGGGCAATCCAGGTCTTGTTCTTTTTTATAAGAGTCAACCGGTCAGCATTTTCAGTTGACAGGCGGATGCGCTTATCAGTTATTATGCCACCAGCAGCACTAAATACACACTCTGACAAAACACTGGCGGCGGGGCAGGCCAGCACCTCCAAGGCGTAGAGCGCCAGTTCGTGCCACGTGTCCAGCTTGGACACCCAATAGTTGTAAGGCACAGAGAGATCACTGAAGACGCTGACACGGTCTGCTACGTACTCCTTCACCATCGTCCCAAATTTTTCCCTCCTTGTGATAGTAGGCCCCGTATCAGGTTGAGGGTGCTGGCGGGGTGTCATGAAACTGTCCCAGGCCTTGTAACAAAACAATAACAAACATAGGTGCACTCTGCAGTCTCACTAATTCTCAAACTGATTTTAAAATTGAGAGATTAGTCAACATGTCCTACGGTGTAGAACATGTCTTAAGCCCGGACACCACGACAAGGTTTCTCAAGTAGCCCGGGACCCTACACTCTCCTACCTGAGCCATATGGGCAATACCAGGAGCCAGTGGGCAAATTACAGGAGCATAGGGCCGACTCGCAAACAACTCACCAGTTACCTCCAGCATGTGGCCATGCTTGCAATGGGAGGAGGGAGGAGTCTGTGAGTCCCACTCAAGACTTGCTGATATAGCCCAGGCTTCACAGGTGCACCTAAATGTGACCTGTAGATGGAAAACAGGCACATTTAAATAGGAGTTTATACACCTCCAGGAATCTATATATACAAACTAAGAAGACAGGTTGGCATCAGCAGGAGCTGCTCAAACCCACATGCAGTTGTGCATATATATAGGGGAGCAAATCCTGCACTTGTGGCCCGTTGCTAATGGCAATCCCCAGCAAAATGCATACAATGGAGGATGCCCGCGGCGAACCACAAGTACCACAATACACATCCTACACAAGGTAACAAGTGCGGATGTGATAATTAATATAGCAATATAACAAAACAATAACAAACATAGGTGCACTCTGCAGTCTCACTAATTCTCAAACTGATTTTAAAATTGAGAGATTAGTCAACATGTTGAGCAGCTCCTGCTGATGCCAACCTGTCTTCTTAGTTTGTATATATAGATTCCTGGAGGTGTATAAACTCCTATTTAAATGTGCCTGTTTTCCATCTACAGGTCACATTTAGGTGCACCTGTGAAGCCTGGGCTATGTCAGCAAGTCTTGAGTGGGACTCACAGACTCCTCCCTCCTCCCATTGCAAGCATGGCCACATGCTGGAGGTAACTGGTGAGTTGTTTGCGAGTCGGCCCTATGCTCCTGTAATTTGCCCACTGGCTCCTGGTATTGCCCATATGGCTCAGGTAGGAGAGTGTAGGGTCCCGGGCTACTTGAGAAACCTTGTCGTGGTGTCCGGGCTTAAGACATGTTCTACACCGTAGGACATGTTGACTAATCTCTCAATTTTAAAATCAGTTTGAGAATTAGTGAGACTGCAGAGTGCACCTATGTTTGTTATTGTTTTGTTATATTGCTATATTAATTATCACATCCGCACTTGTTACCTTGTGTAGGATGTGTATTGTGGTACTTGTGGTTCGCCGCGGGCATCCTCCATTGTATGCATTTTGCTGGGGATTGCCATTAGCAACGGGCCACAAGTGCAGGATTTGCTCCCCTATATATATGCACAACTGCATGTGGGTTTGAGCAGCTCCTGCTGATGCCAACCTGTCTTCTTAGTTTGTATATATAGATTCCTGGAGGTGTATAAACTCCTATTTAAATGTGCCTGTTTTCCATCTACAGGTCACATTTAGGTGCACCTGTGAAGCCTGGGCTATATCAGCAAGTCTTGAGTGGGACTCACAGACTCCTCCCTCCTCCCATTGCAAGCATGGCCACATGCTGGAGGTAACTGGTGAGTTGTTTGCGAGTCGGCCCTATGCTCCTGTAATTTGCCCACTGGCTCCTGGTATTGCCCATATGGCTCAGGTAGGAGAGTGTAGGGTCCCGGGCTACTTGAGAAACCTTGTCGTGGTGTCCGGGCTTAAGACATGTTCTACACCGTAGGACATGTTGACTAATCTCTCAATTTTAAAATCAGTTTGAGAATTAGTGAGACTGCAGAGTGCACCTATGTTTGTTATTGTTTTGTTATATTGCTATATTAATTATCACATCCGCACTTGTTACCTTGTGTAGGATGTGTATTGTGGTACTTGTGGTTCGCCGCGGGCATCCTCCATTGTATGCATTTTGCTGGGGATTGCCATTAGCAACGGGCCACAAGTGCAGGATTTGCTCCCCTATATATATGCACAACTGCATGTGGGTTTGAGCAGCTCCTGCTGATGCCAACCTGTCTGTCCCAGGCCTTGGATGACTCTCAATCTCCTCATCCTCTTTCTGCTCTTCTACCTATCCACGCTGAACAGATGGAATAAAACTTCCATGGGTACTACCCTCTGTCGCGGATGATGCTCCTCCTCATCATCATCCAATTCATGCTGAGAAGACTACCTGAGGGTCGCCTGGCTATCACCCTGTATACTGTCTTCCCCCATTTCCACCTCTTCTACATGCAAAGCGTGCGCCTAAATTGTGAGCAGGGAGCATTTAAGTAGACACAGAAGTAGGATGGTTATGCTGATAATAGCATTATCGCTGCTCACCATCTGTGTTGATTCCTCAAAGTTGCGTAAAACCTCACAGAGGTCAGACATCAATGCCCACTCATCGCTTGTGAAGAGCGGAAGCTGACTGGAAATGTGATGACCATGTTGCAGCTGGTATTCCACTACTGCCCTCTGCTGCTCACAAAGCCTTGCCAACATGTAGAACGTTGAGTTCCAGCGCGTGCTCACGTCACACAACAGTCGGTGAGCTGGCAATTGCAAGCGCTGCTGCAGCGTTGCCAGACCAGCGGAAGCTGTCGATGACTTGCGGAAATGGGCACACACGCGGCGCAATTTCATCAGTAGCTCAGGCAAATTGGGGTAGGTTTTGAGAAACAACTGAACCACTAGGTTGAACACGTAGTTTAGGCATGGTATGTGTATGAGCTTGCCGAGCTCCAAAGCTGCCACCAAGTTCCAATCATTATCAGACACAACCATGCCTGGTTGTAGGTTGAGTGGCGAGAGCCACAGCTCAGTCTGGTCCCTTCCACAGCTCTGCAGGGGTGTGCTGTTTGTCACCTAAGCAGATCAGTTTAAGCGCGGCCTGTTGCCGCTTCCCCACTGCAGTGCTACACTGCTTCCAGCTAGAGTTTAGCGAACCCGAACTGTAAAGTTCGGGTTCGTACCGAACTTTAGGTTTTTCGGCACCCGGACCTGAACCCGAACATTTACGCAAAAATTTGGGTTCGGTGTTCGGCGCTTTCTTGGCGCTTTTTAAAAGGCTGAACAGCAGCCAATCAACAAGCGTCATACTACTTGCCCCAAAAGGCCATCACAAGCCATGCCTACTATTTGCATGGCTGTGATTGGCCAACTGCAGCATGTGACCCAGCCTCTATTTAAGGTGGAGTCACGTAGCGCCGCCCGTCACTCTGCTTGGATTAGTGTAGGGATAGGCTGCAGCTGCTGTGAGGGAGAGATCAGGGAGAAATCTTATGAAGAACTGCTTCTTTACTCAGCAATCTACAGCAAATGTGTTTTGTGGGTGCAGTGCACAATTGTTTTAAGCCTGCCCTGAGCCAACTACTACTGAAAACGAACTTTTTTTCCTTTAGTTAGTCAATATCAATACATAATCGGCAGCCATTTTATGCAACAATAGTGCACCAGCACAGGATATCTGCATGTCTGCAAGTCCAGAAATACTGCTTTGAGACACTAGGGGTTAAAAAAACACCTTTTTTTTCATAAAGTGCACATCTAGGATCAGACGAGCATAAGTGAGTGTCACATTTAGGCCAGAAATATAGCTTTTTGCTTACTGGGGTAAAAAAAAAACATCTGTTTCATATAGTGCACATCTGGGATTAGACGTGCATAAGTGACTGTCACATTTAGGCCAGAAATACAGCTTTTTGCTTACTGGGGTGAAAAAAAAAACATCTGTTTCATATAGTGCACATCTAGGATTAGACGTGCAAAAGTGAGTGTCACATTTAGGCCAGAAATACAGTTTTTTGCTTACTGGGGTGAAAAAAAACCATCTGTTTCATATAGTGCACATCTAGGATTAGACGTGCATAGGTGAGTGTCACATTTAGGCCATAAATACAGCATTTTGCTTACTGGGGTGAAAAAAAACATCTGTTTCATATACTGCACATCTGGGATTAGACGTGCAAAAGTGAGTGTCACATTTAGGCCAGAAATACGGCTTTTTGGTTATTGGGGTTATAAAAACCCTCTGATATACTGCACATCTAGGATTAGACATGCATAAGTGAGTGTCACATTTAGGCTAGAAATACAGCTTTTTGCTTACTGGGGTGAAAAAAAAAACATCTGTTTCATATAGTGCACATCTAGGATTAGACGTGCATAAGTGAGTGTCACATTTAAGCCAGAAATACGACTTTTGGTTACTGGGGTTATAAAAACCCTCTGATATACTGCACATCTGGGATTATACGTGCATAAGTGACTGTGAAATTTAGGCCACAAATACCGCTGTCATATATAGTAAAAAATAAATAAAAATGAGTGCAATACCATACATCAGGGTTTTTATTGGCGGTTAATTATTTTTAACAGACTTAACCACTTTTTACTTTGCTTTGCAAACGCTAACTATGAGGCAAACATCTAATAAGGGACGCGGTCATGGTCGTGGTGGTGGTGCTGGTGGAGCCTCTGGTGCAGGGAGAGAAGGTGGCCATTCTGCCACAGCTACACGTCCTACTGAACCTACTACCTCAGGTCCCAGTAGCCGCCAGAATCTACAGCGATATTTGGTCGGGCCTAATGCCGTTCTAGGCCGTTCAAAGGCCTGAGCAAGTACAGGCGCTAGTCAATTGGGTGGCCGACAGTGGATTCAGCACGTTCACATTATCTCCCACCCAGTCTTCTGCAGAAAGCGAACAGATGGCGCCTGAAACCCATGCCCATCAGTCTGTCACATCACCCCCGTGCATATCGGGGAACCTGTCTGAGCCTCAAGTCATGCAGCAGTCTCTTATGCTGTTTGAAGACTCTGCTGGCAGGGTTTCCCAAGGGCATCCACCTAGCCCTTCCCCAGGGGTGGAAGACATAGAATGCACTGACGCACAACCACTTATGTTTCCTGATGAGGACATGGGAATACCACCTCAGCACGTCTCTGATGATGACGAAACACAGGTGCCAACTGCTGTGTCTTTCAGCAGTGTGCAGACCGAAAAGGAGGTCAGGGAGGAAGACTGGGTGGAAGACGATGCAGGGGACGATGAGGTCCTAGACCCCACATAGAATGAAGGTCATGCCACTGACTTTCAGAGTTCGGAGGAAGAGGCAGTGGTGAGACCGAGCCAACAGCGTAGTAAAAGAGGGAGCAGGGTTCCAAAACAGTTTGCCTGCTACTGGCCACCGTCACCAGAGACCGAGCACACCAAAGGTAGCTTCAAGGAGTTCCCTGGCATGGCACTTCTTCACACAAAGTGCTGACGACAAGACCCGAGTTGTTTGCACGCTGTGCCATCATAGCCTGAAGCGAGGCATTAACATTCTGAACCTTAGCACAACCTGCATGACCAGGCATCTACATGCGAGACACGGGCTGCAGTGGAGTAAGCACATTCAAAACCAAGAAAGGGCTCAGGCCCCTCCTGCTCCCTCTTCTGCTGCTGCCTCGGCCTCTTCCTCCGCCTCTAGAGGAACGTTGGCACCTGCCGCCCAGCAAACAGAAGATGTGCCACCAACAACACCACCTCCGTCACCAAGCATCTCCACCATGTCACACTGAAGCGTTCAGCTCTCCATCTCACAAACCTTTCAGAGAAAGTGTAAATTCCCACCTAGCCACCCTCGATCACAGGAGAGCCGTGCCCTCCCTGCACAACCAAGTATCGGATAAAATCAAGTGTGCACTGCGCAACGCCATCTGTGGCAAGGTCCACCTAACCACAAATACATGAACCAGTAAGCATGGCCAGGGACGCTATGTCTCCCTAACTGCACACTGGGTAAATGTAGTGGCGGCTGGGCCCCAGGCGGAGAGCTGTTTGGCGCACGTCCTTCCGCCGCCAAGGATCACAGGGCATCATTCTTTGCCTCCTTTTGCCTCCTCTTCCTACTCGGCTTCCTCCTCCTTTTCTACCACCTCCTCATCCAGTCAGCGACAGACCTTCACCACCAAATTCAGCACAGCCAGGGGTAAACATCAGCAGGCTGTTCTGAAACTGATGTGTTTGGGGGACAGGCCCCACACCACGCAGGAGTATAGAACAACAGACTGACGAGTTGTTACTGCCAGTGAGCCTCAAGCCCGGCCTGGTGGTGTGCAATAATGGGCGAAATCTCGTTGCAGCTCTGGGACTAGCCGGTTTGACGCACATCCCTTGCCTGGCGCATGTGCTGAATTTGGTGGTGCAGAAATTCATTCACAACTACCCCGACATGTCAGAGCTGCTGCATAAAGTGCGGGCCGTCTGTGAGCGCTTCCGGCATTCTCATCCTGCCGCCGCTCAGCTGTCTGTTCTACAGCGTAACTTCGGCTTTCCCACTCACCGCCTCATATGCGTCGTGCCCACCAGGTGGAGTTTCAGCTGCAGCACGCACGGGTGATTTGCACTGCGGAACAGCACCACTTCACCACCAATGACTGGGCCTCCATGCGAAACCTGTGTGCCCTGTTGCGCTGTTTCGAGTACTCCACCAACATGGCCAGTGGCGATGACTCCATTATCAGCGTTACAATACCACTTCTATGGCTCATTGAGAAAACACTTAGGGCGATGATGGAAGAGGATGTGGCCCAGGACGAGGAAGAGGGGTCATCTCTAACATTTTCAGGGCAGTCTTTTAGAAGTGGCTCAGAAAGAGGATTTTTGCAACATCAGAGGCCAGGTACAAATTTGGCCAGCCAGGGCCCACTACTGGAGGACAAGGAGGAGGAGGATGAGGAGGAGGAGTGGGATGGGGATGAAGCATGTTCACAGCGGGGTGGCATCCAACGCAGCTCGGGCCCATCACTGGTGCGTGGCTGGGGGGATACGTAGGACGCAGATGATACGCCTCCCACAGAGGACAGCTTGTCCTTACCTCTGGGCAGCCTAGCACACATGAGCGACTACATGCTGCAGTGCCTGCGCAACGACAGCAGAGTTGCCCACATTTTAATGTGTGCTGACTACTGGGTGGCCACCCTGCTGGATCCCCATTACAAAGACAATGTGCCGTCCTTAATTCCCTACTGGAGCATGATCGGAAGATGCGCGACTACAGGCGCACACTGGTAGACGCGCTCCTGAGAGCATTCCCGACTGAAGCCGGAGGACAAGTGGAAGCACAAGGCGAAGGCAGGGGAGGAGGAAGAGGTCGCCAACGCAGCTGTGTCAGCGCCAGCACCTCAGAAGGCAGGGTTAGCATGGCCGACATGTGGAAATGCTTTGTCACCTCGCCGCAACAACCGGCCCCAACTGCTGATATGGAGCGTGTTAGCAGTAGGCAGCATTTGAACAACATGGTGGAACAGTACCTGTGCACACCCCTACACGTACTGACTGATGGTTCTGCCCCATTTCAACTTCTGAGTCTCCAAATTGTCCACATGGCCAGAGCTTGCCCTGTATGCCTTGGAGGTGCTGTCCTGCCCTGCAGCCAGTGTACTCTCTGAACGTGTATTTAGCACGGCAGGAGGCGTCATTACAGACAGACGCAGCCGCCTGTCCACAGCCAACGTGGACAAGCTCACGTTCATTAAAATGAACCAGGCCTGGATCCCACAAGACTTGTCTGTACCTTGTGCAGAATAGACAGATGTATATGTCCAAATATTTTGGGGGATACCCCTAAGTAAAAATGCAAAATAACACACATCTGTGTTGGCTACCTATACCTCCTTCACCGCCGCTTCCACCTAGACCGCCACGTGAGCCTACACGGCCACATCCACCCATTCACCGCCTCCTCAACCTCTTCCTCCTACATCGTTCCTAATTTTTATTTTTTTAAGGTCTTTTATGTTTTTTTAAAATTCATTTCCCTATCCACATTTGTTTGCAGAGCATTTGCCATGCTTTTAAGCACATTTTGCTGCCTTTTGCAGCACTCTAGCTATTTCCAGGGCATTTTTAGAGCCATTTTAGTGGCCAAAAGTTCGGGTCCCCATTGACTTCAATGGGGTTCGGGTTTGGGGTCAAGTTCAGGTCCCGAACCCAAACTTTTTTTTCAAGTTCGGCAACATCCAGGTGTCCGCTCAACTCTACTTCCAGCTACTGACTGATGTCTGACTGGTGCTGCAAGATGATAATTCAGAGGTGTTAGTGGAGGAGGGGGCGGAGGGGGCGGAGGAGGAGAGTGGGGGGGTTGCAGCCACTAAAGTAGGTGGTGGCGGAAATCCTGATGGAAGTAGGGCCCGCAATCCTTAACGTCGGTAGCACCTGTGCCATCCCAGGGTATGACTCGCTCCCGGCCTCCACAACGTTCACCCAGTGTGCCATCAGGGAAATGTAGCGTCCCTGGCCAAAAGCACTTGTCCATGTGGCTTGGACTGCACACCGTGAAAAATATTGGTGGCTGGGGCAAAGTAACGCGGGACGGCCACCACCATCAGGCTGCGGAAAGCCTCAGTGTCCACAAGCCTAAATGGCAACATTTCCAAGGCCGGCAATTTGGAAAGGTACGCATTTAGTGCTATGGTCTGTGGGTGGGTGGCTGGGTATTTGCGCTTTCGTTCAAAGGCCTGGGGTATAGACATCTGTACGCTGCGCTGGGACACAGAAGTAGATGTGCTAGCTGATGGTGCTTGAGAAGGTCTAGGTGCCTGGAGGGAGGCATCCGGGCCTGCGTCTTGGACAGGGGATTGGCCAGCACGTAACACAGGGGAAGAGGAGGTAGTGGTGTGACCCGCAGACACTGTGGACCCATGCATTCGGCCCACCTATTAGGGTGTTTTGATGCAATGTGGCGGATCAGGCTGGTGGTGGTGAGTTTGCTACTTGCCAGTGCTTATGCCCCTGCTCATTTTAGTATGGCACAGGTTGCAAATGAAAATTATTTTATCGTCCGCACTTTCCTCAAAAAAGCGCCAGACTACGGAACACCTAACCCTTGGCAAGGGAGATTGCTGCAAGGGGGTGCTCCGGGGTACAGTTGCGGGCCTGTTTGGTGTGGCCCGCCTTCTCCCTTTTGCCACACTACTGCCTTTTCCAGCTTATTGCGTTGCTGTGGATCCCTCTCCCCCTGCACTTCTGTCCTTGCTCGGCTTGCCACCTTCCCAGGTTGGGTCAGTGACTTCATCGTCCACTACCTCCTCTTCCACTTACTCACTCTGGTCATCCTCCTTACTTGTTGACCTAACAACAACCTTAGTTATTGACAACTGTGTCTCATCCTCATAATCAACCTCTTGAGACACTAATTGAGGTTGACTTATTGGCAACTGTGACTCATCGTCATCATCCACCTCGTGAAACACTAATTGCCGTTCCCCACCGTCATCTTCTTGTGTCTGTGGATGCTGAAGAGTTTGGGAATCAGGGCACAATATCTCCTCATGTCACTCTTTAAGAGGGCTTGTTGAGAGGCCCAAATCAATGAATGGCGATGAAAAGAGCTCCTCGGAATATCCGAGTGTGGAATCACTTGTTTGCCAAGATTCTCCCTGGTGGGAGGAAGGAGTATCAGGGTGAGGATTCTGTTGACCAGATTCTTGGCTATTGAGACTTGACTTTGTGGAAGACAGGGTGGTGCTTAACTGACTGGAAGCATTATCTGCTGCAATCCAACCGACCACCTGGTCGCACTGGTCTGACTTCGAGAGTGGTGTCCTGTGCCGCCCTGAAAACTGGGACATAAAGCTAGGTATCGTGGATGAGTGTGTTTCTTGTGCTCTGGCAGCAGGCACAATTTCAACCCCAGGGCCACGGCCTCTGCGCGCACCATCAGCAGCACGGCCATTTCCCCGTCCCTTACTGCTCACCTTGCGCATATTAAATGGTATATATGCTTGCAAGTATGTCACGCGTACAGTAGCGCAGGTTTTGTAAGTGTATGCGCAAATAAAGTACACAGAATGTCACAGATATTTTTAGAATGCGCACATGTTAAACAGGAGATGTAGCACAGATAATGTCGCTGTCCGCAGCATCTATGAAAAAAGCACACTGAATGGCACAGATAATTTTAGTATGCGCAAACGTTATACAGGAGGTATAGCGCATGTAATGACGCTGTCACCAGCGGCTAATAAAAAATTACACTGAATGAATGATATGATATTTAGGTTGCGCAAACTTTATACAGGAGATATCCAGAGCTCCATTTATACAAGCAGGCAAATAAAGCGAGTTTGTGAGCAATCACATGTTTGATTTTTAAGTGTGTGTTTGTATAAAGTGTGTGACTTTAGATTAAGTGACTTCAGATTCAAGGACTTCAGTGGGGGATTGCAGTAAATAAGTTTCTTATCACTGCATTATATTGTATTTTTCTCTTTTCTTGTGTAATGCTCATTTAGTATTTAGTATGTGTTCCACTATTGACAGCGCAGTCCAGTGCACATCTTGTCTAAAGTATGCAGTCTTGGAACAGCCTTTGAGGTTGCATATCTTTGTTCAAAATGTGAGCAAATTGCCCTTTTGGAATCGCATATCAAGTATCAAAACAGGCGAGTTTCAACACTGAGAGGTGTTGACAATATGGAAAAGAGTTTGCTGCTGACTGAGCAAGCATTCTTTGGGGTAGATGTGGGGGAAGGTGGTAGCGAGGAGGCTGAGGAAAGTGAGGTAGCATGCTGGATAACAGAAAGCGGGGTAGAGGGAAGAGTGCCACAGAGGCTAGCCCTGATCTGACACACCCCAACAAGTTTGCAAGGTTGGCAGATGAGGGGGATGTCAGTTCAGAGAGAGCACTGCTGCAGCCAGACACTTCCTCTGCCAGTCAGAGGAAAGTCGGCTCCAGTAAGCAGGGGAACAGGAGAGCAGGGCACGCCAGACAGGTGCTGGTAGTGGGAGACTCAATTATTAGGGGTACAGATAGGGTGATCTGTCACAAAGACCTGGATTGTCGAACAGTGTGTTGTCTTCCTGGTGTTCGTAGGGATGGGCTGCACCTCAATGGGGAAGGAGCAGCTGTGTTGGGGGAGAAGATGGCTAGAAGGTTGGAGGAGTGTTAAAACTAGGGACTGAGAGTAATTACGTTATAGGAGGGGAAGATAGTGTAGATAGAGGCCTGGAGCAAGGTAATGGAACTAGGGGAGGAGTGGAAGGAGGGACTAGAACATTTCAGAAGGAAAGGTGTAGGGTAAAAAATATACACAAACCTCTTAAATGTATGTATACTAATGCCAGAAGCCTGACAAATAAAACTGGGGAACTGGAATTAATGATGTGTGAAGAGGGATATGACATAGTGAGAAAAACTGAGACATGACTAGATGTCACGGATGAAGTTAGCAGATAGCTGGAACATATAAATAAACGAGTGACTGGCTTGATCCCAAACTAAGGAGCTTATAGGTGAGCCCTATAAAACCCTAAGAGCTCTCCCTGACTGCTATCCACATGCAAGGGTCTGTATGGTAGACGATTGCATGCCCGCGTACCTAATACTGTGTTACACCTGAAAACCCTATAATAGTGAGGGGACACGACCACCGGCTCCCTGCACTTAATACGGATGGAGTCAGGGTCACCTAGAATCAAGCCAGCAAGGAAACACAATAAAGTAAATGACTTATCTGAACAAACAGCAGAAGCAGCCTCCAGCAGTGAACACCTCATCCAGGAAGTAGTATAAACCGCAAAGTGAGGCAGTATGGGAGGGATTATAAAGGAAGACAATTAGTCAAAATAAGTGACATCTGGCAGAAGGAAAGGAGATGAGAAAGTAATACCAAAACAAAGAACATCATACAAGAGGTAGAGAAGAACATCTGCCAGATTTTCTCACAGAACTGGCAGTGACAGTACCCCTCCCTCTACGGGTGGACTCCGGACACTCAGAGCCCACCTTCTCAGGATGAGACCTATGGAATGCCCTGATGAGACGAATGGCCTTAATGTCCGCCACTGGCACCCACATCCTCTCCTCAGGACCATAACCCTCCCAATGAACGAGGTACTGAAGAGAACCGCGGATAATGCGAGAATCCACAATCCTAGAGACCTGAAATTCAAGATTACCATAAATAATAATCTGAGGAGGAGGCAAAGAGGAGGGTACAGTGGGTTGGACATAAGGTTTTAATAGGGACCTGTGAAAAACATTATGGATCTTCCAAGTCTGAGGAAGATCAAGACGGAAGGCAACGGGATTGATGACGGACAAGATCTTGTAAGGCCCAATAAACTTAGGACCCAACTTCCAGGAGGGAACCTTCAGTTTGATATTCTTTGTAGACAACCACACCAGGTCACCAAGATTCTGGTCCGGACCAGGCACACGTCTCTTATCCGCCACACGCTTATATCTCTCACTCATTCTCTTCAGATTACCCTGAATCTTTTGCCAAATAAATGACAAAGACGAGGAAAATCTCACCTCATCAGGTAAACCAGAAGACCCCTCTCCAGTGAATGTCCCAAACTGCGGATGAAACCCATATGCACCAAAAAATGGTGACTTATCAGAGGACTCCTGGCGATGGTTATTTAACCCCTTCAGGACACAACCTTATTTCACCTTGAGGACCAGGCCATTTTTTGCAAATCTGACCAGTGTCACTTTAAGTGGTGATAACTTTTAAACGCTTTGAGATAGTTTTTTCGTCACATATTGTACTTCATGAAACAGGTAAAATGAAGTAAAAAAATTAATTAATTAAATAATTTTTTTTAAAAATTGCATATTTCCAAGTTTCAATTTCTCTACTTCTATAATACATAGTAATACCTACAAAAATTGTTATTACTTTACTTTACATTCCCCATATGTCTACTTCATGTTTGGATCAATTTGGGAATGACATTTTATTTTTGGGGGATGTTACAAGGCTTAGAAGTTTAGAAGCAAATCTTGAAATTTTTCAGAAACCCACTTTTTAGGGACCAGTTTAGGTCTGAAGTCACTTTGTGAGGCTTAGATAATAGAAACCACCCCAAAATGACCCCATTATAGAAACTACACCCCTCGAGGTATTCAAAACAGATTTTACAAACTTTGTTAACCCTTTAGGTGTTGCACAAGATTTAATGGAAAATAGAGATACAATTTCAAAATTTCGCTTTTTTGGCAGATTTTCCATTTTAATATTTTTTTTTTCCAGTTACAAAGCAAGGGTTAACAGCCAAACAAAACTCAATATTTATGGCTCTGATTCTGTAGTTTACAGAAACACCCCATATGTGGTTGCAAACTGCTGTACGGGCACACGGCAGGGCGCAGAAGTAAAGGAATGCCATACGGTTTTTGGAAGGCAGATTTTGCTGGACTGTTTTTTTTGACACCATGTCCCATTTGAAGCCCCCCTGATGCACCCCTAGAGTAGAAACTCCAAAAAATGATGCCATTTTAGAAACTACGGGATAGGGTGGCACTAGTTTAGGGTACATATGATTTTTGGTTGCTCTATATTACACTTTTTGTGAGGCAATGTAACAAGAAATAGCTTTTTTGGCATCGTTTTTTTTTTTTTTGTTATTTACAACATTCATCTGACAGGTTAGATCATGTGGTATTTTTATAGAGCAGGTTGTCACGGATGCGGCGATACCTAATATGTATACAATTTTTTTTATTTATGTAAGTTTTACACAATGATTTCATTTTTGAAACAAAAAAAATCATGTTTTAGTGTCTCCATAGTCTGAGAGCCATAGTTTTTTTCAGTTTTTGGGCGATTATCTTAGGTAGAGTCTCATTTGTTGTGGGAGGAGATGACGGTTTGATTGGCACTAATTTGGGGTGCATATGTCTTTTTGATCGCTTGCTATTACACTTTTTGCGATGTAAGATGACAAAAAATGGCTTTTTTTACACCGTTTTTTTTTTTTTATTAATTTTTTTACGGTGGTCACCTGAGGGGTTAGGTCATGTGATATTTTTATAGAGTCGGTCGATACGGACGCAGCGATACCTAATATGTATACTTTTTATTTATTTATGTAAGTTTTACACAATGATTTCATTTTTGAAACAAAAAAAATAATGTTTTAGTGTTTCCATAGTCTAAGAGCCATAGTTTTTTCAGTTTTTGGCGATTATCTTGGGTAGGGTATGATTTTTGCGGGATGAGATGACGGTTTTATTGGTACTATTTTGGCGTACATGCGAATTTTTTGATCACTTTTATTACCTTTTTTGGGAAGTAAGATGGGCAAAATTTCAATTTCCTCATAGTTTTTATTTTTTTATTTTTATGGCGTTCACCGTGCGGGGAAAGTAACATGACCGTTTTATAGATCAGGTTGTTACGGACACGGCGATACCTAATATGTGTAGTGTATTTTATTTTTATTTTTTTTATTCAGTTATAAATGTTTTTTTTATCTTTACTTTTTATTTTGACCCAGACCCACTTGGTTCTTGAAGATCCAGTGGGTCTGATGTCTGTATAATACAGTACAGTACACTATATAGTGTATTGTACTGTATTTTACTTACACTTTGTCTGAACAGATCTATGCCTTTAGCACAGATCTGTTCAGCACCATGGACAGCAGGATGCCTGAGAAGGCGTCCTGTTGCCATGGGAACCTTCCCCGTCTGCTCAGTTGTGGCCACAACTGGGCAGACGGGGAAGGGGAAGGAGCTCCCTGACTGTTTACCTTTTCCATACAGCTGTCGGACCGCGGTATGGAAAGGGTTAAATGGCTGACATCACAGCACAGATGTCAGCCGTTTATACCAGAGTGTCAGCAATGTGCTGACACTCTGGTATAACCACTGGACGCCAATGAATATTCAAGAGGAGGCGGGCGGGGGATCGTGATCCCGCCTGCCGCACCGCCTGCAACCCCCCCTGCACCACCCGCCAGCATAAAATCATACAGGGGTGCAAGGGGCGGTGAAAAATCTATTTTCGGCATATTAAAGTTTCTGATCCCCTCGGTCAGGGACAGCGGGGATCAGAAACTGCAGAAAGCGCAGCAAACCGACCTGCGGTTTGCTGCGATCGCCGACACGGGGGGGGGGGTCACGGGACCCCCCTGTGCATATAGCCGAGGTGCCTGCTCAATGATTTGAGCAGCCACCTTGTTCCGATCACCTTCCGCCGGGCGGCGGTGATCGGAACAACACATGACGTACCAGTACGTCATGTGTCCTTAAGGGGTTAAAGCAAACTCAGCAAGGGACAAAAAAGAATACCAATCCTCCTGATTCTCCGCTACAAAACAGTGCAGATATGTCTCCAGATTCTGATTGACGCGTTCGGTCTGACCATTCGACTGTGGGTGAAAAGCAGAAGAGAACGACAACCGAACCCTCAAGCGAGAACAGAAGGCCTTCCAGAATCTGCAAACAAATTGCATGCCCCTATCAGAAACGATGTCAGAAGGAATGCCATGCAATTTAACAATATGATCAACAAACGCTTGAGCTAGCGTCTTAGCATTGGGTAACCCAGGAAAGGGAATAAAATGTGCCATTTTGCTAAAACGGTCCACTACCACCAGAATCATAGTCTTCCCCGAGGAACGAGGTAGTTCCGTAATGAATTCCATGGACAGATGCGTCCAAGGACGGGAAGGAATGTGTAACGGGAGGAGAGAACCCGATGGCCGTGAATGAGGGACCTTGGCACGAGCGCAGGTCTCGCAGGCAGCCACAAAACCCTCAACCGTCTTATGAAGAGCCGGCCACCAGAATCTCTGAGCAATGAGATCAACTGTGGCTCTACTCTCCGGGTGCCCAGCAAGGACAGTATCGTGGTGCTCTTTAAAAAGGCACAAACAACGTAAAGAGGCACAAACAACCTCCCATGAGGACAAAGATCAGGAGCCTCTGCCTGGGCTGCTTGAACCTCTGCCTCTAAATCAGGATAAAGAGCAGAGACGACCACCCCTTCAGCCAAAATGGGACCCGGGTCTTCAAAGTTCCCCCCTCCCGGAAAACAATGTGACAGGGAGCTGAACCGTATCACGATTCGTGACCCATATCCGCTTCCTCTGATCCCGGACCTGTTTAACCAGATTGTTGGGGCTAAAGTTTTTAGCATCCGCCTTTTTTAGCATCCGCCTTCACATTTTTAACCCCAGGGCGGAACGTAACAACAAAATTAAACCTAGAAAAGAACAAAGACCATCTGGCCTGTCTCGGGTTCAGACGCTTGGCCGATTCCAAGTAGGCCAGATTCTTATGGTCGGTAAACACGGTAATAGGGTGTCTGGCTCCCTCTAACCAATGGCGCCATTCCTCAAAAGCTAATTTGATAGCCAACAACTCCCTATCTCCCACATCGTAATTTCTCTCTGCAGAGGAGAGTTTCCTTGAGAAAAAAGCACACGGTCGCCATTTGGCAGGAGAGGGACCCTGAGATAAGACCGCACCCACACCCACCTCAGAAGCATCCACCTCAACAATAAAAGGTAGAGAGACATCAGGTTCTACCAAAATGGGAGCGGAAGCAAAACTCTTTTTAATACTAGAAAAGGCTTTAAGCGCATCTACCGACCACGAGGAAAAATCCACCCCCTTTTTAGTCATATCAGTGAGTGGCTTAACAACAGAGGAATAATTCAAAATTAACTTTCTGTAATAATTGGCAAAACCCAAAAACTGCATCAGCACCTTCTGATTCTCAGGAAGCTCCCAATCAAGCACAGCGCGGACCTTCTCAGGGTCCATCCGAAAACCAGAAGCGGAGAGAAGAAAACCAAGAAATAGAATCTCCAGAACCGCAAACACACATTTTTCCAGTTTAGCGTATAATTTATTCTCCCGTAGAATCAGCAAGACCTGACATAGCTGGTCCCAATGAGTCTTGAAATCAGGAGAAAAAATAAAAAATGTCATCTAGACACACCAGTACAAATTTCCCCATTAAATGATAAAAAATGCTGTTCACAAAATGTTGGAAGACGGCCGGAGCATTCATCAAACCAAAGGGCATAACCAAATTCTCGAAATGACCCTCAGGGGTATTGAAGGCCGACTTCCATTCGTCCCCTTCCCTGACCCTGACTAGGTTGTATGCCCCTCTTAAATCCAACTTAGAAAAAACTTTAGCCCCAACAATCTGGTTAAACAGGTCCGGGATCAGAGGAAGCGGATATGGGTCACGAATCGTGATACGGTTCAGCTCCCTGAAATCCAGACAAGGTCTTAAAGAAGCATCTTTTTTCTTAACAAAAAAAACCCAGCGGCAACAGGTGACTTCTAGGGTCGGATGTGTCCCTTTCTCAGGATTTCAGAGATATAAATACGCATAGCGACTCTTTCAGGTTGGGAGAGATTGTATAGTCGTGATTTTGGCAGCTTGGTGCCTGGGATGAGATTAATAGGGCAGTCGTACTCCCGTGAGGGGGCAACTCCTGGACACCACTCTCGGTAAACACATCCAAAAATTCAGAGAGAAAAGATGGCACAGTCTTGGTAGAAACCTCTGAAAGAGACGCCGTGAGGCAATTCTCTCTGCAAAACTCACGCCAACCATTTATTTGCCTTGCTTGCCAATCAACAGAAACAAACCCTCCTCTGAGAGCTGAATCCTCTACTATCAGAGGCAAGCAAACCCAGCTGCATGGCCTCCTCCTCAGAGGGGATTGAGACAGACTGAGACCCCTGCGCACTGAATGAGACAGCCCCACTGTCCTTGGGCTGAATATGACAGGAAAGAGTAGTCTCCTCTCTCTCTCTAAGATGCCTGTCAATACGAACAGCTGGAGACATGGCTGACTCTAACGACGCTGGTCTCTCATGAAAAGCGAATGCATCTTTCAATCTTTCCGAAAGACCATGGCAAAATTGACTTCGGAGTGCAGCATCATTCCAACCAGTATCTGCTGCCCATTTCCGAAATTCAGAACAATATATCTCTGTGGACTGTTTACCCTGGCATAAAAGACGCAGTTTAGATTCAGCCAGAGCAATACGATCCGGGTCATCATATATCTGCCCCAGGGCTACAAAAAATGCATCCACTGATTGGAGAGGCCATGCCCCCACCGGCAGCGAAAGGGCCAAAGACTGAGCGTTATCCCTGAGCAGCGAGATGATGATCCCTACCCTCTGCTCCTGATCACCAGAGGAATGGGGAAGTAGGCAAAAATGGAGTTTGCAAGCCTCTCTAAAGCGAACAAAATGCTCACTACCCCCGGAGAACGTATCCAGGAGCAAGATCTTAGGCTCGGAACAAACTCCATGAACGCCAGCAGAATCGGTCACCTGAAACTGAGACACAGTTTTACGGAGATCTGCTACCTCCAGCAAAAGACCTTGCATGCAGTCAATCAAGGCTGAACCCGGATCCATGCTTAAGTCGGTTATGGTGGTTTATAATGTCACGGATGAAGTTAGCAGATATCTGGAACATGTAAATAAACGAGCGACTGGCTTGGTCCCAAACTAAGGAGCTTATAGGTGAGCCCTATAAAACCCTAAGAGCTCTCCCTGACTGCTATGCACATGCAAGGGTCTGTATGGTAGAGGATTACATGCCCGCGTACCTAATACTGTGTGACACCTGAAAACCCTATAATAGTGAGGGTATAGTCATATTTAGGACCTAACCTGGGTAAGGTATTTTAACAACTGTATTAACTAATGCCTAACTAGGCAGTAAGACCTATCTTGACCCAGGTTAATATAAAACTTCACTTTTATTACTATATGTACTAAAACCTGAATGTCAATAGATGGGTGAATATATTGCTTATCTTTGTTAATTATTCCTACAAACCAAAAACCTAAATTAAAATTACAGTCCCCACTTCAACAGTGAGTTAGGGTGATAGACGGTGAGAAGGACACGGGAGAGTGCACTAACTCCCACCCTCTCACTAAGGATACAAGATACTACAGCGTCTCCGTTTGTAGGGCTATTACTAGCTCTATACTGCTGTCAATTTGACAGTGTAAAGCAGTGGGAACCAAGAAGCGTCACCCCACTGTCAAGGGAATGCAAGGTGCACCCATACACACAGCAGATCAGCTAGAGGCTAACAGGCTAGAGGCACTACAAACTATTAGTGGACACTGATAGATAACGTGTTTGACATAACTGTTTGAATGATCACACTATTGAAATCTAGTCCGTCCAGGACTAACCACAGCTTATTCACTGTGAAGGAGGAGACTGCTCATTAAAAACTACAACTGCCCCCCGACATGTTTCACCAGTATTCTGGCTTCTTCAGGGGAAATGGGCAGCAAGGCGAATATATTGCTTCTATTGACATTCAGGTTTTAGTACATATAGTAATAAAAGTGAAGTTTTATATTAACGTGGGTCGAGATAGGTCTTACTGCCTAGTTAGGCATTAGTTAATACAGTTATAATAGTGAGGGGACACGACCACCGGCTCCCTGCACTTAATACGGACGGAGTCAGGGTCACCTAGAATCAAGCCAGCAAGGAAACACAATAAAGTAATTGACTTATCTGAACAAACAGCAGAAGCAGCCTCCAGCAGTGAACACCTCATCCAGGAAGTAGTATAAACCGCAAAGTGAGGCAGTATGGGAGGGATTATAAAGGAAGACAATTAGTCAAAATAAGTGACGCCTGGCAGAAGGAAAGGAGATGAGAAAGTGAAACCAAAACAAAGAACATCATACAAGAGGTAGAGAAGAACGTCTGCCAGATCTTCTCACAGAACTGGCGGTGACACTGGATGATAGTTATGACTGGGCAGTTAATGTACAGGGTTACAGTCTGTTTAGAAAGGATCGCCAAAACCGGAGAGGGGGGTGGGTCTGCCTTTATGTAAATCAAAGAGTAATCCCAGAAGACTTGTTGATTTTTCAATCCATGATATTCTTTTATTTCATATAATGAAGTAGATATACAGGACGCGTTTCGGCCGTCCAGCCTTCCTCAACTGCAGGAGTACTAAGGAGTACTAAGGAGTCATCTACGGGGGGCCCTAAGAAGGGGTATTTTATACTTGCAAATTATGGGGGACACTGAGGGCATCTACTGGGGCACGATATATGGGGCATTTTATACTGGTACATTATGGGGGGCACTAGGAGGAAGGGGGAGAGGAGCACTATGGGGGCATTTACTGGGGGCACTATATAGGGGTATACTGGCACATTATGGGGGACATTAGCTCAACTGGAGGCATTACAAGGGGGTATTTTTTGCATTGTCATATTATAAGGAGAATTATTTCTACTAGGGGGGGCATTATGGTGCGCTTTATTACTCCCCCATGGTATGACCCCCTAGTAGCAGCAGCAGCCTCTTCCTCCTCTGCTATCCCTCTCCCCCTTCTCCAAATCCTTATTATAAAATCTTTCTCATTAGGATAAAACACAACATCAGCTCCGCCGAGCCCCAGGCCAAAGTGGTGAAGTGTGGCGTCCGAGATCCCCAAGGGCCAAGCCAAGTAATTGTAAGTTTTCATGTGAAATATGTTTATGTTATACACATATAGCATACACTGTGCCACACAATATACAGTATACCTCTACACTGTGCCACACAATGTACAGTATACCTCTACACTGTGCCACACAATATACAGTATACCTCTACACTGTGTAGTCTGTTCTATAAGCACCCTTGTTCTGTGGCGGCGGACAGAAATCTGGAAGTGCCCCTCCCGAGACCAGGCTCTGGATCCGCCACTGGTCTGGACCGCTCACAGGAGAGTACATTTCTTCTAAATTGTAATCCGTAACCTCTGACCTGCAGAAATCAGCGCTCGCTCGGTAACAACTAACAGGCAGTGCCTGTAGGCTGTAGCCTGGCTCTGTTACCGAAGCTAGCCGAGTGGTGTAAGGCTAAGGTACTAGTAGAGATGAGCGGCTGCTGAATCCTGATTTAAAGTTACTGCAGGATATAGATTACAGTTTAGAAATGTCAAATGTACACTCCTGTGAGTGGCGGGGAGGGAGATCTGTGAATGACACTGTTATAGGGAGGGGGATCTGTGGATGACACTGTTATAGGGAGGGGGATCTGTGGATGACACTGTTATAGGGAGGGGGATCTGTGGATGACACTGTTATAGGGAGGGGGATCTGTGGATGACACTGTTATAGGGAGGGGGATCTGTGGGTGACACTGGCATGGGGTGGATCTGTGGAGGACACATATATCATAAGATGCTATATACGGTATGTGTCATCCACAGATCCCCCCCATAGCAGTGTCATCCACAGATCCCCCTCCCTATAAAAGTGTCATCCACAGGCAACTAGGACATGTTGAAATCTGAGTGATTGTTTTCTTCCCTTTTGCGGTTTTAGGTATTGGGTAAAGTATCGCAGCATTTCTAAGCGTACTTGTGCAAATGTATCGTTGTTATAGCTGCCCTCCCTACTTTTGTACTGGCCCCCAGTGTGCCCCCCCAAAATTTGAAAGCTAGAGACGCCACTGAGTTTAATATCCGTCGTGGGTAAACTGTTTGAAGGTTTTCTAAGAGATGCAATCTTGGAGCGCCTCAATGGAAATAAGCAAATAACGCCCTATTAGCATGGATTCACGAGGAATCGGTCATGTAAAACTAATTTAGTCAGTTGAGGAGGTACGTTCTAGACTTGACAGCGGTGAATCAATGGATGTTGTATATCTGGACTTCTCCAAAGCATTTGACACTGTACCGCATAAAAGGTCAGTATATAAAATGAGAATGCTTGGACTGGGAGAAAATGTCTGTATGTGGGTAAGTAACTGGCTCAGTAACAGAAAGCAGAGGGTGGTTCTTAACGGTACACACTCAAATTGGGTCACTGTCACCAGTGGAGTACCTCAAGGGTCAGTACTGGGCCCTATCCTCTTCAATATATTTAATAATAATCTTGTAGAAGGCTTGCACTAGTGTTGGGCACGAATATTCGAATAGCAAATATTAGATGCAAATATCGGCACTTCGAGAATTTGCGAATAGAGTTGAGCGGACACCTGGATGTTTGAATATATAACCTACATAGAGAAATGCCAGACCGCTGGTACTAATTAATTCTTTATTACAAAATCACATTATAATTTAACAACATACATGATTAAAAGAATCAGTGCAGGAGATAAAAACGCAACATCACTGGAGGAGACATACAGTGGACAGAGTCCCTATCCTTAAACATGATTAATCAAAAAATATATATATATTACATGCATGAAAACATACATAGTAGGAACCAGGACAATTATCCATACAGAGTCTCCTCCAGGATGGCGCCAACCCCAACGCGCGTTTCGGCGTACCTTCGTCTGGGGGTAGCGTCATCACTGGAGGGCATGATTTAAATATAGATGTCAGCCAATCAACATACTAGTAATCATCAGTTCATGCATCACCGGACTACGCCGGAATCAATCTGATGGACTTCCTAGATGCCGGCATCTAAGGGAACACGTGACCACCCGGAAACATGTGATCCGCTTCTGGTCACGTGATCCGGATGACGTCACTTGAACGCACACAACAAAGTCGCAGCCCAGTGGCATCATCCAACCTTACTACATGATTCGGGTCGATCATATTAGCATATACGTACATTTGAAAGGCAGAAGAAACATACATAAGCAATGGAGATATATCGGGGTACATACTGTATACAATGATTATCTTGATATAGTAATACAGGAATATATAAAAAGTTAATATAAAAAATTATTAATTATTACATACACACGTTACACACCAGATTATTCCGCAAAAGTGCAAATAGAACGATGGATAGGGCATCTTATCCCTCATGAATATACAGGGAGTGCAGAATTATTAGGCAAGTTGTATTTTTGAGGATTAATTTTATTATTGAACAACAACCATGTTCTCAATGAACCCAAAAAACTCATTAATATCAAAACTGAATAATTTTGGAAGTAGTTTTTAGTTTGTTTTTACTTTTAGCTATTTTAGGGGGATATCTGTGTGTGCAGGTGACTATTACTGTGCATAATTATTAGGCAACTTAACAAAAAACAAATATATACCCATTTCAATTATTTATTTTTACCAGTGAAACCAATATAACATCTCAACATTTACAAATATACATTTCTGACATTCAAAAACAAAACAAAAACAAATCAGTGACCAATATAGCCACCTTTCTTTGCAAGGACACTCAAAAGCCTGCCATCCATGGATTCTGTCAGTGTTTTGATCTGTTCACCATCAACATTGCGTGCAGCAGCAACCACAGCCTCCCAGACACTGTTCAGAGAGGTGTACTGTTTTCCCTCCTTGTAAATCTCACATTTGATGATGGACCACAGGTTCTCAATGGGGTTCAGATCAGGTGAACAAGGAGGCCATGTCATTAGATTTTCTTCTTTTATACCCTTTCTTGCCAGCCACGCTGTGGAGTACTTGGACGCGTGTGATGGAGCATTGTCCTGCATGAAAATCATGTTTTTCTTGAAGGATGCAGACTTCTTCCTGTACCACTGCTTGAAGAAGGTGTCTTCCAGAAACTGGCAGTAGGACTGGGAGTTGAGCTTGACTCCATCCTCAACCCGAAAAGGCCCCACAAGCTCATCTTTGATGATACCAGCCCAAACCAGTACTCCACCTCCACCTTGCTGGCGTCTGAGTCGGACTGGAGCTCTCTGCCCTTTACCAATCCAGCCACGGGCCCATCCATCTGGCCCATCAAGACTCACTCTCATTTCATCAGTCCATAAAACCTTAGAAAAATCAGTCTTGAGATATTTCTTGGCCCAGTCTTGACGTTTCAGCTTGTGTGTCTTGTTCAGTGGTGGTCGTCTTTCAGCCTTTCTTACCTTGGCCATGTCTCTGAGTATTGCACACCTTGTGCTTTTGGGCACTCCAGTGATGTTGCAGCTCTGAAATATGGCCAAACTGGTGGCAAGTGGCATCTTGGCAGCTGCACGCTTGACTTTTCTCAGTTCATGGGCAGTTATTTTGCTCCTTGGTTTTTCCACACGCTTCTTGCGACCCTGTTGACTATTTTGAATGAAACGCTTGATTGTTCGATGATCACGCTTCAGAAGCTTTGCAATTTTAAGAGTGCTGCATCCCTCTGCAAGATATCTCACTATTTTTGACTTTTCTGAGCCTGTCAAGTCCTTCTTTTGACCCATTTTGCCAAAGGAAAGGAAGTTGCCTAATAATTATGCACACCTAATATAGGGTGTTGATGTCATTAGACCACACCCCTTCTCATTACAGAGATGCACATCACCTAATATGCTTAATTGGTAGTAGGCTTTCGAGCCTATACAGCTTGGAGTAAGACAACATGCATAAAGAGGATGATGTGGTCAAAATACTCATTTGCCTAATAATTCTGCACGCAGTGTAATAGCAGATATACATCTGTCATATAAAGGTCATGACCCATCCATTGCATTCAAAACTAGAAATCTATAATATGAGTAATCTAATATTTAATATTAAAAAATAGTGATAGAAAGTGCAAGGTGCATAAACTATTTGAGGATATATCCATAAAAAATGTTGTGTGTGTAACCCACAGTATTAATACGAATAATGAATCATACATCAGCAGTGAAAAAAATTGTATATATAAATTAATATAAAGAGGGCTTAACCCATATATATAAATGAAGGTCATCACCCATATATATACACGTGTCCTTCACTGTTAACCAGTGAGTGTTAAAAAAGTGCAAGTGCGTTATAATCAGTATATCATCTCGGATATATATACAAATTCATAATTTGTGATATATCACCCTCACCAATTGTCATTGACAAACCAAGGAAAGGAAAGGGGGGGGAAAGGGAGGGGGGAAGGGAAGAGGAGAAAAAAGGGGGGGGAAAGGGAGGGGGAAGGAGGGGAGGGGGGGAAGGAGGGGAGGGGGGGAAGGGGGGAGGGGAAAGGGGAAGGGGGAAGGAAAAAAGGGGGGGGAGGGGAGGAAAAGGAAAGAGAAGGAAACAGAGGGGGGGGGGGAAGGAGGGGGGAAGGGGGGAAGGGGGGAGGGGAGGAGGGGAAGGGGGGGGGGGGCGGGGGGAAAGGGGAGGAGGGGAATGGAAGTGGGAAAAAGGGAACAGGGAATAAGGAAACTAAAGAAAATGGGGCAAGGTCCTCCAACCACATGATTATTGGTCAGACCATACCAGCCCCATGTGCTGTGTGTGATGTAATACATATATCAATTGTTCTATTCCATCATCTATTTTGATGTCGGTCAACACATCACATTCCCCAATCTGCATCAAAAGGGGCAGACCGGGAGATGCAAGGTGGAGACACAGAATATAACCAGTATGTACTGGATCAATCCATTACTCCATTGCATAGTATGTCCACATATCAGTCACCGCATCACATTTCCCAATACACATATTACATGTGGATTGGGGAATGCAAGGCGGGGACACAAATGCCACCCAGTGATGACCCTAGAAGATCAGGGGAGAAGAAGTGATTAAAACAAAGTTAAAATGCATAAATTGAACCCCTTTTGGGTGTGGAGACCCATGTGAGCCGTAATGCCTACAGGAAAGTGGAGAAACCAGTAGATTCATTCAGACCGCCCGGGTGCAGTGTATTCAATTTCCAAATCCACTTGCACTCGAGTTGTCCCAATCTTTTAGTAATATTACCTCCCCTGATGTTTTTCATGACACAATCAATCGCCCGTACCTTCAAATGCACAGGATTGCAGTCGTGATATGTCTTGAAATGTCTTGCAACTGGTTTTAAATTACACAGATCTTCTTCCTCTGTTGCTGCCATTATATCTCTGACATGCTCTCGCACTCTCACCTTCAGTTCTCTTGTGGTTAAACCCACATAAATTTTTGGGCAAGAACATTTGGCATAATACACGACTGCCGTGCTCGTGCATGTGAGGCATTGTGTTATTTTAAAGGTTTTCGTATTGGTTGTGTCATCAAAAGAGGTAGCACTCTCCATATTTGGGCATGCTATACATTTCCCGCATGGGACAAAACCCCACTTCGGCTTCCCCAGTTCTGGGAACAGAGGTTGTTTTTGTTTTACATACAGGCTGCGTACGAGATGGTCTCTCAAATTCTTTGACTGTCTGGCCGTTATCATAGGATATGGTGCTATGAATTTTGTCAAGATGGGATCGGTTTATAGGATCGGCCATGATTTTTTCAAAATATCTTTCATCTCTATCCACCTTCCATGGTATCCTGTGATGTATCGTGTCTTGTTATCCTTACTCTTTTGGACTTCAGAGAAAAGTAAGTCCTGCCTAGAGCATGTTTTTGCTCTCCTATAAGCCTTTTTAATTGCACGTTGACTGTATCCACGACTTGTAAATCTCTCCTTTAATACTTTAGCCTGTTGCTCAAAAATTTCCTCCGTCGAGCAGATTCTCCGAGCCCGTAGGTATTGTCCAATCGGAATTGAGTTAATCATCTGTGGAGGATGTGACGAAGAAGCATGTAAATATGAGTTTACTGATGTAGGTTTTCTAAAAACATTTGTCACTATACATCCATCAGTGCCTCTCTCTAGCTGCACATCCAGAAACTCAATAGATTCCTTACTATACTTGTACGTTAATTTGATGTTTTTGGCGTTCTTGTTTAATGCCATAAAGAATTCCTCCAACTCCTTGGTACTTTTCTGCCAGATCATAAATACATCGTCGATGTACCGCGCCCAAAAAATGGCGCGGTCCATCGACATGTACTGATCTGACAGGAAAAGGTCCCTCTCCCACAGCCCCAGGAACAAATTTGCGTATGAGGGCGCACAAGGCGCCCCCATCGCAGTTCCCTGGAGCTGCAGGTAAAAGGACCCTCCAAAGGAGAAGAAGTTATGCGTAAGGACAAAAGAAAGGAGCACCAGAAGAAACACTCTACGGTTGGCCTCCAAATTTTCCTGTACAAGGAAGAAATCCACTGCTTGAATGCCATCCATGTGTCTTATACTCGTATATAGCGATTCAACATCGCAAGTCACCATGAGTGTATTATCCCCCAAATGGATCCCATCGACTTTCCGCAGGAAGTCTGTCGTATCCTTAATGTGGGATGGAAGACTGGCCACTATATCTTTCAATTGAGAATCTAGGTAGCGTCCTATTTTCTCTGTAAGGCTGCCCCGGCCTGAAATAATTGGCCTTCCAGATGGTATTTTTGGATTTTTATGAATTTTGGGCAGCAGATATAGGGTGGGTACCACCGGTTCTTTTACAACCAGGGCATCATGTAAAGCCTTAGATATTGTATGGTTATCCACCGCCTTCTCTAGAATTACACACAGGTTTTTCTCAAATGCCTGTAGGGGATTAAACGTGAGCTTCTTGTAGCATGCTTCCTCTCTCAATTGTCTGTACGCCTCCCGTTCGTACAAATCATGGGGCCATACTACAATGTTACCACCTTTGTCGGATGGTTTAAACACGACATCTTGCAATCTGCCAAGGTTCTTCAGACTGAGCCGTTGAGCTCTTGACAGATTGTCCTTCGGGGCAAACATTGCCATGCTCTCAAACTGTCGAGAAACAAGCTTTACAAACAAGTCCACTGCTGGACATAGTGATAGAGGGGGGAATTTTTTGGACTTACATTTAATGGAAGATGGAATCTCCTCAGTTCTATACGATTCTTTTTCTCCTGATTCATTTTCTCCTGCCAATTCCTCCAAAATTTGGACTGCCTGTATCTCTTCAGCAGTAGATAAAGCCCCACTCACATCCTCTTTATGATGCCATCTCCTTAGCAACAATGAGCGGGCGAAAATATGCAAATCCTTCACTGCTGTAAAAGAATCAAAGTTTGCACAGGGAGAAAAAGTTAGACCTTTTTCCAGCAGTGAATTATCTGCTGGTGACAGAATGTGATTGGATAAATTTATTACCTTCAGCCCATCATGGCTGCTGGTATCCCTTCTGTCTACAAAGGGTCTCCTTTTCCCATTTGAGGTCGCTCCTGGTGGTACCTTTCTCTTCTGAAACCCTGATCTCGTCAATCTTCCATCCGGTTCTTGACTGTCAGAGATCGATGACAGGGACAGTGTTGAGGATGTTCGATTCCAGGGAGTGAAATTATCTCTTCTTTGATGATACGTATTTTTCCGTCTCCATTTGTATACATTTTTCTGTTGAAAATCTTCACAATCTCTAGAAAATTTTCTCGATTTGATCTCTTGAATTTCTTTCTCCCACTTCTCAAAATTTTTACTGAGTACCCCCTCAAAAGCAGCCAGGGATTCCCTGTTACAGTCCTGTTTAAGGGTTGTCTGTAAACTCTCAATTTCTGCATCCAATATAAGCAGGGTTTGGCTATTATGTTTAACCACCAGATTCATAAATTTTTTCGCTGACTCTGTACATATTTCCTCCCAGCTTGACAGAAAGCTTTCGCTATCAATATTAAAGGAGGGTGTCACCTGTATTCGTAAGCCCCGTGGTATTAGATCCATCTGTAGGTACCTCTCCAAAAAAGCTTTATTCCACCACGTCTTTGTCCTTCTGTGGAAAAGATTCATGAGACTGGACTGCATCTCCTTCACATTGGCCGGGTCTCCACACCCAACACCCGCACCATTTTCTTTAAAAATATTATCCAGGGATGTAAGCCAGGATTGCTCTCTAGCCCTATAATCCATGGTACTGGTCGTGGTTAAATCTGTAATTAAACAGAATATAATTACACCAACCGAAATATATACCTCAATCATAGAATGAATCCTCATTCAAGTGATGCCCTAGCCTTTGGCAGTAAAATACATATATATATAACCTACATAGAGAAATGCCAGACCGCTGGTACTAATTAATTCTTTATTACAAAATCACATTATAATTTAACAACATACATGATTAAAAGAATCAGTGCAGGAGATAAAAACGCAACATCACCGGAGGAGACATACAGTGGACAGAGTCCCTATCCTTAAACATGATTAATCAAAAAATATATATATATATTACATGCATGAAAACATACATAGTAGGAACCAGGACAATTACCCATACAGAGTCTCCTCCAGGATGGCGCCAACCCCAACGCGCGTTTCGGCGTACCTTCGTCTGAGGGTAGCGTCATCACTGGAGGGCCTGGATGCTTGGGTTCGATGAGTTTGGCTGAACTTCAAAAAAAAGTTCGAGTTCGGGACCCGAACTTGACCCCGAACCCGAACCCCATTGAAGACAATAGGGACCCGAACTTTTGAGCACTAAAATGGCTGTACAAATGTAACGGAAAGGGCTAGAGGGCTGCAAATGGCATCAAAATGTGGTTAAGAGCATGGCAAGTGCTCTGTAAACAAATGTGGATAGGGAAATGACTTTAAATAACAAAAAATACGTAAAAATAAAAAATTATAATCTTGATCTAGGAGGACGAGGTCCATATGGAGTAGGAGGTTGAGGAGGCGGTGGATGAGGCGGTGTAGGTGGAAGCGGCGGTGGAGGAGGAGGAGGTAGCCTAATCAGCTTTTTGTTTTTAAATAAATTTTTTTAAATTAGGGTACACCCCAAAACATTGGGAAATATAACCTGTGATAACCCCCTCCAGTCGTGCTAAACACATGTTTAGACAATACACTGGCTGCAGGGCAGGCCAGCACCTCCAAGGCATAAAGGGCAAGCTCAGGCCATGTGCCCAATTTGGAGACCCAGAAGTTGAAGGGGGCAGACCCATCATTCAGTACATATACAGTCAGGGCCGTAGATAAAAAATTTTCCTGGGGGGGGTTCAGCTTTCTCAAATTACACTAGTGCAGGGCTGGCAGGCGGCAGTGCAGGAGGCGGAGCACAGGGGTGTGATTAGGGTGTACCCAGGCACACCCGGCACACCCCGTGCGCACGCCTATGCTGCCCAGGGGCGGATTAAGTGCATGATAGGCCCGGGGCTGTCTACCCAACTTGGGCCCCCCCCTCCCCCTCCATTTTGTTTAGTTGTTTTTTTTTGTATGAAGAGGCTGCGGTGCTTCATGAGCACCACAGTCTCTTCTTAGGCCATATGACATCTTCAGACTAAAAAAAAATACCCCAAATTGGGTCCTAAACTGAAAAATTTGGTCGCCAAATTTCAAATACATATAATTGTAATAAAAAAGACATGGAGGAGAATACAGCACCACATACCTCTTACATCCAGTGACATCTCCTGTCATGTAGACCTTCTCTTTCCTCTTCTCCTCCGTTTGACCCAGACCACCATGGCAAATTCTTTCAGCCGCATCTCGTCTCTACAGATTGTAACACAGACACGTTAGATTTCTCAATTTTTCCATCAACCTCCTCATCCTGGTGTCCCCACAGTGTCATCCTGCCACCCCCAATACTGTGCCCGTTGTGCCCCCCAATGCCCCAGGTACTATACTGCTGAAAAAATAGTGACCCTAATAGACATAATTGGGGTAATTTATTAAACTGGTGTAAAGTAGAACTGGATTTCCAAAAGAGCTGTCAAATATGAAAGGTGGAATCTGATCGGCTGCTATGGGCGACTAAGCCAGTTCTGCGTTACACCAGTTTGATAAATTACCCCAAATGTCCCTATAGTGTCCACAGCAGCTATAATGTCCCCTAGAGACCCCAGTAATAATAACACCCTATATTGTGCTCCAGGCAATAATCCCTGTATAGTGTCCCGAGAAATAATAGAATTGCCCCTACAGTGCCTCCCCAATAGCAACACCCCCATATAGTAATTTCCACCACACTGCCCCCACATAGTAATTTCCCCCCACACAGTAATTTCCCCCAAACTGCCCCCATATAGTAGTTTGCCCCCACATAGTAATTTCCACCACACTGCCCCCACATAGTAATTTCCACCACACTGCCCCCACATAGTAATTTCCACCACACTGCCCCCACATAGTAATTTGCCCCCACATAGCAATTTCCCCACACTGTTCCCACATAGCAATTTCCCCACACTGCCCCCACATAGTAATTTGCCCCCACATAGCAATTTCCCAACACTGTCCCCACATAGAAATTACCCCACACTGTCCCCATATTGCAATTACCCCACACTGTCCCCACATTGCAATTACCCCCACACTGCCCCCACACAATAGTTTCCCCCACACTGCCCCCATATAGAAATTTTCCCCCACATAGTAGTCCCTCCCATAATAATTTTCCCCCACACTGCCCCCACATAGCAATTTGCCCCCACACTGCCCCATCTAGTAATTTGCCCCCACATAGTAGTCCCTCATAATAATTTGCCCCCACATAGTAATTTGCCCCACATAGTATTCCCTCCCATAATAATTTGGCCCCATACAGCACCCACATTCCCCCCTCCCCCATCATGTACTCGATTTATTTTCCCTAATATGTCCTCCTGTGTGTCCCCCCCCCCAAAGTAGGCACATGAAATAAAAAAAATAAAAAATGAACAAAAAATTAAAAGCTAAATACTCACCTATGTCCAGGGCCAGGCGCTTGCTCGCAGAGGAAGGCGGGATGAGTCAGGCGCGTCACAGTGTTGCGTCCTGACACAGGCGCGCAATGACGTCATCACGCACGCCTGCGCCGGGATTTCACTACCGCATAGGCCTCAGGCCTACAAGGCCTGAATCCTATGGCGGTGATAGGCGACGGGAGAGGGAGCTATGCGCTCCCGTGCCCCGCCGCAGTAATACAGTATGTGGCCGTTCGGGTCAGCGGCACGCCTGGGGGGGGTTTGAACCCCCCTATCCCCCCCCTTATCTACGCCCCTGTATACAGTACAGACCAAAAGTTTGGACACACCTTCTCATTCAAAGAGTTTTCTTTATTTTCATGACTATGAAGGCATCAAAACTATGAATTAACACATGTGCAAAGCAGTAATCCAAGCAAAAGGTGGCTACTTTGAAGAACCTAGAATATGACATATTTTCAGTTGTTTCACACTAGTTTGTTATGTATATAATTCCACATGTGTTAATTCATAGTTTTGATGCCTTCAGTGTGAATCTACAATTTTCATAGTCATGAAAATAAAGAAAACTCTTTGAATGAGAAGGTGTGTCCAAACTTTTGGTCTGTACTGTAGGTGTGTGCACACATTTTGCTCCACCATGTCGCACGTCCCCGTGATGTCCACGATCCAATTGGATATCTTCTCTATCAACTTTCGATGTTCTTTTATGCGCCTACCATGGTGATCACTGGTGGCGGGGAATCAGGGTTCCAGGCCAGAGTGGGAGCCTGAGAAAGGGATACCACATCCAAGGGAGGTCAATGGATGAAATTAAATGTAATCGAGCGGAAATGTGGGACAAAGTATTGAAGCATAAGCTTCCAAGTTAAGGAGGGGGCACGCAGCAATTACCCACTCCCGACTCGGGGAGGTAGTGACGGCAAATAACAATACAGGACTCTTAAGATGCCCTGTTAATTGAATGTTTAATAAAAAATTATAGAGAATGTCACTGGGGTATTTTGGATTTGGAAACGTTAGCCAGGAGAGGCCCTGCTGCCGCTTTGTTGACTCTAGATAACTTCTGCCTGATCGCACGTCCCTGTGACATCCACCATCCATTTGGATATCTTCTCTATCAACTTTCGATTTCCTTTTCTGAGCCTACCATGTTGATCACGGTTATCGGCGAATTAGGGTTCCACGCCATAGAGGGAGCGTGAGAAAGAGAGACCTCATCCAAGGGAGGTCAATGGCTTCAATGGGATGAAGCGGAAATGTGGGACAAATTATTAAAGAAGAAAGATCGAATGAAAGGGCCAATTTAAAAATAATTTTAGAAATTTAAGTCCCTGTCACCTATGCAGAGCAGAGGTTTTTCATTGCCAGAAATGGGTTAATATCACCCACCAATGGAACTGATTATTTTTATAAAATTTCGGTCCCTGTCACCTATGCAGAGCAGGTGTTTAGTCACAGCAAAAATTGTTAAAATGTCTAGAATGCAACAGAAAAATTTGTGAAATTTATTAACCTGTCTTCTAGGTAGAGCAGGGGTCTATCACAGCCAAAAATTGGTGAATTTCACCCAAAAATGTAACAGACAAATTAGTGAATTTTTTTTGCCTGTCTACTAGGTATAGCATTAGTATATCACACCCAAAAATGGGTGAATTTCACCCGAAAATGTAACAGACAAATTAGTGAATTTTTTTAACCTGTCTAAAGCAGTGGTATATCACACCCAAAAATTGGTGAATGTCAGCCGAAAATGTAACAGACAAATTATGGATTTTTTTTTTACCTGTCTACTAGGTATAGGAGTGCTATATCACACCCAAAATTTGTGAATTTCACCCGAAAATGTAACAGACAAATTAGTGTTTTTTTTTTTACCTGTCTACTAGGTATAGCAGTGGTATATCACACCCAAAAATTGGTGAATTTCAACTGAAAATGTAACAGACAAATTAGTGAAATGACAAAACAAAACTTGATTTATGAAGTGGAGGTCCATATGGAGTAGGAGTTTGAGGAGGCGGTGGACGTAGCGGTGTAGGTGGAAGCAGCGGTGGAGGAGGAAGAGGTAGCCAACACTGGTTTTTGGTTTAAATTTATATTTTTTTTATTAAGGTACACTCCAAAAGAGTGTGAAATATCCAAAATACAAGAATGAGCAATTGCGCTGTAGTATAACAATGGCTGGTTAAGGCCGGTATACATGTCTATTCTGCACAAGGCACGGGCAAGTCCTGTGGGATCCATGCCTGGTTCATTTTAATGAACGTGAGGTTGTCCACATTGGCTGCGGACAGGAGGCTGCGCTTGTCTGTGATAACGCTCCCTGCTGTGCTAAATACATGTTCAGATAATATACTGGCTGCAGGGCAGGCCAGCACCTCCAAGGTGTAAAGGGCAAGCTCAGGCCATGTGCCCAATTTGGAGACCCAGAAGTTGAAGGGGGCAGACCAGTCATTCAGAACGTGTAGGCGTGTGCACACATACTGCTCCACCATGTTGATGAAATGCTGCCTCCTGCTAAGATGTTCCATATCAGCGGGTGGTGCTGGTTGTTGTGGCGTGCTGACAAAGCTTTTCCACATTTCGGCCATGCTAACCCTGCCTTCTGAGGTGCTGGCGGTGCCCCAGCTGCGTTGGCGACCTCTTCCTCCTGCTCTGCCTTTGGCTTGTGCTTCCACTGTACCCCCGCTGTCATGTGGGAATGCCACCAGCAGCGAGTCTACCAGTGTGCGCTTGTACTCGCTCATCTTACGATCACGCTCCAGTGATGGAATTAAGGACGGTACATTGTCCTTGTAACGGGGATCCAGCAGCGTGGCCACCTAGTAATCAGCACAAGTTAGAATGTGGACAACTCAGCGGTCGTTGCGGAGACACTGAAGCATGTAATCGCTCATGTGTGCCAGGCTGCCCAGAGGCAACGAAAAGCTGTCCTCAGTGGGAGGTGTATCGTCTGTGTCCTCTGCATCCCCCCAGCGATGCACCAGTGATGGCCATGAGCTGGTCTGGGTGCCACCCTGCTGTGAACATGGTTCCTCCTCCATCTCCATCTCCACCTCCTCATCCTCCAGAACTGTGCCCTGGCTGGACAATTGTGTACCTGGCATTTGTGGGTGCAGGAACCCACCCTCGGAGCCACTTGTGAATGACTGGCCATAAACCCTATGAAATTATCCCTCTTCCTCCTCCTCCTCCTCCTGTGCCACATCCTCTTCCATCATCGCCAACACCTTTTTTTTTTTAAAGAGGCATAGAAGTGGGATAGCAATGCTAAGAACAGCGTTATCGGCACTGGCCATGTTGGTGGATAACTCGAAACAGCGCAACAAGGAACACAGGTCTCGCATGGAGGCCCAGTCATTGGTGGTGAAGTGGTGCTGTTCCGCAGAGCGACTCACCCGTGCGTGCTGCAGCTGAAACTCCACTATTGCCTGCTGCTGCTGCTCGCACAGTCTGGCCAGCATGTGCAAGGTGGAGTTCCACCTTATGGGCATGTCACATATGAGGCGGTGAGCGGGAAGGCCGAAGTTACGCTGCAGCGCTGACAGGTGAGCAGCAGCAGGGTGAGAACGCCGAAAGCGTGCACAGATGGCCCGCACTTTATGCAGCAGCTCTGACATATCGGGGTAATTTTTAAGGAATCTCTGCACCACCAAATTCAGCACATGCGCCAGGCAAGGGATGTGCGTCAAACCGGCTAGTCCCAGAGCTGCTACAAGATTTCTCCCATTATCGCACACTACCAGTCCGGGCTTGAGGCTCATTGGCACCAACCACTTATCAGTCTGTTGTTCAAGGCCCTGTGCGGTGTGGGGTTTGTCCCCCAAACAGATACATTTTAAAACTGCCTGCTGTCGTTTACCCCTGGCTGTGCTGAAGTTGGTGGTGAAGGTGTTACGCTGACCGAATGAGGAGCCGGTAGAGGATGAGGAAGCAGAGGAAGCAGAGTAGGAGGAAGAAGCAACAGGAGGCAAAGAAAAGCGCCCTGGAATCCTCGGTGGTGGAAGGACATGCGCCAAACTGCTATCCGCCTCAGGCCCAGCCGCCACTGCATTTACCCAGTGTGCTGTTATGGAGATATAACATTCCTGACCATGCTTACTGGTCCACGTATCCGTAGTGAGGTGCACCTTGCCACAGTTGGCGTTACGCAGTGCACACCTGATTTTGTCCCCCACTTGGTTGTGCAGGGAAGGGATGGCACTCCTGGAAAAATTAGTGACGGCTGGGCACAACGTACTGTGGGACAGCCACCGCCATAAGGCTTTTAAAACTCTCCGTCTCCACTAGACGGAATGACAGCATTTCAAAGGCCAGTAATTTTCAAATGCTGGCATTCAGGGCCAGGGATCGCGGGTAAGTAGGGAGGTACTTCTTCTTCCGCTCCAGTGTTTGGGAGATGGAGAGCTGAACGCTTCGATGGGACATTGTGTATATGTGTTTGCGAGGTGCCAGGTGGCACTGTCACTCCAGAGGTAGATGAAGAGGCTGAGACTGCAGCAGAAGAGGAAGCAGGAGGAGCCAGAGGTTTTTGAGGTGTCTACTCCACTGCAGTTCGTGCTTTGCACTTAGATGCCTGGTCATGCAGGTTGTGCTCAGGTTGAGAACGTTTATGCCTCGCTTCAGGCTCTGATCGCACAGCGTGCAAACCACTTGTGTCTTGCCGTCAGCACATTGTCTGAATAACTGCCACGCCAGGGAACTCATTGGAGCTGGCTTTGGTGTGCTCGGTCCCTTGCTACGGTGGGCAGTAGCAGGCGTACTGTCTAGGGGATGGCCGCTCCACTTTTGCCCCCTGCTCCCTCTTCTGCTGTGCTGGTGGCTCTTTGCGACCACCGCCTCTTCCTCCGAACTACACAGGTCACTCGCATGACCTTGATTCCATGTGGGGTCAAGGACCTCATCATTCTCCACATCATCGTCCACCCAGTCTTCACCCCTGCCCTCATTGTCGGTCTGCACACTTTCGAAAGCCCCAGCAGTTGGCACCTGTGTTTCGTCATCATCCGAGACGTGCTGCGATGGTCCTCCCATGTACTCATCCTTAAACATAAGTGGTTGGGCATCGGTGCACTCAATCTCTTTCACTTCTGGGGCAGGGCTAGGTGGATGGCCCTGGGAAACCCTGCTAACAGAGTCATCAAAAAGTAGAAGAGACTGCTGCATGACTTGGGGCTCAGACTGCTTGGCTGATTTGCAAAGGGGTGAGGTGAAAGACTGATGGACATCTGCTGCAGGTGCCAACTCTGATCTTTCAGCAGGAGACTGTGTGGGAGACAATGTGAAGTAACTGGAGGCACTGTCAGCAACCCAATCTATTATCGCCTGTACTTGTTCTGACCTCACCATTAGAGATGGCCTTGCGGTTCGCCCGGCGGTAGGTTCGAGGCGAACTTTGCTCGTTCGCCAAACATGCGAACATATACATTGTGAAGAATTTTGACCCATGACACATCCATCAGGTGGTACAGGACAGCCAATTTAGACATTTCAGCACATGGACGTACCCCCTACCTTATTAATAGACCTGATCTGGCTGCCATTTTACATTCTGTCTTTTGTTGGTGTAGGGAGAGGTTTCTGTGTGGAGCAGGGACAGACTGTCAATGACACAAATCGCTAACTAATAGGTCCACAAAAGTCCTTTTGAGGACTGGTATAGGTGTGCTATTGATTGGTGTGCAGTATATAGGGGTGTAATACACTTATAATATACTTTCTAACATAGAAAGCATATTATAGTGGATTTGTATTGTCCAGCATTGTGACTGGTGAGCGGTTCTGCAGCGATACTACAACTACAAAGAGTGTCAAATGCAATTAGAAAAAATTATTATAACTTGTGTGATATACCAGTGGCCCCCCAAAACGGCAGATTGAAGCGGGGAGTTTTATACCAATATACTTTCATTATAGTGTATTTGGGTACTGCTGAATTTTTTGGCTGTTCTGCTGCATTCCCTCTGCTACACACAGTGACAAACGGTACTGGAAAAAAGTATTATAACTGGTGTGATATACCAGTGGCCCCCCAAAACGGCAGATTGAAGCGGGGAGTTTTATACCAATATACTTTCATTATAGTGTATTTGGGTACTGCTGAATTTTTTGGCTGTTCTGCTGCATTCCCTCTGCTACACACAGTGACAAACGGTACTGGAAAAAAGTATTATAACTGGTGTGATATACCAGTGGCCCCCCAAAACGACAGATTGAAGCGGGGTGTTATATAACAATATACTTTCATTATAGTGTATTTTGGTACTGCAGAATTTTTTGGCTGTTTTGCTGCATTCCCTCTGCAACACACAGTGACAAATGGTACTGGAAAAAAAGTATTATAACTGGTGTGATATACCAGTGGCCCCCCAAAATGACAGATTGAAGCGGGGTGTTATATAACAATATACTTTCTTAATAGTGTATTTGGGTACTGCAGATTTTTTTTTTTCTGTTTTGCTGCGTTCCCTCTGCTACACACAGTGACAAACGGTACTGGAAACAAAGTATTATAACTGGTGGGATATACCAGTCGCCCCACAAAACGACAGATTGAAGCGGGGTGTTATATACCAATATACTTTCATAATAGTGTATTTGGGTACTGGCAAATTTTTTGGCTGTTTTGCTGCATTCCCTCTGCTACATACAGTGACAAACGGTACTGGAAAAGGTAGAACAAAGGAATACAGCGGCTCACCCCCTCACCGTATGGATAAGGTGCTCACCCTCAAGTCCCACCCTCAGGACCACAAGAAACAAAGGAGGTGTAAGCAATATGAAGGGGCACACTCAGAAGAGAAACACAATTGGTGAAGATAATAATGTACTTTTATTATTCTAAAAACATACCCCTAAAAATTATATAAAACATACATATAGGCACACATATAACCCATGAATAGTAAATAGCGCTCACAATCAATATTGCACTATGGTGGGGGAAAGGATAAAGCCGCTGTAGGCGTGCTGATAAATCATGAAACAGCAATGTCCCAATTAAATATATGGCAGCATGCCGGCAATGTCCCAATAAGAGTCCTATTCCCGTTAGGCGTAGATTCTGCTGGTATCTCTTTAGCAATATGGCCGAAACCAGACTGAGCAGTAATTATATTGCAACACAGTTCCAGTATCCAATAACGTATATCAAGCACATTCAGTGACGAATATCAGTTAAGCTCGATATTACTGACTTCACAATGAGGCTGATAGTCTCGTTACTTACAGTCTCATCATGCGCCTTGCAATGCTCATATACGAGCCCGGTCTTGCCCCTCTTCACTGCCTCTCCGCAGCTCTGTTCCCAGGTGGCCGTACACTAGCAGCGTCCCACGTGGTGTACTCGGCCGTGCGTGGCGTCCCACGTGACCTGGTTGTCTAGGGGACCGGATAGACGCTCTGCTAACGTCACTATTAAGCGACTGCTCCTCCAGCTCTTTGATTCAAGCAGGTCTTTTTGCTTTTCTCCTTTGGTTTCAGGCTTCCTTTTTCCTTTGTATGATTCCACGCTCACTCTGTAATGCCAGATGCGTTTCAGGGTCTTACGCCCCTTCCTCAGTAGCCACAAAAAAAGGGGTGGTAGGGGTAGGTACTGGAAAAGGGGTGGTAGGGGTAGGGCAGGAGCACCAGGCCGGAGCCAAAGTGGGAAGTTGCAGAAGGTGCGTTCGATTACGTCAAAGGACGCACCTGACTTGGTTGAGTGGTTCACTCAGCCTTCTGCTTCTGCACCCTCCTCAACCTCTCTATCTGCACCCTCTTCACTCTCTGCTCTGTGCACCTCCAAAGACACCACCACCAACACCACTGAAGAGAAATGTGACTCCATCTTGTCTTCTCTTACATGTACAGAATTGTTATAATATCTCACTCACATCCCCCCCTCTGTGAGTTATGTTTCCTTATCTGTCCCAGGACAGATTCTGGGAATATCCGAGAACTAGAACAAATGTTCTTGTCTCATTCAGGGTCATTCGGCACAACTGCATACATTCCTATATGTGACGTATTACATACCATAAAAGGATGTTCCGGTAGTATGTGTATGAGCACCAATGTTTATCTTTTATGATTGGTTTAACGCTGTTGTTATGCAAACTTTTCTACTGCCTATATAAGGCCAAGCTATAGCATAATAAATTTTGAGTGTTTCTCAGTAATACTTGTGTGTGTGTCTATTATTGCCAACTGAGAAACATCTCTCCTGACATCAGTGACATCAAACCAAGGTGGTTGTAGAGGTCCAGAAAGGTCCAAATCCTTTCAACCACCACCACCATATACCCTCCGCTTGAGTCACAGGAATTATTTTACGATCCATTTCAAGAAATTTCCGATGCGCAGCCATTCTTGGAATCGGATCAGGAAGAGGAGGTAGCAACGGCCGCCGCTCAGCGGATCAGCCCAAGAAGGTTGGTCCCTGCTGTTGCTGCATACTCCGAGATCTCTAATGTTAGTGGTGGAGAAGGTGACGTCGATGAAGACGTCTCTATGTACGTCACGTGGGTGCCAACAAGAGAGGGGAGTTCAGAGGGAGAGATGGACCAGCAGATAGGGAGGAGAAGCAGGCAGAACTTACATTGCAAAGGAGGGAAAAACCAGACTGCTAATGTATCAGGAGCGAGCCATCAACCATGTACGGTCACATCTGGCGCTCCCAGGACGCCGGCACATGACTCCGCAGTGTGGGATTTTTTTAACGTGTCCGGTGCTGACAATAGTGTTGCCATATGCAGCCTTTGCAGTCAACGCATAAGTGTCGGTAAGCTCAACACTCAACTAGGGACAACCGCCTTAAGAAGGCACCTGGCCTCCCATCACCGAGCCCAGTGGGAGCAAGGCAGTCAAAACCCACAAAGCCACACTCCAGGCGCTCCCAATTGTCCTCCACTCCACCTTCCATCATGCCGTCCTCACGTTTATCTGGCAAAAGGCAGGCTTCCATGGCCCAAATGTTCGAGCGTAAAAAAATAATGACGCCGGATAACCCTCTTGCCCAACGGTTGACCGCTGGCTTGTCGGAACTGATAGCCCGCCAACTACTGCCATATAAACTAGTGGACTCGGAGGCCTTTAGAAAATTTGTGGCCATTGGAACACCACAATGGAAGGTCCCAGGAAGGAAATATTTCTCCCAGAAGGGCATCCCAGAGCTATATGGCCATGTTCAGCGGCAAGTGAATGTATCTCTGGCACACAGTGTTGGTGCCAAGATACATCTGACCACAGACACGTGGTCTAGCAAACACGGGCAGGGAAGGTACATCATTTTTACTGCCCACTGGGTGAACCTTCTGACGGCTGTCAAGCATGTAACCCATGGCGCCTATGTACATTTGGTTTTACCGCCACGGATTGCATGCAGGCCTGCCTCTTCTTCTCCTCCTCCTACTCCATCCTCCCTCTCCTCCTCGGCTTACTCCTCCTTTTCCGCTGCTACCATCTCTTCCGCTGCACCCCCCAAGATCCCTAGAACCTATTCGACATGCCAGGTGAGACGTTGCCATGCTGTGCTGTGTCTGTTGTGCCAAGAAGCCAAGAGCCACATGGGTCCTGCACTCCTTTCAGCTTTGCGTTCACAGGCAGATCAGTGGCTAACCCCGCTCAATTTGACAGTTGGTAAAGTGATGTGCGACAATGGTGCCAATCTGCTGAGCGTGCTGAAACAGGGCAAAATGACACACGTGCTGTGCATGGTCGTGCAGCGATTCATTGTCAAATACCCTGGGGTCCAGGACGTCTTGCGGCAGGCCAGGAAAATCGCTGGGCATTTCAGAAGATCTTACACGGCCATAGCTCGCCTTGCTGACATTCAGCGGTGACACAACCTGCCCCTCAGACGTCTTATTTGTGACTGCCCGACGCGATGGAACTCAGCCTTGTATATGCTTGATAGGCTGCTCTAGTTGCAGTTAACTACTACCTGTACGAACTCTGCGGCAGGACAGGTTCTGGGGAGCTTGTTTTTTTTTCACTGTGGAAGTGGCTGCTCATGCACAACGCATGCTGACTTCTGCGGCCATTTGATGAGATCACCAAACTGGTCAGTCGCAGTGACATGGTACCTTACGCCTTCTTTCTGGGGCGTGCATTGCGTCGTGTCATTGATCAAGCAGTCGAGAAGCAGGAAGATGAGGAAGTAGCAATGCTGGATGAATTCCCAGGTGGGGCTACTCCATCTGAGACAAGTCAACAACAGGAGTCTGAAGAGGAGGATAGTGCCGGGGCGGATGAGAAGGAGCAAGAAGAGCATGCTTTAAACCTTTCTGGGATCCCTGGTGTTGTCCGTGGATGGGGGGAGGAGAATGAGGACGACATTATCCTGGATGATGAGCAGGAGCCAGGCCACTACACCGCTTCCAGTTTAGTGCAAATGGGGGCCTTCATGCTCCAGTGTTTTAAGAGGGACCCCCGTATAAAAAGCATAAAGGGCAAGGACCAGTACTGGGTGGCAACGTACTTAGACCCCCGGTACAAACAAAAAAGGGTGGAAATGTTACCACCATCACAGAGGGCTGTCAGAATGCAGCACTTCCAGGCCTTGCTTCAAGAAATGCTGCATTCTGTTTTTCCGGGCGCTGGCAGAGGAATTTCCACTCACAGAGAAACAGTTGCGAGTACCAATCCTACAGCGCCTGCAAAAAAAGGGCGGTTTGAAGATGTGTTGGTCACTTCTGATATGAGATCATTCTTTCAGCCGACCCATCGACAGCTGTCCTCCGGATCCAGCATCAGGGAACCCCTAGACCGACAGGTGTCCGACTACATCGGGTTAATGGCAGATGTGGAAGCTCTGAGAAGTGATGAACCCCTGGACTACTGTGTGGGCAGGCTTGACCCCTGGCCAGAGCTGGCACAATTTGCCATGGAACTGTTGGCTTGCCCCTCGTCCATTGTCCTGTCCGAAAGGATGTTCAGTGCAGCAGGGGGGATCGTGACCGATAAGCGCACACTACTAGCTCACGACAGTGTTGACTACCTCATATTTCTAAAAATGAATGAGACATGGATCTCGGAGGAATTCAACACATGTTACCAGTAGACCATGTTTGATTCAAATTCCTTATGACAGCTCACAAATATCCGCCACCACCCATAACAATTCATGGTCCGTGTCTTAGGTAAATACAGCGGCATAAAAGGCCTTTTATGTCCGTTGAATGCCTAATTTTTGGGGCCTGTAATGGCCGACACTTACTTCTTTATCCTGTGAATGCCTAATGTACCTCCAGCCACAGAATACAAAGTTCTTTGCTGACAGGTGAATGCCTGTTGGCTAATTTTTGGGGCCTGTAATGGCCGACACTTACTTCTTTATCCTGTGAATGCCTAATGTACCTCCAGCCACAGAATACAAATTCTTTGCTGACAGGTGAACGCCTGTTGGCTAATTTTTGAGGCATGTAGTGGCTGACACTTACTTCTTTATCCTTTGTGAATGCCTAATGTACCTTCAGCCACAGAATACCAAGTTCTTTGCTGTCAGGTGAATGCCTGTTGGCTAATTTTTTAGGCCTGTACTGGCCGACACTTACTTATTTATCCTGTGAATGCCAAATTTTTCTGACTGGAACTGAAAATCAATGGGTCTATAAACGTTCCGCTAAATTGTGGAACGGATACGGACGTGTGAATGAACCCTATATATATTTGACATGTATTTACCGGCTGCTGTCAGTTCTGGCTGATTTAGGCCGAGATATCACATTAAAACAGAGCAATATTACAAAAAACTAAATACACGTTATAACTGTATAAACAATTTATATAACTTATTCGAAAAAATATATAAAAATTGTTAAGGCAACTTTTCCAATAGCAAGAGCATCTCCTGCACCCCCTTCATGGCCTGGCGTTGCCTCTTCTCCATGGCCTTCATCCGCTCCTGAATGGCCCGCATAACCTGGCGGTGCTCCTTCTGCATTTTGGCCAATTTGGCCTTCAATGTCTTCATTACTGTTTAAAAAAAAATATGAACATTATTTACAATTCTTATTAAACCATTAAACCTTTATTTTGCGGTGGATCTGACTTTATGATCGCTTGCTATTACACCTTTTTGTGATAAAAGCTGTAAAAAAAATGCCTTTTTGGAGAGTTTTAAATTTTTGTTTTGAAAGGTGTCCACCTGAGGGGTTAGTTGGTATGATATTTTTATACAGCTGGTTGTTACAGATGCAGCAAGACCTAATATGGTTCCTTATTTTTTAGTTATTTCTGTTTTACACAATAAAAGCATTGTTCAACCAAAAAGAATTCATGTTTTAGTGTCTCCATAGTTTGAGAGCCATATTATTATTTTTATTTGGCGATTGTCTAATGTTAGGGTCTCATTTTTGGCCGAATGAAATGACCGATTGTTACTATTTTGGGGGGCATATGCCTTTTTTGATAGCTTGGTGTTGTACTTTTATTGATGTTAGGTGACTGAATTAGTATTTTTTTTATTGTTTCTATTTTTTTTTATTTTTACAGTGTTTACCTGAGGGGTTAGATCATAGGATATTTTTATAGAGACGGTTGATATGTACACGGCAGTACAAAATATGTCTGTTTGTCTATTTTTTACCTTTTTTTTAGTCTTAGTCTTTATTATCTCTCCCAACTGGTTCAGGACCCGACTAGAGGGACGGCCATACTGGACTTAATATTAACCAATAGACCTGACAGAACAACAGACGTGCAGGTTGGGGGACACCTGGGAAATAGTGACCATAAAGTAATAACCTTCCAATTATCATTCAAAAGAGCGTTTCTACAGGGAGAAACAAAAATACCAAACTTCAAAAAAGCTAAATTTAGCCAACTAAGAGAGGCCATAGGCCTAACTAACTGGGACAAAGTCCTCAAAAATAAAAATACAGCCAAAAAATGGGATATCTTTAAAAACATCCTAAAATCTCATTGTGAGAGGTACATACCGTATGGGAATAAAAGGTTAAGGAACAAAAAGAAACCAATGTGGATAAACAGAACTGTAAAGAAAGCAATAAATGACAAAAAGAAAGCATATAAAACCCTAAAACAGGAGGGTAGCACGGAAGCACTGAAAAACTATAAGGAAAAAAACAGAACATGTAAAAAACAAATAAAAGCGGCCAAACTAGAGACCGAGAGATTAATTGCCAAACAGAGTAAAACTAACCCTAAAATGTTCTTCAATTATATAAATGTTAAAAAGTATAAATCTGAAGGTGTCGGCCCTTTAAAGAGTAATGAGGGGGGAGTCGCAGAGAGCGACGAGGAGAAAGCAAAGCTGTTAAATATTTTTTTCTCCAATGTATTCACTGAGGAAAATAAACTGTCAGATGAAATGCTGAATGCTGAAATAAATTCGCCATTAAAAGTGTCCTGTCTGACCCAGGAAGAAGTACAACAGCGACTTAAAAAAATCAAAATAGACAAATCGCCAGGACCGGATGGCATACACCCCCGTATCCTAAGGGAATTAAGTAATGTCATAGCCAGACCCTTATTTCTGATATTTGCGGACTCTGTACTAACAGGGAATGTCCCACAGGATTGGCGCATGGCAAATGTGGTGCCAATATTCAAAAAGGGTCCAAAAACAGAGCCTGGAAACTATAGGCCGGTAAGTTTAACATCTGTTGTGGGTAAACTGTTTGAAGGTTTTCTGAGAGATGCTATGTTAGAGCATCTTATGGGAAATAAGCAAATAACGCCATATCAGCATGGCTTCGTGAGGGATCGGTCATGTCAAACTAATTTAATCAGTTTCTATGAGGAGGTAAGTACTAGACTTGACAGCGGCAAATCAATGGATGTCGTGTATCTGGACTTCTCCAAAGCATTTGACACTGTACCTCATAAAAGGTTAGTATATAAAATGAGAATGCTCGGACTCGGAGAAAACGTCTGTAAGTGGGTAAGTAACTGGCTCAATGATAGAAAACAGAGGGTGGTTATTAACGGTACATACTCAGATTGGGTCACTGTCACTAGTGGAGTACCTCAGGGGTCAGTATTGGGCCCTATTCTCTTCAATATATTTATTAATGATCTTGTAGAAGGCTTGCATAGTAAAATATCAATTTTCGCAGATGACACTAAACTGTGTAAAGTAATTAACACTGAAGAGGACAGTATACTACTACAGAGGGATCTGGATAGATTGGAGGCTTGGGCAGATAAGTGGCAGATGAGGTTTAACACTGAGAAATGTAAAGTTATGCACATGGGAAGGAATAATGCAAGTCACCCGTACATACTAAATGGTAAAACACTCGGTAACACTGACATGGAAAAGGATCTAGGAATTTTAATAAACAGCAAACTAAGCTGCAAAAAACAGTGTCAGGCAGCGGCTGCCAAGGCCAATAAGATAATGGGTTGCATCAAAAGGGGCATAGATGCCCGTGATGAGAACATATTCCTACTACTTTACAAATCACTGGTCAGACCACACATGGAGTACTGTGTACAGTTCTGGGCTCCTGTAAACAAGGCAGACATAGCAGAGCTGGAGAGGGTCCAGAGGAGGGCAACTAAAGTAATAACTGGAATGGGGCAACTACAGTACCCTGAAAGATTATCAAAATTAGGGTTATTCACGTTAGAAAAAAGACGACTGAGGGGAGATCTAATTACTATGTATAAATATATCAGGGGGCAGTACAGAGATCTATCCCATCATCTATTTATCCCCAGGACTGTGACTGTGACGAGGGGACATCCTCTGCGTTTGGAGGAAAGAAGGTTTGTACACAAACATAGAAAAGGGTTCTTTACGGTAAGAGCAGTGAGACTATGGAACTCTCTGCCTGAGGAGGTGGTGATGGTGAGTACAATAAAGGAATTCAAGAGGGGCCTGGATGTATTTCTGGAGTGTAATAATATTACAGGCTATAGCTACTAGAGAGGGGTCGTTGATCCAGGGAGTTATTCTGATTGCCTGATTGGAGTCGGGAAGGAATTTTTTATTCCCCTAAAGTGAGGAAAATTGGCTTCTACCTCACAGGGTTTTTTTTTGCCTTCCTCTGGATCAACTTGTAGGATGACAGGCCGAACTGGATGGACAAATGTCTTTTTTCGGCCTTATGTACTATGTTACTATGTTACTATGCACATTGACGAATTAAATCTCAATACGTTAGTTAGTGATATTTATGATGATTATATAGTTTATTAGTTAGTGATATTTCAGTATAGTATAATTTTATTTTGTTTGTTAGTTAGTGATAGTTCTATAGAGTTTAATATTATTTATTTGTTAAGTTAATGGTTTTAATGTAGATTAAAGAGTTATTGTCCAGTGTTCTTTTTTTGTATTACTATAGTGTATGTTGTCCCCTCATTGTTGGCCCTTTTATTGTTTATGTACATGTTATGGATACATTATCATATTGCTATGTGCACATATTTACTCTCCTGGCGGGGGCTGTTGATCGCCTCCTCTTCCTCTGAGTCCTGAGATGGGGCGGTGCTGGAGGGTCCAGCACTTTCCACCTCCTCCTCCTTCACTTCTCCCACATCTGGTCTGGCCTCCTCCTCCTCTTCCTCCTCTTCCTCCTCAGCCTCCACCACCTCCACGGCCTCCGCCGATCTCCTTCTCTGAATGGAGGGAATAGGAACTTCTGTGATCACAGAATGTTTATATTTTAGATAAACAACTCAGAAATCTTAACAACATTAGATATAAAGAAATTCCAATATGGAGGGATCTATATATAATTGCAGTGGCAGCCATCTTTATGACGCATAACTCAATAAATGTGTCTTAATGAAACAATAGGGCGAGAGGAGACCCATCTCCTGAGTGTATCATAGGATGATCTACTTCGCTACACCAGAGTTGGCTACTTCTTAATCCCATCACTAACACAATAGAACAAAGAGACAAATAAACTAACACATTCATTGGGAGTCTCAGAGCATAGTTAACCCTTATTACGTTTATGGATTCACACCATGCAACTTTAATGGGGAATAGGAAAGATGTGGCCTATAAACTCGTGGTTTATAGTTCCCTCTAACCCAAATAGGTCGGAGTGGGGGTCTTTATAGTCCAGGGTCAATAGCCCGTAGGAAGGAGACTAGCCCTCAGGCTTCTACTGCAGACACAGTGATGGTTCAGTCCGTCACTTGTCTGGCACAAAGCCAACACATCACATCACCCAAAGAACACCATCCCCACAATGAAATATGGTGGTGGCAGCATCATGCTGTGGGATGTTTTTCAGCAGCCGGGACTGGGAAACTGGTCAGAGTTGAGGGAAAGATGGATGGTGCTAAATACAGTGATATTCTTGAGCAAAACCTGTTCCACTCTGTGCGTGATTTGAGGCTAGGACGGAGGTTCACCTTCCAGCAGGACAATGCCCCCAAACACACTGCTAAAGCAACACTTGAGTGGTTTAAGGGTAAACATATAAATGTGTTGGAATTGCCTAGTCCAAGCCCAGATCTCAATCCAATAGAAAATCTGTGGTCAGACTTAAAGATTGCTGTGCACAAGCGCAAACCATCCAATTGGAAGGAGCTGAATCAGTTTTGCAAGGAGGAATGGGCAAAAATCCCTGTGATAAGATGTGGCAATTGCTCATAGAGACTTAGCCAAAACGACTTGGAGCTGTGATTGCCGCAAAAGGTGGCTCTACAAAGTATTAACTTTAGGGGGTGAATAGTTATGCACATTGACATTTTCTGTTATTTTGTCCTATTAGTTGTATGCTTTACAATTAACCAATTTAAAAAAAGGTCTAAGTTGTGGGCATGTTCTACAAATTAAATGATGCAAAATCTCAAACAATTCATGTTAATTCCAGGATGTGAAAAAAAAAAAGAACGAAGTCAAGGGGGGTGAATACTTTTGCTTAGCACTGTATACATTACAGAGTGTTGGCAAAACATACAAAAGTTATTTACGCATCTATCTGGGCATTTTTCGACCCGTATTCTTTTTATAAACCGGGGGTATCTTTGCTTCATGTCTGACCATTTTTTAATGAGGGCCAGACGGCGGAGTTTGAGACCCGTTTTGCGCCAGATCTCTAATGCCAGCTCCCGCACAATCCGCTGCTTCTCGGCGTGGGACCGGGTGCAAAAATAATTTAATTCTTTGAAGTGGAAATATTAGATTTAGGCCGCCTGCACACGGGCGTGTTTTTTGACAACAATGGACCGTACAAACCCGTACTGTAGAGTCATCAGCCTGGGTTTTTACGGTCCGCAGTTGTGAAAAAACATGCCCGTGTGCATGCGGCCTTACTGTTACGGTTAGAAGATGGGATTGTATTACGACTGTACGTGGGTTGGGTCGGAGCGATCAGATATTGTCCAGCTAAGCAGAGATGTACCTGTCTAGTGACGTGACGGTACGGTATGGGGTGTACAGCTGGTTTGCCTCCCCGGGATGCACCCTGGGTAACTCTAAATGAACCAGCAAATACTGGCGGTCTGACAAAGAAAGCTTCTCCTGAGTCCTGACCAACAGGATACAAACAATAATCTATAAACTGTGTGTGTGTGCGGTATATAGTGTGTGTCTGTGTGTGTGCGGTATATAGTGTGTGTGTGCAGTATATAGTGTGTGTGTGTGTGTGTGATATATAGTGTGTGTGTGCGGTATATAGTGTGTGTGTGCGGTATATAGTGTGTGTGTGTGTGTGTGCGGTATATAGTGTGTGTGGTATATAGTGTGTGTGTGTGGTATATAGTGTGCGGCATGACAATGGATGTGCAATGTGGATGTGAAATATATTTCTATGCTTTCCATAAAAATATGCTACTAACATAGTGGGTGTGATGTCACACGAATACTTAGTGCAACAATCAATAATATCTAGTGAGACCTTATAAAATGGGAAGTTTTGTGCAAAATTAGAATCGCAGAAGGTCGCACTGGTGATTTATTTTATAACACTCTTTATGCATATAAAGCGATTGTTCAGACATGCAGGTGAAATGTAATCAAATACACTTAATGTAAGATTACTTACAGTCACCAGGAGTTCTTCCCCTTCTTCGCTGAACTTGGTTCCAACCATTGCATCCATTTAATTGCTAGTCGGTGCAAACCAAAAAATGGGTGTATTTTTAATAGCAGAATAGAACCACAGTATCTAAAGGGTGTATCTCACACTTACAGATGCAGACTAGGCCGCAATTAAAGATTTTTGCCCAAAATGGGTGTTTTTTTTAATAGCACAATAGAACAACAGTATGTAAAGGGTGTATCTCACAATGACATATGCAGCAAAGAATGAAAAATTAATTTTTTTGCCCTAAATGGGTGTTTTTTCAATAGCAGAATAGAACCACAGTTTTCAAAGGGTGTATCTCGTACGTACAGATGTAGACTAGGCCGGCAATTAAAGATTTTTGCCCTAAATGGGTGTTTTTCTAATAGCAGAATAGAACCACAGTATCTAAAGGGTGTATCTCACACGTACAGATGCAGACTAGGCCACAATTAAAGATTTTTGCCCAAAATGGGTGTTTTTTTTAATAGCAGAATAGAACAACAGTATGTAAAGGGTGTATCTCACAATGACATATGCAGCAAAGAATTAAAAATTACATTTTTTGCCCTAAATGGGTGTTTTTTTATAAGTAGAATAGAAAAACAGTATGTAAAGGGTGTATGTCACAAATACATATGCAGCAAAGGCTAAAAAATTTAGTTTTTTGCCCTAAATGGGTGTTTTTCTAATAGCAGAATAGAACCACAGTATCTAAAGGGTGTATCTCACACGTACAGATGCAGACTAGGCCGCAATTAAATATTTTTGCCTAAAAGGGTATTTTTTTAAAACCCAGAAAATTATAGCTGGATTTCTTGCTTAAATTGCACACTGACTAATGCGGCAAAGGCCCAAGATGAAGGTTATTGCCAAAAATGGGTGTTTTTTCAAAGCCAGAAATTTATTGAAGTATTTCAAGCTTGCTTTTAACAATCACAGATGCAGCAAAGGCTGCAATATTAAGTATTTTGCCCAAAAAGGGTATTTTTTTACTTACAGAATATGACAGCAGTATATAATGCTTGAATTTCACACGTGCACTGCACCCACACAACAAAATCTATGTAGATCGCTGAGTTCAATTGCAGTTCTGATTAAAGTTTCTGTCCTATTCTTTCCCTCACAGCAGCAGCATCCTATCCCTACACTAAGCACAGCAGAGTGACGTGCAGCGCTACGTGACTCCAGCTTATATAGAGGCTGGGTAACATGCTGCACTGTCCAATCACAGTGATGGCTTCTAAGGGCACACAGTTAAACGCTTGTTAATTGGCTGCTCTGCAGCCTTTCAAAAAACGCCATTAACTCGCCGAACACCGAACCCGAACCCGAACTTTTACTAATATGTTCGGGTTCGGGTTAACTAACTAACTTATATATAGGGTTGAGCGAACCCGAACATATTAGTAAAAGTTCGGGTTCGGTTTCGGTGTTCGGCGAGTTAATGGCGCTTTTTGAAAGGCTGCAGAGCAGCCAATCAACAAGTGTTTAACTGTGTGCCCTTAGAAGCCATCACAGCCATGCCTACTAATGGCATGGCTGTGATTGGCCAGTGCAGCATGTGACCCAGCCTCTATATAAGCTGGAGTCACGTAGCGCTGCACGTCACTCTGCTCTTAGTAGTGTAGGGAGAGGATGCTGATGCTGTGAAGGAGAGAATAGGAAAGAAACTTTAATCAGAACTGCAATTGAACTCAGCGATCTACATAGATTTAGTTGTGTGAGTGCAGTGCACAATCTTTTTACCATGCCCTGAGCCCATATTCTGTTATTAAAAAAACAACCATTTTGGGCAAAATGCTTAATTTGAGGCCTTGTCTGCATCTGTACGTGTGAAATTTAAGCATTATATACTGCTGTCATATTCTGTTATTAAAACAACACCCTTTTTGGCCAAAGTACTTAATATTGGAGCCTTTGCTGCATCTGTTATTGTTAAAACAAGCTTTAAATACTTTAATAATTTTCTGGGTTTTAAAAAACACCCATTTAGGCCAAAATACTTAATGTGCGGCCTTGTCTGCATCTGTCCGTGTGAGATACATGCTTTAGGGCAAAAATCTTAATTTTGCAGCCTTTGCTGCATATGTCATTGTGAGATACACCCTTTATATACTGCTGTGCTATTCTGGTATTAAATAAACATAAATTTTTGGCAAAAATCTTAATTTTGCAGCCTTGTCTGCATCTGTACGTGTGAGATACACGCTTTAGATACTGCTGTGCTATCCTGCTATTAAAAAAAGACCTATTTAGGGCAAAAAACTTAATTTGGCAGCCTTTGCTGCATCTGTCATTGTGAGATACACGCATTAAATACTGTTGTTCTATTCGGTTATTAAAAAAAACACCCATTTTGGGAAAGATCCTAAATATGAGGAGAGCGTCAAATAAGCGACGTGGCCCCGGCCGTGGTGCTGCTGGTGGAGCTCCTGTTGCTGGGAGAGGTCGTGGTCGATCAGGTGCAAGTAGGCGATAGAACCTTCAGTGGTAGTTGGTCGGGTCTAATGCGGCTCTACAAATGGTGAGGCCAAAACAAGTACAGGCGTTAGTAGATTGGGTTGCTGACAGTGCCTCCAGTTCCTTTACATTGTCTAGCACCCAGTCTCCTGCTGAAAGATCAGAATTGGCAACTGTAGACGATGTCCATCAGTCTTTCACCTCATCCCCTTGCAAATCAGCCAAGCAGTCTGAGCCCCAAGTCATGCAGCAGTCTCTTCTGCTTTTTAATGACTCTGCTAGCAGGGTTTCCTAGGGCCATCCACCTAGCCCTGCCCCAGAAGTGGAAGAGATTGAGTGCACCGATGCGCAACCACTTATGTTTCAAGATGAGTACATGTGAGGACCATCGCAGCACGTCTCGGATGATGACGAAACACAGATGCCAACTGCTGGAGCTTTTGAAAGTGTGCAGACCGACAAGGAGGGCAGGGGTGAAGACTGGGTGGAAGATGATGTGGAGGACGATGAGGTCCTCGACCCCACATGGAATCAAGGTCATGGGAGTAACCTGTGTAGTTCGGAGGAAGAGGCGGTGGTTGCACAGAGCCACCAGCACAATAGAAGAGGGAGCAGGGTGCATAAGCGGAGTGGCCGTCCCCTAGACATTACGCCTGCTTCTGCCGACCGCAGCAAGGGACCGAGCACACCAAAGCCAGCTCCAAGGAGGTCCCTGGCGTGGCAGTTCTTCAGACAATGTGCTGACGACAAGACACGAGTGGTTTGCACGCTGTGCAATCAGAGCCTGAAGCGAGGCATAAACATTCTTAACCTGAGCACAACCTGCATGACCAGGCATTTAAGTGCAAAGCACGAGCTGTATTGGAATAGACACCTCAAAAACCAAGAAAGGTCTCTGGCTCCTCCTGCTTCCTCTTCTGCTGCAGTCTTGGCCTCTTCATCCACCTCTGGAGTGACAGTGCCACCTGCCACCCCGCAAACAGAGGATCTGCCAGCAACACCACCATCTGGGTCACCAAGCATCTCCACAATGTCCCACGGAAGCGTTCAGCTATCCATCTCCAAAACACTGGAGCGGAAGAGGAAGTACCCCCCTACCCACCCGCAATCCCTGGCCCTGAATGCCAGCATTTCAAAATTACTGGCATTTGAAATGCTGTCATTCCGTCTGGTGGAGACAGAGAGTTTTAAAAGCCTTATGGCGGTGGCTGTCCCACAGTACGTCATGCCCAGCCGCAACTACTTTTCCAGGCATGCCATCCCTTCCCTGCACAACCAAGTGGGGGACAAAATCAGGTGTGCACTGCACAACACTATCTGTGGCAAGGTAAACCTCACTACGGATAAGTGGACCAGTAAGCACGGTCAGGGACGTTATATCTCCATAAAAGCACACTGGGTAAATGCAGTGGCGGCTGGGCCTGAGGCGGATAGCAGTTTGGCGCATGTCCTTCCACCACCGAGGATTTCAGGGCGCTTCAGTTTGCCTCCTGTTGCTTCCTCCTCCTACTTCGCTTCCTCATCCTCTACCGGCTCCTCATCCTGTCAGCGTAACAGTCTTCACCACCAACTTCAGCACACCCAGGGGTAAACGACAGCAGGCAGTTTTAAAACTTATCTGTTTGGGGGACAAACCCCACACCGCGCAGGAGCTGTGTACGGGCCTTGAACGACAGACCGAAGAGTGGTTGGTGCCAGTGAGCCTCAAGCCTGGCCTGGTGGTGTGCAATAATGGGCGAAATCTTGTAGCAGCTCTGGGACTAGCTGGTTTAAGGCAAATCCCTTGCCTGGTGCATGTGCTGAATTTGGTGGTGCAGATTCCTTTAAAAATTACCCCGATATGTCAGAGCTGCTGCATAAAGTGCGGACCATCTGTGCGCGCTTTTCTGCATTCTCACCCTGCTGCTGCTCGCCTGTCAGCGCTGCAGCGTAACTTCAGCCTTCCCGCTCACCGCCTCATATGCGACGTCCCCACAAGGAGGAACTCCACCTTGCACATGCAGGCCAGACTGTGCGAGCAGCAGCAGGCGATAGTAGAGTTTCAGCTGCAGCACGCACGGTGAGTCGCTCTGCGGAACAGCACCACTTCACCACCAATGACTGGACCTCCGTGCGAGACCTGGTAAGCACCCAACTATATAAGGAGGGTGATTTGGGACTGATGGTCCCCCCTCCCCTTTCCCCCCTTAGGGCGTTTAGGGAGCTGGCCCCATTACATTAATGCTTAAGAAAGTGGTTGTTTAGGGCCATTAAGGGTTAATGCACTGGGGAGCCTTCTTATACAGGATGTGGGCGGTTCAGGGGATCCTGGAGATACATATACTCCCTCCCGATGCTGGCACTTCCTCTTGCCAGTGGAAGCAGATTGGTATGTACATACCCCTTTGCTCTGTCCACACCAGGAGTCCACAGGTGGTTCTGCCCTTTTGGCTGCTCCCTGGTGAGTTACATGAGGAGGGGAGGGTTAGCTGTGCTCTGTTAGAGCAGCCCGAGCTCTACCCTGCCATCCTCCTCCCCTGTGCCTGCTTCTAGGGCTTTGTGGAGCTGCTGCTACGGTACGCATGCGGCTCCAGCGCTTCAGCGAAGGTCCGGCGGTCTGCTCGCCGTTCCTCCTAACCCCCCAGACTCTTATTATCCCCCAGCTGCCCGCGTGTGTGCGCTGTGCGGCCGTATCTTTCGACCCATCCTGGAGATGTCTGTGGTGCTGCGCTGTGGCTCCCCCCCCCCTTCCAGCTTCTGTTCCATGACGTTAGGGCTAAGCATGTCGGGCGGGATTGTTGGTCTCTCCGGTAATGTAGGGCAATATGGGGTCCTCACCCCTCCTCCTGCTGCTTTGGACGGGCTCCTTTTGCTCCCATTGCGCTAGGTCGCTTTGCCTAGCCACGCCCCCTTCCCCTGCAGCGTTTACCAGGTCCCGTACCGGGCACTGCTGGGCAGGCGAGTTTTTATATGTGGTGCTTGTTGTAGCTCCCCCCAGTCTCCTGTCCAGTATTATAGATTAACCCCTTGTGCTTGCCATGTCTGATTGTGGTGCACCGGTGCCTATGGGCTTTTGAGGGGTATTCCTACTGTCTCGGCTTTGCGAGCAGAGCCCCTTCCGTACAATGAAACTCTCTGGGTCTTATTTGTAGTCCATTATGGCGACAACCCCACTCCCCCTTCCTCCCCTTCACGCAGGCGCAGGCAGTGGCGTATCCAAGCTATGGCAGCCATGGCTAGTGCCATAGGCGCCAAGCGGGGGGGGCGACCAGGGCCGATCCTACACGGGGTGCAGTGGGTGCCCGGGCCCCGCACCCCAGCGCTGCGGCCCTGGTGACAAGTGGGGGCGGCCGCGGCCGGCGGCAGGGCAGAGCAGGAGATGAGCGCCTCCATTGCGGAAGCGCTCATCTCCATAGTCATCTGTATTGCCGTCCTCAGGACGGCAATACAGATGCCTGTCTGTGCTGCGGCAGAGGAGGGAGAGGTGTGTCCCCTCCTGTTCCTCTGATAGGCTGCCGGCTTAGTGCTGGCAGCCTATCAGAGGCCGGTGATGGCGCGATGACGTCATCGCGTCGCCTGAGCCGTATAGCGAGGGACACACAGACGGAAGAGGTGGCCTGCATCGCATCGCATTGCTGGAGGTAAGTATAAGTGTATTATTTTTTTTAATTTTTTTATATAGGTACAATACTGGGCTGGCACATGATAAGGGGGGCTACTGGGCTGGCACATAAGGGGGGCTACTGGGCTGGCACATAAGGGGGGACTACTGGGCTGGGCTGGCACATGATAAGGGGGGCTACTGGGCTGGCACATGATAAGGGGGGACTACTGGGCTGGCACATGATAAGGGGGGACTACTGGGCTGGCACATGATAAGGGGGGGCTCTGGCTACTGGCACATGATGGTGGGGGGGCTCTTATTACTGGCACATGATTGGGGGCATCTATGGGGGCACATCTTACTGCAGATTATTGGGGGGCACTATAGGGGCATCTACTGAGGCTAAAAAAGAAGATATTTTATATGGGGGCTCTGTATAGGGGCATTTTATACTGGGACACATTATGGTGGGTACTATGGGGAAGGGGGGGGGCACTATGGGGGTCATCTACGGGGGCACTGAGAAGGGGTATTTTATATTGGCACATTATGGGAACATTAGCTCAACTGGGGGCATTACAAATGTTTTGCATATTATAAGGAGAATTATTACTACTGGGGGGGCATTATGGTGGGCTTTATTACTCCCCCATGGTATGACCCCCTAGTAGCAGCACCAGCCTCTCCCTGCTCTGCTATCCCTCTGCCCTTTCTCCAAATCCTTATTATGAAATCTTTCTCATTAGGTTAAAGCACAACATCAGCTCCGCCGAGCCCCGGCCAAAGTGTTGAAGTGGCGTCCGAGATCCCCAAGGGCCAAGTCAAGTAACTGTAAGTTTTTATGGGGGTTCTACAAAAGAGCTATCGTGTTTTTTTTTTTGTTAAGGTTATCTGAAAGATGGGTTTAAAATATTTTGACAGGGGCGCAGTTTCAGTGCTTGCCATAGGCGCCATTTTCACTAGATACGCCTCTGGGCGCAGGTGCGGTTTTTTCTTCCCTTAGGTTGCCAGGAGGCATGGCCGTAATGGATTCCGCATGCGCCAGTCCCGTCGCCGTTCCTAGGTTTCCAGGAGAAATGGGCGCTCCAGGTCCTCAGGTGGCGCTTACCATCGTCTTTAGGACGGAATGTCAGGCGCATCGGAGGAGTCTGGTTATACAAACACCGTACGAGGCTGTTGCCTGACCGTCACTCCAGGGCTCGGCCTGGTCGCTGCAGCCCGTGCCCGCTCCTTGGGAGGTGCCGTCCCTCTCTGTGACTAGTGAGTCCTGCGGGGAGGGTGGTTCTTGTGCAGAATTAGAATCACTGGGAGAGACGGTGTCCCTGCTTAATAGAAAAAAAAATAATAAAAAATAGATAAACAACGATCTTGATAGTTTCAGTGGCCCAGTGGCTTCAGGGTGGGTTTACAGAGCCTGTAAGTTACCCACGCATATTTTTCTTGGAGATTGGGCAACTCAGGTGCAGCCCTGAGCAACGGGATATCATTAGCATATATATAGAGGTTTCCTCTGTTTATACGTTCAGTAAAAAAAAAAAAAAAAATTAATAACCAAATTCATATATTATAGGGTTCTTGGGTTCATAACCCCTATCAGTCTTTAAAAAAGAAAAAAAAAATATTAAATTTCATTAAAATGAACAAATAAATGGATAACAAAGGGATTATAAATTTTTTTTATAAATAATGGAACTGAGTATATATATGTATTAAATTTTTTTTTTTAATGAAACATGATTAAAAAGAATAAAATTATACTAATAATAATTAATTAATAATAAATAACTTATTTAACAAAGTAATTTTATAGGTGATAAAAAAAATAAAAAAATTGGAATATATATATATTACAATAAATGTAAAAAATAAAAATAAAAAATAAAAATAAATATAAAAATACATATATAAATAAATACACAGGTTTGATCTATATATAAATTTTTACAATAAATGTAAAAAATAAAAATAAAAAATAAAAATAAATATAAAAATACATATATAAATAAATACACAGGTTTGATCTATATATAAATTAATTACGTATGTTGATATCCTCCTGCGTGAGAAGCCTTGCTTCTATCCTGTGTCTTGTTTATTGGCTGGCCTTTTGTGCGGTTGTTTTTCGGTATAGTTCAGTCCCGCCAGGTGTTCTCCCAATTTCCCTTTCAGCTTATATACAGCTCTCATAGCTGTGTGGGTAAATGCCATGCCTCTGATGTAAAAGGTCGTGAGTTCGAATCCCAGGAGAAACTTAGGATTTTAGTAGTTTCCTTCCGTTCATAATTAAAAAAAAATAATTAAAAATAAAAACTTTTTATGCTGCAGTCGAGTTCGGTTTTGTTTTGTTTTTCTATGGAAATAAAAAAAAATATATACAGTACAGACCAAAAGTTTGGACACACCTTCTTATTCAAAGAGTTTTCTTTATTTTCATGACTATGAAGGCATCAAAACTATGAATTAACACATGTGTAAAACAACTGAAAATATGTCATATTCTAGGTTCTTCAAAGTAGCCACCTTTTGCTTTGATTACTGCTCTGCACACTCTTGGCATTCTCTTGATGAGGTTCAAGAGGTAGTCCCCTGAAATGGTCTTCCAACAGTCTTGAAGGAGTTCCCAGAGATGCTTAGCACTTGGCCCTTTTGCCTTCACTCTGCGGTCCAGCTCACCCCAAACCATCTCGATTGGGTTCAGGTCCGGTGACTGTGGAGGCCAGGTCATCTGGCACAGCACCCCATTACTCTCCTTCATGGTCAAATAGCCCTTACTTTCAAAGTTTTCCCAATTTTTCGGCTGACTGACTGACCTTCATTTCTTAAAGTAATGATGGCCACTCGTTTTTCTTTACTTAGCTGCTTTTTTCTTGCCATAATACAAATTCTAACAGTCTATTCAGTAGGACTATCAGCTGTGTATCCACCTGACTTCTCCTCAACGCAACTGATGGTCCCAACCCCATTTATAAGGCAAGAAATCCCACTTATTAAACCTGACAGGGCACACCTGAGAAGTGAAAACCATTTCAGGGGACTACCTCTTGAAGCTCATCAAGAGAATGCCAAGAGTGTGCAAAGCAGTAATCAAAGCAAAAGGTGGCTACTTTGAAGAACCTAGAATATGACATATTTTCAGTTGTTTCACACTTGTTTGTTATGTATATAATTCCACATGTGTTAATTCATAGTTTTGATGCCTTCAGTGTGAATCTACAATTTTCATAGTCATGAAAATAAAGAAAACTCTTTGAATGAGAAGGTGTGTCCAAACTTTTGGTCTGTACTGTATATATATATAAATAAATATATAAATAAAAAATATTTGTATTTCTTTCTAGATATATGTATGATGCACATTGGGAGTATGAGAGCGGTATATTTGGGTGATTTCCGGTTGAAAGTAGTACTCCATGTTAAGTTCCTGCTTGTGTCAAGTTACTAGTTTAGGGGTAGTGTCATCGCCTCCTGATCAGTGGGCCTGGAGCTCACATCACCTTATCTACATGGGAAGAGGTATAAAAAAAATGAAAAATAAACACTATTTGGGCTTCCAAGAATAATATGATGTTCTTAGTATATATTTACGGGGGGAGGCGCAGTAGTAGTAATCCCTCTACATTCGCTCTATTCCTTGGGGTTTGTTGGACACATTCGGGTTTTCTTATTATGTTTGTACGTGTCAACCACTGAATGGTCCTCCTCTAGGTCTTCACAGGTCAGCATGGTAATCCTCTAAGCATCTTCTACATGACTCGTTTCACTGTACGGTTTGGTCTGGATGTCCGAACGGTCTAAGTCACTGAGTTCAGGCCGTTTCTGGATGCATGGGTTTGTATCCCACTCTGGGCAGCGGTGATTGGGATGCATCAGTTTCTTTGGGTTGGTTGACAGAAGGGAGCTTAGCACCCCCCCCTTCCCCTTGTCAAGGATGGACTAGGATGCACAGCCTTTACAACACATATATGCCACCTACCTTGTGGTATCTCTACAAAAGTTTTATAGGCGATTCGGGTATAGTTTGGGGTTTCGTGGCATAGTCTGCAGCTGTAGGTCTGTGATTTTGCAGCTTGCTTTCCTGCAGTGTTCTTGGGTTGGGAATCTCTCACCCAATATAAATACATAAATGAATGACTGTATGTAATGAATAATTAAAAAAATATATATATAATGATAATAATTATTATTATTTCGGTTGTTATTTCAGTTGGGGTAAGGAATATTAGTACTCTTGAGTTGGGGGTCCGTCATTCATGATGATTTGGTAAAATATTGGGCGGGTACCTTCCCTCCGCCTGGGTTGGTTTGGTAGGTAAGGTTCGTTGATATTTGTTTTATCTCCACATATGGTGGGCTCTAATTTTACATTAGGATGGTTTCCTCTTTGATTTTGTGGTGTTCCTTTATGTATAAAATTTTTATAAAAATAATAATAATAATAATTCTACATGTCCATGTAGCTATATATTAATAGTAATGGTATATGTATATAACAGTGTTTTATTAGTGATATCTATTTTGGACCTAATTTTATGATCCTCTTCGTGGGTTGAGTTTTGGGCTAATTGTTTTTTCTTTTAGGTCCTGGGCTTTCAGCGTGTTGATGGTGACCTTTCATATATCTCCAGTGCAGCGAGGATCGCATGCTCAGGGGGCACTCCTGGTTTTCGAGAGGTGAAGTCTTTGGACAGGGATCCAGGAATTCAGGTGTTCACAACTTGTTCCGGAAGTGGTTGATATAGCTTTGCACCCGGGGTGCAATTATGCTGCTGCCCCTGGGTCATCCGGGAGCTCAGGACCTTATGTGTCCTGACATTCTAGTTGGGGGGGTTGGTGTCATTTCCTGAGTTGGTCGTTTTGGTCATACGGGGGAAGGGTTAGTTATACTATACGATGGTTTAGTACAATGGGTGGTAGTCCGGTGCCGTTATCGGGAAGATGCAGCGATATAGTGTACTGGTTACAGTTTTCTGAATCAACAACCCCTATCTAATTGGTTATAACCTGTATTATTATTACCTTCCGGAAGTACATACAGGCCCCGCTGGAAGTCTTTTTGTGGACTTATCATCTCCACCTCTGCAGTCAGAGAGTTCCTTAGTTAGCTCACTGTTCTTACAGTTGAGAATCCTCTTCTATGTTTGTTTATAAACCTTATTTCTTCCAGATCAGAGGAAGTTTCATGGTTAGTCTTTGTCCTGGGGATAAATAGATGGGGGAGTTGTCTTTGGATGTTTTTTTGTTATTATTGGCAATAAAAGTAAAAAACAAAAACAAAAAAAAACATAGTTATTAGACCTCCTCAATTTTTCTAAAGTGAATAACCTTAATTTTGATAATCTTTCAGGGTACTGTAGTTGCCCCATTCCAGTTATTACTTTAGTTGCCCTCTTCTGAACCCTCTCCAGCCCTGCTATGTCGGCCTTGTTCACGAGGGCACAGAACTGTACACAGTCCTCCATGTGTGGTCTGATGTGTAAGGTGGTAGGGCTATGTTCTCATCACAGGCATCTAGGCCTCCCGTTTGTCATGTGACCCATTATCTTATTGGCTTTGGTTTGATAAGGGGAACCGTTGGCATCTTCCGCTTGGATGTTAGTTGGGGCAATTCTTTTCGGCTTGTTGTAAGGGTTTCAACAGACTCGGCTCTGCTGGGTGGTGGTCAGAGCCCCGTTTGGAGAACGGGTCTCCTTCGTGGCGGCATTTGAGTTCAGCAGAGATATGGTGGTGACATATGGCGTACTTGCCCGCTGGGAGTCCAGCGGTTGGCACATCGCTCTGATGATTACGGTTTAACTTGCCCGCTGGGAGTCTGGTGTTTGGCATATCGCTCCCATATTTGGTTTATTAAGGTTTTCCGCTTTAATAAAGAAGCTGTGGCCGATCACCACCCAGCAATAAAAGTGATACAGTTGTCAGTGTTTTTGTTATGGGTCAAGGTTGGGTAAAGGGGCCAGAGGTGAGTAAATGGTGGTCCCCTTCCCCTTCTTCCCTAGAAACCAGCAGTCTGGTAAGCACCCGACTGTATAAGGAGGGCGATTTGGGACTGATGGTCCCCCCTCCCCTTTCCCCCCTTAGGGTTTTTAGGGAGCTGGCCCCATTACATTAGTGCTTAAGAAGGTGGTTGTTTAGGACCATTAAGGGTTAATGCACTGTGGAGCCTTCTTAGACAGGATGTGGGTGGTTCAGGGGATCCTGGAGATACATATACTCCCTCCCGATGCTGGCACTTCATCTTGCCAGTGGAAGCAGATTGGCCCTCCCTCCCTCCCTCTGTGGTGATCCTTGGGAGGCAGATCAGGGTTTGGGGTTATGTTTGGCTATAGAGACTTGGTTATTCTGTTTTGTTTTTTCTATTCTTAAGATTCCACGCTGGGTGTCCAGCATTTTGAACATTGCTCCGAGATTACAGCTTTGGAGAAAGAAGAATTATGGTCAAGTTTATGAAGTCACAGCTGGCGGCATTTGAGTTCAGCAGAGATATGGTGGTGGCATATGGCGTACTTGCTCGCTGGGAGTCCAGCGGTTGGCACATCGCTCTAATGATTACGGTTTAACTTGCCCGCTGGGAGTCCAGCGTTTGGCATATCGCTCCGATATTTGGTTTATTAAGGTTTGCCGCTTTAATAAAGAAGCTGTGGCCGATCACCACCCAGCAATAAAAGTGATACAGTTGTCAGTGTTTTTGTTATGGGTCAAGGTTGGGTAAAGGGGCCAGAGGTGAGTAAATGGTGGTCCCCTTCCCCTTCTTCCCTAGAAACCAGCAGTCTGGTAAGCACCCGACTGTATAAGGAGGGCGATTTGGGACTGATGGTCCCCCCTCCCCTTTCCCCCCTTAGGGTTTTTAGGGAGCTGGCCCCATTACATTAGTGCTTAAGAAGGTGGTTGTTTAGGACCATTAAGGGTTAATGCACTGTGGAGCCTTCTTAGACAGGATGTGGGTGGTTCAGGGGATCCTGGAGATACATATACTCCCTCCCGATGCTGGCACTTCATCTTGCCAGTGGAAGCAGATTGGCCCTCCCTCCCTCCCTCTGTGGTGATCCTTGGGAGGCAGATCAGGGTTTGGGGTTATGTTTGGCTATAGAGACTTGGTTATTCTGTTTTGTTTTTTCTATTCTTAAGATTCCACGCTGGGTGTCCAGCATTTTGAACATTGCTCCGAGATTACAGCTTTGGAGAAAGAAGAATTATGGTCAAGTTTATGAAGTCACAGCTGGCGGCATTTGAGTTCAGCAGAGATATGGTGGTGGCATATGGCGTACTTGCCCGCTGGGAGTCCAGCGGTTGGCACATCGCTCTAATGATTACGGTTTAACTTGCCCGCTGGGAGTCCAGCGTTTGGCATATCGCTCCGATATTTGGTTTATTAAGGTTTGCCGCTTTAATAAAGAAGCTGTGGCCGATCACCACCCAGCAATAAAAGTGATACAGTTGTCAGTGTTTTTGTTATGGGTCAAGGTTCGGTAAAGGGGCCAGAGGTGAGTAAATGGTGGTCCCCTTCCCCTTCTTCCCTAGATACCAACAGTCTGTGTTCGTTGTTGCGCTGTTTCGAGTACTCCACCAACATGGCCAGTGCTGATAACGCTGTTCTCAGCGTTACTATCCCACTTCTATGCCTCCTTGAAAAAATGCTGCTGGCGATGATGGAAGAGGATCTGGCACAGGAGGAGGAAGAGGGATCATTTCATAGGGTTTCCGGCCAGTCATTCACAAGTGGCTCCTGAGGGTGGGTTCCTGTACCCACAAACGCCAGGTACACAATTGTCCAGCCAGGGCACAGTTCTGGAGGATGAGGAGGTGGAGGATGAGGAGGAGGAGATGGAGGAGGAGGAACCATGTTCACAGCAGGGTGGCACTCAGACCAGCTCATGGCCATCACTGGTGCGTGGCTGGGGGGATACAGAGGACACAGACGATACACCTCCCACAGAGGACAGCTTTTCGTTGCCTCTGGGCAGCCTGGCACACATGAGTGATTACATGCTGCAATTTCTCTGCAACGACCGCCGAGTTGCCCACATTCTAACTTGTGCTGATTACTGGGTGGCCACGCTGCTGGATCCCCATTACGAGGACAACGTACCATCCTTAATTCCCTCACTGAAGTGTGATCGTAAGATGCGTGAGTACAAGCGCACGCTGGTAGACACGCTGCTGGTGGCATTCCCACCTGACAGCAGGGGCACATTGGAAGCACAAGGCGAAGGTAGAGCAGGAGGAAGCATTTCAACAACATGGTGGAGCAGTATGTGTGCACACGCCTACACGTACTGAATGACGGGTCTTGCCCCTTCAAATTCAGAGTCTCCAAATTGGGCACATAGCCTGAGCCTGCCCTTTACGCCTTGGAGGTGCTGGCCTGCCCTGCAGCAGTGTATTATCTGAACCGTGTGTTTAGTACGGCAGGGGGCATTATCACAGACAAGCGCAGCCGCCTGTCCTCAGCCAATATGGATAAGCTCACGTTCATTAAAATGAACCAGGCATGGATCCCACAGGACTTGTCTGTACCTTGTGCAGAATAGACATGTACACCGGCCTTAACCAGCCATTGTTATACTACAGGGCAATTTCTCATTCTTGTATTTTGGATATTTTACACTCTTTTGGAGTGTACCCTATTTAAAAAATTTAAAAATTTAAACCAAAAACCAGTGTTGGCTACCTCATCCTCCTCCACAGCCACTTCCGCCTACACCGCTACGTCCACCGCCTCCTCAAACTCCTACTCCATATGGACCTCCACTTCATAAATAAAGTTTTTTGTTGTTTTTTTTGTACGTATTTTATTTTATGTAATTTCACTAATTTGTCTGTTACATTTTCTGGTGAATTTCACCAATTTTTGGGTGTGATATACCACTGCTCTACCTAGTAGACAGATTTTAAAAAATCACTAATTTGTCTGTTACATTTTCAGGAGAAATTCACCAATTTTTGGGTGTGATATATCACTGCTATACCTAGTAGACACGTAAAAAAAAAATCACTAATTTGTCTTACATTTTCGGGTGAAATTCACCAATTTTTGGGTGTGATATACCATGGCTCTACCTAGTAGACTGTTTTTGGCACCATCCTGGAGGAGACACAGCATGGGTAATTGTTCTATGTCCTTGGATTGTATATGACATGTTTGCATTTGCACTTTATCCTCCAATATATCATACAGATGGACTGATTTATGGACATGTATCTGCTGTGTTTATCCTCCAGTGGTGTCGTCTTTTCTTTTCTCCTGCATCATACTCTTTTTTAATCATGTTTGTAAATATATGTAATTTTGCAATAAAGTAATAATACATCATAAGCTGCCTGGCAGTCTTTGTAGGTTCTGTATTGTGGTAGTTTGCCATAGGCTTATGCCAGCTAATTACTCTTTAAGAAACAATTCCCTGGTTGGGGTATATATTGTTTTTTTTTGTTTTCACTGCTATTCCTAGTAGACAGGTAAAAAAAAAATCACTAATTTGTCTGTTACATTTTCGGGTGAAATTCACCAATTTTTGGGTGTGATATACCACTGCTATACCTAGTAGACAGGTAAAAAAAAATAAAAAAAATAAAAAAAATTGTCTGTTACATTTTCAGGTGAAATTCACCAATTTTTGGGTGTGATATACCACTGCTATACCTAGTAGACAGGTAAAAAATAAAATAAAATTGTCTGTTACATTTTCAGGTGAAATTCACAAATTTTTGGGTGTGATATACCACTGCTATACCTAGTAGACAGATGTGAGGCCTACCCTGTATTTCTTTCATGTGAAATAACCAGTGCAACTCTGCATTTACACAGTTGGTTGCCAAAAAACACTGTACTATTGCCCCAGAGCAGTTTTGCGTACAACGCATTATTACCTATTTTCTAATTAAGCAGTGAAATACTGAATTTCTACAGTTGTTTGCAATAAACACTGGTTTTGGCCTGCATAGCAGTTCTGAGGCCTACCCTGTATTTCTTTCATGTGAACTAACCAGTGCAACTCTGCATTTACACAGATGGTTTCCAAAAAACACTATACTATTGCCCCAGAGCACTTTTGCGTATAACGCAGTATTACCTATTTGATAATTAAGCAGTGAAAAACTAAATTTCTACAGTTTGCAATAAACACTGGTTTTGGCCTATATAGTTGATCTGAGACCTACCCTGTATTTATTTCATGTGAAATAACAAGTGGAACGCCGCAATTACAGAGTTGGTTGCCAAAAAACACTGTACTATTGTCCCAGAGCACTTTTGCGTACAACGCAGTATTACCTATTTGATAATTAAGCAGTGAAAAACTGTATTTCTACAGTTGTTTGCAATAAACACTGGTTTTGGCCTACATAGCAGATGTGAGGCCTACCCTGTATTTCTTTCATGTGAACTAACCAGTGGAACTCTGCATTTATGCTGTTGGTTGGCAAAAAACACTCTACTATTGCCCCAGAGCACTTTTGCGTACAACGCAGTAATACCTATTTGATAATTAAGCAGTGAAAATCAGCATTTCTACAGTTGTTTGCAATAAACACTGGTTTTGGCCTATATAGCTGATCTAAAGGCCTACCCTGTATTTCTTTCATGTGAAGTAACCAGTGAAACTCTGCATTTACACAGTTTGTTGCCTAAAAACACTGTACTATTGCCCCAGAGCACTTTGGCGTACAACGCAGTATTACCTATGTTATGATTAAGCAGTGTAAAACTGCATTTCTACAGTTGTTTGCAATAAACACTGGTTTTGGCCTATATAGCTGTTCTGATGTGAAGTAACCAGTAAAACTCCGCATTTACACAGTTGGTTGCTAAAAAACACTGTACAGTCGTGGCCAAAAGTTTTGACAATTACATAAATATTGGAAATTGGAAAAGTTGCTGCTTAAGTTTTTATAATAGCAATTTGCATATACTCCAGATGATCAGACAAATTGCATAGTCCTTCTTTGCCATGAAAATTAACTTAATCCCAAAAAAACCTTTCCACTGCATTTCATTGCTGTCATTAAAGGACCTGATGAGATCATTTCAGTAATCGTCTTGTTAACTCAGGTGAGAATGTTGACGAGCACAAGGCTGGAGATCATTATGTCAGGCTGATTGGGTTAAAATGGCAGACTTGACATGTTAAAAGGAGGGTGATGCTTGAAATCATTGTTCTTCCATTGTTAACCATGGTGACCTGCAAAGAAACGCGTGCAGCCATCATTGCGTCGCATAAAAATGGCTTCACAGGCAAGGATATTGTGGCTACTAAGATTGCACCTCAATCAACAATTTATAGGATCATCAAGAACTTCAAGGAAAGAGGTTCAATTCTTGTTAAGAAGGCTTCAGGGTGTCCAAGAAAGTCCAGCAAGCGCCAGGATCGTCTCCTGAAGAGGATTCAGCTGCGGGATCGGAGTGCCACCAGTGCAGAGCTTGCTCAGGAATGGCAGCAGGCAGGTGTGAGCGCATCTGCACGCACAGTGAGGTGAAGACTTTTGGAAGATGGCCTGGTGTCAAGAAGGGCAGCAAAGAAGCCACTTCTCTCCAAAAAAACATCAGGGACAGATTGATCTTCTGCAGAAAGTATGGTGAATGGACTGCTGAGGACTGGGGCAAAGTCATATTCTCCGATGAAGCCTCTTTCCGATTGTTTGGGGCATCTGTAAAAAGGCTTGTCCGGGGAAGAAAAGGTGAGCTCTACCATCAGTCCTGTGTCATGCCAACAGTAAAGCATCTTGAGACCATTCATGTGTGGGGTTGCTTCTCATCCAAGGGAGTGGGCTCACTCACAATTTTGCCCAAAAACACAGCCATGAATAAAGAATGGTACCAAAACACCCTCCAACAGCAACTTCTTCCAACAATCCAACAACAGTTTGGTGAAGAACAATGCATTTTCCAGCACGATGGAGCACCGTGCCATAAGGCAAAAGTGATAACTAAGTGGCTCGGGGACCAAAACGTTGACATTTTGGGTCCATGGCCTGGAAACTCCCCAGATCTTAATCCCATTGAGAACTTGTGGTCAATCCTCAAGAGACGGGTGGACAAACAAAAACCCACTAATTCTGACAAACTCCAAGAAGTGATTATGAAAGAATGGGTTGCTATCAGTCAGGAATTGGCCCAGAAGTTGATTGAGAGCATGCCCAGTCGAATTGCAGAGGTCCTGAAAAAAAAGGGCCAACACTGCAAATACTGACTCTTTGCATAAATGTCATGTAATTGTCGATAAAAGCCTTTGAAATGTATGAAGTGCGTGTAATTATATTTCATTACATCACAGAAACAACTGAAACAAAGATCTAAAAGCAGTTTAGCAGCAAACTTTGTGAAAACTAATATTTGTGTCATTCTCAAAACTTTTGGCCACGACTGTACTATTGCCCCAGAGCACTTTTGCGTACAACGCAGTATTACCTATTTAAAAATTAAGCAGTGAAAAACTGCATTTATACAGTTGTTTGCAATAAACACTGGTTTTGGCCTATATAGCAGATGTGAGGCCTACCCTGTATTTCTCTCATGTGAAGTAACTAGTAGAACTCCGCATTTACACAGTTGGTTGCAAAAAAAAAACTGTACTATTGCCTAGAGCACTTTTGCGTACAACGCAGTATTACCTATTTTATAATTAAGCAGTGAAAAACTGCATTTCTGCAGGTGTTTGCAATAAACACTGATTTTGGCCTATATAGCAGATGTGAGGCCTACCCTGTATTTCTTTCATGTGAAGTAACCAGTGGAACTCCACATTTACACAGTTGGTTGCCAAAAAACACTGTACTATCACCCCAGAGCACTTTTGCGTACAACGCAGTATTACCAATTTTATAATTAAGCAGTTAAAAACTGCATTTCTACAGTTGTTTGCAATAAACACTGTTTTTTGGCCTATAAAGCAGATGTGAGGCCTACCCTGTATTTCTTTCATGTGAAGTAACCAGTGCAACTCTGCATTTACACAGATGGTTTCCAAAAAACACTATACTATTGTCCCAGAGCACTTTTGCGTACAACGCAGTATTACCTATTTGATAATTAAGCAGTGAAAAACTAAATTTTTACAGTTTGCAATAAACACTGGTTTTGGCCTATATAGTTGATCTGAGGCCTAACGTGTATTTCTTTCATGTGAAGTAACTAGTAGAACGCCACATTTACAGAGTTGGTTGCCAAAAAACACTGTACTATTGCCCCAGAGCACTTTTGCGTACAACGCAGTATTACCTATTTGATAATTAAGCAGTGAAATACTGAATTTTTACAGTTGTTTGCAATAAACACTGGTTTCGGCCTATATAGCTGATCTGAGGCCTACCCTGTATTTCTTTCACGTGAAGTAACAAGTGGAACTCCGCATTTACAGAGTTGGTTGCCAAAAAATACTGTACTATTGCCCCAGAGCACTTTTGCGTACAACGCAGTATTATCTATTTGATAATTAAGCAGTGAAAAACTCAATTTCTACAGTTGTTTGCAATAAACACTGGTTTTGGCCTATATAGCAGATGTGAGGCCTACCCTGTATTTATTTCATGTGAAGTAACCAGTGAAACTCCGCATTTACACAGTTGGTTGCCAAAAAAAGCTGTACTATTGCCCCAGAGCACTTTTGCGTACAACGCAGTAATACCTATTTGATAATTAAGCAGTGAAAATCAGCATTTCTACAGTTGTTTGCAATAAACACTGGTTTTGGCCTATATAGCTGATCTAAGGCCTACCTTGTATTTTTTTCATGTGAAGTAACCAGTGAAACTCCGCATTTACACAGTTCGTTGACTGAAAACACTGTACTATTGCCCCAGAGCACTTTTGCGTACAACGCAGTATTACGTATTTTATTATTAAGCAGTGCAAAACTGCATTTCTACAGTTGTTTGCAATAAACATGGGTTTTGGCCTATATAGCTGTTCTGAGGCCTACCCTGTATTTCTTTCATGTGAAGTAACCAGTGAAACTCCGCATTTACACAGTTGGTTGCCAAAAAACACTGTACTATTGCCCCAGAGCACTTTTGCGTACAACGCAGTATTACCTATATAAAAATTAAGCAGTGAAAAACTGCATTTCTACAGGTGTTTGCAATAAACACTGATTTTGGCCTATATAGCAGATGTGAGGCCTACCCTGTATTTCTTTCATGTGAAGTAACCAGTGGAAATCCACATTTACACAGTTGGTTGCCAAAAAACACTGTACTATCACCCCAGAGCCCTTTTGCGTACAACGCAGTATTACCTATTTTATAATTCAGCAGTGAAAAACTGCATTTCTACAGTTGTTTGCAATAAACACTGGTTTCGGCCTACATAGCAGATCTGAGGCCTACCGTGTATTTCTTTCATGTGAAGTAACCAGTGGAACTCTGCATTTACACAGTTGGTTGACAAAAAACACTGTACTATTGCCCCAGAGCACTTTTGCGTACAACGCAGTATTACCTATTTTATAATTAAGCAGTGAAATACGGCATTTCTACAGTTGTTTGCAATAAACACTAGTTTTTGGCCTACATAGCAGATCTGAGGCCTACCCTGTATTTCTTTCATGTGAAGTAACCAGTGAAACTCCACATTTACACAGTTGGCTGCCAAAAAAACACTGTACTATTGCCCCAGAGCACTTTTGCGTACAAACGCAGTATTACCTATTTGATAATTAAGCAGTGAAAAACTGAATTTCTACAGTTTGCAATAAACACTGGTTTTGGCCTATATAGCTGATCTGAGGCCTACCTTGCATTTCTTTCATGTGAAGTAACCAGTGAAACTCCACATTTACACAGTTGGCTGCCAAAAAACACTGTACTATTGCCCCAGAGCAGTTTTGCGTACAACGCAGCATTAGCTATTTTAGAATTTACCTGTGAAATACTGCATTTCTACAGTTGTTTGCAATAAACACTGGTTTTGTGCTAGATAAACCGTTATCTTCTGTAGTTAAATTGTTGGTTTTAAAATTCAATTTTTTGGTGATAGTGAAGTAATTGTATTCAATTGCTCTGTTACACTGTTGTGTGACCTAAAGAAATGTAATCTGTTTATGAGACGGGCACTGCCTTACAGTTAAGGAAATTAATTGTTGACTATTGGCAGTTTAATTGACACCTGGTGGGTGAACGCAAATAATGAGGAGAACATCAATTAAGGGACGTGGACATAACACTGCAGGTTCTGGCGCATAGTCGCACCTGAGGAAGGTGTTTCACTTGGACGTGTAGCTGGCGCAGAACCGCCACGTCCTCTACCTGCAACAGGAGCTCCACCTAGACCCCACATGGAATGAAGGTCATGCCAGTGACTTTCATAGTTCGGAGGAAGAGGCAGTGGTCGCACCAAGCCAACAGCACAGCAAAAGAGGGAGCAGGGTGCAAAAGCAGAGCTGCCGTCTCGAAGACAGTACGCCTGCTACTGCCCACCGCACCCAGGGACCGAGCACACCAAAGCCAGCTCCAAGGAGTTCCCTAGCATGGCAGTTCTTCACACAATGTGCTGACGACAAGACCCGAGTGGTTTGCACGCTGTGCCATCAGAGCCTGAAGTGAGTCAATAACATTCTGGACCTGGGCAAAACCTGCATGAACAGGCATCTACATGCGAAACACAAGCTGCAGTGGAGTAAGCACCTTAAAAACCAAGAAAGGGCTCAGGCCCCTCCTGCTCCCTCTTCTGCTGCTGTCTCGGCCTCTTCCTCCAGCTCTGGAGTAACATTGTCACCTGCCTCCCAGCAAACAGAGGATATGCCACCAACACCACCACCTCCGTCACCATGTCACATGGAAGCGTTCAGCTCTCCATCTCCCAAACCCTGGTGAGAAAGTGGAAGTACCCACCCTTGATCCCTGGCCCTGAATGCCAGCATTTCTAAACTACTGGCCTTTGAAATGCTGTCATTCCGTCTGGTGGAGACGGACTGTTTCAGACCGCTGATTATGGTTGCTGTCCCACAGTACGTCGCTCCCAGCAGCCACTACTTCTCCAGGCGAGCCGTCCCTTCCCATCACAACCAAGTGGCGGATAAAATCAAGTGTGCACTGCGCAACGCCATCTGTGGCAAGGTCCACCTAACCACAGATACGTGGACCAGTAAGCACAGGCAGGGACGCTATAACTCCCTAACTGCACACTGGGTAAATGTAGTGGCGGCTGGGCCCCAGATGGATAGCGGTTTGGCGCATGTCCTTCCACCACCAAGGATCGAAAGGCATTATTCTTTGCCTCCTGTTGCCTCCTCCTACTCGGATTTCTCCTCCTCTTCTACCACCTCCTCATCCGGTCAGCGAAAGACCTTCACCACCTACTTCCTCACAGCCAGAGGTAAAGGTCAGTAGGTGGTTCTAAAACTTATGTGTTTGGGGGGAAAAAACCCACACCGTGCCAGTGGTTGCTGCCAGTGAGCCTTAAAGGGAGTCTGTCATCACAGTTTCACCTTTTTAACCCTTCCCATAGCTTTCCAGCAGCATTACAGTTGATAAAAACGTTACCTTTATAAGCAATCGTGGACTTAAAAAACTGGCAAAAATCATCTTAGTAGGATATGCAAATGAGGACTCGCAAGTGCCCAGGGGCGGCGTCAACCTCGTAGGTAAACAGGCAGCCCTGCCTTATCGTCGCTTCCCCCCGCCCAGTCTTTCCCTCTGCCCGCCCATCCTTTCCCTCTGCCCTCCCATCTTCTTACTTCTTCTCTTGCCATTAGCCGGCGCATGCGCATTAATTACTGTAATGACGCACCAGGAATGGACATCGCAGTGCGCATGCGCCGGCCGACGGACTCAGCGCGCAGGCGCGGGATCTCGGCGAGAAAAGAAGTAAGAAGATGGGCAGGCAGAGGGAAAGACTGGGCGGAGGGAAGCGACGATAAGGCAGAGCTGCTTGGGCACCTACGAGGTTGACACCGCCCCTGGGCACTTGCGAGCCCTCATTTGCATATCCTACTAAGATGATTTTTGCCAGTTTTATAAGTCCACGATTGCTTATAAAGGTAACATTTTTATCAACTGTAATGCTGCTAGAAAGTTATGGGAAGGGTTAAAAAGGTGAAACTGTGATGACAGACTCCCTTTAAGCCCGGCCTGATGGTGTGCGATAATGGGCAGAATATCGTTGCAGCTCTGCAGAAATTCATTAACAACTACCCCGACATGTCAGAGCTGCTGCATAAAGTGTGGGTCGTCTGTGCGCGCTTTCGGCATTCTCATCCTGCTGCTGCTCGCCTGTCAGCGTAACTTCAGCCTTCCCGCTCCCCGCCTCATATGCAACGTGCCCACCAGGTGAACTCCACCTAGCATATGCTAGAGAGACTGCGCAAGCAGCAGCAGGCGATAGTGGAGTTTCAGCTGCAGCACGCACGGGTCAGTCGGCTGCAGAACAGCACCACTTCACCACCAATGAGTGGGCCTCCATGCGAGACCTGTGTGCCATGTTGCGCTGTTTCGAGTACTCCACCAACATGGCCACAATACCACTTCTATGTCTCCTTGAAAAAACACTTAGGGCGATAATCGAAGAGGATGTGGCACAGGAGGAGGAGGAGGGGTAATTTCAAAGGGTTTCAGGCCAATCATTTAGAAGTGGCTCAGAGGGTGGGTGTAATGACCGACGTAACGCACAGGGAGGAAAAAAGGGAAAGCCCTGCCCAAGGGAGAGGGAAAGGTGGTGACCCCTAACTCACCTTGCGGCTGGCACCTGACTGCCCTGACGTCCCTAGACGGGTTCCTCACCCGTGCGGCGATCACGTGCCTAAACCCTGGCTTTCCCTAAAATGAGCCCTAGATAGTAAACGGGCCGGTGGGATCGCTAGTCCGCACCACTATCACTAAGAGGGAAACACCAGGGAGAGGACAGACAAAACAGACAAACACATACACCCAGGTGGGCGACCACAATAAACCACAAAGGTCCAACAGGGATCCGGAGGGTAGCGTTCTGGACCAACTACCAGAGAACGCAGCAACACAGCTCCAGAAGGTCAGAATAGATGTCCAGGCAGGAAGCTCTATCTCTGGCAACCAGAGAAGTGTGAGAGAGGAATATAAGGAGATTTGGGAGTGCTGGACAAGGAACAGCTGAGGAGAAGGAGCTACGGATCCCTGAGTGAGCCAAAAGGGTTTGCAAAGCAAACCCAGAAAGCTACCATAAGGAAAACAGCCCTATCTTAAATAGAGCGTGCAGCCAACCGCTGCGACTTCCTGACCCCGGGTATAACGGAGTCAGGCGTGGTTCTCGATACCCTCATGACAGTACCCCCCTCTCTATGAGGGGCCTCCGGACACTCAGGACCAGGTCTCTCAGGATGAGAGGCATGAAAAACCCGAACTAGCCTGTCGGCGTTTACCTCAGACGCAGGAACCCACATTCTTTCCTCGGGACCATAACCTCTCCAATGCACCAGATATTGAAGAGAGCGGCGGACCCGACGAGAATTAACAATTTTGGATATCTGAAATTCTAGACAGGAGGGGGTGGCAGCGGTGACGGTTCTAGAGGTGGAACATATTTTTTGAGTAACGATTTATGAAAAACATTATGAATTTTAAAAGTCTGAGGTAACTCCAGGCGAAAAGCCACGGGGTTGATGATGGCTACAATTTTGTAAGGGCCAATAAACCTAGGACCCAGTTTCCAAGAGGGAACCTTCAATTTAATATTCCTAGTAGACAACCACACATAGTCATTCACTCCTAGGTCCGGACCTGGCGACCGTCTCTTATCAGCCATGCATTTGTATTTACCTCCCATATTTTTCAAGTTAGCTTGCACCTTCTGCCATACCGATGAAAGAGATGACGAAAACCGTTCCTCTTCGGGAACCCCAGAAGACCCCCCCTCTTTGAAAGTACAGAATTGGGGATGAAAACCATATGCACCAAGAAATGGTAACTTGCCAGTGGATTCCTGACGACGATTATTTATGGCAAACTCAGCTAAGGGTAAATATGATGACCACAACTCTTGATTTTCAGACACAAAACATCTTAGATATGTCTCAAGGTTTTGGTTGGTACGCTCAGTCTGTCCATTCGACTGAGGATGGAAAGCTGAGGAAAAGGACAAGTGTACCTCCAAACGGGAACAAAAAGCTTTCCAAAATTTAGAAATAAACTGGGTACCCCGATCCGAAACAACATCGGAGGGGACCCCGTGAAGCTTCACGATTTCACTGACGAATACCTGAGCAAGAGTCTTAGCATTAGGTAGTGCGGGTAACGCAATGAAGTGTACCATTTTGCTAAACCTGTCCACTACTACCAAAATAACTGTTTTACCCGCAGACAAAGGTAAGTCAGTAATAAAAACCATTGACAGATGTGTCCACGGTCTATTGGGAATGACGAGTGGTAATAGAGACCCTGCAGGACGTGTATGTGAAACTTTTGCGCGCGCACAGGTAGAACAAGAAGACACAAAATCCAATACATCCTGACGCAACCTTGGCCACCAAAAACTACGAGACAATAGCTCCAAGGTTGCTTTACTACCCGGTGCCCAGCAAGTGCCGAATTATGATGTTCCTTTAATAATTCAAAACGTAGGTTCAACGGTACAAACAATTTCTCTGAGGGGCAAGAGACCGGGGCGTCCCCCTGGGCCTCTAACACCTTCCCCTCCAAAACAGAGTGTACCGCAGAAACAACCACTCCTCTTTGAAGAATGGGCACCGGATCACTCACATTACCTCCTCCAGGGAAGCAACGAGATAGTGCATCAGCCTTGGTGTTCTTTGCCCCAGGACGATAGGTAATCGCAAAGTTAAACCTGGTAAAAAAATAGCGACCACCTAGCCTGTCTAGGGGTGAGACGCTTAGCTGATTCGAGGTACAGAAGATTTTTGTGGTCCGTAATTACAGTGACGGGGTGGACTGCCCCCTCTAAGAAGTGACGACACTCCTCAAACGCAAGTTTAATAGCTAATAGTTCCCTATTGCCAATATCGTAGTTCTTTTCTGCTGCAGATAGTTTTTTTTAGAAAAGAAAGCACAAGGACGCCATTTGCCAGGAGACGGACCCTTAGACAGCACCGCCCCCACTCCCACCTCTGACGCATCGACTTCAACAATAAAAGGCTGGGAGACATCAGGTTGGATTAGTACCGGTGCTGAGGTAAACCTCTCTTTTAGAGAGGAAAAAGCAACTTTAGCGGCGTCAGACCATTTAGAAAAATCAGTCCCCTTCCTAGTCATGTTAGTAAGCGGTTTTACAATAAGTGAATAATTTTTAATGAATTTCCTATAGAAATTCGCGAAGCCCAAGAACCGTTGTAGTGCTTTAAGGTTCTCAGGAAGATCCCAATCTAAAATTGCCTGGACCTTCCTAGGATCCATACGGAAACCTGAAGCAGATAAAAAATAACCTAGGAATTGTATCTCCTGAACGCGAAGACACATTTTTCAATTTTAGCATATAATTCATTCGTCCGTAGGACCTGCAGTACTTGTCTGACATGCACCTCATGTGTTCTCAGATCAGACGAATAAATTAAAATATCATCTAGGTAAATTACCACAAACCTGCCGATTAGATGACTAAAAATGTCATTAACGAAATGTTGAAAGATGGCAGGAGCATTGGTCAGACCGAAAGGCATAACTAGATTTTCATAATGCCCCTAAGGGGTGTTAAACTCTGTCTTCCACTCATCCCCCTCCTTAATACGAATCAGATTGTAGGCCTCCCTAAGATCAAGTTTGGAGAACCACCTAGCACCCGCAATCTGGTTAAACAGGTCAGGAATGAGAGGAAGAGAGTATGGGTCTGGGATGGTTATCCGATTTAATTCGCGAAAATCTAAGCAAGGACGCAGGCCCCCATCTTTCTTTTTAACGAAGAAAAACCCTGCAGCCACGGGTGAAGAAGAGGGTCTGACGTGTCCCTTAGCCAAGCTCTCGGAGATATAATCTTTCATGGCTTGTCTCTCTGGACTCGAAAGATTATATAACCTGGTCTTGGGTAATTTTGCGCCGGGAATAAGGTTAACCGGGCAATCATAAGGACGATGAGGTGGTAACTTCTGACAACCCTTTTCAGAAAAAACATCCTCAAAATCCGAAATAAATGTAGGTAGGGTAGTTATGGAAGCGACTAAGCAATTGCTATTTAAGCAATTTTCTCTGCACTGCTCATTCCACTCCAATATCTCCCTGGCCTGCCAATCCACTACTGGATTGTGCGCTACCAACCAGAAAAGCCCCTCCAGAACATAACCTGAAAGCATCTCGTTATGGTGGTCTCCTACCCGAAGGTGTAAATTATGAACAATGTGGGTGAGGTTTCTCTGAGACAGGGGAGCAGAATCAATAGCGAATATGGGAATGGGTCTCTGTAACGTACAGAGAGACAAACCCAAAGTGCGGGCAAAATGGGCATCTATCAAATTTACCCCTGCTCCACTGTCTAGAAAGAAAGAAATAGTCTCTGTCTTATCACCAAAAATAATAACCGCTGGCAACACAAATTGCGATGTACGTATGGAGGAAACGTATACCCCCCGGCTGACATCCTCCACACAGCCTGGGGTTAGTAGTTTTTCCAACAGTCTTTTGTTTCTGAGGAAAGAAGGACAGACATTAATGAAATGACCCCTCTCCCCACAAAAAAAACAAACCCCACGCCTACGGCGAGCCTCAGGAGGACAGACCTGACGAGTAGTTCCTCCTAGCTGCATAGGCTCGTCTAAGTCCGTACAGACTAACTGCTGCTTGGGAGGGGTTACCAATTGCTCCGGTTTTTTAAACCTGTCCCTAAGGCGTCTCTCTATACGGATAGAAAGGGACATAACCGCATCAAGGGAAAAGGGGGTCTCATATAATGCAAGCGCATCCTTAACCCTTTCGGATAACCCAGAGCAGAACTGACTCCTGAGAGCCGGGTCGTTCCATTGGGTATCCGTAGCCCACCTACGGAATTCAGAGCAATACTCCTGTACCGGCTGCTCTCCTTGTAAGAGTCTCCGTAATCTTGATTCAGCCAGTGCGACTCGGTCAGGGTCGTCATATATGAGACCCAAGGCCCCGAAAAACTCATCCACTGACCGAAGAGCCTGGGAATCAGTAGGTAAAGAGAACGCCCAGGACTGCGGGTCCCCCTGCAGCAGGGAAATAACAACCCCCACCCGCTGTTCTTCATTACCTGAGGAGTAAGGGCGCAGTTTAAAATATAACTTACAGGCCTCACGGAATGTCAAAAACTTGTCCCTTCCCCCAGAAAATCTGTCAGGGAGAGGGACCTTGGGTTCCGCAACAACCTGGTTACCAGTAGCAACCGCTGGGCTTGCGGTCAGTTGCAATCGCTGCTGTTGCTGGAGGACCGACGCCTTCAATCCTGCCACCTCCAAAGACAGGCCATGAAATTGTTTGGACAGAGCAGCAATTTGATCCATACTGGATTCTAAGTAGGTAAAAATGTATTTTTATTTTTTTTATATATTTTTTTTTACCTACACAAAATAAGGGCCAGAGATAATGTAAAGACCGACGTAACGCACAGGGAGGAAAAAAGGGAAAGCCCTGCCCAAGGGAGAGGGAAAGGTGGTGACCCTAACTCACCTTGCGGCTGGCACCTGACTGCCCTGACGTCCCTAGACGGGTTCCTCACCCGTGCGGCGATCACGTGCCTAAACCTTGGCTTTCCCTAAAATGAGCCCTAGATAGTGAACGGGCCGGTGGGATCGCTAGTCCGCACCACTATCACTAAGAGGGAAACACCAGGGAAATTTGTCTGTTACATTGTTGGGTTACATTAACCCACTTTTGGCTGTGATAGACCCCTGCTCTACCTAGTAGACAGGTTAATAAATTTCACTAATTTTTCTGTTACATTCTTGGGTGACATTTTGAATTTTTACTGTGAATAAACCCCTTTTCTGCATAGGTGACAGGGACCGAAATTTTCTAAAAATCATCTGTTCCATTGGTGGGTGACATTAACCTATTTCTTGCGATAAAAAACCCCTGCGATACCAAGCACAGACACTTTACAATGTACGGCGCTGTGTTCCATAAGCACGGAGAAGGCTGTGGTGCTCACAGGAGCACTAGTGCCTTCATAAGCAGCTGATTGGGGGGGGGGGTCCCGGTGACGTGGACTTAAATTTCTAAAATTCGTCTTTAATTGGCCCTTTCATTCGACCCTTCTGCTTCAATTGCTTCTCCCACATTTCAGCTCGATCATATTGCAGCCATTATCCTGCCTTGGATGTGGTCTCTCTTTCTCACGCTCCCTCTCCGGCGTGGAACCCTGATTCGCCGATAACCGTGATCAACATTGTAGGCGCAGATATGAACATCGAAAGTTGATAGAGAAGCAGGGGCGTAACTAGAAGTGACTGGGCCCCACAGCAAATATTTGTAAGGGCCCCCCAGCGCGCTTCGCACCTCCCTCCTCCTGTGTAAACCCCACTCCTTTGGCACAGTGTAGCGGTATACTGTATATTGTGTGGCACAGTGGATGCTATATGTGTATAACATAAACATATTTCATATGAAAACTTACAGTTACTTGACCCTTGGGGATCTCGGACACCACTTCAACACTTGGCCGGGGGCTCGGCGGAGCTGATGTTGTGCTTTATCCTAATGAGAAAGATTTCATAATAAGGATTTGGAGAAGGGGCAGAGGGATAGCAGAGCAGGGGGAGGCTGGTGCTGCTACTAGGGGGTCATACCATGGGGGAGTAATAAAGCCCACTATAATGCCCCCCCCAGTAGTAATAATTCTCCTTATAATGTGACAGTGCAAAAATACCCCCTTGTAATGCCCCCAGTTGAGCTAATGTCCCCATACTGCCCCCATAATGTCCCAGTATAAAATACCCCTATATAGTGCCCCCAGTAAATTCCCCCATAGTGCTTCTCTCCCCCCTTCCTGCTAGTGCCCCCCATAATGTACCAGTATAAAATGCCCCATATATAGTGCCCCAGTAGATGCCCCTCAGTGTCCGGCCTCTGATAGGCTGCCGGCCTAGTGTCCCCCATAATGCCCCCCAATAATGTGCCAGTAAGTGTCCCCATAGATGCCCCCCCATCATGTGCCAGTATCAAGTGCCTCTCTCCTCCCCCCCACATGTCCCAGTATCATAGTGCCATCTCCCCCCCCAAATGTGCCAGTATCAAGTGCCTCTCTCCTTCCCACCCCCCATGTGCCAGTATCATAGTGCCAAACCCCCCATGTGCCAGTATCAAGTGCCTTTCTCTTCCCCCCCATGTCCCAGTATCATAGTGCCATCTCCCCCCCCAAAAAAGTGCCAGTATCAAGTGCCTCTCTCCCCCCCATGTGCCAGTATCATAGTGCCAAACCTACCCATGTGCCAGTATCAAGTGCCAACCCCCCCTCCCCCCACATGCCAGTATCAAGTGCCTCTCTCCTCCCCCCATGTCCCAGTATCATAGTGCCACCCCCCCCACAAAAAAAGTGCCAGTATCAAGTGCCTCTCTCCCTCCTCCCCTCATGTGCCAGTATCAGGTGCCAACCCCTCTCCCCCCCTATGTGCCAGTATCAGGTGCCTCTCTCCCCCCCAGGTGCCAGTATCAGGTGCCAACTCCCCTCCCCCAGGTGCCAGTATCAGGTGCCTCTCTCCCCCCCATGTGCCAATCTCAGGTGCCAACCCCCCATCCCCCCCCAGGTGTCAGTATCAAGTGCCTCTCTCCTCCCCCCCATGTCCCAGTATCATAGTGCCATCTCCCCCCCCACAAAAAAAGTGCCAGTATCAAGTGCCTCTCTCCCTCCCCCCATGTGCCAGTATCAGGTGCCTCTCTCCCCCCCATGTGCCAGTATCAGGTGCCAACCCCCCCTCCCCCCCAGGTGCCAGTATCAGGTGCCAACCCCTCTCCTCCCCATGTGCCAGTATCAGGTGCCTCCCCCCCCCCCATGTGCCAGTATCAGGTGCCAACCCCCCCCAGGTGCCAGTATCAGGTGCCAACCCCCCCAGGTGCCAGTATCAGGTGCCAACCCCCCTCCCCCCATGTGCCAGTATCAAGTGCCCCCCGCTCCCCCATGGCAGTAACAGTCGGGTATTAAAAAAATAAATAAACACTTCTACTTACCTCCATGTCAGCGATGCGATGCAGCCTCTTCCTGTATTGTGTCCTGCCCTGTATGTCCATATATGGAGTCAGTGCTTGTATTTCAGAAAAGTTTCCGCTGGGATTCAAACCCACGACCTTCTGTATCGGAGGCAAAGCACCTAACCACAAGACCATAAGAGCTGCCTTGCTGCTGACTGAAAAAATATGAGACTTCTACTGTTATAGCTGGCTAAGTGTACATCTATACACATGACAGCTGCTCATATATAGAGATATAGCAGAGCTGAGTGTGCTGGGACAGCTGTCATATAGAGATATAGCAGTGCTGGGTGTGTTGGGGCAGCTGTCATGTGTATAGATGTACACTTAGCCAGCTATAACAGTAGAAGTCTCATATTTTTTCAATCAGTTTTGCTTTGCCTCTGATACACTGATACATTGGAGGTTGTGGGTTCGAATCCCAGACACATCAGGAGACTTTAGGATACAGTAAGATTAGATCACATTAGCGAGGGGGCCTGGTCAGCCGCTGCTGCTGTGAAGGGGCCCTGAACATTAAGACAAGAATCGATATTTAACTAACTTGAAAATAAACTGTTACACACGCTGCCGCGCCGCCGGGCCCCGAAGCAGCTGCTTCCCCGGTAGTTACGCCGCTGTCTGTGTGTGTTGATAAAAAATAAAAAAAACTGAATGCGGTCCAGACGGGCCCCCAGTGGCGTAGGGCCCCATAGCCGTTGCTATGGCGATCCCTACGCCACTGTAGAGAAGATATCCAAATGGATGGTGGACATCACGGGGGCACCACTGCATAGGTGACAGGAACATAAATTTCCAAAAATCGTCTGTTACATTGTCAGGTGACATTTTACCAATTTTGATGGATTGAAACCCCTGCTCTGCATTGGTGACAGGGAATAAATTTAAAAAATTCTTCTTGAATTGATGCGCGCCACCTCCTTTCAATCAATGCTTAAACTTTAACAAGTTGTCCTACATTTGTGCTTCAATAGTTTGTCCCACATTTCCACTCTATCATATTTAATTTGAAACAATTAACCTCCCTTGGATGTGGTCTCCCTTCCTCACGCTCCTTCTCCGGCGTGGAACCCTGATTCGCCGATAACCGTGATCAACATGGTAGGTGCAGAAAAGAACATCAAAAGTTGATAGAGAAGATATCCAAATGGATGGTGGACGTCACGGGGGCACCTCTGCATAGGTGACAGGTGTGGGGTTTGAGGTCAGTCTATCTTGTGTCCTGCTGGGTGTAGCCCCTTGTTGCTGACCCAGGGGTTTTGCCATCTGCCCTTATTTGTTGTGTAGCCTGGTAATGCTTTGTTATTGTTACCTGTTCTATGATGGTGTTGTTGCTTTGTCTGTTCTTTTGTACTTGTCCTGTGATGATGATGTTGATGTTGTTATCCTTGTCCATGCCTTGCCTGTTCTGTTCCTGTTCTGTGTCTGGGTCCACTCTGTTCCATGTTTAGCCTAGCAGTGCTCTAACTGCATCTGATAGCTAGGCAGTACTAAACTGCATCTAATCCTGCCTATTCCATATCCAGCCTGGCAGTGCCTACTGCTTCTGATCTAGTCTGTTCCTTTTCTGTCCTGTAGTGCCTTACTGCCTCTGTTCCTGTGTTTGTCCTGCCTTCGTGAGAGGGCCCCTGGGTTCTTCGTAGGGAGGATCTCTTGTCTGTGTGCAGCTATGACTGAGACCACCATGCTTCTGTTCCACATGGGGTCCAGGCATCTGCTTCTGTGCTGGTTCCAGTTTGTTTTGTCGTCTGATCCATGTCCTGTGTTTGGTTGGGTTACAGTCCTGTTGTCTTTGCTGTACTGCAGGTAGGGGCCAGGTGTACTGGGACCTTCCTGGAGGTGTGACCAGTGAGCCCTTGACCCAGTTCATCCCCACCACCAGGGGCTCTGTGAAGAATGGGGATCACTGGCTCTCCGCTTTTTGGGTTTTGCTTCTGGTTTGCCGATGCACTTGGTTCTGTGGTAGTGCTACCACTATTGCTTTACCTACTGTACTGTCATGTTATTTTATTACATTTGTAATAAAGTACTCTGTTGGTCCCTGGTCTGAATCTTGCCTGTGTCCTGTTTGCAAGACGTCCCGGAGGTCTGCCTTTGGGCCTCCGGCACGTGACAGATGGGTTCAGGTCCCACCTACACCTAGAATGGAGCTCTAAAAGTTGTGGAGAGCACACTGTGCATGCGCAGCTGCCCTTCATTAATTTCTACAGGACCGCCGAAAATAGCATAGCCACCTATTTCCATCTGTTATTTCTGTCGGCCTCACAGAAATTAATGGGAGCGGTGGCCGAGCAAAGAGGGAAGAGCCCTTGGTGGGGGCCGGACCCGTGGAATCCACCTTCCCCACTCCATTTTCGGTGTAGGTGCAGGTCCAAGATGTGGGACCCGCACCTATCAGACAATGGGGACAAATCCTAGCGATATGCCCCCATTGTTTCAGATAGGAATACCCCTTTAAGAAATTTATTATTTGTACCTTTAAGTGATGCAGTGGGATCACCCATGCTCATAATCTCCTGGATATTATTGAACCACATATACATCAAGGGCCAAGAGGTTTGTCTACATAAAGCTGGGACACAGGCTGTTCCTGCCTTACACTGACCATGTGGCACATTGCAAAATGATTGTATGTAGACATAGAAATATCACAGAGATTTAACTGGCATAAGACAGGTGATCTTCCTAGAGTATGATTAGTTAATTTGGACTTAAAGGGGTATTCCAGTTGTTAAAAGTTATCCCCTATCCACAGAATAGGGGATATTTATTAGATCCATGGGGGACCTACCACAAGAACCAACTGTGAAAAATCTATGGAACTCCAAATATTTTTTTAATGCTTTATTATACAGTATAATGTAATTCATAGCCAGATGAGCATACAAAGTTTTCATGGCCACTTATTGATTCCCAAATATTTTGTTCATGTGTGACCTTTGTCAACAGTTATCTAGAGAAAAATAAGGTACCCCTTCTCATAATTGGTAGGAGTCCCATCAGTAGGATCCCCATGGTCTAATAGTTATCTCCTATTGTTTGGCATTTAACAGAATAATTTGCAGTGGCCAGGGAGGGGTGAGAGCAGAGGATGGGAGTGGTAGTGACTCTGGCTGTTGCACTCAATCACAGTTGCTTTTCATAAATTGTTGCTCCCTAAGGCCATGCAGTGAAAGAAAGACACAATCTTTCTTGCCCCAGGGCACACCTTGATGTTGGATGTTGGGGATCCTGCCTGATGGTAGTCAGGGTGTCTGTATTGTTGAGTGTTTGGATGGGTGCAAGGCAGGACAGGGAAAATTGCCATAGTATGGTGCAGAAGTCAGTAACCAGGCCACATGTAGAGATGGCCCGAATAGTTCGCCGACGAATAGTTCCCGGCGAACATAGCTTGTTCGCGTTCGCCGCGGCGGGCGAACATATGCGATGTTCGGTCCGCCCCCTATACATCATCATTGAGTAAACTTTGACCCTGTACCTCACAGTCAGCAGACACATTCCAGCCAATCAGCAGCAGACCCTCCCTCCCAGACCCTCCCACCTCCCGGACAGCATCCATTTTAGATTCATTCGGAATCTGCATTCTCAGTGAGAGGAGGGACAGTGCTGCTGCTGATTCTATAGGGAAAGCGTTAGCTAGGGCAGTGTTCTGTGTCCACAGACTCATCTGCTGTAAGGACAGCGTCCTGACAGCATCCCAAAAAGCCCTTTTCAGAGCTGGTACATCAGTCTGCTTTTTTTAATTTTTTATATATACATATATTGCAGTTGCCTGCCCGTGTGTGAGAGGAGGGACAGTGCTGCTTGCTGCTGCTCATTCAATAGGGAAAGCGTTAGCTAGGGCAGTGTTCTGTGTCCACAGACTCATCTGCTGTAAGGACAGCGTCCTGACAGCATCCCAAAAAGCCCTTTTCAGGGCTGGTACATCAGTCTGCTTTTTTTATTTTATTTTATATATACATATATTGCAGTTGCCTGCCCGTGTGTGAGAGGCTGCAGGCTCAGTCACAGACAGTACTGTGTGCACACCATTCATACAGGGTGTGACAGAAAATACCTTGCAGATAAAAAATATTCTATTTAATATTTTTCTGTGATCTAATCCCATTTGCAAGCCCGTGTGTGTCAGGCCCACACAGACTGTATTGTGGCCACTGGCTAGTGGCTAGACTTCCACTTATACCGTTACAGGGTGTCATTTACTCACAAATACCTTGCAGATAAAAAAAATTTTTATTTAATATTTTTCTGTGATCTAATCCCATTTGCAAGCCCGTGTGTGTCAGGCCCACACAGACTGTATTGTGTCCGCTGGCTAGTGGCTAGACCTCCACTTATACCGTTACAGGGTGTCATTTACTCACAAATACCTCGCAGATAAAAAAAAATTATATTTAATTTTTTTCTGTGATCTAATCCCATTTGCAAGCCCGTGTGTGTCAGGCCCACACAGACTGTATTGTGGCCACTGGCTAGTGGCTAGACTTCCACTTATACCGTTACAGGGTGTCATTTACTCACAAATACCTCGCAGATAAAAAAAAATTCTATAAAAAAAATTTCTGTGATCTTATCCCATTTGCAAGCCCGTGTGTGTCAGGCCCACACAGACTGTATTGTGTCCGCTGGCTAGTGGCTAGACTTCCACTTATACCGTTACAGGGTGTCATTTACTCACAAATACCTCGCAGATAAAAAAAAATTATATTTAATTTTTTTCTGTGATCTAATCCCATTTGCAAGCCCGTGTGTGTCAGGCCCACACAGACTGTATTGTGGCCACTGGCTAGTGGCTAGACTTCCACTTATACCGTTACAGGGTGTCATTTACTCACAAATACCTCGCAGATAAAAAAAAATTCTATTTAATTTTTTTCTGTGATCTAATCCCATTTGCAAGTCCGTGTGTGTCAGGCCCACACAGACTGTATTGTGGCCACTGGCTAGTGGCTAGACCTCCACTTATACTGTTACAGGGTGTCATTCACTCACAAATACCTCACAGATAAAAAAAAATTCTATTTAATATTTTTCTGTGATCTAATCCCATTTGCAAGCCTGTGTGTGTCAAGCCCACACAGACTGTATTGTGTCCGCAGGCTAGTGGCTAGACTTCCACTTATACTGTTACAGGGTGTCATTCACTCACAAATACCTCGCAGATAAACAAAAATTCTATATAATATTTTTCTGTGATATAATCACAGTTGCAAGCCCGTGTGTGTCAGGCCCACACAGACTGTACTGTGCACACTGCCCACCAATTATATAGGGTGGCACAGTATCTTGAACGCATAGTAACACTTATCTAATAAAAAATGACAGGCAGAGGCAGGCCACGCCGCAGGGGCCGTCGTGTTTGTGGTGCTGTGATTTCCACTGGCCCTGGAATAATGCCCAGTGTTCAGAGGCCATGTACCCTGAACCCAAAAAATTCGGAGAAAATAGTTGACTGGCTTACACAGGACACCCAATCTTCAACAGCTTCCGCTAAGAACCTTGACGCACCATCCTCCTCCAGCTCAGCTTTGGTCACCTGCTCTCAAGTTACCACTCTCCCGCCCGCCGCCACCACCACCACTACCACCACAGCCACCACAGCCGCTTCACTTGATCCCTCAGAAGAGTTATTTACACATCATTTGGATGAAATTAGTGATGCGCAACCATTATTGCCAGAGGATGGAGATAACAGGGATATGTCTCAGTCAGGCAGCAATACACACATGGACGTACAGTGTGATGATGATGATGATGTTGTACCCGCTGCTGCTTCCTTTGCTGAGGTGTCAGATACAAGTGGTTGATGATGACGATGTGTCCGTGGATGCCACGTGGGTGCCTGCTCGAAGAGAAGAAGAAGAGGGGGAAAGTTCAGAAAGGGAGACAGAGAGAAGGAGGAGACGAGTTGGAAGCAGGGGGAGGTTATCGCAAGAAGCTAGTGGCACAGTCAGACAGCATGTATCGGCACCCGGGGTCAGCCAGACAGCACGCCAATCAACACATGCTGCTGCCACCACCAGAATGCCATCATTGCAAAGCTCAGCAGTGTGGCATTATTTTTGTGTGTCTGCCTCTGACAACAGCGATGCCATTTGCAACCTGTGCCAAAAGAAACTGAGTCGTGGGAAATCCAACACCCACCTAGGTACAACTGTTTTGCGAAGGCACATGATCGCACATCACAAACGCCTATGGGATCAACACATAATGACGAGTAGAAGCAGCACACAACCTCAAAGCCACCATCCTCCTCCTGGTCCAGCATCTTCAGCCACGTCAACCACTGCTGTCCTCCTTGCCCCCTCTCAACCACCCGCCACTCCGCCTCTCACCTTCAGCAGTTCCATCTCATCTGCCCACAGTCAGGTGTCTGTAAAGGAAATGTTTGAGCGTAGGAAGCCAATGTCCCAGAGTCACCCCCTTGCCCGGCGTCTGACAGCTGTCTTGACGGAACTCTTAGCCCGCCAGCTTTTACCATACCAGCTGGTGGAGTCTGAGGCCTTCAAAATTTGTCGCTATTGGGACACCACAGTGGAAGTTACCCGTACGAATTTTTTTTTCCAAAAAGGCAATCCCAAACCTCTACTCAGTGATTGAAAAGGAAGTCATGGCATCTCTGGCATACAGTGTTGGGGCAAGGGTCCATCTGACGACTGATACCTGGTCTTCAAAGCACGGTCAGGGCAGGTATATCACCTACACTGCTCATTGGGTCAACCTGCTGACGGCTGACAAGCATGGAATGCGTGGCTCTGCAGCGGAGTTGGTGACACCGCTACAACTTGCAGGCAGGCCTACTGCCACCTCCTCTACTCCTCCTACTCCATCCTCTTCCATAACCTCCTCGGCTGAGTCCTCTTCTGCTGCGGCGTCTGGCTGCACATCAACTGAATCCCCCCAGCTCCCCAGGGGCTATTCCACATCCCGGATACGACAGTGTCACGCTGTCTTGGGGTTGACTTGCCTGAAAGCAGAGAGCCACACCGGACCAGCACTCCTGTCCGCCCTGAACGTACAGGTGGATCAGTGGCTGACCCCGCACCAACTGGAGATCGGCAAAGTGGTGTGTGACAATGGTAGCAATTTGTTGGCGGCATTGAATTTGGGCAAGTTGTCACATGTGCCGTGCATGACACACGTGTTGAATCTCATCGTACAACGCTTTGTGTCTAAGTACCCAGGCTTACAGGACGTCCTCAAGCAGGCCAGGAAGGTGTGTGGCCATTTCAGGCATTCCTACACAGCCATGGCGCACTTTTCAGACATTCAGCGCCGAAACAACATGCCAGTGAGGCGCTTGATTTGCGACAGCCCGACACGTTGGAATTCAACACTTCTAATGTTCGACCGCCTGCTCCAACAAGAAACAGCCATCAACGAGTATTTGTATGACCGGGGTGCTAGGACAGCCTCTGTGGAGCTGGGAATTTTTTTGCCACGTTACTGGACGCTCATGCGCAATGCCTGTAGGCTCATGCATCCTTTTGAGGAGGTGACAAACCTAGTCAGTCGCACCGAAGGCACCATCAGCGACCTCATCCGATTTGTTTTCTTCCTGGAGCGTGCCCTGCGAAGAGTGCTGGATCAGGCTGTAGATGAGCGTGAAGAGGAAGAGTTGTGGTCACCATCACCACCAGAAACAGCCTTGTCATCATCGCTTGCTGGACCTGCGGCAACGCTGGAAGTGGAGTGTGAGGAAGAGGAGTCAGAGGAGGAATGTGGCTTTGAGGAGGAGGAAGACCAACCACAGCAGGCATCCCAGGGTGCTCGTTGTTGTCACCTATCTGGGACCCGTGGTGTTGTACGTGGCTGGGGTGAAGAACAGACCGTCAATGATATCAGTGAGGACGAGGAACGGGAAATGAGTAGCTCGGCATCCAACCTTGTGCAAATGGGGTCTTTCATGCTGTCATGTCTGTTGAGGGACCCTCGAATAAAAAGGATGAAGGAGAACGACCTGTACTGGGTGGCCACGCTACTATACCCCCGGTATAAGCAGAAAGTGGCGGAAATGTTACCAACTTACCGAAAGTCAGAAAGGATGCAGCAGTTCAAAACAAAACAAAAAAATATGCTTTACACAGCTTATAAGGGGGATGTCACAGCACAACAGGGGAAGAGGTGAAAGTAATCCTCCTCCTACCACGACCACGGCGGCAAGGACAGGACGCTTTACAGATGTGTTGTTGATGGAGGACATGCAGAGCTTTTTCAGTCCTACACATCGCCACATCCCTTCGGGATCTAGCCTTAGAGAACGACTCGACCGACAGGTAGCAGACTACCTCGCCTTAACTGCAGATATCGACACTCTGAGGAGCGATGAACCCCTTGACTACTGGGTGTGCAGGCTTGACCTGTGGCCTGAGCTATCCCAGTTTGCGATAGAACTTCTGGCCTGCCCCGCTTCAAGTGTCCTGTCAGAAAGGACCTTCAGTGCAGCAGGAGGCATTGTCACTGACAAAAGAAGTCGCCTCGGTCAAAAAAGTGTTGATTACCTCACCTTCATTAAGATGAATGAGGCATGGATCCCGAAGGGACTGACAGTGGGGGATACGTTTGACTAACAAAGGGCCTGATGACATGCCTTGGCCTCAAAATGGTCCCCACGCTGCTGTATTTAATGTTTGCATACCGAATGACTTTTGTGAATTCTCCGCCACCAACTAGGGTTCAAGCCGCAATGTTTTAGTCACCTTTCTGCCTTGAAAACATAAATTTTTCCGGCCGCTGCTACAACAGCGGCTGCAACAATAACATTATTTTTCAGGCATGTGTACATGCCTAATTTTTCTGGCCTCTGGTGCTGCACTGTGGCTGCAAAAACAAAACAAAAAAAAAAGGCACATACAAGTGTCAATTCCCCTTCGTGATCGTTACCTTGTTGTGGTGAAGGGGCTTGCATATCACAATGAAGCGATCATCACCTCTATGAGTGTGTTGGCAATGTTGCCACATCCCAGATGATAAGGCCGTTGCTTCATTATGATCAGACCAAAAGCGATCGGCTGGATAATTTTTCATAGAAAAAACATACATTTTTTTATATATTTTTTTAAAGTTGTATGGGTGGGTTTTTAATACATAAAATAAAAAAAATTATAATAAAGTCTCTTAATAGTTTATTAGAAATAATGTAAACAATTTAAAAAATCCCCATCAATTCCAATACAAAGCAAGTACAAAGCTCAGAACTAAATTATTCCAGGATGTCGTAATGGTTCGTTAATTCGACAATGGTTAATCAATTCGACACACGTCCCCGGATAGGGGACGTAACAGGGATTAAACTGATAGGAATAGTACTAGTTAAGACACCACTCATATAGGGTGTCACAGCACATTGCTCCGTGCACGTGCAGTGCCCCAACTTGGGACTGAGTAAGAGGACCGACCAAGCTGCTTTTTCCATCTCCCGGTTCCTAAAATCAATTCATTTTGGTGTATCAGAGTCTGGTCTGTCACTGTGAAGGCAGTCGAAAGTACCCGGCCTAAATTTTTTTTCACAAAAGGCAATCCCACCCTGATATGGGACTTAACAGGGATTAAACTAATGAATAGTACTACAGAAAATAGCACTCATATCGGGTGTGACAGTAAATTGCACGGCGCAGACGCAGTGACCGTGGCGTGGATTCAAACAAAGAGGAGGGAGGCAGCATTTTTTTAACCATCTCCCCGTTCGAAAAATCTATTTAATAAATTGACCCCAGATTGGGGACGTAACAGGGATTAAACTGATGAGAAGAGAGAACTACAGAAAATACCACTCATATCGGGTGGGGCAGTAAATTGCACGGCGCAGACGCAGTGACCGTGGCGTGGATTCAAACAAAGGGGAGGGAGCCAGCATTTTTTTAACCATCTCCCCGTTCGAAAAATCTATTTAATAAATTGACCCCAGATTGGGGACGTAACAGGGATTAAACTGATGAGAATAGTACTACAGAAAATACCACTCATATCGGGTGGGGCAGTAAATTGCACGGCGCAGACGCAGTGACCGCAGCGTGGATTCAAACAAAGGGGAGGGAGCAAGCATTTTTTTTAACCATCTCCCCGTTCGAAAAATCTATTTAATAAATTGACCCCAGATCGGGGACGTAACAGGGATTAAACTGATGAGAAGAGAGAACTACAGAAAATACCACTCATATCGGGTGGGGCAGTAAATTGCACGGTGCAGACGCAGTGACCGTGGATTCAAACAAAGGGGAGGGAGCCAGCATTTTTTTTAACCATCTCCCCGTTCGAAAAATCTATTTAATAAATTGACCCCAGATTGGGGACGTAACAGGGATTAAACTGATGAGAAGAGAGAACTACAGAAAATACCACTCATATCGGGTGGGGCAGTAAATTACACGGCACAGACGCAGTGACCGTGGATTCAAACAAAGGGGAGGGAGCCAGCATTTTTTTAACCATCTCCCCATTCGAAAAATCAATTAAATTCACCTTTTGGGGACCCTTGGTGTTGTACGTAGCTGGGTGGAGGAAGAAACCTTCAATGACATCAACGGGACATGGCTAGCTTGGTTTACAACCTTGAACAAATGGGGAGCTTGCGGTTGGGCAAATGGACTGTTTGCGGTTGTTTGCGGTGCATTAAAAGGGGAGTTTGGTCTGTCAATGTCTGTTAAGCGGGCGTAACCCTTACACTACCTGATCGATACAACATCATACCTGATTGTATACACACACTGGATGTTTTAAACCACGTTGTTCAAAAAAAAATTGAATTGTTAGCTGATTTATGCCCTTTATGGATTAAAATCCAACTCTGCGTCAACTACATAATTTTCCATTGAGTTTTGCCATGGATCCCCCTCCGGCATGCCACAGTCCAGGTGTTAGTCCCCTTGAAACAACTTTTCCATCACTACTGTGGCTAGAAAGAGTCCCTGTGGGTTTTAAAATTCACCTGCCTATTAAAGTCTATGGCGGTTCGCCCGTTCGCGAACATTTGCAGAAATTCGCGTTCGACGTTCGCGAACGGAAAATTTTATGTTCGCGACATCACTAGCCACATTTAGCAGAGTAGTTGTAGTACATCCAACAATAGCAAAACACAGTTCCAAATGTACACAGTGCAGTTTTTTCAAGATAACAATGCTTGGATTTAGGAAAGGATAGCAGTTATGGTCCTCTTCCCTCTCTATCTGTCTCAAGTCTCTTACTACAGAATCGATGGTGTGCAATCATACTCTTGCAATGTTGGATCTAATGTCCACTGATGGATACATGTTTTTAGAGATACGAGTGGCCAGGTCGTATCCAAGTATGAAGGGTTTCTTAACAGTCTTCCTCACTGCAGTAAAGTCTTAACAAATTTTGAGAGCAGGTTTCCTTACTGAATCCAGTGCTTAGCCATGCACACTCTAGGTTCTCTAGTTCACTCCTTTGTCTTACTCTTTCTCTCCTTCTGTAGATCAGGTAGAGATCGGTGAGTCTCTGTGGCTTTTTGGGCCTAAGAAGAGGGGGCACATGTCACAGCTTCCTCTCCCTTCCAAACTCCACCGTGGTCTAGAGCCATGGGTGGAGCCAGTCCACACCTAGCATCCTGCAATGGCTGAGCCAGGATTGCTAACACTATAGTAGAAAATTGCAGCACACAGCTTTTTATTTGCCATTAAGTTACGTTTTAATAGTATTTCATCATATGAAAATCATGATCCAGTGCAATTACAGGATGTGTAGGAAAGTCATATACATTTCAATACGGCGACCGGACGTTTTGGCCCGTCAGGGCCTTCTTCAGCGGTCTATTATCTGGGGATGGCTTCCTGTCAAGGGTGGCGCTGGATTAGAGAATTAGATTAGATTAGAGAATCCAGCGCCACTCTTGACAGGAAGCCACCCCCAGATCATAGATCGCTGAAGAAGGCCCTGACGGGCTGAAACGTCCGGTCACCATATTGAAATGTTTATGACTTTCCTACACATCCTGTAATTGCACTGGATCATGATTTCCATATGATTAAATACTATTAAAACGTAACTTAATGGCAAATAAAAAGCTGTGTGCTGCAATTTTCTACTATTGGATTATGACTCACAAGTCCTTGCTAGCACCATGCAACAACGGTGTGCGGTACTCCATTTTCAAAAGACAGGATTGCTAACACTGGCTGTGCCATCCATGCATGGTTATACTGGGTGCAATACAAAGCATGACATAACATTAATGGGGTTTTACTACTGATGACTAATCCTCTGGATAGGTCATCAGTATCTGATCGGTGGGGTTCGGACACCCGGGACCCCCGCCGATCAGCTGTTTGAGAAGGCAGCAGTGCTGACACTAGTGCCGCGGTCTTCCCACATCTTCTCCTAGGTCAGTGACAACACGTTCATCAGTCATGTGGCTTAGGCGCAGCTCAGCCCTATTGAAGTGAATGAGGCTGAGCTGCGATACCAAGCACAGACACTTTACAATGTACGGCGCTGTGTTCCGTAAGCACGGAGAAGGCTGTGGTGCTCACAGGAGCACTAGTGTCTTCTTAAGCAGCTGGTTGGGGGGGGGGGGGTGTCCCGGTCATTAGTAGTAAAATGTCAGAAAACCCTTTTAAATTACATAGCATAAAGAAATAGCTCCCAAGTACCCTTTGCTCTGGGGTACTGCAAATTATAATTGGCCTTTTCCGCCCTTTCAAACACCATTTTATTTGTGGATGCATTCTAAAGATTGACTCTTAAGTAGATTTGTGCAAGAATATCCCTACTGCCTAAATGTTCTATACCTTTCTGCTGGGTCTCTATAAGAGGTGAAGCAAATAACTAATGTTAACCTAGACCTAGAGGCTAATGTAACACCCTCTGTAATGAAGTTCACCAAATAAAGGTAGAGGGTTCGAAATCAAATAGTATTATAGAGGACAGAAATCCAAGGTTACGTCTACTATGACTTCCATAGGATAATGTATTAAATTTGCATTAACTACATATTCTAAATGAGCAGCAGTATAGTAAAATCATGTTTTCAGTAAAGTCAGTAGAAAGAGAACAGAGAGGAAATACTGTCGCTTTCCTGATGCTTGCCTGTGGAGTTAGAGAGCAGAGGTCACTTATTCTTAGGCAACTATTCTGATGCTAAAATGTCAAATAGCATAGTAATCTGTAAATACAAGAAATGGAGGCATTATATTCCTCTAAATGGCAAGAAGCTAGAACTTTAAGTAGGGTCTGAAGGTGGCATTTTGTAAAAAAAAGAGAAAGAAAGAAATACAAAGGCTTTCTTTTTCTGTGATCAATCTGGTTGAGAGAAAAAAACTAAGATGCTTTGCAAAAGTGAAGCTGCCTCCAAATTGAACTATGCTACTTCTGGTGGTAGAACTATGGTACGTGGGGTGCAGACGATAAAACTGGAGTCAGATGCTTATGCTGTAAACCCCTTATGGACTTCTACATAGGGGAATGGTGGCTCATTGGTTAGTATTGTTCCTTGCAGCGCTAGGGTCCTATGTGGTCTGCATGGAGTTTGTAGAACAATCAAGACATACAGTACGACACCCAACTGGAGTTTGGCTATTGTTCATTGCGCTGGCAGTCCATGTGAAAAGCTAAAGCAGGCAGCAACTCAGGACAGCACTGGACAGTTGGAGTGATTGTCCTTTCTCTTATTCTTTCAACTCTTTTTAAACATATTGGGGGAATTTATCAAACTGGTGTAAAGTAGAACGGGTTTAGTTGCCGATAGCAACCAATCAGATTCCACCTTTCATTTTACAAAGGAGCTGTGAAAATTAAAGGTGTAATCTGATTGGTTGCTATGGGCAACTAAGCCAGTTCTACTTTACACCAGTTTGATAAATCTCTTCGATTATGTTTCCCTTTAAATCTGGGGTACTCAATTTATTTTTATAAAGGTCCACGTATCTGGTTCTGCTAGGTGACAGTCTGAGCTGCAAAAAATGTAAATAGCATCAACACCAGTGACACTGTGACAAGTTGCTTTTTTAATAATAAACCATGCCTCTGATCCCACCCAATCCCTTTAGCACCGAGCACAAAAAGAATGTCCCTTTAGTGCTATCTCCAAATAATGATGGCCCTTAGTATGCCCCAAGAAAGTATGATGTCGCTTTAGTGTCCTCCATGCAGTATCATACTCCTAACTGCCCCACTCACAGCAAGATAATCTCTTAAACGCCCCCCTCCACAGACATAATGAGGTCCCCTAATGTGTTCCCAAAGTGATGCTCTCTAAGTGCCCCCCACACAATATAATGTCCCCTTAAGTGGCCTCCCACACAGTGATACCCCCTTGAGTGCTCCCATCACAGAATGATACCCCATGAGTGGCCCCTCACAGAGTGATGCCCTCTAAATGCCCCTCACACAGCATGCTCTCCCTCTAAGTGATGCCCCTGTAAGTAGCCTTCCAAACAGAGTGATGTCCCACAGTACAGGGAGTGCAGAATTTTTAGGCAAGTTGTATTTTTGAGGATTAATTTTATTATTGAACAACAACCATGTTCTCAATGAACCCAAAAAACTCATTAATATCAAAGCTGAATATTTTTGGAAGTAGTTTTTAGTTTGTTTTTAGTTTTAGCTATTTTAGGGGGATATCTGTGTGTGCAGGTGACTATTACTGTGCATAATTATTAGGCAACTTAACAAAAAACAAATATATACCCATTTCAATTATTTATTTTTACCAGTGAAACCAATATAACATCTCAACATTCACAAATATACATTTCTGACATTCAAAAACAAAACAAAAACAAATCAGTGACCAATATAGCCACCTTTCTTTGCAAGGACACTCAAAAGCCTGCCATCCATGGATTCTGTCAGTGTTTTGATCTGTTCACCATCAACATTGCGTGCAGCAGCAACCACAGCCTCCCAGACACTGTTCAGAGAGGTGTACTGTTTTCCCTCCTTGTAAATCTCACATTTGATGATGGACCACAGGTTCTCAATGGGGTTCAGATCAGGTGAACAAGGAGGCCATGTCATTAGATTTTCTTCTTTTATACCCTTTCTTGCCAGCCACGCTGTGGAGTACTTGGACGCGTGTGATTGAGCATTGTCCTGCATGAAAATCATGTTTTTCTTGAAGGATGCAGACTTCTTCCTGTACCACTGCTTGAAGAAGGTGTCTTCCAGAAACTGGCAGTAGGACTGGGAGTTGAGCTTGACTCCATCCTCAACCCGAAAAGGCCCCACAAGCTCATCTTTGATGATACCAGCCCAAACCAGTACTCCACCTCCACCTTGCTGGCGTCTGAGTCGGACTGGAGCTCTCTGCCCTTTACCAATCCAGCCACGGGCCCATCCATCTGGCCCATCAAGACTCACTCTCATTTCATCAGTCCATAAAACCTTAGAAAAATCAGTCTTGAGATATTTCTTGGCCCAGTCTTGACGTTTCAGCTTGTGTGTCTTGTTCAGTGGTGGTCGTCTTTCAGCCTTTCTTACCTTGGCCATGTCTCTGAGTATTGCACACCTTGTGCTTTTGGGCACTCCAGTGATGTTGCAGCTCTGAAATATGGCCAAACTGGTGGCAAGTGGCATCTTGGCAGCTGCACGCTTGACTTTTCTCAGTTCATGTGCAGTTATTTTGCGCCTTGGTTTTTCCACACACTTCTTGCGACCCTGTTGACTATTTTGAATGAAACGCTTGATTGTTCGATGATCACGTGTCACGGCTGAGGATGGGGGAAATCCTCAGCCGTGCGATGCCAGATGCTGTTGGCCTACTCGGCCCGGAGAACAGGATAGGGAGTAGGTCACCTCCTAACAGCGTCCCTACCCTGACCCTAACTCCTAACTGCATGGGCCGACCTTAAAGGTAGGAGGACCCATGCGCAGGAACCTCGGATCCCTAACTCACCCTCCGTCCGGTCCCTGCGCTAGGAGTCAGGGTAAGACGACCTACTCCTCCTAGGCACGGAGGAGCAGGAGTCTCACTGGCCAAGCTGTTGGGAAAAAGGGGAACCAAAACAGACTAACGGAAATGGCAGGTGAACTAAGTAGTTCAACCAACCTGCCACAGCCTTGCTGACTGGATCCCTGTGAACACACAGAATCCAGAACCATTAGCTGCACAAACCAAACGAAGGAAGGACCCAACAGAACATCAGATGGACATCTCACACAACATGACATAAAACATAAAGTGACATTTTATTTATGACCACAGGGGTGGCTCTCACAGGCAGATAATAACACAGGAGGCTGCTCCAGCAAGCATGGCTGAAACAACCCACTGAGCCATGCTAACAGCGAGGCTATATAGGCCAGGAAGCCACACCCCACAGTCGGACACACCCAGTGACACACAAACACACTGGGAAGGGAGTTAACCCTTCCAGCACCACAGAAGGGAAAAACACCACTTAAAAGGGAAGTGCACATAATACATACAACGTGCATAACATACACACACACACCTAACATAAAGGTTGCTAGGTGTGACCGCATGCCAAAGCAGCAAGCTGCCAAGCACCGCTCAGGCTGCTAAGCTGACAACGAAGAAGACAACTAGTTGCCCGCAGCAACCACAAGTGAAGCCACAAACAGCGACCCTTGTAGTGTACGGGGACTGTAATGCCCGTCACTACAGAAGGGTCACTTGTGTGCTGTCGCCCCCCTTATTTATGGGGAAGTTGGTATAAGTCATCTTTATAAAATGTAATGTAATGTAATGCTATGTATTTCCCTGTTGCTGTAAAATGTGCATGTACAGGCCTGCTAGGGGTGTCATTCCAGCTCTTAGTCACTAGAGGGAGCTAGGGAGCCCTAGTCTATATAAGGCCCAGTCAGGGAAAGGAAAGGTTGTTGTAGTTGGAGTCTGATGTCTGTAGTCTAGTCTAACCAGAGATTAGGCTATGTCAGAGTCAAGTCCAGGCCTGAAGCCTGTGGACCAGGAGAGGGTAATGCAGTCCCTGTAACCGGGTTCCAGATCCAAGGAAAAGGTTCCCCTCCTGAATTTATATATGCAGAAGCAGGAACACCACAGCTAATCAGCCTGAGGACACTGAGGGAGTTCTAAAGTTTCTAGAGCCTGAGGAAGCTGAGAGAGAGACAGAGGCAAGTCAAGAAAAGCAAGAGGTACTCAAGACAACAGAGGAGGTACTTGATAGAGATAAAACCAAGGATATACGCCAGAGCTAGGGCATTGGACCTTGGAGAAGAGTTTCTATGTTCCAGGATCAGTCAGGAATAGAGTGCAAGCTGCCTGTACTGCAAGTCCTGTGTTTAACACTCTAAAGTCACCTTGCTATATATATATATATATTGCCTGCATCAACTGTATTGAAAATCAACTGTCTTCAAAGGAACTGCGCTTCCGTCAATGTCCCTAAATGATGACTACTAAAGTTTGAATTCTGTTTTAACATCACGTGGTTCCTCAGTTATTCCTGCTATCAGCAAACGGCGTGCCACCGTTTAATTGGCACTGGCGTCACGAACATTTCTCATCATCACCTGCCCTTGCAGAGAGTCAGCCGTCTCAGGTTAGTGTCTATTGCACTACAACACCCAGGAACATTTCTAAACCTAACTTGAGTACGCTGCACCTCTCTTTTGGCGTCACGAACAGGATACGCACGCTTTCTAGGTCAAGAAGCGTGAACTTTGTGCCTTATACAGTTGCCCTGTGACCAAAGTGACAAATTGCCTGTTTTATTAAAGTGAACTTTGTGGACTGAAAAACATACCCAAAGTGTGCCTAAAACCTCCAAAAAGCGCTGTACAGTGTTGCGCTATCAAGAGGAAGGAAATCGCCACACCGGAGTGTGGTTTTATGGACTTTTTATCATCCTGCTTGCTGTCAGTGAATAGACAGCGGATTTTGCTAAAGATGGCCGCTGGGCTTGCTGAATTTACTGCTGCGTCATCTTCATCCCGAAAATGCGGGAAAAGTTGGCGCCTTTTTGATGAAAAAGCGGGAAAAGGTTCAAGGTCAGGCGCCACTGCTTATCTGGACATTTGCATGTCTGCCAGCATGGACTCCGCCTTCCCAATACTGGAATACCTGGGGGGCGGCCTCCCAGTGCAATGGGAGGATCTGGCTGATCTTATTGGCGCCACCCTGTCACTCTCCAGAGAAGGATCGAGTATGTTGGAGAGTGAGCACTGCTTTGCTGCCACGTCCGCGCCTGAAATACCGAAAATGGATCATGTTGGTGTAGAGCCTGAGGAGGCTCCACCGGCCTACTCTCCGGGACCGGAGAAACCCGCCTGCCCGCCACGGGAGAAAGAACCAGAGCCCTGCTATGGCTCTTGGAGAGACTTCTTTCAGCCCTCTTTCAAGTGGTCCTCACTAATGGCAGAGATCCGGGAGGCCGCTATAAAGCGGAATACAAAGACTAAAATATATTATGAGGAACTGACCAAGACTATCCATGAGCGACACACCAACACCCAACCCCGCCTGGAAAGGAGAAAGGGGTTGGTGGTGTCCTTTGATAAAACCCGTGGCTACGGGTTCATACAAGACTACCTAACTGGCAGAGACTTATACGTCAACAGGAGATCTGTTAAGAGAGACTACCTCCCTTCGTACCAACATAGCCTCCGCGAGGGAGAGGAGGTGGAGTTCACCCCTGCCGAGAGCCTGAGAGGCCCATATGCGACTGCTGTGACCCGTCCCAAGCGAGAACCTGAGGACTGGGAGGCAGAAGAAGACTACTCTGGCTGCGAGCGGGAACCTGAACGCTCTCCAGAACAGGCCCACCACGCCTTCCAGGAGCGGAGCTCCTTCATTGGGCCTAACGTCTTCTGGCAGCCAACCGTGTTGGAAAAATGGGTGAGCCCCTATCTTTCCCCCGAGCTGCCTCGTCGGGAGAAGACCATCCAAGACCTGGAAAATTTAAAAGGACTCCGCGTTACCCTGGAAAATATCCGTAAAGGTCGGAGACCAGATGCGCCACCAGAGCCTGCAGTGGCCGCGTCCGACGCATCGTGTACTGTACCTGCGCCGGCGGCGCCAGCAGAGGACAGCGATTCCGACACGGAAAGCATCGGTGACCAGATCGTCCGGCTAGAGGAGAAGTTGCGGGAGCTGCGCAAGATTGCCACCGCCAGGATCCAGACGCCGCCTAAAGGAGATGAGGTAAGGGTGCCTGTCACCACCCGTAAACCACCGTCTGCTAACGCTGCTCCGTCCAGGCCCCAAAGAAGATCCACTATTCCTGTGAATTGCTGCACAGAGCCCACCGGACCGCTTGCGGCGGCGGTACCCAATGCAGCACAACCCACAATCATTGTGCCGGGACCGGTACGGTCCACAAGAGTGTTTGCCCCTGGGCCTATGGGGCCAATACCTATTAGGGGTCCCTTCACTTTGCAGCTGCCCCCTAACACTGTGATGTGGGCACATCCTCCTGTAGAGGACTATTACAGGCCGTATTTGCCAGCAGAGCCAGGTGATTATGACATGCCACTGTGAATCAGCCTGCTAGGCCTTTGATTTATTTTGCTAAGAAAAGATGATGTTGAAAGCTTAACCCTTCCAAGACAGGAGTCCTATGTTTCCTGGTCGTTTGTTGCTGCTGCCAGTTTATCCACGGCTCAGTGGTAGGTGTTAACCACTGAAGTATTAAAGTCAACGAAGCCAAGTTTGTTTCCAGGACCTCCTGCCTGCTTTTGCTATCCCACGCCAAGTTGTGCCTGTTCCTTTGTTGCACCTTTTCTACCCTTAACCCCCTTTTCAGGTTGATCAGGGGTATTACAGCACTTGTTTTATATTGTGCAACTTGATACTAAGGAACCGTGCCCGGAGATAGACTCAAAAGAACCTGAGCCTCTGAGATTCTTACTCTTTTTAAAGGAAATGTGCCCAGAGATGGACTCCACCGCATGAGAGCCTCTGTGATTTATAGGAAAGTAACCTGGGTACGGACTCATATTTGTTCTTTGAGCCTCCAAGAACTTTTATACTGTTTTACCGTTTCTTGCTGTTCTATTAAGGACAATTTTCACATATGGACTATCCTGGTATTAATGTCACGCTGTGCCAGGTCAGCGCCCCAGTTCCATTCACTATCCTGAGAGAAGAGAACGACGCCCCTTGTCACCACCCTTCACCTTTGCCAATTGGACCTGATATGAATGTAAATGCAGATGAATTACATATATGTATGCCTGCATGTCTCTTTTTCTGTTTCAGGTAGAAATTCCAGTTGGGCGGGCCCTGATGGAGTACGAGGCCGTACTCAGCTTAAAGCAGTGGGGTATGTAGTGTACGGGGACTGTAATGCCCGTCACTACAGAAGGGTCACTTGTGTGCTGTCGCCCCCCTTATTTATGGGGAAGTTGGTATAAGTCATCTTTATAAAATGTAATGTAATGTAATGCTATGTATTTCCCTGTTGCTGTAAAATGTGCATGTACAGGCCTGCTAGGGGTGTCATTCCAGCTCTTAGTCACTAGAGGGAGCTAGGGAGCCCTAGTCTATATAAGGCCCAGTCAGGGAAAGGAAAGGTTGTTGTAGTTGGAGTCTGAAGTCTGTAGTCTAGTCTAACCAGAGATTAGGCTATGTCAGAGTCAAGTCCAGGCCTGAAGCCTGTGGACCAGGAGAGGGTAATGCAGTCCCTGTAACCGGGTTCCAGATCCAAGGAAAAGGTTCCCCTCCTGAATTTATATATGCAGAAGCAGGAACACCACAGCTAATCAGCCTGAGGACACTGAGGGAGTTCTGAAGTTTCTAGAGCCTGAGGAAGCTGAGAGAGAGACAGAGGCAAGTCAAGAAAAGCAAGAGGTACTCAAGACAACAGAGGAGGTACTTGATAGAGATAAAAACCAAGGATATACGCCAGAGCTAGGGCATTGGACCTTGGAGAAGAGTTTCTATGTTCCAGGATCAGTCAGGAATAGAGTGCAATCTGCCTGTACTGCAAGTCCTGTGTTTAACACTCTAAAGTCACCTTGCTATTTATATATATATATATATTGCCTGCATCAACTGTATTGAAAATCAACTGTCTTCAAAGGAACTGCGCTTCCGTCAATGTCCCTAAATGATGACTACTAAAGTTTGAATTCTGTTTTAACATCACGTGGTTCCTCAGTTATTCCTGCTATCAGCAAACGGCGTGCCACCGTTTAATTGGCACTGGCGTCACGAACATTTCTCATCATCACCTGCCCTTGCAGAGAGTCAGACGTCTCAGGTTAGTGTCTATTGCACTACAACACCCAGGAACATTTCTAAACCTAACTTGAGTACGCTGCACCCTCACCTGTGGTTGAAACACACCTACTAAACCACAGGCAACCGCATGCGGTAAGGAGTCACGGACATAACCATGGCCGTGACATCATGCTTCAGAAGCTTTGCAATTTTAAGAGTGCTGCATCCCTCTGCAAGATATCTCACTATTTTTGACTTTTCTGAGCCTGTCAAGTCCTTCTTTTGACCCATTTTGCCAAAGGAAAGGAAGTTGCCTAATAATTATGCACACCTAATATAGGGTGTTGATGTCATTAGACCACACCCCTTCTCATTACAGAGATGCACATCACCTAATATGCTTAATTGGTAGTAGGCTTTCGAGCCTATACAGCTTGGAGTAAGACAACATGCATAAAGAGGATGATGTGGTCAAAATACTCATTTGCCTAATAATTCTGCACTCCCTGTATATAGTACATTAACAAGAACTGTTATTATTTTATATAAAACACATTAACAAACAAGACTACATTCAACTTATCTCAACGTTACAATGAGCCGTTCCTCGGGTGAAATGCAGCGCCTCATATTCGTGTCCTGGCGTGTAAGGCCAGGATGCAGAGCTTCTAACAAAATGTCAAAGCTGCTCACAGACATATGACAATACCGATGAAATTTATCATGATGTTGCCGCAGATCCATGTACAGCGTATGGAAGTGGCCCTTCCTGCGCCGCTGCGAGACAATTGGATGAATCCAATGCCTCCTCCTCGGTTCCTCCACTAGCATAGTAGGCTGCTGTGGTTGGCGCCGAGCATGCAGCCAACACAAGAGAATCTCTTCCTCTGAGTCGTCAGCCATATTACAACCAATAGCAAGAGTGAGAAACCAATGCAAAACACCAGCTTCAAACCAAACTGCAAAAAGCTGCTAAAATGGTGTGCGGAGTATCACATGACCAGTATATATAGGGGGTGTGAAAAATGGGTTGAGTCTAAAGTTTAACTCATTCATGGTTCCGTTTCTTGTTCGCAAAAAATACAAATACAACTGAAACCATACTGAAGCAATACGGACGTATTTTGCGGAAAAACGAAAATGGAACGGAAACTGAACCACAACGGACTGCAAAAATGGAACAACGGATCCGTGAAAAACAGACCGCAAAACCATACGTTCGTGTGAAAGAGGCCTAAACCGGTGTTTCCTAGAATTTAGAAACACTTTGAATTTAAAATTAAAAATTTTATTTTTTCCAATAAAATGCAACTTTAGCTCCTAATTTTTCATTTTCACAAAGTATAACAGTAGATAAAGCATTCCACAATGTATTACACATTTTATCCTGAATACAGCAACAGTCATAAACTACTATATGGGCATACCGCAGGGATCAGAAGGGAAGGAGCACAAATTGGATTTTGGAGGGCTGATTTAGTTGGAATGGTTCTCGAGTGCCATGTCACATTTGCAGAGCCCCCATCGCTTGATTTTAAGTTTTTTTACAGCATTCATCTGACATTTTTATAGATATTTTTATAAATTTTTTTGATATGTGCATGATTTTCTAACAAAGTTCTTCTCAGTGCTGCACCACCCTACATCTTCTTCCTCATCTCTGTCTACCCTTATACTCATTCTTTCCGCTCTGCCAAAAAATGTGTGCAAACTGTGCCTGTATTGCTGCCTGAGAACAGCAGGTCTGCAATATGCAGGCACCGCCTGTGTGCGCACCATATCACGGATGCGGACTCATTCACTTAAATGGGTCCGCAATCTGGAAGATACGGAGCGGAGGCACGGAGCAGAAGGCCAGTGCGGATGGATTGCATCCATCAGCGTAGGTGAGACGGATGGTGCCGGTGCATTTGGGACCACAATTTGTAGCCCCTAATATGCCACAAGGATTAATGTGCGCTAATCAACCCTTCTGCCAGCATCACCGTGGAGCGGGCTCAGACTGGCCCACAGGTGAACAGGTGAATCCTCCGGTGGGCCCCTGAGCAAGGTCAGCCCCTATCTCCCCACCCTGTGCTCAAGTGGCACATGGCACTGACTGAACTAAATATGTACAGCAACTCACCCAGCCTATGTTCATATTAAAAACCGGGTAGATTAATTTAAAAAGTATATAGTCTATTATTACATATGCATCAGATGGACTTCATAAATGTAACAGTGTCGTCAACTTCCTACTTCACCATTTCCCTGCCAGGTGGGTGCAATGAGCCAGACAGCACAGCACAGAGCAGAGTAGACCACTCCTCACTGTGTTGTTTGTGGCTCAACGCAACAAGCACAATGACGTCAATGCATGGCAACTGTCACAGGGCACCGACGAGGCGCTCCTTCTCCTCAGCGTGCAGTGAGATCGGAGCAAGGACACGTGCTGCATCCTCGACTCCAGAGTAACAAGGGGCGGGGAGGACCTGGCGGCGCACGTCTCTCCAGCGTGGCTGGCGTCCTCCGCTTCCATAGTAACAGGGCTGAGTCTGAGCACCGAGCTGAGCACTCTGCGCTCAGCTGGATGCAGGAGAGCGAGTCATGTGACGCTGGCCACGTCACATGACTCCTACTCCTCACTATTTAACGGGCAGCCTGCTGGCCACATGTTGCCTGTGATTAAGGTCCTTTACCTAGTGTATATTTCTGCGTGATTTCCTCTGGTTTTGGTATTGACTTCCAAATCCTGTATTGACTCGTCCTCGTCTGCTCCTTGTGTCTTGTGGTATCTCCTGGTTTGACTCCTGGCTCATGTTTTGACTCGCTTTCGCCTGCTCCTTGGTTCTGCTATGACTTCCTGGTGTTGACTTCTTCTAGCTGGACTTTCTGTATTGTCTGTCTTGTTTGTCCTTACCGCACTTACGTAAGTTAGGGACCGCCGCCCAGTTGAGCTCCGTTACCTAGGATGGGTAGTGCAAGTAGGCAGGGAAAGAGGTGTGGGTGGCAGTCAGGGGTGCACTTCTCCTTACCCCCACGTGTGACAGCACCTTTTTGATTGTGAAGCCTGGAGCTGATGGGGGTTAACATGGGGTAGGTGAATATCCAGAAAGAATTGCTTCAGTGGATGACTGCCTATGAATTAGCATTTGAGCGGGGTTCATCCAAATGCATACTGTACATTTCCTTTCATTCACCTGACTGCCCTTTTAGTTTTCTGTGACTTTCCTAGCTCTTTGTCTTGCAGAGGGATGCAGCACTCTTAAAATTGCAAAGCTTCTGAAGCGTGATCATCGAACAATCAAGCGTTTCATTCAAAATAGTCAACAGGGTCGCAAGAAGCGTGTGGAAAAACCAAGGCGCAAAATAACTGCCCATGAACTGAGAAAAGTCAAGCGTGCAGCTGCCAAGATGCCACTTGCCACCAGTTTGGCCATATTTCAGAGCTGCAACATCACTGGAGTGCCCAAAAGCACAAGGTGTGCAATACTCAGAGACATGGCCAAGGTAAGAAAGGCTGAAAGACGACCACCACTGAACAAGACACACAAGCTGAAACGTCAAGACTGGGCCAAGAAATATCTCAAGACTGATTTTTCTAAGGTTTTATGGACTGATGAAATGAGAGTGAGTCTTGATGGGCCAGATGGATGGGCCCGTGGCTGGATTGGTAAAGGGCAGAGAGCTCCAGTCCGACTCAGACGCCAGCAAGGTGGAGGTGGAGTACTGGTTTGGGCTGGTATCATCAAAGATGAGCTTGTGGGGCCTTTTCGGGTTGAGGATGGAGTCAAGCTCAACTCCCAGTCCTACTGCCAGTTTCTGGAAGACACCTTCTTCAAGCAGTGGTACAGGAAGAAGTCTGCATCCTTCAAGAAAAACATGATTTTCATGCAGGACAATGCTCAATCACACGCGTCCAAGTACTCCACAGCGTGGCTGGCAAGAAAGGGTATAAAAGAAGAAAATCTAATGACATGGCCTCCTTGTTCACCTGATCTGAACCCCATTGAGAACCTGTGGTCCATCATCAAATGTGAGATTTACAAGGAGGGAAAACAGTACACCTCTCTGAACAGTGTCTGGGAGGCTGTGGTTGCTGCTGCACGCAATGTTGATGGTGAACAGATCAAAACACTGACAGAATCCATGGATGGCAGGCTTTTGAGTGTCCTTGCAAAGAAAGGTGGCTATATTGGTCACTGATTTGTTTTTGTTTTGTTTTTGAATGTCAGAAATGTATATTTGTGAATGTTGAGATGTTATATTGGTTTCACTGGTAAAAATAAATAATTGAAATGGGTATATATTTGTTTTTTGTTAAGTTGCCTAATAATTATGCACAGTAATAGTCACCTGCACACACAGATATCCCCCTAAAATAGCTAAAACTAAAAACAAACTAAAAACTACTTCCAAAAATATTCAGCTTTGATATTAATGAGTTTTTTGGGTTCATTGAGAACATGGTTGTTGTTCAATAATAAAATTAATCCTCAAAAATACAACTTGTCTAATAATTTTGCACTCCCTGTATACATGTCTATGTAAAAGCTCAAAAGGGACCCTGGCCCTTTAATAACGTGTATAAATGTTTATTCATTTGAGTTACACATGCAATTAATCTATCAAATTACTGGGAATGTTTTCTATTGTACAAACGGTCCAATCGAATGATTCATAAAGTAGCATGTGTGACTCAAATTATAAAAAATTGTGTTAAATTGTACGTGGTGTATTTTCGGTATAAATGTTAGATATATATATATATATATATATATATATATACAATCAGAAGGGATCGGCTTTGCACGGGTATATTTCAGCTATTGAATTTCATGTTTCTATGTGTTGTGCAAACATATCGACAGTATCCCCCATAACAGTGACCTGTACAGCACCCGCCCCACTGTCTGCAGAGCCATGTATCTAATCCTATCCTGTGTGATACTGTCTGCTCTGTACATACATACGCACATACACTCAGCTTTATATCTTCGATATATGTGATTGTTTATATGTAAAAGCTTGATCAAAAGTATCAGTCCAAGTCTATTTTAAATAATTATAAATCTGTCTTTTTGTTTTAGATTTCTGGCAACCGGTAATTCATTTGCATCACTGCATTTTGAGTTCCTGCTGGGCGTCTCCATGATTTCTGGAATTGTTCGTCAAACATGTCAAGTGATTTGGCAGCGACTCCGGGACACAGTGATGCCAGAGCCCAAGGCTGAGGATTGGATCAGAATTGCTGAGGGCTTTCATCTTGATGCGCAGTTTCCTAACTGCTTAGGGGCAATGGATGGCAAACACATACATGTTAGGAAGCCGCCTCACTCTGGGTCCCGGTACTACAATTATAAGCAATACTTTTCTGTAGTGCTGTTGGCTTTGGCAGACACTACATATAAGTTTATAATTGTGGATATTGGGGCCTATGGGAGCACTGCAGATGCGCGCATTTTCAGTTCTTCTAGATGGAGTGAGAGACTTCGTGCCAACCAACTTGCACTCCCAGAGGCCAGAAGTCTGCCCGGTTCTGCAGGACCACCGGCACCGTTTGTAATTGTGGCTGATGAAGGGTTTGCTTTGGCCCCACATGTCATGTGACCCTTCCACAGACGCAACCTGGATGACAAACGGCGTATATATCGGCTGACAAGAGCCCGTTGGTATGTTGAGTGTGCATTTGGAATACTTTCTAACAAGTGGAGAGTATTCCTGTCATCCTTACAGATGGCCCCGGAAAATGCCACGTTAGTTATTTAAGCATGTGTGATCCTGCATAACTTTGTCAGGATTCATGATGCTCCCTCAGATGATAGTTTGGAGGAAACAGGTACATATTCTTCATTATCTGGAGGATTGGACCTCACTCGTCATGGCTGGCCTGGAACTGCAGGACTTGCTGTTCGAGACCTCTATGCCGAGTACTTTGCTAGCCCTGAGGGTGCATTACCATGGCAGACGGACGCAGTTCAAATAAATCCCTGGTGAAAGGGCCACCTAATGGGGCTGGTTGCCCAACAACTGTGCCTGGTTGCCCACCAACTGGGGCGGGTTGGCCACCAACTGAGCCATGGGGGTGGTATTCAGGTTGGCTGGGTAAATATGGCTGTGGCCACATTTGGTCTCGGTCCTGTGAATACAGGGGTTGTGAACTAGGCCCTGGCTGCGGATGAGGGTGGCCATAACTCGGGCCGGTCTGGGGATGAGGGTGGCCATAACTCGGCCCGGGATGGGGATGAGGGTGGGCATAACTATGGCCAGGCTGGGAATGTGGTTGCCCATAAGAAGTTGCAGGATGGTGATGTCGGGGGCCATAAGTATTTGCTGGGTATGGATGTGGGGGGGCATAACTAGGCCCTGGCTAGGGCTCACTGCGAGACGAGGAGCTTGTGCCTGGTTGCTGATCCATTTGAAGGTCCAGTAGCCGTTGCTTCACGGTGTCCAGAAAGCCATGTAAATCTCGCTGATCCAGGGGAGAATGCATTATTGCTGCTACAGTGGACATGGCACTCACAAACATCCTCAATTTTAGGGGAGTCCACTGTTGGATAAGGGGAGCTAGGCCATGCAAAAGCCTCTCCTCAACGCTTTCACTCCGCCTCTGGCACAGATATTGCAAGATTTCACCATCTAGTCTTGCTCTAGGATCTGTGCCAGAGACAGGAGTTACTCTTGCCCCCCTTCTCCGACGTGGCTGTGTGGTTTGGGCTTCTGGGCTACTTATTGTGTGTCCGCCAGCCTCTATGGCTGACTCATCTCCTGGCAATGGTTGGTCATCTTGCGCCAGAGTACTTTGACCCACAGCAGCTTCGTCTTCCGAAGATGATAGTGCCGGGTCTGCAGCATCTTCAAGGCCGTCTACGGTTCTAGGAGACAGATTTTTTAAATTACACACATGTATTTAATCATACATTATATATCTGCCTAGTAGTGAAGCCATTTCCCTTGTTCAAAAAATAAAAATACAAAAAAAATGGAAAGTATGAAGAAAATAAATTGGTTGGTCCAGCTTGTATTACACGACTATATCAAGCAGCCATGCTCAACCTGTGGCCCTCCGGGGTTTCCTAAACGACTACTCCCATAATTCTGTCACAGTCTAAAGCCATCAGCCTACAGCATGGCATTGTGGGAGCTGAAGTTTGACCCCAGCTGGAGGGCCGCTGGTTGAGCATCAGTGCCCAACACGTAAAAATTTGGAGGATTACCAATACATTGCACGTTTAGGGGACTAGTTACCTTTAATACTTTAACCCATCCTTGTAAAACAAAAATTATGTACTACCATTATACACACAGAAAATAAAATATGTTCTTACGGCCTCAGATCAAGAATAGGCTTTAGAAATTGGAGCTGACGGGTGTAAAGGTATGGCCTCTTCTTCAAACCACCATCTCCACTGCGGCCATGTGCAGATGACAGCTCACGCCGAAACTGGTCCCGGCAAGACTGCCATCGCGATTTTACTTTACGGACTGTGAACCAAAAAATAAACATATATAAGCATACACACATAACTAAATATAGTATATTTTATATACGAGAATTCCAATAATGCAATTTTACAGGACCAAGTGCATGTACACACTCAAAGGCAAAATCACAGCATTTTAATATTTGAAAAAGTCAGCAATTGCAAATTACAACCAAGCCTACACAATGTGCGTGTCATACAATGCTCTACTACGCTGGATTATATGATGAGTTACATGGGGGCTGGTGATGGCAGATGTATCTTAAATAAAAGGGATACGCACATTGTAGGAGTAGTGACACAAATGGCTAATCTATATCCACAGGTGTAGGCAAATATTCATATATAGTTCCGATAATGCACTAGGTGCAAAAATACATTAAAACTCAAACATATGTGCAAATAATTTGTACAGTTTCACTACATAAGTGGACTACTTGCCCATAGCAAACAATTCATTTTAAAACTAGAGTAGTTCAAGTTCAGCATAACAATAATAACTTTTATAATTGAAAGTTAGCTAGGGGCAACTTAGCGAGTTCGTATGATACACAAGTTAACATAATTTACAGAAGAACATATTGACCAGGTAAGCTCTTACCTAATTGTGTCCGCTTTTTGGTGTTTGCCTGCTCCCATTGGAACACAATAAACGGCCCGTATACGGAACGCCCTAAGTCAAATAAATCATTATCATCAGGGGCATGGCTAGAATTGCAAATTTTTGTATGCCCCCCCCCCCCCTCCCCCACGCTTCACAACTCCCTCCTCCTATGTAAACCCCACTCCTTTGGCTAGTCACGATCTAGACCAGACCAGACCAGACTTTTTGTTTTGTTTATCTTTATATAAAACATTGGTAAGGGGGGTGATACTGTCTATAGCTTGCAGTACATGGCAGCCTCCCCTTTCTGCCCACTGTTCCGCCATGTACTAGTGCTTATTATGGCACATATAAGCATACACTCTCTGCATATATGAGAGTAACAAAATAAGCAGTAGTAGATGGCAGAACAGCAAGCAGGGGGTACAGGCCAGGGTGCGCAGACAAGGGCTGGGGTGTCACAGACAAGGGCCTGGGGGGCACAGGCGAGGGCCAGGGGGTGCACTGAAAGGACCAGGGTGGTGCACATAGGGGCCAAGGGGGCACAGACAATGGCCAGGGAGGCGCAGACTCTTTTTCAATAGTTTCAATCTGAACTTCAGATGAGAAAAAAATTACAATTATTAGACAAAGAAGATTATAGCACTATATTAGCTAAATTGCTCTATATTCGTTTTTTTTTTTTCGAATATTCGCTATATTGCTATATATTCTTGTTTTAGAATATTACGAATATTCGAAAAAACTAATATATTAGTTTTCTTGAATATTCGTAATATTCTAAAACAAGAATATATAGCAATATAGCGAATATTCGAAAAAAAATTCAAATATAGAGCAATTTAGCTAATATAGTGCTATAATAATTTTTTTCAATAGTTGTCATTTTTTTCTCATCTGAAAACTATTGAAAAAAAGATTATAGCACTATATTAGCTAAATTGTTCTATATTCATTTTTTTTTTTGAATATTCGCTATATTACTAGATATTCTTGGACAAAAAAATGGACTTAATCCTCTGGATAGACGTCACTATATATCATTTACAATAGCTTCAAAAAATGTGATTTATTGGTTATTTAAAACATAACTTTTACTTCGGCAATTAAGAAAATAGGCCCAAAATATAAGTATAATAAATTATCAGAGCGGCGGTATAACAGGTCAATGTGCACGGCGGCACCCAAACAATATGTATAAAAGAGGTACTCGGCGGCACCCAAAATGAAACCCGTACTCCTACCGCTCTGTCGTCAACGTCCAGATGACGCTGAAGTGAATGGCTCCAAGCCGGACGCTCAGCTGCTAGAGACGGCGGGGTCCAAATCAACTCTAATTTGACCCTATAAAGTGGTCTAAGGCTTGCCCTAATAACTAATTAGGGGTAGCAGCCTAACCACAGGGCACTCGTCCTTATAAGGGCGACCCCGTCCGGAACCTCTCCCTGTGACCTGGCCCTATGTGGCCCTAATCTAGTCCCGCTCCCTACATGCACGTTTCAAAGTAATCATCAGGGGAAATTTAACTAGGACTTGTTTAAATAAGACGATCGGGTGATACCAAGTATAACACACCCCTATGATCGTCTATGCCTCAAGGCCCGCTTCATGGGGAATTGATGAATATAAGGCCTCTACATCAATACTGGCTAACCAAGAGTTTGCGTCTACGGTAATACCATCAAGCCTTTTCAGGAGGTCTGTTGTATCCCTTGTGTATGATGGGAGTGAGGTGAGTGAGGTGGCATGAGGATTTTAGCAATATATACCCCTAAGTTCTGACATACACTTCCAATTCCAGATATTATAGGTCTATCTTTTAACGGCTTAATCCCTTTGTGTATCTTCGGTAAACTGTAAAATGTTGCTGTGGTAGGGAACCTAGGGTATAAGAATTCATATTCAGCATCACTAATCAATCGATTACTCTTTGCATCTACAAGGATTATTCTTAATTCGGTCAGATATGAATCGGTGGGATTAGAGGTCAAGACAGCATAGTTGCCTCTGTCCTTTAGGATCTGGTTACACATGGTCGGATAATCCGATCGATTCATAGCCACTACATTACGTCCCTTATCTGAGGGCTTGTTGATTATTGTAGGGTCGTCCCTTAATGACTTGATAGCTTCCCGTTCCTCCTTAGTACAATTTGGAGTTTGATAGGATGGAGATAATGCAGTTAGGTCCTCCAGAACAAGCTGTAGAAACACATCTAAGCAAGATACGTCCATCATAGGGGGCATCTTTCTGCTTTTGTTTGTTAGTGTGGTGAAAGGACCTTCGCCATCCACTTTAGTGGTACCCTCCGACAAGCTATGCAGCAGTTGGACATCTGGCAATAGATCAGTGGGGATTCCAAGTTCCCTACACTTGCGTCTATCGTTATTTTTGTATAACTTATGCCAGCGCAGTTTGCGAACACACAGCTGCACATCTTTTGTCCATGTAAAAAGATCAAAGTCGCGCGTCGGGACAAATGAGAGGCCTTTACTAAGAACCGTCATTTCAACGTCAGAGAAGGCCCTACTAGAAAGATTAATTACTTTTGGGCCGTCCAATCTCGAGAGTTGGTGCGATTCCTGAGATGGTATACTACTCCCTGTTCTAAAAAAGTGCTTTGTGGTATATTCGGTTGTCCTCTGCCTCGTCCACCTCTACCTCTACCTCGATCTTTCCTAGAGGGATTTCTGTTCCTAATAGGATTAGGGCCTGTGTATTCGCGTTCACTGTATGATTGGTCAGTCTCAGTGTTGGATAGATCAGAGACGTTCTCCCTAGGTTGTGATTTATCTTTCAGAACTAAGTATGCCTTCTTATCTTTAAATTCTTGGAGGTCTTTATTGAACTATGTTTACTTTCCCGTAGGAAATATTGGAATTTTTCTATAGATGACTGTAACTGTACTTCCTTATTAATAAATTCGGGGTCTTGTGAAAAGGTTTTGGCTACCTCAATCTGTGATTTTAACTTGCTATCAAGACTAGCTAGGTTGAGTTTCTCTTCCTCTAATAGCAAGGTCATAAATTGAAGTGAACTCTTTGTAGCTATCTCTTCACAGTGGTTATTAAACCCCGGACTACGATTTCTCTGGGCCGATCTTAATGTGATTCTAAGGCCCCTAGGTACTATAGCATGCTTGATATAGTTGTCCAAACTTTGGACCTCCCACCAACATGTGAGATGTTCCTTGTATAGTTTTTGTAGCTCTTTGAAGGCCGCCTTGAATGAGGGAATAAACTTTTTTTGTGTATATGTACTATCTGAGAACACCCCCTTAGCTTCAACCAACCAAGAATCTGTATCTATCCCCCCGGCCAGGAATCCCGCCATGCCTTAGTTCATATATGTCAGACAAAAAAATGGACTTAATCCTCTGGATAGATGTCACTATATATCATTTACAATGGCTCCAAAAATAGTAATTTATTGGTTATTTAAAACATAACTTTTACTTCTGCAATTAAGAAAATAGGCCCAAAATATAAGTATAATAAATCATCAGAGCAGCGGTATAACAGGTCAATGTCCACTGCGGCACCCAAACAATATGTGAAAAAGAGGTACTCGGCGGCACCCAAAATGAAACCCGTACTCCTACCGCTCTGTCATCAACGTCCAGGGTGCAGGATGCGTCCAGATGACACTGAAGTGAATGGCTCCAAGCCGGACGCTCAGCTGCTAGAGACGGCGGGGTCCAAATCAACCCTAATTTGACTCTATAAAGTGGTCTAAGGCTTGCCCTAATAACTAATTAGGGGTAGCAGCCTAACCACAGGGCACTCGTCCTTATAAGGGCGACCCCGTCCGGAACCTCTCCTTGTGACCTGGCCCTATGTGGCCCTAATCTAGTCCAGCTCCCTACATGCACGTTTCAAAGAAATCATCAGGGGAAATTTAACTAGGACTTGTTTAAATAAGACGATCGGGTGATACCAAGTATAACACACCCATATGATCGTCTATGAACTATGTGGACTGCTGGAGGGAGTACTAAATGACTCTCCTCAATCATAGTACGGGCATCATCTGAATAGCAGCGGGCAATAGGTCGCACCCACGCTAAGTTAAGCGCCAGTTTTTAAATGCCAGGTAAGGCAATCACCTGTCCGGCGTGCCTTGTCATCTCCTCGGAGCGTATGATGAAACAAAGACCTCTGCGCATGCGCACTGGCATAATGCTTGTGCGCGCATGCGCACTGGCCCGGCCGCTCGGCAGGGATCACTAAGGGCCTATTTTCTTAATTGCAGAAGTAAAAGTTATGTTTTAAATAACCAATAAATCACTATTTTTGAAGCCATTGCTATATATTCTTGTTTTAGAATATTAGGAATATTCGAAAAAATGAATATATTCATTTTTTCGAATATTCGTAATATTCTAAAACAAGAATATATAGCGATATAGCGAATATTTGGAAAAAAAATACGAATATAGAGCAATTTAGCTAATATAGTGCTATAATCTTTTTTTCAGTAGTTGAAATTTTTTTCCAATCTAAGCTTCAGATGAGAAAAAAATTACAACTATTAAAAAAAGATTATAGCACTATATTAGCTAAATTGCTCTATATTCGTTTTTTCGAATATTTGCTATATTGCTATATATACTTGTTTTAGAATATTACGAATATTCGAAAAAACAAATATATTCGGTATGTGCTATATATTAGTTTTTTAGAATATTCATAATTTTTCCCATTTAAAGTCATGATTCCACCCTGCTTCTTGCTTTTGGACCAATGAGTCATTGGCCCACAAGCAAGAAGCAGGGAGGAATCATGTTTTTACTCGGCAATTGAAAAATTTGCGATAAAAATTCGCATTACGAAAATTTGCATTATATAAATTAGCGATAAAAAAAAATCTCGAATATTCAAAATTACGAATATATATCACTATATTCTAAATATTCGCGAATTTTCAAAGTACCTATATTCGCGATAAAAATTTGTAATTCGAATATTCGTGATCACACTACTGATGATCATAAATTTCTTGAAGGGTGTAGTTTCTAAAATTGGGTCACTAAAACTGGTTTTCTTTGTAGGGGTGACTCTTCAAACATGAAATGGCGCCCAAAAACCATTCCAGCAAAATCTGCTGTCCAAAAGCCAAATGGCGCTCCTTCCCATCTGAGTCCTGTTGTGTGCTGGAAAAATAAAAAAATATGGCTCTCAAAAAATGGCAGGATAAAGTTAACATGTTGTTTTCTCATCATGATGCACACCCAAAGCGCTAAGTGAAAAGCGACAAAAAGTTGCATGTACCCCAAAATTGTCAGCCAGGGGTTACCCTAATTGTATGCTAAAACAAGCCACTGCCCTTGTTAATAACTTAACAGGACATGAGCTTTTAACACCAACACTTACTTTACAGTATAATCCTCTTTTTTATCAAGTACGCTCTTTAATGTACAAATATATACCAATACTTTATGAAGATGAAAAATTACATCACATATTATCAGAAGGATTTAGAGTTTCTTACAGGAAAGCTCAAACAATAGGTAAAAAATAAAAATAAATCGCACCTAGCGATTTAAAAACAAATTATTCCAAATCGCTCACATGGCTATCCAATTTAGGATTTTATCTCTGTGGGAATCATCCCTGCAAAACTTGCTCTTACGTTCGCTCAACCAAAGAATTCCCACAACCCGAAAATAAATAAAATACAAAATAAAAAGCTGCCTAAATTGCAACACAAAAGGCATCATATATATGATCATAGTAAAAGATGGAAGTGGGGCACTCTCTATAAGTAAAGGGATCTTTTATTGAACATAACAAGATTAACAATAAAATTGGCAATAAGTATCACAATAATAGTAAAAATCAGCAATAATGTAAAAATCAGCAGAGGGTAAATGGTCAATAATAGTGGTAAAAAATTCAATGGTATATTAAAAACTAAAGCAATAAAATCGACATAAGTATATATCCCAATATACAAATAATTTAAAAGGCAATAAGTTAGAATATTCGATAAATAATCGAGAGAGGGTGGTCATAGGAATATTATTCACTGGTAATAATTAGTTGCGTTTTTCCAATGCGAAATATGGATAGTCGCTTTCTGCCGAATAGTTAGAGTCATCGACTCATGGCCAGTCCTTTAACACACATTCATTGTAGTAGGCACAGTTCAACGCGTATGTAGCATTGGGTAATTTGTACAAACAATGTTTCAACTGCTCATACTCACAGCGGCGTCCCGCTGTATTTGTCTAGAAAGTGATCGCCTAATTTCAGGTAGGATATGCGCAGTCTTACCGGGAGGTCTTTTCACTGGACTATAAGCCCTCGACTCGGCGTGCTTTCCTTTGGGATTCCGGTCTCAAGGGCTGGTTCAAATTCGAATTTGGCGCCAAAGAAGGTTTTTAGGTACACGTAGTCTTAATATCTTTATTGTAGTGATGATTTCTTGCTTTGGCAATTCGCTATTCGTGCGATGATGTCCAGGCCTCCTCAGTCTGGCAATGCCCTTTTTCCAAGTGGGGGGATTAATACCAGACGCGTTTCGGGGTTTTAAGACGGTGACCCCTTCCTCAGACTGGGTGTTGTCTGTTAGTGGGAGCACCTCTGTTGGATCTCCACCCCATTCTAGTGCGACATTACCTTATACTCATATATATGATCATGTGCACACTATGCAATTTAGCTTACATAGGCAGTAAACCAGAAAACTGAAGGTGCGTTTTCTTGAGCATCTGAGTGATATCACCAACAAAAATAAAAATCAAAACATCTCTGGCGCATCTAAACACTTTTTGGAACAACATAATGGTAAGGTTGCGTCCCTCAGTTTAAGGCCTCATGCACACGACCGTTGTTTTGGTCCGCATCCGAAACCGCCGTTTTGGCGGCTCGGATGCGGACCCATTCACTTCAATGGCGCTGCAAAAGATGCGGACAGCACTATGTGTACTGTCCGCATCTGTCGCTCCGTTCCGTGGCCCCGCTAAAAAAATATAACCTGTCCTATTCTTGTCTGTGCTTTGCGGACAAGAATAGGCATTTATATTAAAAGGCTGTCCGTGCCGTTCCGCATATTGCGGAACGCGCACGAACGCCATACGTGTTTTGTGGATCCGCGATTTGCGGACTGCAAAACACACGGTCGTGTGCATGAGGCCTAATTGGTATAGAAAAAGTAAAATTATACAAGCGAGGGGGCAGTTTTAAAAAATTATTATTGGAGAGAGAAGCTTTCTGGATTTTTACCTTAAACACAGCTCACAGGCCTCATGCACACAACCGTTTTTTTTTTTTAAGGTCCGCAAAAACGGGGTCCGTAGGTCCGTGATCCATGACCGTTTTTTCATCCGTGGGTCTTCCTTGATTTTTGGAGGATCCACGGACATGAAAAAAAAAGTCGTTTTGGTGTCCACCTGGCCATGCGGAGCCAAACGGATCCGTCCTGAATTACAATGCAAGTCAATGGGGACGGATCCGTTTGACGTTGACACAATATGGTGCAATTGCAAACGGATCCGTCCCCCATTGACTTTCAATGTAAAGTCAGGAGTCCCTTTTATACCATCGGATCGGAGTTTTCTCCAATCCGATGGTATATTTTAACTTGAAGCGTCCCCATCACCATGGGAACGCCTCTATGTTAGAATATACCATCGGATTTGAGTTAGATCGTGAAACTCAGATCCGACAGTATATTCTAACACAGAGGCATTCCCATGGTGATGGGGACGCTTCAGGCTATAATATACTAAAAGAACTGTGTACATGACTGCCCCCTGCTGCCTGGCAGGTGCTGCCAGGCAGCAGGGGGCAGACCCCCCCTCTGTATTTAACTCATTGGTGGCCAGTGCGGCCCCCCTCCCTCCCCTGTATTTAACTCATTGGTGGCCAGTGCAGCCGCCCCCCCCCCTCCCCTAATTAAAATGACAAAATGACCGACCCCCCCATCATTGGTGGCAGCGGAGAGTTCCGATCGGAGTCCCAGTTTAATCGCTGGGACTCCGATCGGTAACCATGGCAGCCAGGACGCTACTGCAGTCCTGGTTGCCATGGTTACTTAGCAATTTTTAGAAGCATTATACTTACCTGCGAGCTGCGATGTCTGTGACCGACAAGGCGCTCCTCCTACTGGTAAGTGACAGGTCTGTGCTATAAGCAATGCGCCACACAGACCTTTCACTTACCAGTAGGAGGAGCGCCCGGCCGGTCACAGACATCGCAGCTCGCAGGTAAGTAAAATGCTTCTAAGAATTGCTAAGTAACCATGGCAACCAGGACTGCAGTAGCGTCCTGGTTGCCATGGTTACCGATCAGAGCCCCAGCGATTAAACTGGGACTCCGATCGGAACTCTCCGCTGCCACCAATGATAGGGGGGGGAGATTTTAATTAGGAGGGGGGGGAGGGAGGGGGGGCCCACTGGCCACCAATGAATGGACAGTAATACAGGGGAGGGAGGGGGGGCCCACTGGCCACCAATGAATCTACAGTACTACAGGGGAGGGAGGGGGGCCCACTGGCCACCAATGAATGGACAGTAATACAGGGGAGAGAGGGGGGCCCACTGGCCACCAATAAATGGACAGTAATACAGGGGAGGGAGGGGGGCCCACTGGCCACCAATGAATTTAAAACTGGGGAGGGAGGGGGGTGTGCCCTCTCCTGCCTGGCAGCACATGATCTCTTACAGGGTGCTATGATACGCACAATTAACCCCTCAGGTGCAGCGCCTGAGGGGTTAATTGTGCGGATCACAGCCCCCTGTAAGAGATCGGGTGCTGCCAGGCAGCAGGTGGCAGTCATGTACACAGTTCAAAGTATATTCTAACTAGAAGCGCCCCCATCACTATGGGAACGCCTCTGTGTTAGAATATACTGTCGGATCTGAGTTTTCACGAAGTGAAAACTCAGCTCTGAAAAAGCTTTTATGCAGACGGATCTGCGGATCCGTCTGTGTGAAAGTAGCCTACGGCCACGGACGCCAATCTTGTGTGCATCCGTGTTTTTTCACGGACCCATTGACTTGAATGGGTCCGTGAACCATTGTCCGTCCAAAAAATAGGACAGGTCATATTTTTATGACTGACAGGAAACACGGATCACGGATGCGGCTGCAAAACAGTGCATTTTCCGATTTTTCCACGGACCCATTGAAAGTCAATGGGTCCGCGAAAAAAACGGAAAACGGCACAACGGCCATGGATGCACACAACGGTCGTGTGCATGAGGCCTCATGGAATGAATTATCATACAGATATTTTATTACATTATTAATATATGATTGTTTCTCATTCCTGCATTATTGTACATTGTGTCATTATATTATTTACTCATACATATATTTTTTGTGCAAGTCAGTCTTCAGAAACAGGCATGTACATCAAGAGTTAATATTATCTACATTTTAGGCTACTTTCACACTGACGTTTTGAATTCAGTTTGTGAGATCAGTTTCAGGGATCTCACAAACGGTTCAAAACGGTTCTGTTAAGCCCCAATGGATTCTGAATGGATAAGGATCCGTTCAGAATGCATCAGTATGTGCTCCGTTGCGTCTGTAATCCGCTCGGTTAGCGGTCACCAAAACGCTGCTTGCAAAAACAATTGAAGTCAATGAAGACAGATCCGTCTGTGATGGCTCCATCAGAAGCGGATCCGTTTCCATTGATTTGCAATATCTGAGCATGCTCAGAATGTATTTAACCTCCCCCTGCATGTCACCTCCCCCTGTAAACCCAGCAGCCATCTTGGATGCACATCACAAACATGTATGTACTGAAAAGTTCTGTCTCTCTCTCTCGATCTCTATTTTTCGTTCTTTCTTTCTGTACATTTTCATAAAATCTTTCAATCTATCATGGGGGCATGTAATGGCACTAGCATGGGTGTGTTTTTGCAGATGTCAGCGAAGTGGTGTGGGGCAATGGCATGGTGGGGTGTTTGGTTCATTGAGCATGGGCCTGATTATTGCAGGGGTGGGAAGGATATCAGAGGGGTCAGATTGAACAGCAGTGTCGCTGATGGTGGGGTGGGGGTTTGTTGTGTGGGGGTTGGTTTATGAAATTTTGGTGCGGTCATGTATAGGTGGTCGAATGGCGTGGGGGTGGTTTGGGCAGATGGGTCAGGGATGATGGCAATTCTGTGCGTGAAATACGCATGTTGGTTTGGTCAATGAATAGGGCCACAATTAGGGGGGGTTGGCTAGTCATGGCTCCGAGTTTTTGTTGATGGCAATTGGGGGCGTGACCAACGCACTTTGCCTAGGTCATTGAATAGGTTGCAGATCATTGCACGTGTGGGGGGGGTCAAATATGGGACGGAATGGGGGCGGATGGTACAGGTGGAAGCAGATGGCAATGCAATGCAGCCAATGGCAATGGGGATGGGCAGACGGCAATGAGTTTTGTTATCTACAACATTTCATGCATGTTTATAATTAAAATAAAAATCTATGAGTCCAAAAAAAAAATTTTTTTGATCCATTGAAAAATTATCCAAAAGTACGTACCAAAAATTTGGGATATCTATGTCACTTATGTTGTTTCGCATGTTAAAATATAACTTTTGCATTATATCTCTACAGATGTCCGAATCAGAACAAGGAGCTAGACCAAGGCCTCCTAGAAGGCGTCGCCGTATTCAAGAACCGGTAAGTACACGCTAGGATTGAGCGATATACCGTTGTCCACAGTATACCACGGTATTAAGAAACAGCGATATCACCGTTTCCTAATAACCGCTGTGTTTAATGATGTCATAGATACGGTCGCAGGTGTGTTGGGATAACGGCTGGTGCAGGCAGCTCCTCTGGGCATGGGCGCTGTGCAATCACTGGCCTCTGCCTCCTGGCTTTACTACTAGCGCAGTTGCAAGTGCAGTTTTTTTTTTTTACATTAAAATTGATATATACTTTTTCAAAACAAGCTGCAGTAATGTAGGCTGTTCAACCCGTGGACGCATTTAACATAAACTGCCGCACAATTCACTTTGGTTTTATGTGAGGTGAGGTCTGTTATTTTTTCCCCTTAGAGAGCATTTTTCACATAAAGCCAATCCACAGCTATTGGTCATATCCTGCAATGCAGACAGAGCACAAGCATCAGTGTCAGCTTGGGTGCCCCCAAAATAGTGTATATCAAATTACAAGCATGACAGCATGCAGTGTAATATCTACTTGGCCCCCACCCCCCAACGCAGTATAATGTCACCTTGGCCCCAGCTTCCCCATGCAGTATAATGTCACCTTGGCCCCAGCTTCCCCATGCAGTATAATGTCACCTTGGCCCCGACTGCCCCATGCAGTATAATGTCACCTTGGCCCCAGCTGCCCCATGCAGTATAATGTCACCTTGGCTCCAGCTGCCCCGTGCAGTATAATGTCACCTTGGCCCCGGCTGCCCCATGCAGTATAATGTCACCTTGGCCCCAGCTGCCCCGTGCAGTATAATGTCACCTTGGCCCCAGCTGCCCCATGCAGTATAATGTCACCTTGGCCCCAGCTGCCCCATGCAGTGTAAGGTCTACTTGGCCCCCACCCCCCAACGCAGTATAATGTCACCTTGGCTCCAGCTGCCCCGTGCAGTATAATGTCACCTTGGCTCCAGCTGCCCCGTGCAGTATAATGTCACCTTGGCTCCAGCTGCCCCGTGCAGTATAATGTCACCTTGGCTCCAGCTGCCCCGTGCAGTATAATGTCACCTTGGCTCCAGCTGCCCCGTGCAGTATAATGTCACCTTGGCTCCAGCTGCCCCATGCAGTATAATGTCACCTTGGCTCCAGCTGCCCCGTGCAGTATAATGTCACCTTGGCTCCAGCCACCACATGAAGTCTCCCTGTGTCCCCCAATACAGAAAAATGTCTCCTTGTGGCTGCCCCATACAGTATAATGTCTCATTGTGGCCCCCATACAGTATAATGTCTCATTGTGGCCCCCATACAGTATAATGTCTCATTGTGGCCCCCATACAGTATAATGTTTCATTGTGGCCCACCTTCTCATACAGTATAAAGTCTCCTTGTGGCCCCAAGTGTTTTTTTTTTATTCTAAATGGGCATTTATCGCGAGATATATAGTTATTGTGATACATTTCTTAATCTCGTTATCTTTGGAATATTTTTGATATCGCCCAACCATAGTATAAGCAACAATATTTTTTTTTATTTTTTAATAACATTCCTTTTTTATTAAATATTATTTCAATTTTTTCTAGTCTTCATTCTCGACCAGCTCAGCTGCCATGCCAGCAGCTTCACCTGCTGGCACCCGGTCGTCGCGTGCCTCAGTCACCGAGGGGAGGTGGAGATCGGATTGACCAGGATCGGCAGCAAGTAAGTATATTTCTCTATATCTATATTATACAAAAACTTGAATGTTTTAACCATTTTTTTTTTAAATTCTTTAAAAGGAAACTGTATGGGTCAATGTGTCACCCGTGGGTGACACTGGACATCAGCGCAGGCAATACACTCTAAACGGCTACTGATACTAAGTGGGGGGGGCTAAGTGGACTGGGAACACAACAAAGAAGAGGGGGAAGGAGAGACACCGTGCAGACAAGGTGTAGTGTAATGTCGGCTGTCTCAAGTGAAACGGTATACTGGGTGATCGTTAAGGTTGGAAGCATATGAATGGTAGCAATATGATTCCTACCTGAAAGTGGTTCCCTCTGGTGTGCGTGCTTCTAGTAGTTATGGAGGCCTTCTTTCCTCTCCTATTTCTGCGGAATCTCCTTAGAATACTTGGTTATACGTTGGCGCGTGCTCTTCATTCACCTTGTAGCACGAGCGCTGCCCCGGCCGGAAGCAAGCGCTATGCAAGGTGGCTTGGTTACTTCGGTTGTCCTGGATACCGAATCGGTGACGTCACCTACGGCAATACTGTAGCCTCCTCTTTAAAAGGAAACTACTACTTGATCTGCCAGGCAGGATCCCCCAGACCCCTCCAGAGTCCGTGGGAAAGGCCGTGGCAGTCGGGGACGTGTAAGTATCAAATACTTTTGTTTTTAATATAATTTTTCACTTGTACATTCTGTAATGTATCTTTTCCTTTTTCTTCCAGGGTTCCAGAGTCTACACCGGGGAAGATAGGGAGTTTGTTGTCCATCGTATAGACAACGATCTCCTTATCCAGCTGGTGGAGGCGCGTCCCGCATTATGGGACCACACCGACCGCTAACATGCAGACCATCACCTGACCCAGCGGCTCTGGAGGGAGATATCAGAATGTTTGTTCAGTGGCTGGGAGGATCTCAGTGTGGCGGAGCAGAAAGAATGTGGTAAGTACAGCACTAACTGATGTATAATGTAAACCTAGTACACAATAATATTATTAAATTAACCTTTTTTTTAATACAGTGGACAAGGTTACCACTGAGGAAGGGGCAAGTTCAGGCCTCGAAACGCGTATGTTATCAGCGGCCACTATCAGTCGCAACTTATTGATTGCACCAATGTACCTTTGGATGTGAGCAAATATAGGTGCGCACCTAAAAAAGTGACATCATCCAAGGCAGTCCGGCCTCCTCACACACCCCTCTGATCACGTGGACCTACTCCGATTACGAGACCCGGCACATTCACGTGGAGCAACGCGGAAGGTCCCAGACATACAGCGGCCGCAGCATCGCACGCCGACTCCAGCGAACTATTACCGGACAGAAAGTCTGCAGGAGGGGTAAAGTACATGTGCCATACATACCAGTGAAAATGTCTCTATTGTAGCTGCGGTTTAGTGTAGACCTTCAAGAAGGGCTGCCGTACAAGTGTTGCTGTCATATTTATGACACAAAGCAATGACACCAGTTAATATCGCTGCTAATACAGCCTCTGATAATAGATTGAATACCTCATCCTATCTAAGAGACATATAATTATAACCTGATGACCCGAATTTTTCTGAATCAACGATACGACAAGTCTATTGACCCATTGACTTTCATTTATTATCAAAAGGTCTTCAGGGCACCAAAAATTTTGGTCATAAATCTGACACCACTATAACCAATCATAGGACTGCACAATTGTGTGACTATTTCAGTGATGTCATGGTGACAAACGGTGTGAAATATAGTGATTTTTTTTTTTTTTTGGTGTTCCCCCTGGTGACCAATTGTGTGATATACATTTTTGATGATCTCACTGGTGACAAACTATTTTGTGATCCCACTGTTGTCAAACTGTGTGATATATGTATATCTGATTTATTAATTTTTTTGTCTGCTTTTAATAGTGAGCCGCCATTATACATTTGTATAAAGTGGGCCACACCACCACAATATTTTATCCAGTAATAAAACCTATTTTATCTACCATTTGATACCACCTTGTCCATTTGGCATCAGATAGGTGAGTGCCCCCTACTGCTCACTCAGGTGTGATAAATAACTGAATTTTTATTTTAAAAATGATAAAATATTAAAAACAGTTACAAAACATTATTTTGCCAATTCCCTCTACCCGCATCAGATACAAAATAATCTGCAAAACAGTCCCTCATTCTAGTAACGGCAATAGTAGAGCGATATGACAAATTTTGCATCCTGGTCAGCGTACAATCAACCTCTTGCGGGTCCAGACGCAGTGGTTCCTCCAATAAAAGATAATTATGTAGAACTACACAAGCTTTCACTACATCGTCTATGGTTTCTACTTTGAGGTTAATGGCTTTGTTGAGAATACGCCATTTTGCAACTAGATTGCCAAAGGCGCACTCCACCATTCGTCTAGCTCGTGTCAGTCTATAGTTATAAATATGCTTTGTAGAGTTCAAGTCACGGCTGGAGTACAGCTTTATGAGGTTCTCAAACACTTGGAACGCCTCGTCCCCTACTACAACAAATGGCATGGCAGGTCCATCTGTACCTGGCAACTGTATTGGAGGTGGCAATCCAAATTGCTTTGAATACAGGAGGCGTCCCATAGAGGTTTTGAAAGCCATTGTCACCGCCAGTTCTGTGAGAAGGTCTGCAGATGTCCATCATACTCTACCTCTGTATGATGTTCTTTGTTTTGGTTTCACTTTGTCATCTCCTTTCCTTCTGCCAGGTGTCACTTATTTAGACTAATCGTTTTCCTTTATATTCCCTCCCATACTGCCTCACTTTGCGGTTTATACTACTTCCTGGATGAAGTGTTCACTTCTGGAGGTTGCTGCTGCTGTTTGCTCAGATAAGTCGTACTTTATTGCGTTTCCTTGCTGGCTTGATTCTAGGTGACCCTGACACCGTCCGTATTAAGTGCAGGAGCCGCGTGGTCGTGTCCCTCAATATTATAAGGTGGATCCGGTTTCAGCCTTGATTGACCGCATGCAAGGTCTTTAGCTGGAGGTAGCAGATATCCGTAAAACTGTTTCAGTTTCAGGTGACCGGTTCTGCTGGCGTTTATGGAGTTTGTTCCGAGCCTAGGATCTCGCTTCCGGATACGTTCTCCGGGGGTAGTGAGAATTTTGTTTGCTTTAGACAGGCTTGCAAACTCCATTTTCGCCTACTTCCCCATTCCTCTGGTGATCAGGAGCAGAGGGTGGGGATCATCATCTCGCTGCTCAGGGATAACGCTCAGTCTTGAGCCTTTTCGCTGCCGGTGGGGGCACGGCCCCTCCAATCTGTGGATGAATTTTTTGCAGCCCTGGGGCAGATATATGATGACCCGGATCTTATTGCTCTGGCTGAATCTAAACTGCGTCTTTTATGCCAGGGTAAACAGTCCGTAGAGATATATTGTTCTGAATTTCGGAGATGGGGAGCTGATACTGGTTGGAATGATACTGCACTCCTTAGTTAATTTTGCCATGGTCTTTCGGAAAGATTGAAAGATGCATTAGCTTTTCTTGAGAGACCAGCGTCATAAGAGTCTGCCATGTCTCTAGTGTTCGTATTGACAGGCGTCTTAGAGAGAGAGGAGACTACTCTTTCCTGTCAAGTTCAGCCCAAGGACAGTGGGGCTGTTTCATTCAGTGCGCAGGGGTCTCAGTCTGTCTCAATCCCCTCTGAGGAGGAGGCCATACAGCTGGGTTTGCTTGCCTCTGATAGTAGAGGATTCAGCTCTCAGTGGAGGGTTTGTTTCTGTTGTGGGGGTATAAATAATCTGGCTAATGTTTGCCCCTATAGGAGATTCATGGAGTTTTCTGAGGGTAATAAAAAAAAAATAAAAAAAACATTTCCATTTGCTACTATTGGCAAGGTTGATGCGGAAATTGAAGGTTTGCCGTTTGCTTGTAGTTCCCGTTTTCTCCTACCTGCCAGGGTGGCGCTAGACAGCAAGAACATTGTTTGTGAGATTTTTGTAGACAGTGGAGCAGCTGTCAATCTCATTGATAATCAATTTGCAACAACGCATGGTTTCCAGGTATGCACTTTGGAAAAGGATATACCTGTTTTTGTGATCGATTCCGCTCCACTTTCTCAAAGATCGTTGAAGGGCATAGTTCACAATATCCGTTTGACTGTGGGTGACGCTCATGTTGAGGATATGTCATGTTTCGTCTTAAGCGGATTACCTACTGAGGCTGCAGCCATGCACTGTTCAGAGCAGCGCTTCAGAGCGCCGCTCACTCACATCATATAAGGGGTTAATTATAGTGCGTCCGACGGCACGGCGGGGCGCAGGCGCAGAAGATTGGGCATGAACGATGCCCAGAGGATTGAATTGCGCAGGCGCAGGATCGGGACTGGGGGAGAGTTCTAGCCCCGCCCAGCGAAGTGAATAATGATGAGCTGGGCGGGGGCTACAAACGGCGGTTGGGAAGGCTGGCTGGGTGCATTTTCACATGAAACGGCCGCCCCTTGGGCAGGATTGCTGACCGCAGAAGCAGGTTATAAAACTTTATATTTCGCTCTTTATAAGGGTGGACAGGGGGGGGAGTAGTTTATATGCTTTTAAAAGACTCTATAGACCTGTAAATGTGATATATCTAACATATATGCTGAGTTGGCCTGTCAGTGTCCCTTTAAGACCTTGTCTGGATTTCAGGGAGCTGAACCTTATCACGATTCGTGACCCATATCCGCTTCCTCTAATCCCGGACCTGTTTAAACCAGATTGTTGGGGCTAAAGTTTTTTCTAAGTTGGATTTAAGAGGGGCATACAACCTAGTCAGGGTCAGGGAAGAGGACGAATGGAAGATGGCCTTCAATACCCCTGAGGGTCATTTTGAGAATTTGGTTATTATGCCCTTTGGTTTGATGAATGCTTTGGCCGTCTCCCAACATTTTGTGAACAGCTTTTTTTTTTTTTTTTATCATTTAATGGGGAAATTTGTACTGGTGTGTCTAGATGACATTTTGATTTTTTTTTCTCCTGATTTCAAGACTCATCAGGACCACCTATGTCAGGTCTTGTGGATTCTGCGGGAGAATAAATTGTACGCTAAACTGGAGAAATGTGTTTGCGGTTCCGGAGAATAAATTTCTTGTTTTTTTTCTCTCCGTTTCTGGTTTTCGGATGGACCCTGAGAAGGTCCGCGCTGTGCTTGATTGGGAGCTTCCTGAGAATCAGAAGGCACTGATGCGGTTTTTGGGTTTTGCCAATTACAGAAAGTTCACTTTGAATTATTCCTCTGTTAAGCCACTCACTGATATGACTAAAAAGGGGGTGGATTTTTCCTCGTGGTTGGTAGATGCGCTTAAAGCCTTTTCTAGTATTAAAGAGCATTTTGCTTTTGCTCCCATTTTGGTACAACCTGATGTCTCTCTACCTTTTATTGTTGAGGTGGATGCTTCTGAGGTTGGTGTGGGTGCGGTCTTATCTCAGGTCCCTCTCCTGCCCAAATGGCGACCCGTGTGCCTTTTTCTCAAGGAAACTCTCCTCTGCAGAGAGAATTTATGATGTGGAGATAGGGAGTTGTTGGGGCCATCAATTAGCTTTTGAGGAATGGCGCCATTGGTTAGAGGGAGCCAGACACCCTATTACCGTGTTTACCTACCATAAGAATCTGGCCTACTTGGAATCAGGCAAGCGTCTGAACCCGAGACAGGCCAGATGGTCTTTGTTCTTTTCTAGGTTTAATTTTGTTGTTACGTTCCGCCCTGGGGTTAAAAATGTGAAGGCGGATGCCCTGTCACGTTGTTTTCCGGGAGGGGGGAACTTTATAGACCCGGGTCCCATTTTGGCTGAAGGGGTAGTCGTCTCTGCACTTTATCCTGATTTGGAGGCAGAGGTTCAGGCAGCCCAAGCAGAGGCTCCTGATTTTTGTCCTCCTGGGAGGTTGTTTGTGCCTCTCGCTTTACGACACAAGGTTTTTAAGGAGCACCACGATACTGTCCTTGCTGGGCACCCGGGGAGTAGAGCCACAGTGGATCTCATTGCTCGGAGATTCTGGTGGCCGCCTCTCCGTAAGACGGTTGAGGGTTTTGTGGCAGCCTGCGAGACCTGCGCTCGTGCCAAGGTCCCTCATTCACGGCCATCGGGTTCTCTCCTCCCGTTACCCATTCCTTCCCATCCTTAGACGCATCTGTCCATGGACTTCATTACGGACCTGCCTAGTTCCTCGGGGCAGACTGTGATTCTGGTGGTAGTGGACAGTTTTAGCAAAAATGGCACATTTCATTCCCTTTCCTGGGTTACCCAATGCTAAGACGCTGGCGCAAGCGTTTGTTGATCATATTGTTAAATTGCATGGCATTCCTTCAGACATCGTTTCTGATAGGGGCACGCAATTTGTTTCCAGATTCTGGAAGGCCTTCTGTTCTCACTTGGGGGTTCTGTTGTCGTTCTCTTCTGCTTTTCACCCGCAGTCGAATGGTCAGACCGAACGCGTCAATCAAATCTGGAGACATATCTGCGCTGTTTTGTGGCGGAGAATCAGGAGGATTGGTATTCATTTTGTGTCCCTTGCCTGAGTTTGCTTTAATAACCGTCGCCAGGAGTCCTCTGATAAGTCACCATGTTTTGGCGCATATGGGTTTCATCCGCAGTTTGGGACATTCTCTGGAGCGGGGTCTTCTGGTTTACCTGATGAGAGATTCTCCTCGTCTTTGTCATTTATTTGGCAAAAGATTCAGGGTAATCTGAAGAGGATGAGTGAGAGATATAGCGAGTGGCGGATAAGAGACGTGTGCCTGGTCCAGAACCTGAATGTGGGTGATCTGGTGTGGTTGTCTACAAAGAATATCGAAGTGAAGGTTCCCTCCTGGAAGTTGGGTCCTAAGTTTATTTGGCCTTACAAGAGTCTTGTCGTCATCAATCCCCGTTGCCTTCCGTCTTGATCTTCCTCAGACATGGAAGATCCATAATGTTTTTCACAAGTCCCTATTAAAACCTTATGTCCACCCACTGTACCCTCCTCTTTGCCTCCTCCTCCGATTTTTGTTGATGGTAATCTTGAATTTCAGGTCTCTAGGATTGTGGATTCTCGCATTATCTGCAGCTCTCTTCAGTACCTCATTCATTGGGAGGGTTATGGTCCTGAGGAGAGGATGTGGGTCCCAGTGGCTGACATTAAGGCCACTCGTCTCATCAGGGCTTTTCCATAGGTCTCATCCTGAGAAGGTGGGGCCCCAGTGTGAAAGTAGCCTTACCCTACACCTGCACTGCGGGCATTCCTTAACATTTTCAATTGATTTAATTCCTCCCTTTTGCTTAAAAAAGCAGTTACATGCCTGTATCTGAATACTTTATACTATGAATCCATGAAGAAGACTAGGGTTGAACGAACACATGGAAGTTCGGGTTCAGCTGAACTTCGCCGCAAATTTCGGGTTCGGGGCCAGAACTTGCCCTCGAACCAGAACCCCATTGAAGTCAATGGGGACCCGAACTTTGGGGCACTAAAATGGCTCTAAAAAAGTAATAGAAGGACTAGAAAGCTGCAAAAGGAAGCAAAATAGTGGTAAGAGCAGGACAATTGCCCCGCAAACAAATGTGGATAGGGAAATTAATTAAAATAATGTTCTTAAACTAGGATGCGGAGGTCAAAGTGGAGTAGGAGGCGGTGGACGTGGCGGTGTAGGTGGAAGCGGTGGTGGAGGAGGAAGTAACCAACACTATTTTAGTATTTTTTTATAAATTTTGCAAGACCCCAAAACATTGGAAAATATATATTTTTAAAAACAAAGAGAAAGTGCGCTGGAGTATAACAATGGCTGGGTGCAGACGGTATACTTGTCTATTATGCACAAGGTACGGACAAGTCCTGTGGGATCCATGCCTGGTTCATTTTAGTGAACGCGAGCTTGTCCACATTGGCTGTGGACAGGCGGCTGCGCTTGTCTGTGATCATCCCCCCCCCTGCCTTGCTGAACACACGTTCGGACAATACACTGGCTGCAGGGCCAGGCCCAGCACCTCCAAGGCGTAATGGGCAAGCTCAGGCCATGTGCCCAATTTGGAGACCCAGAAGTTGAATGGGGCAGACCCATCAGTCAGTACGTGTATGCGTGTGCAACTTACTGTCCACATGTTGCTGAAATGCTGCCTCCTGCTAAGACATTTCATATCAGCTTGTGGTGCTGGTTGTTGTGGCATCCTGACAAAGCTTTTCCACATTTTGGCCTTGCTAACCCTCCCTTCTGAGGTGCTGGCAGTGCCCCAGCTGCGTTGGCGACTTCTTCCTCCTCCTCTGCCTTCGCCTTGTGCTTCCACTGAGTCCCCGGTGTCAGGTGGGAATGCCATCAGCAGTGTGTCTACCAATGTGCGCTTGTACTCGCGCATCTTCCGATCACGCTCCAGTGACGGAATTAAGGACGGCATGTTGTTTCTTGTAGCGGGGATCCAGCAGGGTGTCCACCCGGTAATCAGCACTGGTTAGAATGTGGGCAACTCTGTGGTCTTTGCGCAGGCACTGCAGCATGTAGTCACTCATGTGTGCCAGGCTGCCCAGAGGCAACGACAAGCTGTCCTCTGTAGGAGATGTATTGTCTATGTCCTCTGTATCCCCCCCCGCCACGCTCCAGTGATGCCCATGAGCTGCTTTGGGTGCCACCCTGTTGTAAACGCGGTTCCGCCTTTTCATCATCCTCCTCCTCCAGAACTGTGCCGTGGCTTGACAATTGTGTACCTGGCCTCTGTTGGTGCAGGAACCCACCCTCCGAGCCACTTGTGAATGACTGGCCTGATAACCGTGGAAATGATCCCTCTTACTCCTCTTCCTCCTGTGCCACATCCTCTTCCATCATTGCCCGAAGCATTTTTTCAAGGAGACATAGAAGTGGGAAAGTAACGCTGAGGACTGCGTCATCGGCACTGGCCATGTTGATGGAGTACTCGAAACTGCGCAACACGGCACACACGTCCCGCATGGAGGCCCACTAGTTAGTGGTGAAATAGTGCTGTTCTGCAGAGTGACTCACCCGTGCGTGCTGCAGCTGAAACTCCACTATCGCCTGCTGCTGCTGGCACAGTCACTCCAGCATGTGCAAGGTAGAGTTCCACCTTGTGGGCACGTCGCATATAAGGAGGTGAGTGAGAAGGCCGAAGTTACTCTGCAGCGCAGACAGGCGAGCAGCAGCAGGGTGAGAACGCCTAAAGCGCGCACAGATGGACCGCACTTTCTGCAGCAGCTCTGACATATCAGGGTAATTTTTTAGGAACCTCTGCACCACCAAATAAAGCACATGCTCCAGGCAAGGGATGTGCATCAAACCGGCTAGGCCCAGAGCTTCTCCGAGATTTCGCCCATTATCACACACCACCAGGCCCATTTTGAGGCTCAGTGGCACCAACCACTCATTGGTCTGTTGTTCAATGCCTGTCCACAGCTTCTGCGCGGTGTGGTGTTTTTTTCCCCAAACAGATGAGTTTTAATACTGCTGTCGTTTACCCCTGGCTGTGCTGAAATTGATGGTGAAGGTGTTACACTGACGAGATGAGGAGGCAGTAGAGGAGGAAGCAGAGTAGGAGGAGGAGGCAACAGGAGGCAAAGAGAAACATCTTGCAATCCTCGTGGTGGAAGGATATGCACCAAACTGCTATCCGCCTCAGGCCCAGCCGCAACTGCATTTACCCAGTGTGTAGTTAGGGAGATATAATATCCCTGCCCGTGCTTTCTGGTCCACGTATTGGTGGATATATGGACCTTGCCACAGATGGCGTTGCTCAGTGCACACCTAATTTTCTACGCCACTTGGTTGTGCAGGGCGGGGATGGCTCGCCTGGAAAAGTAGTGGCGGCTGGGAACCACATACTGTAGGACAGCCACCGCCATAAGTTTTTTTTAAAGTCTGTCTCCAGCAGATGTAATGACAGCATTTCAAAGGTCAGGAATTTTGAAATGCTGGCATTCAGGGCCAGGGATCGCGGGTGGGTAGGGGGGTACTCTCCAGTGTTTGGGAGATGGACAGCTGAACGCTTCCATGGGACATTGTGGAGATGCTTGGTGATGGTGGTGGCGTTGCTGCCACATCCTCTGTTTGCGGGGTGTCAGGTGCCACTGTCACTCCAGAGGTGGATGAATAGGCTGAGACTGCAGCAGAAGAGGGACCAGGACGAGCCTGAAATCTTTCGTGGTTTTTGAGGTGTTTACTCCACTGAAGCTCGTGCTTTCCATTTAGATGCCTGGTTATGCAGGTGGTGCTCAGGTTTAGAATATTTATGCCTCGCTTCAGCCTCTGATTGAACAGCGTGCAAACCACTTGCGTTTTGTCGTCAGCATATTGTCTGAAGAACTGCCACGACAGGGAACTCCTTGTAGCTGGCTTTGGTGTGCTCAGTCCCTGGGTGCGGTAGGCAGTAGCAGGCATACTGGCTAGGGGACGGCCACTTTGCTTTTGCACACTGCTCCCTCTTTTGCTGTGCGGCTGGTGCTGTGTGACCATCACCTCTTCCTTTGAACTGCACACGTCACTCGTATGACCTTGATTCCATGTGGGGTCTAGGACCTAATCATCCTCCACATCTTCCACCCACTCTTCAGCCCTGCCCTCCTTGCCTGTCTGCACACTGCAGAAAGCCGCAGCAGTTGGCACCTGTGTTTCGTCATCAGAGATGTGCTGCGGTGGTCCTCCCATGTCCACATCCTGAAACATAAGTGGTTGTGCATCAGTGCACTCAATCTCTTCTACTTCGGGAGCAGGGCAATATGGACAGCCCTCGGAAACCCTGCCAGCAGAGTCATCAAAAAGCATAAGAAACTGCTACATGACTTGGGGCTCAGACTGCTAGGCTGATTTGCAAGGGGGTGAGGTGAAAGACAGATGCCCATGGGCTGCAGGTGCCAATTCTGCGCTTTCAGCTTGGGACTGGGTGGGAGACAATGTGAAGGAACTGGAGGCACTGTCAGCCACCCAATCTACTACCGCCTCTACTTGTTCTGGCCTCACCATTCGTACACCAGTATTCGAGCCTACAAAATAACGCTGAACGTCCTGTTGCCTTCGTGCACCTGAGAAAGGTGTTTCATTTAGGTGTCTAGTTGGCACATATCGACCATGTCCTCTCCCTGCAACAGGAGCTCCACCAACCCCAGCAGCACCACGACCAGGGCCACGTCCCTTATTTGATGCTCTCCTCATTCTTTGAGGTCACCCACTGAACTAACAGACGGATTAACTATATCAATTTCCCTGTCAAGTATGCAGTGCAGGTGTATTTCACGCAATAAATGGGTATATGACGTGCACCTAACTAATAGACTGATTAACTATCTTACCCTGTCACATATGCAGTGCAGGTGTAATTCACGCAATAAATGGGTATATGACGTGCACCTAAGGGCTTGTTCATACGAAAGTTTTTTGCGTTCCGTATACGGGCCGTATTTTGAGTTCCGTATACGGTTCATATACGGAACCATTCAATTCAATGGTTTCGCAAAACAAACTGAATATACTCCGTATGCATTCAGTTTCCGTATTTCCATTTTTCCGTTCCGCTCAAAGGTAGAACATATCCTATTATTGCCCGCAAATCACATTCCGTGGCTTCATTCAAGTCAATGGGTCCGCCAAAAAAAAAACTGAACACATACAAAATGTACTCTGTATGTCTTCCGTATCTGTTCCGTTTTTGCAGAACCATCTATTGAAAATGTTATGCCCAGCTCAATTTTTTCTATGTAATTACTGTATATGCCATACGAAAAATGGGAACGGAAAAACAGAATGGAACCGGAAACATTACTGAAACAAAAAACCGAAAAACAGATCCGTTAAAGACGGCACGCAAAAAACTGAAAAAGCCATACGGTCGTGTGAACGAGCCCTAACTAACAGATGGATTAACTATATCAATTTCCCTGTCACGTATGCAGTGCAGGTGTAACATATGTGGCAATATTAGATTATCCAGCTCACCTTTGTACGCATGTGAAATAGCATTATCCCATGGAGGTCAGTGCATGGACTGGTGAGATGAGATCCCAGGCATATCCAAGACAATAAACACGTCCAGCACTTTTCAGTTAGAAAATTTTTCTTTGGTCCCTTTATTGAATACGGTACAAAAAATTTGTTTGTGCATCAAGAGAATCCCAACCTCCTAACGCGGGTCTGCAGAGGATCGTCTACTTGTTTCGAGCACACCTGCTCTTAATCATGACTCCATGTTGGACCCTGACTCGCTCAGTTTTAAATGCTCCCAGAGTTCGGACTCCACCCTCAAAGGAGGAGAGAAAACTCAGGTGTAGAATAATTAGGTAGTACTACTGGGCTCAGCCAGGGACCAGCATATTATCTGCAGAGTTCAATGAATAGTGCGCCACCCAAGTGACAAATGCATGTATTAATATATACAATAAACTAACAAATGTCTTATTGGTAAAATTTTTGACATATACAAAAACATTCTAATAATAAAAGAAAAAAAACAGAATGTGTGAACACACAGTTGTTTCCATGCCAAACATAGCCAAATGCACTAACGTCAGGAGAGTGTGGAGAGGCTTATAGAGAAAATTCCAGTTGGAGAATTCATCAGGCCAAGAAGGAACTGTAGTTCTGAAAGTTCCTTTGCCCAAGAATGTGATATTATTTCCTCTAGATCATGGGATCAGAGTTACCCTAGGTGGATGATCTCACGCGGCAAAAATATAGCTACTAGAAAAAATTGCAAAGATTTGCTCTGGAAAAAGAGTCCAATAAGGTTGAAAACATTCCCACCGTGGTTTTGACGTACAGCCGGCAATATGATAGAATCAAACATATTATAAGGCCTCATGCACACGACAGTATTTTTTTCACGGTCCGCAAAACGGGGTTCCGTTGTTCCGTGATCCGTGACCGTTTTTTCGTCCGTGGGTCTTCCTTGATTTTTGGAGGATCCACGGACATGAGAAAAAAGTCGTTTTGGTGTCCGCCTGGCCGTGCGGAGCCAAACGGATCCGTCCTGACTTACAATGCAAGTCAATGGGGACGGATCCGTTTGACGTTGACACAATATGGTGCAATTGCAAACGGATCCGTCCCCCATTGACTTTCAATGTAAAGTCAGGAGTTAATATACCATAGGATCGGAGTTTTCTCCAATCCGATGGTATATTTTAACTTGAAGCGTCCCCATCACCATGGGAACGCCTCTATGTTAGAATATACCATCGGATTTGAGTTAGATCGTGAAACTCATATCCGACAGTATATTCTAACACAGAGGCGTTCCCATAGTGATGGGGACGCTTCAAGTTAGAATATACTACGAACTGTGTACATGACTGCCCCCTGCTGGCAGCAGCCGATCTCTTACAGGGGGATGTGATCAGCACAATTAACCCCTCAGGTGCCGCACCTGAAGGGGTTAATTGTGCGTATCATAGCCCCCTGTAAGATATCAGGGGCTGCTAGGCAGCAGGGGGCAGACCCCCCTCCCTCCCCAGTTTAAATATCATTGGTGGCCAGTGTGCGGCTCCCCCTCCCTCTATTGTATTATCATTGGTGGCCAGTGTGCGCCCCCCCGGTCCCCCCTCCCTCTATTGTATTATCATTGGTGGCCAGTGTGCGGCCCCCCCGGCCCCCCTCCCTCTCTCTATTGTATTATCATTGGTGGCCAGTGTGCGCCCGCCCCCCCTCCATCCCTCTATTGTATTATCATTTGTGGCCAGTGTGCGCCCCGGCCCCCCCTCTATTGTATTAATATCATTGGTGGCCAGTGTGCGGCCTGCCCTCTACCCCCCCTACCCCCCGATCATTGGTGGCAGCGGAGAGTTCCGATCGGAGTCCCAGTTTAATCGCTGGTGCTCCGATCGGTAACCATGGCAACCAGGACGCTACTGTAGTCCTGGTTGCCATGGTTACTTAGCAATATTAGAAGCATCATACTTACCTGCTGCGCTGTCTGTGACGGGCCGGGAGCTCTTCCTACTGGTAAGTGACAGGTCTGTGCGGCGCATTGCTTAATGATCTGTCACTTACCAGTAGGAGGAGCTCCCGGCCGGTCACAGACAGTGCAGCAGGTAAGTATGATGCTTCTAATATTGCTAAGTAACCATGGCAAGCAGGACTGCAGTAGCGTCCTGGTTGCCATGGTTACCGATCGGAGTCCCGGAACTCTCTGCTGCCACCAATGATCGGGGGGGGGGGGGGAGAGGGGAGGCCGCACACTGGCCACCAATGATATTAAAACAATAGAGGGGGGGCGGGCGCACACTGGCCACCAATGATAATACAATAGAGGGAGGGAGGGGGGCCGCACACTGGCTACCAATGATAATACAATAAAGGGAGGGGGGCCGCACTGGCCACCAATGATAATAATACAATAGAGAGAGGGGGGCCGGGGGGGCCGCACACTGGCTACTAATGATAATACAATAAAGGGAGGGAGGGGGGGGCCGCACTGGCCACCAATGATATTAATACAATAGAGGGAGGGGGGCCGGGGGGGGCCACACTGGCCACCAATGAAATTAAAACTGGGGAGGGAGGGGGGTCTGCCCCCTGCTGCCTGGCAGCCCCTAATCTCTTACAGGGGGCTATGATACGCACAATTAACCCCTTCAGGTGCAGCACCTGAGGGGTTAATTGTGCGGATCACAGCCCCCTGTAAGAGATCGGGTGCTGCCAGGCAGCAGGGGGAAGTCATGTACACAGTTCGTAGTATATGCTAACTAGAAGCGTCCCCATCACTATGGGAACGCCTCTGTGTTAGAATATACTGTCGGATTTGAGTTTTCACGAAGTGAAAACTCAGCTCTGAAAGCTTTTATGCAGACGGATCTTCGGATCCGTCTGTATGAAAGTAGCCTACGGACACGGATCACGGACACGGATGCAAATATTGTTTTGCATCCGTGTTTTTTCACGGACCCATTGACTTGAATGGGTCCGTGAACCGTTGTCCGTCAAAAAAATAGGACAGGTCCTATTTTTTTGACGGACAGGATACACGGATCACGGCCGCGGATGACAAACTGTGCATTTTCCGAGTTTTCAATGGACCCATTGAAAGTCAATAGGTCCGCAGAAAATCACGGAAAACGGAACAACGGCCACGGGTGCACACAACGGTCGTGTGCATGAGGCCTAATGCAGAGTATTCCTACCTTATATGAAAATGAACAGATGTATAAGATATTGAAAGGAGGTATAAGAATAGTTCCAAGGAAAGCATCTACGCTGTCGTCTATAGTGTTGAGCGCGAATATTCGAACAGCAAATTTTTTTAGTGAATATCGACACTTCGCCAATTCGCGAATATTTCGAATATAGCACTATAAATTCGCTATTTCGAATATTATTTTTTTATTTTTTATTTTTTTATTTTTTTATTTTTTTCTTTCCCACTTCCCAAAAGTAGTTCTTACCTGTCCTGGGGATTCCTGGCTGCTCCAGTCAGTGCCCGTTGCCGCTTCTGCCGACTTCCGTGCTCATGGAGCGTCCCCATCACCATGGGAACGCCTCCATACTAGAATGTACTGTCGGATTTGAGAATTAAGTTAAAATCGCAATGCGATTAATATAACTTGAAGTAATCGCATTGCGATTTCAACTTAGACCTGGTTTACTATGGTTGGCTTGGTAGAATTAGAGAAGATGACGAATATGACGAATGTATTAGTCATATTCCTCAAAACGAAGATAACTAAGTATTCTCCATCTTCGTTTTAGCTCCATATTCGTCAACTTCGCTAATTCTAGCAATCAAATAGGAAAGTTGACTATAGAAACAGCTGTGTTTAATTCGCTATGCGATTATATTACTTAGCTTTTTTTAAAATAAATATAATAATTATAATAATTATCAAGTATTATAATTATTTTATTTATAAAAAAAAAGCAAAGTAATATAATCGCATAGCGAATTAAACACAGCTGTCTCTATAGTCAAATTTCCTATTTGATTGCTAGAATTAGCGAAGTTGATGAATATGGAGCTAAAACGAAGATGGAGAATACTTCGTTATCTTCGTTTTGAGGAATATGACTAATACATTCGTCATCTTCGCTAATTCTAAATATCAAACCAATAGGAAAGTTACCTTAAGTTAAAATCTCAATACGCGATTATTTAAATCGCATATTAATCGCGATAACTAGAATAATGCAGAATATTAGATTTAGACGAATATGAGACGAATATTCAAGCGAATATTCGCGAATTTCGTCGAAATCGATTATGGCATCTCCCGCTCATCCCTAGTCGTCTATTATGTCCCCCTCCCTGTTTAGTTCAAAACCAGTGAACAATAGCCACACATGGTTAAACCATGTGGGCTTTGTCCGCTGTGGAGGACATCCATGGAAGACATGCAGGTATGTCACTCCCACTAAGGTTTTTCAGGACAGTGACCATAATTCTAGTTATGCTGCCAAATCTTATATTAATTGCAATAGCACAAATGTGGCATATATTAAGTGCACACAATGTGATTTACTATACGTAGGAAGCACAACTAGAAAACTGAAAAATCGAATTTTAGTACATCTCAACTATGTCAGCAATGAATCCAGCATAAACGTATCAGGAGCGGCTAAACATTTTATAGAAAAGCACAATAGGAATGTCAGTATGTTTCAAGCTTTTGGCATCGTATTAGTATGGTGTTCCTAATAATTCTTTAGGTGAGCGTATAAAGCGGTGTGTTACCAATAAGATATTTGTTAGTCTATTGTATATATTAATACATGTATTTGTCACTTGGGTGGCGCACTAGTCATTTAACACTGCAGATAATATGCTGGTCCCTGGCTGAGCCCAGTAGTACTACCTAATTATTCTACACCTGAGTTCTCTCTCCTCCTTTGAGGGTGGAGTCCGAACTCTGGGAGCATTTAAAACTGAGCGAGTCAGGGTCCAACATGGAGTCATGATTAAGAGCAGTTGTGCTCAAAATGCGTAGACGATCCTCTGCAGACCCACGTTAGGAGGTTGGGATTCTCCTGCTGCATCCCATCTCTAGTAGCCTGTAATATTATTACACTCCAGAAATACATCCAGGCCTCTCGAACTCTTTTAGTGAACTCACCATCACCACCTCCTCAGGCAAAGAGTTCCATAGTCTCCCTGCTCTTACCGTAAAGAATCCTCTTCTATGTTTGTGTACAAACCTTCTTTCCTCCAGACGCAGAGGATGTTCCCTTGTAACAGTTACAGTCCTGGGTATAAATAGATGATGGGAGAGATTTCTGTACTGACCCCTGATATATTTATACATAGTAATTAGATCTCCCCTCAGTCGTCTTTTTTCTAAAGTGAATAACCCTAATGTTGATAATCTTTCAGGGTACTGTGTCCCCCCCAATTCCAGTTATTACTTTAGTTGCCCTCCTCTTTACCCTCTCTAGCTCTGCTATGTCTTCCTTGTTCACAGGAGCCCAGAACTGTACACAGTACTCGATGTGTGGTCTGACTAGTGATTTGTAAAGTGGTAGGACTATGTTCTCATCACGGGCATCTATATCCCTTTGATACCATCTTATTGGTCTTGGCAGCAGCTGCCTGACCCTGGTTTTTACAGCTTAGTTTGCTGTTCACTAAAATTCCTAGGTCCTTTTCCATGTCAGTGTTACCCAGTGTTTTACCATTTAGTATGTACGGGTGACTTGCATTATTCCTTACCAGGTGCATACCCGTACATGTGTCAGTGTTAAACCTCATCTGCCACTTATCTGCCCAAGCCTCCAATCTATCCAGATCCATCTGTAGCAGTATACTGTCCTCTTCCGTGTCAATTACTTTGCACAGTTTAGTGTCATCTGCAAAATTTTTTCTTTTACTGTGCAAACCTTCTACAAGCTCATTAATAAATATATTGAAGAGAATAGAGCCCAATACTGACCCCTGTGATACCCCACTAGTGACAGTGACCCAATCTGAGTGTGTACCTTTAATAACCACCCTCTCATTTTTTAATTCTCATTTTATATTCTAACCTTTTATGCGGTACAGTGTCAACTGCTTTGGAGAAGTCCAGATATACAACATCCATTAATTCGCCGCTGTCAAGTCTAGAACTTACCTCCTCATAGAAACTGATTAAATTAGTTTGACATGACCGATCCCTCATAAAGACATGCTGATATGGCGTTATTTGCTTATTTTCCTTGAGGTACTCCAAAATAGCATCTCTTAGAAAACCTTCAAACAGTTTACCCACGACAGATGTTAAACTTACCAGCCTATAGTTTCCGAGCTCTGTTTTTGGACCCTTTTTCGAATATTGGCCCTACATTTGCTATGCGCCAATCCTGTGGAACACTCCCTGTCAGTATAGAGTCCTTAAATAACAGAAATAAGGGTCTGGCTATGACATTACTTAATTCTTTTAGGATACGGGGGTGTATGCCATCTGGACCTGGCGATTTGTCTATTTTAATGTTTTAAGACGCTGCTGTATAGTGATGGACAAACATCTGCCGGGGCTGTTCGCGAACACGATCAAATGTTCGTAAACCGCAAGTTCGCAGCGGGTCCCATTCATTTTAATGGCAGGCGAACCTGAAAAACCTTCAGCTCATATTTGTAGCCAATAAATAATTACTAGAAGTGCACAAATAGTCCCACAACATGGACAGTGACATACCAGATGTATTATTCAAATTTGCAATCTCCATTCATTATTTTTTTTCAATGCGAAATATCGGCAATATAATTTTCGCATGCGCAAATGCACTATACAGTACCCAAATGCAGTATAAAGAAAGTATATTGGTATATAACACCCCGCTTCAATCAGTTTTTTTGGGGGACTGGTATATCACACCAGTAGAAATTATTTGTTCTAATAACGCTTGTCCCTCTATATACCTGCAGTATCGCAGCAGAACCGCACACAACTGCCGCACAATACAAATGCTCTATAATATACTTTCTAATATAGAAAGTACACTGCTCAAAAAAATAAAGGGAACACAAAAATAACACATCCTAGATCTGAGTTAATTAAATATTCTTCTGAAATACTTTGTTCTTTACATAGTTGAATGTGCTGACAACAAAATCACACAAAAATTTTAAAATGGAAATCAAATTTTTCAACCCATGGAGGTCTGGATTTGGAGTCACGCTCAAAATTAAAGTACTACAGGCTGATCCAACTTTGAGGTAATAACCTTAAAAGAAGTCAAAATGAGGCTCAGTAGTGTGTGTGGCCTCCACGGGCCTGTATGACCTCCCTACAACGCTTGTGCATGCTCCTGATGAGGTAGCGGACGGTCTCCTGAGGGATCTCCTCCCAGACCTGGACTAAAGCATCTGCCAACTCCTGGACAGTCTGTGGTGCAACGTGACGTTGGTGGATAGAGCGAGACATGATGTCCCAGATGTGCTCAATTGGATTCAGGTCTGGGGAACGGGCGGGCCAGTCCATAGCATCAATGCCTTCGTCTTGCAGGAACTGCTGACACACTCCAGCCACATGAGGTCTAGCATTGTCTTGCATTAGGAGGAACCCAGGGTCAACCGCACCAGCATATGGTCTCACAAGGGGTCTGAGGATCTCATCTCGGTACCTAATGGCAGTCAGGCTACCTCTGGCGAGCACATGGAGGGCTGTGCGGCCCTCCAAAGAAATGCCACCCCACACCATTACTGACCCAATGCCAAACCGGTCATGCTGGAGGATGTTTCAGGCAGCAGAACGTTCTCCACGGTGTCTCCAGACTCTGTCACGTCTGTCACATGTGCTCAGTGTGAACCTGCTTTCATCTGTGAGATCACAGGGCGCCAGTGGCGAATTTGCCAATCTTGGTGTTCTCTGGCAAATGCCAAACGTCCTGCACGGTGTTGGGCTGTAAGCACAACCCCCACCTGTGGACATCGGGCCCTCATATCACCCTCATGGAGTCTGTTTCTGACCGTTTGAGCAGACACATGCATATTTGAGGCCTGCTGGAGGTCATTTTGCAGGGCTCTGGCAGTGCTCCCCCTGTTCCTCCTTGCACAAAGGCGGAGGTAGCGGTCCTGCTGCTGGGTTGTTGCCCTCCTACGGCCTCCTCCACGTCTCCTGATGTACTGGCCTGTCTCCTGGTAGCGCCTCCATGCTCTGGACACTACGCTGACAGACACAGCAAACCTTCTTGCCACAGCTCGCATTGATGTGCCATCCTGGATAAGCTGCACTACCTGAGCCACTTGTGTGGGTTGTAGACTCCGTCTCATGCTACCACTAGAGTGAAAGCACCGCCAGCATTCAAAAGTGACCAAAACATCAGCCAGGAAGCATAGGAACTGAGAAGTGGTCTGTAGTCACCACCTGCAGAACCACTCCTTTATTGGGGGTGTCTTGCTAATTGCCTATAATTTTCACCTGTTGTCTATCCCATTTGCACAACAGCATGTGAAATTAATTCTCACTCAGTGTTGCTTCCTAAGTGGACAGTTTGATTTCACGGAAGTGTGATTGACTTGGAGTTACATTGTGTTGTTTAAGTGTTCCCTTTATTTTTTTGAGCAGTGTATATTATAACATTGTACAAGGAAGGCAATCCATTAGAATATACATAAAGATAAAACGTAACCTTTAATAATTTTTTCTATGAGGGTCCATTCACACGTCCGTAAGTGTTTTGCGGATCCGCAAAACACGGACATCGGCAATGTGCATTCCGCAATTTGTGGACCGCACATCGCCGACACTAATAGAAAATGCCTAATCTTGTCTTCAATTGCGGACAAGAATAGAACATGTTCTATTTTTTTGCGGAAGTGCGGATACGCAAATGCGGATGTGGATACGCAAATGCGGACGGCACATTGCGGCCCCATTAAAAATGAATGGGTCTGGAACGGATGCGGACCCATTTTGCGGACTTGCGAATGGAAAATATATCCCTCAAAATGAAAATAAATTAAATTATTAAAGTTAAGCAAAAAGCATAGATGTGGTAGGCAATAACAAGTGCTCGGCTGCACTAAATCAGGTGCTCGGCGGCACCAAATTAGAAACCATATGTCCTACCACAATCCGGGGGGTTCCAGTGTACATCCATGAATCCCGGAGAGAAAGCAAAAAACATCTATCCCTGGGCTAGATGATGATGTGGTATTGAAGGACAGGGTGGGCAAAGAACTGTCCCTGATATTGCCCTACAGGGGGGTGCTATTCTGGCCCTGATGGCCTAACCACAGACCACCCGCCCTGATAAGAGCGACCCTGTCCGGAACTTTACCCAATATAAAAATGGCCCTAGTAAGCCCCTAGCCCCCTGACTTCCAGGTGATCACTATATAGATCTGTGTTTTTGACTCATTATAAAAGTATATTATAAGTATATCGCACCCCTCTGTGTATCACACATATGGATAGCACATCTATACTAGTCCTTAAAATGACTTTTGTGGCCCTATTTGCTAGCGTTTGGTGTCCCTAACAGCCTGTCCCTGCTCCACACAGCAACCTCTCCCTACACTGGCAAAACACTGAATGTAAAATGGCGGCCAGATCAGGTTTATTTATAAGGTAGGGGGTATGTCCATGTGCTGAAATGTCTAAATTGGCTGTCCTGTACCACCTGATGGATGTGTCATGGGTCAAAGTTCTTCACAATGTAAAAGAATATGGCGGGCGCGAATTTCTCCATATGTTCGGCGAATTGCAAACACGCAAAATTCGCCACAAAACGACCGCCGGGGCGAACTGCAAGGCCATCTCTACTGCTGTACTTCTTCCTGGGTCAGACAGGGCACTTTTAATTGGGAATTTACTTTTACATTCTGCATTTCATCTGACAGTTTATTTTCTTCAGTGAATACAGTAGAGAAAAAAAATATTTAATAGCTTTGCTTTCTCCTCATGGCTCTCTGCAACTCCCCCCTCTTTACTCTGTAGAGGGCTCACAACTTCAGATTTATACTTTTTACCATTTATATAATTGAAGCACATTTTGGGGTTAGTTTTGCTCTCTTTGGCAATTAATTTCTCGGTCTCTAGTTTGGCTGCTTTTATTAGTTTTTTACATATTCTATTTTTTTCCTTATAGTTTTTAAGTGCTTCCTTGCTACCCTCCTGTTTTAGTGCTTTATTTTTGTCATTTATTGCTTTCTTTACAGTTTTCTATTTATCCACATAGTTTTTTTTCTTGTTCCTTAACCTTTTATTCCCATAAGGTATGTACCTCTCTCAATTAGAATTTAGGAGGCTTTTAAAAATATCCCATTTTGTGGCTGTATTTTTATTTTTAAGGACTTTGTCCCAGTTAGTTAGGCCTATGGCCTCTCTTAGTTGGCAAAATTAAGCTTTTTTGAAGTTTGGTATTTTTGTTCCTCCCTGAAGAAACACTCTTTTGAATGATAATTGGAAAGTTATTACTTTATGGTCACTATTTCCCAGGTGTCCCCTGACCTGCACATCTGCTGTTCTGTCAGGTCTATTGGTTAATACTAAGTCCAGTATGGCCGTCTCTCTAGTCGGGTCTTGAACCAGTTGGGAAAGGTAAATTGTCTTTAGTTATGGCCAAGAACCTGTTTCCTTTATGAGATATACAAGTTTCAGTTTCCCAGTCTATATCTGGGTAGTTGAAGTCCCCCATAATAACCACCTCATTATGATTTGCCGCCTCGTCTATCTCGTTTAGTAGCAGATTTTCTGTGGAAAATTAGGTGGTTTATAATAAACTCCTATTATTGATTTATTATTGTTTTGCCTCCATGTATTTCTACCCACAGTGACTCCACATGTTCATGTCCCTCACTTATATCTTCCCTGAGTGTGGGCTTTTGACAGGAGTTTACATAAAGGCAGACCCCTTCCCCTCTTCGGTTTTGGCGATCCTTTCTAAACAGACTGTAACCATGTACATTAACAGCCCAGTCATAGCTATCATGTCTCAGTTATTCCCACTATGTTATAGTCCTCCTCACACATTACTAATTCCAGTTCCCCAGTTTTATTATTCAGGCTTCTGGCATTAGTATACATACATTTAAGAGGTTTAAGTATATTTTGTACCTTACACTTTTCCTTCTGAGCTGCTCTAGTTTCTCCTTCTATTTCTCCCCAAGTCCCATTACCTTGCCCCTGGTCTCTATCTGCACTATCTAACCACCCTATAACGTAATTACCCTCTCCCCCCAGTCCCTAGTTTAAACACTCCTCCAACCTACTAGCCATCTTCTCCCCGAACACAGCTGCTCCTTCCCCATTGAGATGCAGCCCATCCCTACAATAGAGCTTGTAGCCAACAGAGAAGTCGGCCCAGTTCTCCAGGAACCTGAACCCCTCCTTCCTACTTCAGTTCTTGAGCCATTTGTTAACCTCCCTTATCTCCCACTGCCTTTCTTGTGTGGCTCATGGTACCGGTAGTATTTCGGAAATACTACCGTATTTTTGAAAATACTGCATGTATTGCGTGCACTTCACTCAATAAATGGGCATATGATGTGCACCTAACTAACAGACGGATTAACTATTATATTTGTGTGTCAGGGGTACAAAGTACAGGGTGGGCCATTTATATGGATACACCTTAATAAAATGGGAATGGTTGGTGAAATTAACTTCCTGTTTGTGGCACATTAGTATATGTGAGGGGGGAAACTTTTCAAGATGGGTGGTGACCATGGCGGCCATTTTGAAGTCGGCCATTTTGAATCCAACTTTTGTTTTTTCAATAGGAAGAGGGTCATGTGACACATCAAACTTATTGGGAATTTCACAAGAAAAACAATGGTGTGCTTGGTTTTAATGTAACTTTATTCTTCCATGAGTTATTTACAAGTTTCTGACCACTTATAAAATGTGTTCAATGTGTTGGATTGTCAATGCAACCCTCTTCTCCCACTCTTCACACACTGATAGCAACACCGCAGAAGAAATGCTAGCACAGGCTTCCAGTATCCGTAGTTTCAGGTGCTGCACATCCCGTATCTTCACAGCATAGACAATTGCCTTCAGATGACCCCAAAGATAAAAGTCTAAGGGGGTCAGATCGGGAGACCTTGGGGGCCATTCAACTGGCCCACGATGACCAATCCACTTTCCAGGAAACTGTTAATCTAGGAATGCTCGGACCTGACACCCATAATGTGGTGGTGCACCATCTTGCTGGAAAAACTCAGGGAACGTGCCAGCTTCAGTGCATAAAGAGGGAAACACATCATGTAGCAATTTCGCATATCCAGTGGCCTTGAGGTTTCCATTGATGAAGAATGGCCCCACTATCTTTTTACCCCATATACCACACCATACCATCAATTTTTTTGTTCCAACAGTCTTGGAGGGATCTATCCAATGTGGGTTAGTGTCAGACCAATAGCGGTGGTTTTGTTTGTTAACTTCACCATTCAAATAAAAGTTTGCCTCATCACTGAACAAAATCTTCTGCGTAAACTGAGGGTCCTGTTCCAATTTTTGTTTTGACCATTCTGCAAATTCAGTGCGACGATCTGGGTCATCCTCGTTGAGATGCTGCAGTAGCTGGAGTTTGTAAGGGTGCCATTTGTGAGTAGCTAATATCCGCCGAAGGGATGTTCGACTAATGCCACTCTCCAGTGACATGCGGCGAGTGCTACGCTGTGGGCTCTTGCTGAATGAAGCTAGGACAGCCACTGATGTTTCTTCATTAGAGACAGATTTCATGCGTCCACATTTTGGCAAATCCAACACTGAATCAGTTTCACGAAACTTAGCAAGCAGTTTGCTAACTGTAGCATGGGAGATGGGTGGTCTCGTAGGGTGTCTTGCATTGAAATCTGCTGCAATGACCCGGATACTGCATTCACCAGACTTTAACACAATTTCTATCCACTCCTCACGTGTTAACCTCGGCAACATGTCAATGGCTGTAAACAAAGAGAAACTTGAAAATAACTCATGAAAGAATAAAGTTACGTTAAAACCAAGCACACCATTGTTTTTCGTGTGAAATTCCCAATAAGTTTGATGTGTCACATGACCCTCTTCCTATTGAAAAAACTAAAGTTGGATTCAAAATGGCCGACTTCAAATTTGCCGCCATGGTCACCACCCATCTTGAAAATTTTCCCCCTCACATATACTAATGTGCCACAAACAGGAAGTTAATATCACCAACCATTCCCATTTTATTAAGGTGTATCCATATAAATGGCCCACCCTGTACAATGTTTCATTGCACCCACAAAAAAAATCGCTGTAGGTCACCCACAGAATTAACAGCCAGATTTATGATTAGCTTTCTGTGTCAGGGTGCAAAGATGAGTATTGCACCCACAAAAAAAAATCGCTGTAGGTCACCCAAAGAATTAACAGCTAGATTTAGGATTATCTTTCTGTGTCAGGGGTGCAAAGATGGTGTATTGTACCCACCAAAAATCGCATTAACATTGTCCCTCACGTCAGCTGCTTGCTTTCTGTGCCTTCACTACTGAGAGCTGATGGGCGGTGCTTTACGTGATCCAGCTTATCTAGAGGCTGGGTAACATTATGCACCGGCCAATCACAGCCATGTATGGCTGTGATTGCTTCTAAGGGTACACAGCTTAAAAGCTTGTTGATTGACTGCCCTGCAGCCTTTCAACAGGCTTTATTAAATGCCCGCACACCGAACTCAAACTTTTCCGGCAAAGTTCAGGTCCAGGTCCGGTTACCAAAAATCGTAAAGTTCGGTACGGAACCGAACTTTACAGTTCGGGTTCACTAAACACTAAAGAAGACCTGTCTTATGATTGAAACACGTTGATTGTATGCATGAGGATTACTTGTTTATAAAAAAAATTAAATTAAGAAATAAAGAATCATTGATTTTGCTCGCTGGATCCATTTGGACTTTTTTGCTACCACAAAATTGTACCATCCCATCCCACAAAAAATAAGCCCTCACACAGCTCTGTCAAGAGGAAATAAATATATGCTGTTCTCAGAAAATCGCTGTAATGGTACCCCAGAGGATGTTCAAAAGAAACATGGCACCCTTAAACCAATCAATTAAAATCTTCAAAAACCAAAAGGTAGTTTCCCATGTGAACCCTCCAGTGTACCCAAACAGCAGTTTATGTCCACATTTATGGAATTTCCATAACTAGTAGAATCCACCTAACAATTTAAGAGGCGTAATGAATCTCAAATGGCAAACTCTAGGCACAATATATTGGGCACTTAGAAGCAATTTTCATTTGGCACCATACACAATGCTCATTAATTTTTGTAAAATATCTATGATGTCTAAATGCCTACTCTACCACTTGAATAATAACTTGAGTGGTATAGCTTCCAAAATGGAGTCACTTATTGGGGGTTTGAGGGACCTCAGGATTTCTGCAAATGTGATGTAGTGCTGAATAGTGATGAGAGGCAGGTGTCCTATTCGAATTCGTAATATTTCGCTAATATTTTGGAGAATATTCATCATATATTCGCGAATTCGTATATTCGTTTTATTCTACATTCTTTTTTTTACGTGAAAATCGGCAAAGTAATGATCGCGTAATATGTGAATATTACGTGCTCAATACAGGCGTGGGTCAAAAACGAATATATAACACTATAGAATATAATGCTATATATTTGTTTTTAGAATATTCGTCATTTTTTTTCCATCTGAAGTCATGATTCCTCCCTGCTTAAGTTGCTTGTGGGCCAATGACTCATTGGCCCACAAGCAAGAAGCAGAGAGGAATCCTGTGTTCAGATGGAAAAAAAATTACGAATATTCGTCATTACAAATAGATAGCACTATATTCTAAATTTTCACGAATTCTCAAAGTGCCGATATTCGAGATTAAAATTCGCTATTCAAATATTCGTGCTTAACACTAGTGATAAAAAACATTTCTGTCAAATTCACTCTAAAAGGAAAATAGTTCTCCTTCCATACAGAGCCTTGCCATGTACCCATACACCAACATTTATGGCATTTCTGTACCCAGTACAACCTGCCTAACAATTTAAGTTGTGAATCTCAGATGGCATGAGCTGGGCACAACATACTGGCCACTGAAATGCCATATCTGTGAAAAATTGCACTTTTTATATTGCTTGATTTGCTGCACATACATTTTTTTCAAAATATGTGTTACTTCAAAATGCTCATTCCACATCTTAAAACCTTGAGGGCGGAGTTTCCAAAATGAGGTCACTTCTCAGGGGTTCCATTTAATATTTCACCCCAGAGCCTCTACAGTTTTCAGCACAAGAATAGGGCCACATGAAGTGTGTTTCTAAAACCAGGAAACACAGCATAATAATAATAATGTTTGCTTTTCACATTGGCATACGCTCGGCATGACATATTGGGCACTGAAATAAAGCCAAATTGGGCCAAAAATGCAAACGTACAGCTATGGATATGGGCCCATGGTGCCAACCAACCAGGCTGTGGTCTTGGGCAGGTGGAGTTTGTGTAGAAGGTGGTACACAGCAGGCAAACTGAATTATAGCTCTTTTAGCAAAGTCTGGCAGAAAGCAAAACCAAACTGATCAGACGAGAGAGTGGAACAAAGAGCCAGAATTATATAGGAGAGTAATTAGCTAATTAGTCGAGCAGCTGCAGCCTCAGAGCAACGGTAGATTAACTCCTGCAGCTTTAGGCCAGAGGTGGGATACAATGAATTAGCTCCTGTTCACACATACATGCTGGACAGGCAGGCACAAGGTGAATGGAGCGGTGGAGACCGGCCGCCAGCATAACATGCACATACTGTAGAGCCCTTTTATTCCTAAGCTCTGTTGTGTGTCCAGACAAAAGATTAGGGCCACATTTAGGGTCCATTCACACGTCCGTAGGGTATTGCAGATCTGGAAATTGTGGATCCACAATACACCCGGCCGGCACCCCCGTAGACTTGCCTATTCTTGTCCGCAAAAGTTGTGGACCGGAAGATCGGGGCCGCGCTCCGGAAATGCGGTTGCGGACCGCACACTGAGCACCGGGCACCATAGAGAATGAATGGATCCAAATTCGTTCCGCAACGTTGAGGAACGGATCCGGACCCATTCTACGGAAGTGTAAATGGACCCTTAGGGTGTTTCTAAAACGTCCTTTTTCACCTCCATTTTGCTTTAGTGCCTGTGGAACACCTAAAGGGTTAACAGAGTTTCTAAAGTCAGTTTTGAATACATTGAGGGGTGTAATTTCTAAAATGGAGTAATTTATGCGTGGTTTCTATTATGCAAATCTTCAAATTGACTTTAGGACTGAATTTGTCCTTTAAAAAGTCAGTTTTGTGAATTTTCTTGAAAATTTACCTCAAATTCTAACCCTTCTCTAACATCTTAAAAAATAAAATGACATTTATAAAACGTATACATATGGTAAATGTTAATAAATAACTATTTTGTGAGGTATCATATGTTTTCAAAGTAGAGCAATTTTAATTTAGAAAATTACCAATTTTTTTAAATTTTCTGTCAATTTTGGAATTTTCTAATAAGTAAAAATAAAATATATCGACCCCAATTTACCACTAACATGAAGTACAATCGGCGTCATTTATCAAACTTGGAACTTGCCTAGTTGCCCACAGCAACCAATCAGATTCCACCTTTCATTTTGGATAGCTCCTTTGGAAAATGAAAGAGTCTGATTGGTTGCTATCAGCAACTAAGCCAGTTCTGCTCTACACCAGTTTGATAAATGATTCCCAACAGTCTCAGAATCGCTTGGACAAGGGCTCATGCACACAAACGTTTTTGTTGGCATCTGTAACACCCCCGAGTTGTGTTACTACACGCCTCTAGCCCGCTACTATCTCCTAAGAGCCTTTATACTGTCATCAGATATGATTTTGCTCATGTCTTCCACAAATGTGCATATAAAACTATGTTAACTGTAATGGTTCATGTAATTGGCCTGGTTACCAGCAGGTAGCAGCATCATTGGCAGAGATGGTCTTAATGTTATGGCAGTTCAGAGTGGAACAATCCTGTTCTATTCTGCCCCCCCCCCCTCCCCCCCTTCTAGAGAGAGTTGGGCTAGTCCCTCTTCCTGCAGCAAGGGAGGGAAAAACCAGTTAGAACCAGATGTAGTTTACCCCCTATTGGGAAAAGGAGTGTTTTGAGTAGCCCTAAGAAAGTAGGGGCATGTCTCCGCAAGAGACGCAGCCATATACCCAGTCTGAGCACCTTCAGCTCTGCTGGATGAAGAGAGCAGAAACTACAGACCAACTCCAGAGTTCCAGGAAGAAAGCATCCCCTGAGAATCCATCTGTGAGATAAGTCCAGAGTCCTAGGAGAAGCCAATTCCTCAGCTAGTCTGTCCCCACACAGCAGAAGTTACAGAGAGGTGTAGAAGCTAATCCTGCCCCAGTTACAGAGCTACCAAGCAGACGTTTATCCTGCAAGCTCCACATTTAAAGCAGAAGTACTCATTCCTGCCAATCCTTGCCAAAACCTGCTGGGACCAAGAGACCAAAGCTGTATACTGTTTGGATGCAAGCTATTTCAAGTAAAGCAACATTTGAACTTCATCTAAAGGTCTGGACATCATTTACTCTGCAAAATCCCTCTATTACTCCTACTATCAATACACTCGAAATTATTGTAGGTGAGCCAGGAGCTAGGAGTCCAGCCGTACCCAGGTAGACACTGTGACACAACTCCCAATAAACTATAGAGACATTATAGACCATTGCACCATTCTGGCATTCCTAATCTGGGACGTGCGTTAGAACACCTCGGAAGGGCCCTGCAATTGGCGTCACGACAAATACAGGATATTAACCACCCGTACCTGGCCACTGCACATCCAATCCACATTTTTGGCAGGTCAGATGGGGACCCTTTCACTTGAATGGACAGCACACCTGTGTTCTGTACACATCCGTATGTCCATTCCATGGCATCCACAAAACTGTATATCATTTTCCATTCTTGTCTGCTTTACGAAGAAGGATAGGACTGTTCCATTATGGGACGGATGTTCTGTTGACTAACTCAGAGATAGACCGTTCGAGTAATAGGTACCTGGTAATTGTGTAGAAAATATATGGAAATGTGGTAACCTTTAATAATTAACTTTTATTAATATTTATTATAAAATAAATGCCCTTAGATATAGGTGCAGAAAAATGGAAAGGGGTGGGCGTCCACCCCACTCGTGGTGAGTATACGGTACTCCTAGGGAGGGTGTAGGGAAGAGGGGGAAGGGAATGCTGGGTCTCAGCCCCTATTATTACCCTGGTCAGAGGGCCCTTCTCCTGGTACACCGCAACCTCCTATACTACCCCTAAATGTGTCCCTGTGCAGTGCTCCGACTGCCCAGCTTCGTCCTGAGGGGGGTGGGAAAGGGGGGGAGGGGGTCCCTAGAGGCAGGTCAGGTACACCACCCACAGATTCGCTCCCAGATCCCTGGAAACGACTGTGAAAAACAACACTAGACCAGTAAAGATCCGTGTCCTAAGAGAAATTGTATGTTAGGGTGTCACTTCGTGAGTCACCCAACATTAATAGATGATTAGTGCTGAAAGGTTCAGTAACCATAAGGTGGCCCGACGCGTTTCTCTGATGTATTTCAGTTCGTCAGGGGCCCACAGGAATTGATGTCAGCAACAGTATCAATGGCCTACCCTCGGGTGGGGGCAGGTCACCAAGATTTCAAACAAACTGTGCTCAACAGTGGTTAGTGACAACAACTGTGTAGATGTATAATTCCGACTTCACAGAACTCCCATAGTGTGGCAGTGTAACATTGGCCGCAATCACAAATGGGGGTGGAAGGATATTACTTATCTCGTCAGGAATGACCGGTCAGTGGACCTGTTCCCACGATACAGACTGGTTCCTGTTCCTCGCCAGTCTGTGCGCTGGATCCCGCGTGTGGCAGTACCGCAAAAGACGCCGGCCCCGCTGCACCATTTAAAGCCGTCCGCGTCATCATTGCTCCGCCCATCATCCCGATCAGGTGACCCATCACGTGATGACCCATCAGCACTAATCATCTATTAATGTTGGGTGACTCACGAAGTGACACCCTAACATACAATTTCTCTTAGGACACAGATCTTTACTGGTCTAGTGTTGTTTTTCACAGTCGTTTCCAGGGATCTGGGAGCGAATCTGTGGGTGGTGTACCTGACCTGCCTCTAGGGACCCCCCCCCCCTTTCCCACCCCCTCAGGACGAAGCTGGGCAGTCGGAGCACTGCACAGGGACACATTTAGGGGTAGTATAGGAGGTTGCGGTGTACCAGGAGAAGGGCCCTCTGACCAGGGTAATAATAGGGGCTGAGACCCAGCATTCCCTTCCCCCTCTTCCCTACACCCTCCCTAGGAGTACCGTATACTCACCACGAGTGGGGTGGACGCCCACCCCTCCATTTTTCTGCACCTATATCTAAGGGCATTTATTTTATAATAAATATTAATAAAAGTTAATTATTAAAGGTTACCACATTTCCATATATTTTCGACGGATGTTCTGTTCCACAAAATGCGGAACGCGCACTGTGTTTTGCAGATCTGCAATTTGTGGACCGCCAAACAGGCCGCAGTCGTGTGCATGAGCCCTAGGTAAAAGCATTCCAAAGTTATGTACCGCAGGAAGGTGAAAAGTGGCTGTCAGGAAGGGGTTAAAAGTTCAAAAAGGATGCAAGGATTCATTGATAAGATTGCTAAATTGAACAAAGAATTCTGCTGTTCAGCTTCAGCTCAGGCGCCAGGATACTTCAGCGTTGCATCCTATTAGGGTGGCTTAAAAGTTACTGCACCCGCAGGACACTCTTCATATTTTTCTTCCCATTGTAAAATGTTTTAAGTATAAAGTATGAGTCAATCAAATCTCAATATTCTATTTTATGTTTTTTTATGTACGGTCATCAAGGGAGGTTCACATTAATATTTATTTTCAAGTAGACGATGCCATCTATTTTGTACAGTATTCTTCCAATATCATTTACTGGTAGAACAATCAATGAACTAAACAGACTAAATGTGTTTTAGTAAGCCGCGCTGCATAGTCTGTGTATTGCATAATATCCTCTCAGTCATTGGCTTGCAGACAGAGCATATTAAACCTCACACGTCACAGACACAATCAAACTATTGAAGAGGATGCTTGGTTCTTGAGTATCTTTTCAGAATTGTGTACAGAATTTGCAAAGCTTGCCTTATAAGTGGCAATGTAATATATGTAAGTGGTAATGCCCTCAAAATTCTACCTGCAGCATCTTTAGGAAGTAATTGCACCCATTTGGAGAAACGTCCATTAAGTATGAAATAACTGGTGAATAATTGAGCTCTGTAGACAATGTATGTTTTCATTCTGGGAAAGTACAACCAGGAAATGTGTTCACTTGAATCTTAGAAAAGATGTACAAACGTAGCATTTACTAACGCTGTCTTTGGAAATATATTTTTTTGTGCCGGTGTCAAATTATAGCAACCCTGCTAGGTGGTAAATAACATCAGAGATATCTGCAGAGATATGATGTGCATTCGGCAAGTGGCCATTGCTACATCTTTATTCTAAATTATTTTCTCATAATGTTGCCTACAGTGATGAGACTGAGGGGGGTTTTGGCTGCAGGTTCATCCTATGGTCCATAAACTTGCTTAGGTCACTTTGTTGAACTTCACATTTCCAGAGATGGATTTGCTCACTAGAGTACCAAGGGATTATACTGTGAGGCTAAGTTCTGAATCTGTAATGCCCCAAAAATAATGTTTGAAATGAGGGCCAGTAGAGTACGGCCACGCGGTCAGGTTTCTGCATGTAGTTTTGGAAGCCAAAACTAGGAGTGAATCAAGAAAGAGGACGTCTGTCCATTATACTGTCTCTTCTTTTATGATCCACTCATGATTTTGGCTTTCAAAACTGCATGCAGAAACCTGGCCATGTGGCCGTACCCTTGTGGTGAGATACTCACGTGAACACTTATCACGATTATATCCGGAAGGATACATCATGGCAGATGGTCACAAAAGAGATGCAGGCTAGCTAGTGGGAGAACAGAAGCTGGGTAAGTGCCTTCAATACATTTATATACAACCAAATGTTTGTAAATAGAGAAGGGATCGGGCGGCACAGATCACACTCCTCAATAAACCCCTGTATTGCGATCAATCAAACACGGATATCCAACGCATCTCTTGTCAAAACTGCAGTACTGTGGTGCACACCTTCAAACAGTCATGAGTACCAAATAGGAGAGGATAATAAGGCGGCACTCACCCAGCAGTGTTCTGTAAAATCCTTTATTTTATCCGGGATGCGAGTCACAAATAACTAGCAGAGTAAGCTGGGGCGGAGAGCGAATCTTCCATACATAGCGGCGATGGCCGTTTCGCGCAAACAATGCGCCTCTTCAGGCCTCTGACGTTAGTGGCCTGAAGAGGCGCATTGTTTGTGCGAAACGGCTGTCCCCGCTATGTATGGAAGATTCGCTGTCCGCCCCCGCTTGCTTTGCTAGTTATTTGTGCCTCGCATCCCGGATGAAATAAAGGATTTTACAGAACACTGCTGGGTGAGTCTCGCCTTATTATCCTCTTCTATTTATTTGTGCTGTTGATGAATTTAACCACCTCACATTGTGCAGACGTAGGCCTTTCTTATCACCATGTAGTCTGGTTTGTGCTGCTGATGCATTTGCCCCCCCCCCCCCCTCATTTGACTAACAAGCTTGGTGCAGTGCCAAAAACTAAAGTGTCAAGAGTCCAGATCAAGTCAGCCAGGGCCGGACTGGCCATAGGGCAGACCGGGCATTTGCCTGGTGGGCCGGGCCGAACACAATCAGCCGGGCCGCCGGCTGAGTTTTTTTAATTAATGTGGCAGCAGCCGGGCAGGAGTGGAGATGAGCGCTTCCATTGTGGAAGCGCTCATCTCCATATTCATCTGTTTTCCGTCCTCAGGACAGCGATACAGATGAATGGAGCAGGGGAGAGGCGTCTCCCTTGCCCATTCCTCTGATAGGCTACAGGCACTAGGCCTGTAGCCTATCAGAGGCCGGTGCAGGCGGAGCGATGACGTCATCGCGCGCGCCGCCCTAGCCGTACAGCGCGGGACACAGGCCGGAAGAGGCCTGCATCGCATCGCTGACAGCAGCATGGAGGTAAGTATATGAGTTTATTGTTTTTATTATTTACTTTTATACTATACTGTGGCAAGAAGGGGGGTGGGGGCCCTATATACTGGCACAATATAGGGGGGGTCGGCACTATGGAGAAGAGAGGAAGCACTATGGGGCCCTATATACTGGCACAATATGGGGGGGTGCACTATGGGGCCCTATATACTGGCACAATATGGGGGGACACTATGCAGAAGAGGGGAAGCACTATGGGGCATTGGGGCCCTATATACTGGCACAATATGGGGGGGGTCGGCACTATGGAGAAGAGGGGAAGCACTATGGGGCCATATATACTGGCACAATATGGGGGGGCTTATATACTGGCACAACATGGGAGGGGTGCACTATGGAGAATAGGGGAAGCACTATGGGACCCTATATACTGGCACAATATGGGGGGGGCACTATGGGGCCCTATATACTGGCACAATATGGGGGGACACTATGCAGAAGAGGGGAAGCACTATGGGGCCCTATATACTGGCACAATATGGGGGGGGTCGGCACTATGGAGAAGAGGGGAAGCACTATGGGGCCATATATACTGGCACAATATGGGGGGGGCCTATATACTGGCACAATACGGGGGCACTATGGAGAAGAGGGGAAGCACTATGGGGCCCTATATACTGGCACATTATGGGGGGGCACTATGGAGAAGAGGGGAAGGAGCACTATGGGGGCATGTACTGGGGGCCCTATATACTGGCACGCATTATAGGTGGGCACTATGGAGAAGTGGGGGACAAGAGCATTATGAGGGCATTATGGAGACGGGGAAAGAGCACTATGGGGGCATCTTCTGGGGGGACTATATAGGCAGGGCTCGAGTCCTGCAGGAACGCTTGGGAACGGCGTTCCCGCACTTTTTTCTTAGCAGGAACGCCGTTCCCTTTCAGCAGGGCAGCGCATTGTGCCCCTCAACACTGTCGGCGCCCCGCTCTAGCGCAGCATGAAGAGAGGGACTGACAGGAGGGAAGCGCCTCAAGTGTAGCGTGGCCGAGCTCTGTCCGGTCCGTGGTATAGGAGCTTATGTTTCCTGTACCCGGCCAGACTGACAGGAAGTGCTCACTTAGTGTGCACTTCCTTTCAGTCCGGCCGGGTACAGAAAACAAATGCTCCTGTACCACGGACCGGACAGACCTCGGCCACGCTACACCCGAGGTGGGTGGGGAGAAAGAGAGAGTGACAAGGGAGGGAGGGGGGAGAAAGAGAGAGTGACAAGGGAGGGAGGGGGGAGAAAGAGAGAGTGACAAGGGAGGGGGGAGAAAGAGAGAGTGACAAGGGAGGGAGGGGGGAGAAAGAGAGAGTGACAAGGGAGGGAGGGGGGAGAAAGAGAGAGTGACAAGGGAGGGAGGGGGGAGAAAGAGAGAGTGACAAGGGAGGGAGGGATTGAGGAGAAAGAGAGTGACAAGGGAGGGCTGATGGAGAGGCACTGGGGCTGGTGGAGAGGCACTGGGGGGCTGCTATGAGGCTACTGGGGGCTGATGGAGAGGCACTGGGGGCTGGTGGAGAGGCACTGGGGGGCTGCTATGAGGCTACTGAGGGCTGCTATGAGTCTACTGGCTGGGGGCTGATGCACTAGGGGCTGCTGGAGAGGCACTGGGAGCTGCTATGAGGCTACTGGGGGCTGATGGAGAGGCACCGGGGGCTGGTGGAGAGGCGCCGGGGGCTGGTGGAGAGGCACCGGGGGCTTGTGGAGAGGCGCCGGGGGCTGATGGAGAGGCGCTGGGGGCTGCTATGAGGCTACTGGGGCTGCTATAAGGCATGGGGCTCTTATCTGAGGTCTGATTGGGGGTCATTCATATTGGGGTCTGAGCTGAGGTCTGATCTGAGGTCTTATTGGGTTCTTATTAACATTGGGGATCTTATTGGGGCTGTTAGCTGAGGTATGATTAACATTGGGAGTCTGATTGGTGATCTGACCTGAGGTGTAATGAAAAATATGTTTTTCCTATTGTCCTCCTCTAAAAGCTAGGGGCGTCTTATAGGGCGAAAAATAAGGCACTTGCTTGCTCCTCCTCCCGACCTTCCCTGCCCTTTGCGTACGCCGCGTGCCGTGACTTCACGCGGAGGCACTGGATCTTGGGTGAGTTCCCACACTTTTTTTCCCAGGACTTGACCCCTGTATATAGGAGTATTTTATACTGGCACAAATTATAAGGTCACTATGGGCACCTAAGCTCAACTGGTGGCACTAAGTGTTTTTTGTAGTGGCACACAGTACGGGTCATTGGAACACATGAGGGCACTCTGGGGACATTGGCTCTACTGGGGGCACTAAGAGGAGGTATTTCTTTTTTTACTGCCACACAACAGGGCATTTTTTGTACTGGTGCACATTATAAGGGGGGGGGGGTTCTACTGTCACACATTATAAAGAGAATTATTACTATCGGGGCATTATGGTGGGCTTTATTACAACTGGGGGACTATGGGAGCATTATTACTTGTGGGACACAATTACTGTTGGGGGCACTGTAGGAGCACTATTACTACTAAATGCACTCTGGCAAAGAATTAATTACTATTGTTGGGACTTTGGGAGCACCATTACTTTGGGGGCACCCTGGCACAGCATAAGCTTAGCACAGTTCTTTTTGCAGTATAGTTTTGGGGAGCACAGCTTCTCAGTATTGGGGGTGCATGATGGGATGTTAATTGGAGGATGATGGAAAAGTAGGAAACTAAGATGTCTGTTAAAGTCTGCAGAGACGTGAAATGGCTGAAAGAAATTATCACGGTGGTCTGGTCTGAATGGAGAAGATGAAGAAAGGGAACATTACATCAGAGGAGACGTCACTGGATATAAGAGGTATGGGGCGCTGTATTAGGCTACTTTCACATCTGCGTTAGTGATCCTGGCAGGCTGTTCCAGCTGAGAATTCACTGGATCCGGCACTGCTGGATGCAGACAGAATGCCCGCCAGCTCCATTAACTATAATGGGGTACGGCAGAGATCCGGCCACAATCTTGGAAAAATGCAGAGAATCAGCGGGACATAAACCGCTGCATGCTGTGCTTTGTGTCCAGTCGATTCCTTGCATTTTCTGGCGGATTAGGTGGCCGGATCGTACTAAGACCCCTAATGTCACCTGGGGACCCCCAAAGAAGCTTGTGTGTTGGCTGAAGCGTTCCTATATTACTGGTGGCTGGCCCTGCCTTTCAATTGTGCTTCCGGTTTTGGCTCTGCCCCTAGACTGCAAGGGGGTGGGGCCTGTTGGGGGCCATGTGATTGGGCTGCTCAGTCAAAAATGCCCGGGCCTATTTTTTGTCCCAGTCCGACCCTGAAGTCAGCAACTTGAATGCTCAACTGCCAAGGAACTGCCCAATCAAGGCTGCTGAAGTAGTCTGCATAGAGTTCCCAAACAGCCATTCCTGACGTTCCAGGTCTTCCATGCAGGGTCCATTTCACAGTTGAGGAGGTCAGATATTGGTCCAGGTCAGCAGCCAAGGAAGCATTGTAGATCCTGGTGAAGTTGTGTAGGATTACGCAGACTTGAATCAGCAGGTAGTCATTGTCAGGATCCAATTCTAGGGACGTCATTAACAAACTCCACTTGGTATATAGTATTCCAAATGTGCACTTCACATTTATTGGCCTGAAGCCATTCACCCATTCTGGAAGCATGGAAGATGTAGGCCCCGTCCTTCCATTTTCCCCTGATATCCCTTCCCCTTTCCATGTGCTGTCCAATAGCTATTTTTTCCTGTATGAGGAGGCTGCAGAGCTCTGTGAGCGCCATGGCCTCTTCCTAGGCCATGTGACATGACATTTATCAGTCACATGTCCTAAGGGCAATTCAGTCTCATCCAAGTGAATAGGGCTGAACTGCAATACCAAGCATAACTATCAAATGGATTGCACAGTGCTTGGTATGCAGCAAGTAGGCCACGGCACTCACTGGAGCACCGTGGTCTCTTCAAACAGCTGATTGGCAGGGGTGCCAGGAGCCTGACCCCCGCTAGTCTGATATTGATGACCTATCCTGACGATAGGTCATCAATACGTAAATCCCGGAGAAGCCCTTTACCTTATGTTATCTGTAGTGTTATATAGGACTGCAGGTGACATCACTACATTATCTGTACTGAGAGTACAGATAATGTAGTAGAAGGTACCTGCAGTCCTATGTAACACCATAGATAACACAGTGATAACTCTGAGTATAGATAATGTAGTAGATGTCACTTGCAGTTCTATGTAATATCACAGATAACACAGTGATTACTCGGAGTACAGATAATGTAGTAGATGGTACCTGCAGTCCTATGTAACAACCCACTTAGCACAATGATAACTGAGTACAGACAATGTAGTCGATGTTCCCTGCAGTCCTATGTAATACCCAACATAACACAGTGATTCACAGTGTTATGTGGGGTGTTACATTGGACTGCAGGGTACACATACTATATTATCTGTACCCAGAGAGTTATTAATGTGTTATGTGGGGTGTTACATTGGACGGCGGGGAACATCTACTACATGATCTGTATTCAGACAGTTATCACTGACAGTGATAACTGCTCAGGGTGCTTCCACAGGGTACAGAAGTGGCATTTCCTGGACCACTGGAAGACAATGGGTGGACTCAAGGCCTCCTCTTCCTGTTCGGTTCTTCGTCCAGCATAGCAGACTGCTGTCCGTAGCACTAGCAAAGATGACATCCGCAGAGATTTTCGCCATGGTGATAAGCCAGAAATCACCAGAAACCAATGCTAGCCATGAAGAGAAATCTAATGGAGCTCTCTACACTGAAAGCAGCAGAACATTTTGCATATTTCACTCCTTTTCTCCGCTCTTCCTTCCACCGTCTTTTGTAATTATCAATCTAAAAATATGTAAATTTGTAACCATTGTTGCTTTTTTTCCATCGCACAGGACAATTGTTATAATTTTTATTAAATATTTCTGCATTTACTGCAATGTCAGACACCATTCTTTTAATGGTGTAATGGATACATCCAGCCATCTTGTAGTATAGCAATCAAGTATCCATTTGACAGGTGTACACACACAGCCCTGGATAAATCACCTTGCAGCCTAGGGGCCTGTACTGTGCTGCCATAGTAACCTAATGGCACAAGTGCTCTGAAGCACACTGACACAAGATTGCGGGCAAAGTCATTCGAGGGAATGTCATCCTATAATACTAGCTTACTAACAAATATGATACCAGGATTTCATTTAGAATGTGTGAAGTCAATGCACCATATGCCATGGACACATGTGAACCAATGGTCTCAAAAAAGGAACATGCTGACACTTGGTAAATACTATACTAGAAAATGTCAAACACTTTGAAACATATTGCATTTAATTTCTGGCATTTTCATTTTATTTGTCCTTTCAGTTGTAATGGCATAGCACTAATTATGAATCATTTAAAGCTAAAGTCATTTGTGATCACTTCTACTGTAAGCAGCACTGATTTGCTACATTGTCCTGATGTTACCGTCATTTCTTACCCATTTATGGCATAGATTTTCATGTAAAAGCATTACTATTTTTAACGATTTATAAATTCTGTACAAGATTTGCTGAGTATAAAGAAAGCATGACTTTTCCATTTTAGCAAATACTTGTATTCCGAATGAAATAACACTTTTCTAAGAAATCTGCAATCTGCTGTCTTTCTGTTATCCTAGGAATTTAAGATTAATTTGATAACTCAGTGTTAACATTTAGGGAGTGTGTCTCTATACAGCCTGACACTGTCTATTCAGTGCTGGGATGCACCTCTTTCATGAGGGGGATGGAAACACCATAGTATACATAGTAGAACAAAATGTGTGTCAGACAGGGGCGTTGCTAGGCCAAAACATTCGGTGTCTGGGCCCCTGATGTTTTGTCCCAGGCCCCCAATGTACTGCCTGCCAGGCAGATACAACTGTATTGCTGTCCTTAGGCTGGCAATATAATTAAATATAATGCACTACAAGTTCTGAAGGACCTGTGATGACATCACAGGTCACGTGATCAGTGCAGAAGGCAGGGGTTCAGAAGGACCTGCGTTGATGTCACCATCATGTGACCAGTACAGGAGAGGCCCGCAGTGAAGAGGAGAAGTCCTGGTAAAGAAGCTGTGATGATGTCTGCTACATGAGGAGAGGTAAGTATACAGAGAGGCAGAGCAATGCTGTGAGTTGTGGTTATTTAACAGGGACTGTATGTTAAGGCTGAAGGGAGGGATGTTATGATGGGACTAAATGTTCAGGAGTGATGTTATTTACATAGGGCTGTATATTGATGATGGCTGGGGGAGGGAGTGATGTTATTTACGTGGGACTGTATGTTGATGGCGTCTGTGGGACAATATGTTGATGGTGGTTGTGGGAGGGAGTGATGTTATTTACATGGGACTGTATGTTGATGGCGGCTGTTGGAGGGAGTGATGTTATTTACATGGGACTGTATATTGGAGGAGGCTGGAGAGGGGGCGATTTTATTTACATGAGGCTTTGTTGGAGGAGGCTGGAGAGGGGGTGATGTTATTTACATCGGGCTGTATATTGGAGGGGGCTGTAGACAGAGAGGGATGTTATTTACATGGGACTGTATATTGGAGGGGGCTGGAGAGATGGTGTGATTTTTATTTACATGGGACTGTATGTTGATGGTGGTTATGGGAGGGAGTGATGTTATTTACATGGGACTGCATGTTGATGGTGGCTGGAGAGGGGGTGGTATTATTTTCATGGGACTGTATGGTGGAGGGGCTGAGGAATTATAATTTGTGAGAACACTAAAAGGAGGAATGTAACTACAGGGGGCACTGCAGGAGAGAGCATTATAACAGGAGGGGGCAATATAAATACTGGGGGCACTGTGGGGGCATTTAAAATCCAGGAGACATTAGGCGTTCTTATTACTACTGGGGGCTCTGTAGGAGTGACTTATAGATCCACTTTATTTCTACAAAGAGCAGTATGGGGGCCTTATTACTACTAAGGGGTCTGTGAGGGAACTATTAATACTGGAGGGCTCTTCTACTAATGGAAGCACTCTTGGGGAGCATTATCAATGTTGGGGGCATTGTAGGGGGCAGTATTACTAATGAGGACACTCTAGAAGGGAATTACTATTGGTGGGACTATGAGGAGCACTATTACTATCGGGGGGGTTATCTGTACAGCACTTATTTTTCTTCAGGATAGTATTTGGGGGTATTGGGGAGCACAGCGAGTAGCAGGAGAACACTTTGGGGACTGCAGGTTGGGGGATGATAGAAATGTGAGGAAGCTAAGATGTCTGTGTGTCACACTCTGCAGAGACGAGGTGCAGCTGAAAGAAGTTATTTGGACAGAGTGGAGAAGATGATGACAAAGAAGATCTACATCAGAGGAGACATCACCTGGAGGCACCGGATGTGACAGGTATGTGCTGCTGTATAGAGAGTACAGCAAAATGCAGTGTGCGCAGGGAGGGTTGACTTGGGCTACTTTCACACTAGAGGTAGCCTTCTCCGGCAGGCTGTTCTGGTGAGTGAGAAGCCTGCCGGATCCGTGCTACAGCTAGTGCACTGTGCCGCCAGAAGTCCGCTCCGGCCCCATTCACTATAATTGGGTGGGCCGGAGTTCCGGCTGCAGTACGGCAATCATGCCGAGAGGTGGGCTCAAAAAAATTACAGCATGCTGCAGTTTTATTTCAGCCGTCTCTCGGCATGTTTGCGGTGCTGCGGCCGGACCTCCGGCCCGACCCATTATAGTGAATGGAGCCGGAGCGGACATCCGGCGGCACGGTGCACTAGTGGTAGCGTGGATCTGGCAGGCTGTTCCCCCGTCAGAACAGTGTAAAGGTAGCCTTAGAGAACTGGGCCATATTCATTGGGGCTTTGGCCCTGGATCCTTTGAGACCCTAGCAACGCCCCTGGTGTCAGAGAGTATGCTGCTACAGATCCATTTTTGTAATTACAAATAGTGTTGAAATGAATTGACTTCAATCTGAATTTCTGGAAAAATTTGACTTGCAGCAAAGCCGAATTTCCTCACGCTTCGTGGTAAAGAATAAATTTTTTCTGAAATGGGAGTAAAAACAAAAAAAATACATACTCGCCTCATCCATTTGCCAGCAAAGAGGCCGTCTTGATTGAAGTTACTGCACAAAATCTCTAGCACGGTGACATATGACGTCACCACGCCGCCCAGCCTGACGATGTCATCATGTCACCACACAAGATTTCCCATAGTGTCTTCAATCAAGATGGCCATGATGGCCTCTATGCGATCAAATGGATAAGGTGAGTATTTATTTATTTATTTTAACCCCTGAATGGCCTTAAGCCTCAGATGCGATCAGCAATAAATGCAGCATCTGAGGGGGGTGGGGCGTAATCCCTGTCATTGTGCCCACTACATACAAAGAAATGCTCTTTGTGACAAAGTAATTCGTCACAAAGCAAATTTCTTTGCGAAATGTGGTGAAGCAGCGAAATAAAATTTTCCATAACTTTGCTCATCTCTATTCATATCACTATCCATGTAAAAAAAAAAGTCTGCGTGTGGATCAGCCTTAAAGAGTGTCCATAGAAATATAAACTATAGGATAATTGATCATTCCATTTGTAACGTTGCACAAGGTACCACACCTGATAGGTCTATATACGGGTATACGCTAATCACATCCCTGACAATCAGCATAATGCATCCAAAATAAGGGCATAGTAAAGCTTAACTTTTATTAGATGTATCCTATAAAATGTCAAAAAAAGAACAGATGAAATCCAGCATGGCTTATACACTAATGCAACACAATAAGTGGGTGCCACTATTTAGTCGTAATTGACTATTGACTATGTCTGTATGGTGCAGCTCAAATTTAATCAGAACTAGATAACCACTGAAAATTGCCCAATGGCCCAGTCCCTATAGACCAAAAAAATGGAAAGCGCCCTTTATCTCTAAAACCCAACTATGGAGCACCCATGTTGACAAGGGCAATCCCTCTCTGCCATAGTAATGGTCCTACCCCCTACTATGCCCCTAGATAGATACTGCTCAACATTGAAATTGCAACATCAAGAAGGACACGCTATAAGGTTATGCAAATAATAGAGGAAGCAGATGTCACTAAGATCTGCACATGAGCAAATTTTAAAGCACCTAGCTCCAATCTGTGACATGTGGGAGGGGCATAAAAGCCAGATAGAAGGCATAGCTTTCTTAGCCCCATGAAAACTCCAAATCCAATCAAGTCACGTGGGATGATCGTACAATGCCTCCTGTTCTTTGATTCGTTGGATATTGTCACTTGTCACAAACAAGAGAGACAGAATCCTTATACCGAGAGAACTTGGTTTCTCACTCTGACATATCTCTACACCTAGGCCAAAATTACAGCACTATTCAGCATTGCATGTCCTGGTGGTTGGGAGAACAATGACAGTTAAGAGGTGCACAGAGACAAACCTTTGCACGGACGCATCATCTGATTAATAAATAATGGCATGTAGTAATTCATTTTGCACTGGAAGTGAAATTGGATATCACATCCCAAGCTTAAGGCGGCAAACAGTGTCTATACACAAACCATCAGAAAGCATTTGCACAACATTGCAATATGAGCCAGATATCCAGCTACAGGTATTACACTAACCACTAACTAATCATGGTGCACAGCAAGATGGCAATGGAGGTCTATACTTTTCAGTGATGAGTTCCACTTTTGTCTCTGACTCAATGATAGCCAGAGATTGACCTTGAGACTTAATGGGCAATGCCAGGAACAGGCCTTCAGAAGGGAAGGTCACACTGGTCCTACTCCTGGGACCCCACTAGTCTTTGTTTCAGATACATTAATAGGTCAGCGTTACATTAATTTTGTCATGAAACCAGCAGTAGTCCCATTTCTTCAAAGTTCCCCAGGAGCCGTTTTTCAATATGACAGTGCCAGGCCGCATGATGCTTATTTCTGTTGAACATTCCTCAGTGTTGAGATGTGGGTGTACATGCTGTTATAAAAGTCTTCACTCAGCTTTTTGCAAAAATAAAACAAAACAAAACTAAAAGTAGAATAATCCTCAGAAGTAGCAGGTAGTGGGGGTATTTGCAAATACCTTGGTCGCAATAGCTGCCCCATTCTCTAGTTCATACTCTGAACTGAAGATGCAACCCTAGCGCATTCTCCAGGTGCCCTTAAGTACACAAGACCCAGGATCACAGTCATGCACATGGCCGTTGCCGTTTTTGCGGTCCACAAACTAAGTATCCTCAAAGCACAGATACTGGCCATATGTGTTCTGCATTTTGCGGAATGGTACATCCTGCCCTCTGTTACAACTGTCTATTCTTGTCCACAAAATAGTTTTTGCGGCCCCATTGAAGTGAAAGTTTCCACATACGGGCTACAAAAGAAACGGAACTGACATGGAAAAAACATATGTTTGTACTCATGCACACACACTTTTTTTTTTTCTAAATCCGATCCACATTTTGTGCAGATCGGACGCAGACCCACTCAATTCAACAGGGCTGCAAAAGATACACACAGCACATACAGCACATCATCCGTATGTCAATATGGCCCTTCACAGTAGTTATTAACCCCTTTCAGCAGTCCCCATTAAGTGAATGGGGGACTGCTGAATGGGGTTAATAACTACAGTGAAGGGCCTAGCCGTCTTGGCAACCCCACAGATCATCCATAACAGTGCCATCCACAGATCCCCCTCCCCATAACGGTGCCATCCACAGATCCCCCTCCCATAACGGTGCCATCCACAGATCCCCTTCCCCATAACGGTGCCATCCACAGATCCCCCTTCCCATAATGGTGCCATCCACAGATCCCCCTCCCCATAACAGTGCCATCCACAGATCCCCCTCCCATAGCAGTGCCATCCACAGATCCCCCTCCCATAACAGTGCCATCCTGAATTCCATACTCCACCAGTGGAAGGAGGCTGAACATAAAGTCACTTTATATGTGTTTTTTATGGTGTATTGACTACACTGTATTCCCATGCACCCCTTCCACCACAAAAAAGGGTATATGGTTCAATCTTCCTTTTCTCGTCTTCCTCCTCCTCCTCCTCCATCATATCAACATGCTTATTAGGCTGCCCTCGCTCCTAATGTTTTAGAGGGTCAGCTCAGCAGCAGACCCTGACCCCTAATGTTTTAGAGGGTCACCAACAGGCCCTCGCTTATAATGTTTTAGATGGTCAGATCAGCAGCAGGCACTCGCCCCTAATGTTTTAGAGGATCACAGCAAGCCCTTGCTCCTAATGTTTTTGAGGGTCACCAGCAGGCCATAAATCATAATTTTTCAAGGCTGCTTATGATGCCCTCCTTTATGTGTAACAAAGGGTGTATTGGAGTGCCGGTTCCTTTTAATTTTTGGCAACCCTTTCACTTAGTACATAGGCTTTATGAGTGTAGGAGTCCCACTACCTTTGTACCACAATGTGAATGAGGCCCTCCTTTATGTGATATTCAGATTGTATCGGAGTGCCTCTTCCTTGTAATTTTTGGCAGCACTTGCACTTTATATACAAGTAAATATACAGTAAAGAATGTTTCCTAACAATTCTTCCTCTAAAATCGATTTTATCTTTGGTTTTGTGCGTATTTTTGTCAGTCTGTAAAAGTGGCGTACTACTCGGACAACATCGTTCCCAGCAGCGACCTAGGAGTCCAAGATGCATCCAGACATCGTCCCCATGCTGTTTCCGAACCATTTCGGTGGGGTTTCCATCAATTTCTGACCTTTTCCTGTGAACCAGACACCCTCCACTCTTCAGAGCAGGGGGTGCCTAGTTTAATGCTCTGGTTCTCCCATTGACTTCCATTGTGCTCGGGTGCTCTGTAGAGCACCCCGGCATCCCAAAGTGTTCTACTTGAGCACCAGAGCACCCAAGTACTTTGTGCTCGATCAACACTAATTAAAAAGTTATGGCTATTAAAAACCAATGACATGGAATTTTTCCTATAGTGTGCAAGCACGGCCACCACTGCTGGATTTCAGGGTGATCGTAGCCATGGAAATGAGAAGTGGATAATGGAACGGAAAAATTAATCAAGCCGGCAAAGGAAGCAATATGGACAATCACAATACATTAGTAAGTGCCTTGTATTAACTCTCTTTACATGATAAATGCCATTTGCTGAAGTTAGACAACCCTTTTAAAGCCTCTGCAAACCTCAAATGCTGTCTAAAAAAATTTCATAAACAAATATGGGCACCAAAATCTACAAGGTGCTCTTTCAATTCAGAGGCCGGTATATGAGTTAATTAGTGCTCTAGGACCTCATTTAGGATATTTCTAAAATCTGTGGAATAAAAAATTTGAGGTTTTAGTTCTATTTTATTATCCGCTATGTTAAAAATGTAATAACACCTAAAGGTTTAACAAAATGCCTAAATGCCATTTTGACTACTTCAAGGGGACAATTTTTAAATTGGGGTCATTTTTGGGCGATTCTAATATATAAGTTGCTCAAAGTCACTTCAGAACTGAATTGCCCACCTAAAAAATAGGATTTACAAATTTGTAAGACTGCTGCTAAACTTATATATGCCCTTTAACATCTCAAAAAATGAAACTACCATTAAACAATGATGCCAAAATAAAGTGGGAAAACTGTTAAATATTAATTAATAAAGGTTTTGTCTCACTTCAGCAAATAGCATTTATTATGTAGAGAAAGTTAATAAGACACTTGCTAATGTATTGTGATTCTCCATATTGCCTCCTTTGCTGGCTAGATTCATTTTTACATCACATTATACACGGCTCGTTTCCATGGTTATGACCACTCTGCAATCCATCGGCGGTGGCCGTGCATGGACAGTATAGAAAAAAAGCACCACCCTATGTGAGCTCTCACGGTCCCGGGCACCAGGGGGCCCGTGGCTTTTCCTTTTACTGTGCAAGCACAACCACCGCTGATGGATTACAGGGTGGTTGTAACATGGAAATGAGCAGTGCAAAATATTATGGAAAATGAATCCAGCCAGCAAAGGAAATAATATGGACAATCACAATACATTAGTAAGTGCCTTGTATTAACTTTCTCTACCTGATAAATGCCACTTGCTGAAGTGAGACAATGTCACGGACCTCCTGGTGAAACTGAACGGCAAGAGATCTGTGAGACTGGCAACACGTGGTTTGATCTGACAGGTTTCCATGTGGATCAATAGGCGTCCGTGTTGTTTCTGGAAATGGCCACACCTCTTGCCTCCAGGTGTTGTTATTGTGGTCATTTTACCTTCCTTATTTATTGTTGCTTCTTCCACAATGCTGTGTGGTTTATAGCTTCTGTTGGACCTGTGGATAGTTGATGGTTGGATCTCGGCTGAGTTTCTGGTGCTTCCATAGCCCCTTTGAAGTTAAGTCATTCCTTTCACTTTAGAATTTTTTTTGGTTATCTATGTGTTGCATTTCCCTATTGTTTGAATTAGGCCTGAGGGAAGGGAGACTCCTGTTCGTCCTTCCTTTGAAAGAACAGGTAGTCTCATCCCTGCCATTAGTACCAGGGTCCTATAGGGCTAGATAGGACTCTAGGTATTCCTGCGTCTGAACTCTCCTACCTTTTGGGGTATGTTCATACTGGTAGTCAGTCAGAATTTTGGTTAGGGTTCTCACAAGGAGGTGTCCGTCTTTCTTCCCTAGTTCTCAGGCCTGATTACCTGTCTCCCCCCCCCTTCCTTCCCTCCTATGCTCGGTGTGGTGTTTCCCTCCCACACCAAAGCGTCACAGACAACCCCTTTAAGTATTTTGGGAGCTAGGATTATCTTAAAAGCAGAACAATTGCAAATTTTTTAAAGTTTTCATTAAATTATAAATTTTTTAAATAAATAAGAAAATATTTTAAATATTTCAGCCATCAATATCAGATTAGCGGAGGTCCAACACCCAGCAACCCCACTGATCAGTAGAGGAGGCGGCTTCCTGTTCACTACACTTCGTCTCGGAAGTGAATGGAACGAGTACTTGTAATTACACTATGCCATCGCTCCACAGGAGACAACACATAGTGTAATGACCAGGAAGCAGAGCTCACATCGAGCGCCACCTCCTTGTCAAACAGCTGATCTGTGGGGGTGCCAGACCATGCCAAACAGATATTGATGACCTATCCTGAGGGTAGGTCATCAATATATATTGTCAGACAACTCCGTTATATAAGCTAGGGGTTAATAACTGGCCTACAGTACCTGCCCCCTCCCCCTTTTAAAAAAAAATAAAAATAAATAACAGAAAAGAAAAACAATAGAAGCCAGACACTGGAAAGTAATGGAGTAGTCAGAATACAACAGAAGAATCCCACAGGAGATATGAGAGGTTTATGTCATCAGCAGGGCAGAGATCACCAGTGGGGGGTGTGGGGGTTGAACTGTTCTTCTAGCCACAAGTCCTGGGTGGCAGCAGTATCATCTAGCTGTAGCAAAGTGTCTGTTGGTTTAAAGGGCTTCTGTCACCCCCCAAACACCAATTTTCAGTTTTTGACTTAATATATTTGCTAATGTTTACAGATTCGATATATACCCCTCTTACCTCAGGCTGTGGTGTAATTTCAGTAAAAATCGAACTTTAGTGATATGTAAATTTCTTCACTACCAGCAAGTTGGGCGGACTTGCTGGTAGCCGCCACATCCTCTGTCTGAAAAAACGCCCCCTCCTCCACTTGATTGACAGGGCCAGTGAGCGCTCTCATCCTCCAGCTGGCCCTGCCTGTAGCTCAAATCCCTCACCTGCGCCGTACCGGTCGTCATTCAGCGCAGGTGCGGGACTTGCTGGTAGTGAAGAAATTTACATATCACTAAAGTCCGATTTTTACTGAAATTACACCACAGCCTGAGGTAAGAGGGGTATATATCGAATCTGTAAACATTAGCAAATATATTAAGTCAAAAACTGAAAATTGGTGTTTGGGGGGTGACAGAAGCCCTTTAAGATAGGAGATCATGTTGCAGGTGCTTGACACATTTAAACTGTGTCATGCAGCTGCAGTATCCTATAAAAAAAAACCCATTAAATTAGGCCAGATGCCTCACCACACCCTTAATCCTGACTGCACCCAGACACATGCCCTCCCCCCAGCTACACACCTATTGACTGCACTATATAGGTGATAGGGAGAGCATTATAGTGATGGTCATACAGGTTGCATCACTTCCTTGCACTACAACAAGAGAAAGAAGCAGTCCCTTCTTCGGTATCCTGGGTCCCTTGCAGTAAATATTTCCTTGTCCCTGCCCTCTATTGTGAGTGACAAGTCTAATGTCCAATCAGAAGACAGCTAGAGATGTTACATAGAGCAGAGGAATGGGGCTGAGAGGCGGTCAGTGCAGAAGCACTGAACAAAAAAGCGACTGCCTCATGGGCACTTGTGGTTGCGGTGCTGGGAAGGTGGACTGCTCTCCCCATCACCGATCAATATCTTCTAGCAGATATGATAGGAAATCTAGACATTTCAGAATATCCCAGAAAACTTAGCACATGACAAGTCCAGAAACATTATTACTGGGATGTATTCCATTCGTATAAGTGTGAGAACACAGGCACTGGTAACGCAGTTTTACCAGCCATTTAAATACGCATATACAGGGTTTTGTTATGCACGAGCACAGTGTAATAGAAGATTTAATCTAAGGTTGGGAAAAAAAACATTTAGCAATGCTATAATAATGGTAAATAAAGAAATCTTGCTAAAGTCGACCTCGCAGGCGGTTCAGTGCTTTAGAACAGATGTTCCTGGAGAATCCGATACACATATGAAGACACAGAAAATGTCTCAGAGCAATTTTTGGGCTACTTTTTTAAAGTCATGAAATATTCATCAGTTATAAAATGGGAAAATTCACCTATTTCATATTCATAGGAGAATTTCCATACATATCCAGTGCCGAGTTTTTTCCTCATTCCTGCAAAGTTTGCTCGCCAGAGTAATGAAGCCTGACATCTTTACACCAATGCATAAAATGTTGTGAAATAGACTTAGGGCCTATTTAAAAGTGCTAATTTGAGAGAAAGAAAAGTTCAATTTTACGCTGGACAGCTTGCCAAGGGGATGTACAAATATTCAGACAGTTCAGAGACCATCCTGATAATTTCTCAATGGTTGACCATATACGATATAAACATGTGCCCACGTGAGATTTTACAATTAGGATTTCAGAAAACTCTGCCAACTTCAGTTATGTTTCCAGAAGATCTTAAGGTAATATAATACTGAAGCTATGCTTAGTAATAATGAATGACTTCTACACTAGACGTCTGTGCTATGGACTTTTCTCATACATTGATATAGAGATAGCAGAAGTTTACTGATTTATTAATTTTCTATATTTTTCTAATATGTCAAATCATTTGGTATTCCAGGAGTGTGACCCTCGCTGATCTTAAATAAGCCACGGCAGTGGTGTAACTACAGGGGAAGCAGCTGCTTTGGGGCCCGAGTGGAGAACGGGCCCAGGAGCAGTGTCTTTTCTAGTACAATTCAGGCCAGGCCGGGCCCCCAGTGTAACTGTATCTGAAGAAGGCCCGGCCTGGCCTGAAATGTACTAGAAAAGGTGTACATACCAGTAGGAAGGACCTTTGGAATGCAGTAATGGTAGGCTAAAGGACCTCTGATGTCATCATGTCACATGATCAAAGGTTCTTTAGCCTACCCTTACTGCATCCCAAAGGTCCTTTAGGCTCCAAGAAACATCAGAGGAGAACAGAGGACCTGCAGCCTGTAAGTAAATAAATGTATGTGTGAGTACGTGTCACGGACGTACTGAGACATACAGACGTTCCTGCGCCAGGTGGCAGGAGATCTGTGAGACTGGCGACACGTGGTTTGATCTGACATGTTTTCCTTTTGGATCAAATGACATCTGTGTTGTTTCTGGTGCTTGCCATACCTTCTTTCCCCAGGAATGGCTATTGTGGTTATTTTACCTTCTCTATTTATTGCTGTTTCTCCCACTATGCTATGTAGTTTATAGCTTCTGTTAGACTTGTGGTTAGCTTGTGTTTGGTTCTCGGCTGAGTTCCTGGTGCTAACAAAGCTTCATTGAAGATAAGTGTCTCCTTTTCATTTTGTATTTTGTTTATATATATTTCTGTGTTTCCTTTCCCTGTAGTTTGCCATTTGGCCTGAGGGAGACTCCTGTTTGTCCTTCCCTTTGGAGGAACAGGTAGACTCAGTCCTGACATTAGTTTCAGGGTCCTATAGGGTGAGATGGGATTCTAGGTATCCGGTGTATGAACTTGCCTACCTTTGGGGCTTGTTCATATTAGTATGTCAGGACTGGAGTTAGGGTTTTCTCTAGGAGGTGACCATTTTCCTTCCCTAGTTTCCAGGCCTTATTCGGGTATCCCCTTTTCCCTAGGTGTGGTGTTTTCCTCCCACACACGAGCATGACACTATGTATGTGTATTTATGTATATATGGGTGTGCATATGCATGTGCGTTTATATGTGTGAATATATGTTTGTGTGTGTATATATGTGTGTGTGTGTGTGTGTGTGTATATATATGTGTGTATATATATATATATATATATATATATATATATATATACAGTACAGACCAAAAGTTTGGACACACCTTCTCATTCAAAGAGTTTTCTTTATTTTCATGACTATGAAGGCATCAAAACTATGAATTAACACATGTGGAATTATATACATAACAAACAAGTGTGAAACAACTGAAAATATGTCATATTCTAGGTTCTTCAAAGTAGCCACCTTTTGCTTTGATTACTGCTTTGCACACTCTTGGCATTCTCTTGATGAGCTTCAAGAGGTAGTCCCCTGAAATGGTCTTCCAACAGTCTTGAAGTAGTTCCCAGAGATGCTTAGCACTTGTTAGCCCTTTTGCCTTCACTCTGCGGTCCAGCTCACCCCAAACAATCTCGATTGGGTTCAGGTCCGGTGACTGTGGAGGCCAAGTCATCTGGCGCAGAACCCCATCACTCTCCTTCATGGTCAAATAGCCCTTACTTTCAAAGTTTTCCCAATTTTTCGGCTGACTGACTGACCTTCATTTCTTAAAGTAATGATGGCCACTCGTTTTTCTTTACTTAGCTGCTTTTTTCTTGCCATAATACAAATTCTAACAGTCTATTCAGTAGGACTATCAGCTGTGTATCCACCTGACTTCTCCTCAACGCAACTGATGGTCCCAACCCCATTTATAAGGCAAGAAATCCCACTTATTAAACCTGACAGGGCACACCTGTGAAGTGAAAACCATTTCAGGGGGACTACCTCTTGAAGCTCATCAAGAGAATGCCAAGAGTGTGCAAAGCAGTAATCAAAGCAAAAGGTGGGTACTTTGAAGAACCTAGAATATGACATATTTTCAGTTGTTTCACACTTGTTTGTTAGGTATATAATTCCACATGTGTTAATTCATAGTTTTGATGCCTTCAGTGTGAATCTACAATTTTCATAGTCTGTACTGTATGTATGTATGTGTATATATATATATATATATATATATATATAGTGTGTGTATGTGTTTATCTGTGTGTGTATATGTGTGTGCACAGTATATATCTGTGTGTATGAATATATGTGTTTATCTTTGTGTGTAAATGTGTTTATCTGTGTGTGTTAGTATGTGAGTGTTTGTGCATCTGTCACATCTGCTTACTGTGTATGTAGGAGATGTCTGGATTTGGGTAGTGTGTGTAAAGAAAGAGGCGGCACTCCAATATATATATAGTGAAAAAGGTGGACCCTATTGACCCCTCTACAATGTTTCAACCACTCAATGCAGTCTTTTTCAAGCATATAAAATGGTGTCTCACAGGGGTATATATACCCAAAATGCATAGCAGTAAATTGTGACAATTACATAATCATTTAATACAATTGTGCATAAAAACTGTGTGTGTGTATATGTATGTATGTATGTATATGTGTGTGTGTGTGTGTGTGTATATATATATATATATATATATATATATATACAGTTGCAAGAAAAAGTATGTGAACCCTTTGGAATGATATGGATTTCTGCACAAATTGGTCATAAAATGTGATCTGATCTTCATCTAAGTCACAACAATAGACAATCACAGTCTGCTTAAACTAATAACACACAAAGAATTAAATGTTACCATGTTTTTATTGAACACACCATGTAAACATTCACAGTGCAGGTGCAAAAAGTATGTGAACCCCTAGACTAATGACATCTCCTCCAAGAGCTAATTGGAGTGAGGTGTCAGTCAACTGGATTCCAATCAATGAGATGAGATTGGAGGTGTTGGTTACAGCTGCCCTGCCCTATAAAAAACACACCCCAGTTCTGGGTTTTCTTTTCACAAAAAGCATTGCCTGATGTAAATGATGCTTCGCACAAAAGAGCTCTCAGAAGACCTACGATTAAGAATTGTTGACTTGCATAAAGCTGGAAAGGGTTATAAAAGTATCTCCAAAAGCCTTGCTGTTCATCAGTCCACGGTAAGACAAATTGTCTATAAATGGAGAAAGTTCAGCACTGCTGCTACTCTCCATAGGAGTGGCCGTCCTGTAAAGATGACTGCAAAAGCACAGCGCAGACTGCTCAATGAGGTGAAGAAGAATCCTAGAGTGTCAGCTAAAGACTTATAAAAGTCTCTGGCATATGCTAACATCCCTGTTAGCGAATCTACGATACGTAAAAAAAATACTAAACAAGAATGGATTTCATGGGAAGATACCACCGATGAAGCCACTGCTGTCCAAAAAAAACATTGCTGCACATTTACAGTTTCCACAAGAGCACCTTGATGTTCCACAGCAGTACTGGCAAAATATTTTGTGGACAGATGAAACCAAAGTTGAGTTGTTTGGAGGAAACACACAACACTATGTGTGGAGAAAAAGAGGCACAGCACACCAACATCAAAACCTCATCCCAACTGTGAAGTATGGTGGTGGGGGCATCATGGTTTGGGGCTGCTTTGCTGCGTCAGGGCCTGGATGGATTGCTATTATCGAAGGAAAAATGAATTCCCAAGTTTATCAAGACATTTTGCAGGAGAACTTAAGGCCATCTGTCCACCAGCTGAAGCTCAACAGAAGATGGGTGTTGCAACAGGACAACGACCCAAAGCATAGAAGTAAATCAACAGAATGGCTTAAACAGAAGAAAATACACCTTCTGGAGTGACCCAGTCAGAGTCTTTACCTCAACCCGATTGAGATGCTGTGGCATGACCTCAAGAAAGCGATTCACACCAGACATCCCAAGAATATTGCTGAACTGAAACAGTTCTGTAAAGAGGAACGGTTATGAATTACTTCTGACCGTTGTGTACGTCTGATCTGCAACTACAGGAAACGTTTGGTTGAAGTTATTGCTGCCAAAGGAGGTTCAACCAGTTATTAAATCCAAGGGTTCACATACTTTTTCCACCTGCACTGTGAATGTTTACATGGTGTGTTCAATAAAAACATGGTAACATTTAATTCTTTGTGTGTTATTAGTTTAAGCAGACTGTGATTGTCTATTGTTGTGACTTAGATGAAGATCAGATCACATTTTATGACCAATTTGTGCAGAAATCCATATCATTCCAAAGGGTTCACATACTTTTTCTTGCAACTGTATATACAGTATATATAAAGAATTAGAGCAGATATTTAGGACACTGATACTGTAACAGATACTTGTTTTAAAAAAAGAGCTTTTTACTATTGATGACCTGTCCTCAGGATAGGTAATCAATATCAGTCGGTTCCAGCTACGCCCCTGAGCCACGGTGTACCAGAACTAGAACAGTCTGTCTGTTTAACAGAAAATATACCGCAACATCAGTGTCAATGAGATTTGCTAGTTCTGGCTCACTATGACTCCTTCAAACAGCTAATCAGCAGGGTTACTTTAAGACAGACCCCTTCCCTCCCTATCTTATATTGCCATCCAATTTTAGAGGAAATGTATCACCAAAAATGTTATCTGCCCGTTAAAACCAAATAGTAACACATATGCTTTTATTCTACTGTTTTTATTTTCTGATTGGAGATGTATTTCTTCTATTTCTTGAACATCAAATGCCTGAGTTGTTCTTAACATCATTTAGAGAGCATTAAGAAAACTGCTTTATGGCAGCCCAATGGGCCATACACACAATGGACAGGAGGGGACCCTATAGACTTCTATGGGAGAGTTTCCTAGGCATGTCTGTGACCTGTGCAGAGATAATTGTGCAAGGAAATAATAGAGACGCTCTGACAATCACCTATTGTGAATTATGGAGCCTGTCTTATCTATACTCAGGGATGATATCATTACAGGCAGGATTAGAATGATAGATAAGCAGGTAACTACAGTAAAGTGATCTGTACAGACCAAAAAGCGGTGCATATTATTAGGATTAGTGGCCAGTGTGAAAACTATCGGAAATTATGTTTTTTGTTTAAATATTAATATTGGTACTTAAAATTAAAAAGGTCATCAAAAATTCTTTCAAAATATATTAAACATAAAAATGTGATTTAAACAGTGGGTCATTTTTTGATGACACATTTCCTTTAGGCCCCTTTCACACGGGCGAGTATTCCACGCGGATGCGAAATGCGTGAGTTGAACGCTTTGCACCCGCACTGAATACCGACCCATTCATTTCTATGGGGCTGTTCACATGAGCGGTGATTTTCACGCATCACTTGTGCGTTGCGTGAAAGTCGCAGCATGCTCTATATTCTGCGTTTTTCATGCAACGCAGGCCCCATAGAAGTGAATGGGGTTGCGTGAAAATCGGGAGCATCCGCAAGTGCGGATGCGGTGCGATTTTCACGCACGGTTGCTAGGAGACAATCGGGATGGAGAACCGATCATTATTATTTTCCCTTATAACATGGTTATAAAGGAAAATAATAGCATTCTGAATACAGAATGCATAGTAAAATATAGCGTTGGAGGGGTTAAAAAAATAAATAAAATAATTTAACTCACCTTTAATCCATTTGCTCGCGCAGCCGGCATCTCCTTCTGTCTTCATCTCAGCTGTGTGGAGGAACAGGACCTGTGGTGACGTCACTCCGGTCATCACATGGTCCATCACATGATCTATTACCATGGTAAAAGATCATGTGATGGATCATGTGATGACCGGAGTGACGTCAACACAGGTCCTGTTCCTCCACACAGCTAAGATGAAGACAGAAGGAGATGCCGGCTTCGCGAGCAAGTGGATTAAGGTGAGTTACATTTTTATTTTATTTTTTAACCCCTTCAGCGCTATTTTACAATGCATTCTGTATTCAGAATGCTATTATTTTCCTTTATAACCATGTTATAAGGGAAAATAATAGCAATCTACAGAACACCGATCCCAAGCCCGAACTTCTGTGAAGAAGTTCGGGTTTGGGTACCAAACATGCGCTATTTTTCTCACGCGAGTGAAAAACACATTACAATGTTTTGGACTCACGCGGAAAAATCGCGCGTGTTCCCGCAACACACCCGCACCTTTTCCCGCAACGCCCCAGTGTAAAAGAGGTCTTATGGATAAGTCATCAAAATTGAAGGGTTAACCCTTTCACATTGATGTATGTATCCAAAGTAAAGGTGAGATATATCATGGAATGTACTGCTGCTCACACCCTAGTCTATGGTGATTATACAATACTAGACATTAAGCCTGTTACAATAACGGGTGCTAGAACAGTAATGCATAAACATTAGTAGGAACAGTCTATATTAAATGGCAAGGGAACTTGACCACACTGACTGGTGGCTGAGACTGGTGGCTGTGGCTGAAACTGCTAGCACTGACTGGTGGCTGTGGCTGAGACTGCTGGCACTGACCGGTGGCTGAGGCTGAGACCGGTGGCTGAGGCTGAGACTGGTGGCTGAGGCTGAGACTGGTGGCTGAGGCTGAGACTGGTGGCTGAGGCTGAGACTGGTGGCTGAGGCTGAGACTGGTGGCTGAGACTGGTGGCTGAGGCTGAGACTGGTGGCACTGACTGGTGGCTGTGGCGGAGACTGGTGGCACTGGTGGCTGTGGCGGAGACTGGTGGCACTGACTGGTGGCTGTGGCGGAGACTGGTGGCACTGACTGGTGGCTGTGGCGGAGACTGCTGGCACTGAGTGCTGGCTGTGGCTGAGACTGCTGACTGCGGCTGGTGGCTGAGACTGCTGGCACTGAGTGCTGGCTGTGGCTGAGACTGCTGGCACTGAGTGCTGGCTGTGGCTGAGACTGCTGGATGTGGCTTGTGGCTGAGACTGCTGGCACTGAGTGCTGGCTGTAGCTGAGACTGATGGCACTGACTGGTGGCTGGTGGCACTGACTGATGGTTGAGATGGCTGGCACTGACTGGTGGCTGACACTGCTGGCACTGTGACTGGTGGATGTGGCTGTAAAACTGGCACTGACTGCTGGTAGCGACTGGTAAATCAGAGTGCGGACAGGGGCTCCTCTCTATATGGCTGATAGTGCTGTGACTGATGAACAGAAATGGCGGCTGGGACTGACGAACAGAAATGGTGGCGCTCCGACCTGCTTGCCGGGGTGCAGGTGTGGGCGGTGCAGGCAGCATGTGGAGCGTCGCATCCTGATTGTGGGGTGTGTGTTATTATTAGGGTTATTCCTGCAGTACTTACACACAATAATACCTCTATGCACTCAGTGTGTATGTGCAGAGATATAAGTCACACCTCAAATTAACTTAATTCCACTTGTGGACTAGGCATAATAAAATATAACTTTTACTAATATATCACTAAAAGCATAGGTGGTTGCAGTGGGACGAAAACAAAAACATACATACATACAGTACAGACCAAAAGTTTGGACACACCTTCTCATTCAAAGAGTTTTCTTTATTTTCATGACTATGAAAATTGTAGATTCACACTGAAGGCATCAAAACTATGAATTAACACATGTGGAATTATATACATAACAAACAAGTGTGAAACAACTGAAAATATGTCATATTGTAGGTTCTTCAAAGTAGCCACCTTTTTGCTTTGATTACTGCTTTGCACACTCTTGGCATTCTCTTGATGAGCTTCAAGAGGTAGTCCCCTGAAATGGTCTTCCAACAGTCTTGAAGGAGTTCCCAGAGATGCTTAGCACTTGTTGGCCCTTTTGCCTTCACTCTGCGGTCCAGCTCACCCCAAACCATCTCGATTGGGTTCAGGTCCGGTGACTGTGGAGGCCAGGTCATCTGGCGCAGCACCCCATCACTCTCCTTCATGGTCAAATAGCCCTTACTTTCAAAGTTTTTCCAATTTTTCGGCTAACTGACTGACCTTCATTTCTTAAAGTAATGATGGCCACTCGTTTTTCTTTACTTAGCTGCTTTTTTCTTGCCATAATACAAATTCTAACAGTCTAATCAGTAGGACTATCAGCTGTGTATCCACCTGACTTCTCCTCAACGGCACTGATGGTCCCAACCCCATTTATAAGGCAAGAAATCCCACTTATTAAACCTGACAGGGCACACCTGTGAACTGAAAACCATTTCAGGGGACTACCTCTTGAAGCTCATCAAGAGAATGCCAAGAGTGTGCAAAGCAGTAATCAAAGCAAAAGGTGGCTACTTTGAAGAACCTAGAATATGACATATTTTCAGTTGTTTCACACTTGTTTGTTATGTATATAATTCCACATGTGCTAATTCATAGTTTTGATGCCTTCATAGTCATGAAAATAAAGAAAACTCTTTGAATGAGAAGGTGTGTCCAAACTTTTGGTCTATACTGTATATACACATATATTGCCACCATCTGGGGCCGCGGTAAGGATAATTATGGGTGGATCTTACCCCGTCCTGTAGACTCACGACCAGCAAACAGTGGGTGGCGTCAGTGCCCTGGTATGACAATAGGACACTGGTGACCAGTGCTTCTGTGGGTATGGCGGTATGGACACTCCTATTGTGCCCTAATCTAAAGCCCTCCCTGTATAGGTGATTTAGGGGCTATCCACATTTACCTGCCTAACCAAGACAGAGTACCCGCCCCGACAGGGGTGACCCCATACGGAACCTGTCCCTATAATGGGGCCTAGTCTACTATATAGCTCTACATGCCATGTTTCATTCCATAGAGTCGGAACTCATCAGGGGCTTACTGAAGTCAAAGGGTTTTACTTCAGGATAAATGTTCCTTCCTTGTAATTTGGAGGGTGTACGGACGGTCAGTGGTACTCGTCCCTACAAGGTATGGAAAAGTGTCCCCAAAATACTCTTGTCTCACCGCAAAGTGTAATATATATATAATTAATTTCTCTTGAGGCAAGGTAACCAAAAAATGGCTGTTCTGGCAAAGTTTTTATTAGTTTTTTTTACAATGTTCACCTGACAGCGTAGATAATGTGATATATTTATAGAGCAGGTCGTAACGATGCGGCGATACATAATAAGTCATTTTTTTGGGATTTACACAATAACCATTTTTTTTATTTTATTATGTTTTTGTGTTTCCATTTTCTGAAAGCCATATTTTTTCTTTTTTAGGCGATTGTCTTAGGTAGGGTCTCATTTTTTGCTGGAAGAGATGATTGTTTTATTGGTACCATTTTGAGGCACATATGTTTTTTTGATCGCTTAGTATTACACTTTTTGTGATGTAAGGTAATAAAAAATGCCTTTTTTTGGGCTTTTTTTTTTTACGGCGTTCACCAGATGGGTTGGATCACATACCATTTTTATATAGCAGGTTGTTACGGACACAGCAATGCCTAATATATAAAAAAAATATATATATTTTACACAATAAAAGCATTAAAAAAAGCATGTTTTTGTGTTTCCATTTTCTGAAAGCCATATATATATTTTTTTTTTGGGTGATTGTCTTAGTATCAAATTTTTTGCACGATGATATGATGGTTTGATTGGTACCATTATGGGGCACATATGACTTTGACTGCTTGGTATTACACTTTTTGTGATGTAAGGTGATAACAAATTGATTTTTTTGGCACATTTTTTATTTAATTTTTTTTATAGTGTTCACCAGATGGGTTGGATCACATGCTATTTTTAAAGGGTTTCTGTCACCCCGCAAAACTCATTTTTTTTTTTTGGATAGTTAGATTCCTCATAGTGCGATATAGGAGAATATAATGCTCTTACTTACTTTCATGCGGCCGATTCTTTATAAAACGAACTTTTATAATATGTAAATGAGGGCTCTACCAGCAAGTAGGGCGTCTACTTGCTGGTAGCTGCTGCAGAAATCCGCCCCCTCGCCGTGTTGATTGACAGGGCCAGCCGTGATCTCCTCCTCCGGCTGGCCCTGTCAGTAATTCAAAAATCGCGCGCCTCGCGTCATTCGGCGCAGGCGCTCTGAGATGAGGAGGCTCGTCTCCTCAGCACTCCCTCAGTGCGCCTGCGCCGATGACGTCTTCTCTTTCGGTGATGTCATCGGCGCAGGCGCACTGAGGGAGTGCTGAGGATACGAGCCTCCTCATCTCAGAGCGCCTGCGCCGAATGACGTGAGGCGCGCGATTTTTGAATTACTGACAGGGCCAGCCGGAGGAGGAGATCACGGCTGGCCCTGTCAATCAACACGGCGAGGGGGCGGATTTCTGCAGCAGCTACCAGCAAGTAGACGCCCTACTTGCTGGTAGAGCCCTCATTTACATATTATAAAAGTTTGTTTTATAAAGAATCGGCCGCATGAAAGTAAGTAAGAGCATTATATTCTCCTATATCGCACTATGAAGAATCTAACTATCCAAAAAAAAAAAAAATGAGTTTTGCGGGGTGACAGAAACCCTTTAAAGAGCAGGTTCTTACGGACATGATGATATCTAATATGTGCATTTTTTTACTTTATTTAATTTAATAAAAGCATGTTTGAAAAAAAATCAAGATTTTGTGTCTCCATTTTCAGAAAGCCATATTTTTTGAATTTTTGGACGATTGGCTTATGTAGGGGCTCATTTTTTGTGGGATGAGGTCACAGTTTTATTGGTGCTAAAATTGGATACATATGACTTTTTTGATCACTTTTTATACAATTTTTTGTGCGGTGGGCAAAATTGAAATTCCATAATTTTATTTATTTATTTTTTTATGGCATTCACCATGCTGTAAAAGTAAAATGATCTTTTTATAGCTCAGGTACTTACAGATGCGGCGATACCAAACATGTTTAGTGTTTTTTGTTTTTTTTTACATTTTTAACAAATTACCTGTGTACATTTTTTGGACCCAAACCCACTTGGTTCTTGAATATCCAGTGGGTCTGATGGCTTACAATACACTGCAATACACTATATAGTGCACTGTAGTCAGTGGCTACTCTAGGAACAATATATAGGGGAAGGGGCACATAAGATTCCACAGTCAAAAATGGGGGGGCATAATTTTCAACACTTAATCATACTACTGAAAAAAAATAAAAAATAAGTATATATAAATAAGATTACAAAATACGAGAGTATTGCAGTATGCAGGGATATGTAATATATAATAAAACAATTTACTTACAAAATAAACTAATTTGTCGTCTGATGTGCCGTCCTCTGATAGCCGGACCCCCACTGTATGCGCCGGCATCAGTGAAAACATCGATGTCGGCGCATTACAGGAAACGCCGGTGCCTTCCCTCTAAGCCTGTGAGATACAGGGAGCAGACTGTAAGGCCCCTTTCACACGGGAGAGAATTCCGCGAGGGTGCAATGCGTGAGGTGAATGCATTGCACCCGCACTGAATCCGGACCCGTTCACTCCAATGGGGCTGTGCACATGAGCGGTGATTTTCACGAATCACATGCGTGTTGCGTGAAAATCGCAGCAAGCTCTATATTGTGCGTTTTTCATGCAACGCAGGCCCCATAGAATTGAATGGGGCTGCGTGAAAATCGCAAGCATCCGCAAGCATGGTTGCTAGGAGACGATCGGGATGGGGACCCGATCTTTATTATTTTCCCTTATAGCATGGTTAGAAGGGAAAATAATAGCATTCTTAATACAGAATGCTAAGTAAATTAGGGATGGAGGGGTTAAAAAAAATTATAATTTTAATTCACCTCATCCACTTGTTACTTCTTTCATCTTCTTTGAGGACCTAGGAGGAAAAGGACCTTTGGTGACGTGACTGCGCTCATCACATGGTCCATCACCATGGTGATGGACCATGTGACGGACTATGTGATGTCACCAAAGGTCCTTTTCCTCCCAGGTCCTCAAAGAAGAAGAAAGAAGACAAACCGGGCTGTGCGAACAAGTGGATTAGGTGAGTTTAATTATTATATATTTTTTTTTTAACCCCTCTATTCCTAATTTACTTACCATTCTGTATTAAGAATGCTATATTTTTCCCTTATAACCATGTTATAAGGGAAAATAATAAAATCTACACAACACCTAACCCAAACCCGAACTTTTGTGAAGAAGTCCGGGTTCGGGTCTGGGTACCAAACATGCCGATTTTTCTCATGCGCGTGCAAAACGCATTAAAACGCTTTGCACTTGCGCGGAAAAATTGCACATTTTCCCGCAACGCACCTGCATCTTGTCCAGCCCTCACACGACGCCTGTGTGAAAGAGGCCTAAGTGTATTACAAGGAGTAATACACTTGCAGCCAATGCATTACAATACAGATGTATTGTAATGCATTGTACAGGGGATCAGGCCCCCAAAAGTTGAATTCCCAGAGTGGGACAAAAAATAAAGTAAATTAAAAGTAAAAAAATAGTTTTACACAATGAAAAAAATAAGTTTTAAGTAAAAAAAATGTGTCCTTTTCCCAAAAAAAAAAAAAAAATTGTAAAAAAAATAGGGAAAAAAAGAAAAGTAGACATATTAGGTATCGCAGCATCCGTATCGACCGACTCTATAAAAATATCACATGATCACCCTATCAAATGAACGCCATAAAAAGAAACCGTGCCAAAACAGTCATTTTTTGGTAACCTTGCCTCACAGTGTTCAGCCAAAAATAGTACCACTCAAACCGTCTTCTCATCCTGCAAAAAATGAGACCCTACCTAAGACAATCGTCCAAAAAATAAAAAAAAATATGGCTCTCAGAAAATGGCAACACAAAAACAAGATTTTATGCTATTCAAAAAAAGCTTTCATTGTGTAAAAATTACCAAAAATAAAAATGATAGACATATTATGTATCACTGCATCCATAACCTGCTGTATAAAAATATCACAGTATATGCACCCTCAGGTGAATTCTGTAAAAAAATAAAAATAAAAAATTCCAAAACAGCCATTTTTTTGTCACCTTGCCTCACGAAAAGTGTAATACCAAGTGATCAAAAAGTCTTATGTACTCCAATAGGGTACCAATGAAAACGTCACCTCATACCGCAAAAAATGAACCCCCACATATGATCAGTCCAAAAATAAAAACCAGTGGCACCCATAAACCAATCCATCAAAATCTGCGCTACAAAAGCCATATGGCACATTCTGATTCCTGACATGTGCCCTTACAGCAGTTTACCACTACATATAATGTGTTGCCGTATTCAGGAGAAAATGGGTAACACATTATGGGGTGCTTTTTCTCCTGTTACCCCTTGTAAAAATGAAAGATTTGGGGCTAAAGCAACATTTCATTGAAACAAAGAAAACTTTTTATTTTCACAGCCAAGTGTTTCCAAATTCTGTAAAATGCTTAGGGTTCAAAGTGCTCAGATCCCCCCTTAATATATTCTTTAAGGGGTGTAGGTTCCAAACTGGGGTCACTTTTTGAGGGTTTCCACTGTAGGGGTACGTCAGGATCTCTTCAAACACAATATAGTGCCTAAAAACCATTCTAGCAAAATCTTCCTCCAAAATCCATATGGCGCAGCTTTCTTTCTGACCACTGCCACGTGCCCATAGAGCAGTTTACCACCACATATGGGGTATTTCTGTAAACTGCAGAATCAGAGTAATGTACACTGCTCAAAAAAATAAAGGGAACACTTAAACAACACATTGTAACTCCAAGTCAATCACACTTCTGTGAAATCAAACTGTCCACTTAGGAAGCAACACTGAGTGACAATCAATTTCACATACTGTTGTGCAAATGGGGTAGAAAACAGGTGGAAATTATAGGCAATTAGCAAGACACCCCCAATAAAGGAGTGGTTTTGCAGGTGGTGAACACAGACCACATCTCAGTTCCTATGCTTCCTGGCTGATGTTTTGGTCACTTTTGAATGCTGGCGGTGCTTTCACTCTAGTGGTAGCATGAGACGGAGTCTACAACCCACACAAGTGGCTCAGGTAGTGCAGCTTATCCAGGATGGCACATCAATGCGAGCTGTGGCAAGAAGGTTTGCTGTGTCTGTCAGCGTAGTGTCCAGAGCATGGAGGCGCTACCAGGAGACAGGCCAGTACATCAGGAGACGTGGAGGAGGCCGTAGGAGGGCAACAACCCAGCAGCAGGACCGCTACCTCCGCCTTTGTGCAAGGAGGAACAGGAGGAGCACTGCCAGAGCCCTGCAAAATGACCTCCAACAGGCGACAAATGTGCATGTGTCTGCTCAAACGGTCAGAAACAGACTCCATGAGGGTGATATGAGGGCCCAACGTCCACAGGTGGGGGTTGTGCTTTCAACCCAACACCGTGCAGGACGTTTGGCATTTGCCAGAGAACACCAAGATTGGCAAATTCGCCACTGGCGCCCTGTGCTCTTCACAGATGAAAGCAGGTTCACACTGAGCACATGTGACAGACGTGACAGAGTCTGGAGACGCCGTGGAGAACGTTCTGCTGCCTGCAACATCCTCCAGCATGACCGGTTTGGCATTCAGTCAGTAATGGTGTGGGTGGCATTTCTTTGGAGGGCCGCACAGCCCTCCATGTGCTCGCCAGAGGTAGCCTGACTGCCATTAGGTACCGAGATGAGATCCTCAGACCCCTTGTGAGACCATATGCTGGTGCGGTTGGCCCTGGGTTCCTCCTAATGCAAGACAATGCTAGACCTCATGTGGCTGGAGTGTGTCAGCAGTTCCTGCAAGACAAAGGCATTGATGCTATGGACTGGCCCGCCCGTTCCCCAGACCTGAATCCAATTGAGCACATCTGGGACATCATGTCTCGCTCTATCCACCAACGTCACGTTGCACCACAGACTGTCCAGGAGTTGGCAGATGCTTTAGTCCAGGTCTGGGAGGAGATCCCTCAGGAGACCATCCGCCACCTCATCAGGAGCCTGCAAAGGCGTTGTAGGGAGGTCACACAGGCACGTGGAGGCCACACACACTACTGAGCCTCATTTTGACTTGTTTTAAGGACATTACATCAAAGTTGGATCAGCCTGTAGTGTGTTTTTCCACTTTAATTTTGAGTGTGACTCCAAATCCAGACCTCCATGGGTTGAAAATTTTGATTTCAATTTAAAAAAAATTGTGTGATTTTGTTGTCAGCACATTCAACTATGTAAAGAACAAAGTATTTCAGAAGAATATTTAATTAACTCAGATCTAGGATGTGTTATTTTTGTGTTCCCTTTATTTTTTTGAGCAGTGTATATTGTGGTTTATTTTGCTGTTAACCCTTGCTGTGTTGCAAGAAAAAATTGATTAACATAAAAAATCTACCCCAAAAAATGAAATTTTGAAACTTCACCTCCATTTTCCTTTAATTCTTGTGGAACACCTCAAGGGTTAAGAAAGTTTGTAACAACAGTTTTGAAAAATTTGAGGCGTGTAGTTGCTAAAATGAGGTCATTTATGGGTTTCTATTATGTAAGCCTCTCAGAATCACTTTATAACTGAATTGGTGCTTAAAAAATGATTTTGGGAATTTTGTTAAAAATTTTATAAATTGCTTCTAAAATTCTAAGCCTTCTAACGTCCTAAAAAATGACATTTCCAAAATTATGCCAACATAAACCAGACATATGGGGAATGTCAATTGATAGCTATTTTATGAGGTATTACTATCTGTCTTAAAAGTAGTGAAATATATCAATTCAAATTTAGTCATGAAGTACAATGTGTCACACGAAAACAGTCTCAGAATGGCTTGGATAAGTAAAAACGTTCCATAGTTATTACCACATAAAGTGACACATGTCAGATTTGGAAAAATTGGCCTGGGATTTAAGGTGAAAAGTGGCTTGGTACTGAAAGGGTTAAGGTTGTTATGTCAGTTTTAAGCCTAGCTTTGCTTTGTGTGCCTGCACCAAATTTATGAACTGGTGCACTTTAATAATATATGTGGCATCAGTGCAATGTGGTTTACATCTTTAGGTGTTACAACCACCGCTGCAGCACAGGTATGATGTAGGCGGGACGGGAGCTGCTGCGCATGCATGTCTGTGTGCTTTTGCAGTCCCAGCCACCAGAGAGTCAGTGCTTTTTTTCTATAATGTGCAAGCACGGCCACCACTGCTGTATTGCAGGGTGGTCATAACCTCTGGATAAGAGCAGTGTATAATGTGATGGAAGAATGAATTCAGCCAGCAAAGGAGGCAACATGGACAATCACAATACATTAGTAAGTGCCTTGTGAGACAGCCCCTTTAATTTGGAATATTGCTTGTAAATTTATTTAGCAATTGATACTATTAGATGTTTTGTGGCAAAATGATCTCATGGTGTTATTGAACAGGGGGTAATGAGCCACTAGACAGGCACAGCAATATACCCTGAAGCCTCCCCACTGGTTGCTATTCACGGTGAATTGCAAAATGTGATTTGGACTTGATTATGAATTGGTTTTTCTCCCAACATGCTAGCACTGACCTGGAATAAAAGAAGAATGCCGGAGGCAGGAATACTAGTAATGCTACCTACACTGATGCTTTTGGCAAGAATCTTGTAATCCTTTCTTGTTGCATAATAAAGCCTGAGGCTGAATGTGACCATCATGTAGATTACACTACAAGCTCATAAATCCTCTTACACGCTATAATAGTTCAGAACATATTAAAGACTATATTCTGCATTATGTACAGTATTGCAGTAAAATAGGAGGCTAAAATAACTCACAGCCACTTGGCCGTCATTCTAATCAAGATTTATATGTACATTCAAAAACTCTTTTCACACATTTCTATCCACTGCTTGACTAGTATGAGGACTGGTATGGATATGTAGGATCCAATTATCAGCAATATTGCCCCAACTTTTTGAGAAAACAAAAATTATGGAGTTCCCCTTCATTTTTGTCCTCATCAACCAGTCAATTTCCACTTGAATAGTTCAGTATGCTGCTAATAATTGCTCTGTAATTTGCTGAAAAGTCTGCATACTTTTCTATATTAGTCTATTCTTTCATATATTTTTACATGTGGGCTCATGTGACAAATTCACATTTAACACAAAAAAAAACCTTATGATAAATTTATGTGTCTCAAATCTGTATGCAGAAATATAGTCCACATCTTAGCAGCCAGAGGAATAAGTCATAAATCAAATGGAAATTCAATGCACATGCATACACTCCATGAGTGATGCTATACAAAGGAAAGAAACTTAGCATATATATAGTCTATGAAACAAGTGACGAGTAGCATTATTTCATAGCAAATACCAGAGCTTTTTGACTGTATTTTGCTCAAGTGCTGAGTACATGTTGCACTCTTTAAAAATATTCCGTTTTCAAACTAGCAACTGGATCTGAAAACTTTTTGTAATTGCATGTAATTAAATATTTAGTATAGCCAGTGAGTTATTGAAAAAAATATATCTAAAAAGCGCCACCTGCTGTTTGTTTTTCTCTTATTTCCTTGTCCTACTTACATGCTAAGTTTCATCCTTCAACTGCCTTCTGAGCTGTGATAGGGGGAGAGTTACAGAAGCAAGACACGCCCCCTGAGAAAGGACACCCCCCCCAAGCTGCCAGCTCGATATAAATCTGGCAGAGCATTTGGAGCCATGAGCGGATTGGACATAGGCCTAAAAAGGAAATTTCCTGGTAGGTTGATACCCTTGGGCCACCCAAGTAGAGTTGAGTGAACACCTGGATGTTCGGGTTCGAGAAGTTCGGCCGAACTTCCCGGAAATATTCGGGTTCGGGATCCGAACTCGACCCGAACTCCGTCCCGAACCCGAACCCCATTGAAGTCAATGGGGACCCGAACTTTTCGGCACTAAAAATGCTGTAAAACAGCCCAGGAAAGGGTTAGAGGGCTGCAAAAGGCAGCAAAATGTAGGTAAATCCCCTGCAAACAAATGTGGATAGGGAAATGAATAAAAATAAAAATAAAATAAATAAAAATTAACCAATATCAATTGGAGAGAGGTGCCACAGCAGAGAATCAGGCTTCATGTCATAGCGGAGAATCATGCTTCATGTCACCCACCACTGGAACAGGCCATTGTCAGATATTTAGGCCCCGGCACCCAGACAGAGGAGAGAGGTCCCATAGCAGAGATTCAGGCTTCATGTCATAGCAGAGAATCAGGCTTCATGTCACCTACTACTGGAACAGGCCATTGTCAGATATTTTTAGGCCCCGGCACCCAGACAGAGGAGAGAGGTCCCATAGCAGAGATTCAGGCTTCATGTCATAGCAGAGAATCAGGCTTCATGTCACTCACCACTGGAACAGGCCATTGTCAGATATTTTTAGGCCCCGGCACCCAGACAGAGGAGAGAGGTCCCATAGCAGAGATTCAGGCTTCATGTCATAGCAGAGAATCAGGCTTCATGTCACCCAACACTGGAACAGGCCACTGTCAGATATTTTTATGCCCAGACAGAGGAGAGGTTCATTCAACTTTGGGTTGCCCCGCAATATAATGGTAAAATGAAAATAAAAAGAGGATTGAATGAGGAAGTGCCCTGGAGTACAATAATATATGGTTAAGGGGAGGTAGTTATAAATATCTAATCTGCACAAGGGATGGACAGGTCCTGGGGGATCCATGCCTGGTTCATTTTTATGAACGTCAGCTTGTCCACATTGGCTGTAGACAGGCGGCTGCGTTTGTAATGACGCCCCCTGCCGCGCTGAATACACGTTCAGACAAAACGGTGGCCGCCGGGCAGGCCAGCACCTCCAAGGCATAAAAGGCTAGCTCTGGCCACATGGACAATTTGGAGACCGAGAAGTTGAATGGGGCCGAACCATCAGTCAGTACGTGGAGGGGTGTGCACACGTACTGTTCCACCATGTTAGTGAAATGTTGCCTCCTGCTAACACGTTCCGTATCAGGTGGTGGTGCAGTTAGCTGTGGCGTGTTGACAAAACTTTTCCACATCTCTGCCATGCTAACCCTGCCCTCAGAGGAGCTGGCCGTGACACAGCTGCGTTGGCGACCTCTTGCTCCTCCTCTGCTTTCGCCTTGGGCTTCCACTGGTTCCCCTATGACATTTGGGAATGCTCTCAGTAGCGCGTCTACCAACGTGTGCTTGTACTCGCGCATCTTCCTATCACGCTCCAGTGCAGGAAGTAAGGTGGGCACATTGTCTTTGTACCGGGGATCCAGCAGGGTGGCAACCCAGTAGTCCGCACACGTTAAAATGTGGGCAACTCTGCTGTCGTTGCGCAGGCACTGCAGCATGTAGTCGCTCATGTGTGCCAGGCTGCCCAGAGGTAAGGACAAGCTGTCCTCTGTGGGAGGCGTATCATCATCGTCCTCCGTTTCCCCCCAGCCACGCACCAGTGATGGGCCCGAGCTGCGTTGGGTGCCACCCCACTGTGAACATGCTTCATCCTCCTCCACCTCCTCCTCATCCTCAACCTCCTCGTCCTCCAGTAGTGGGCCCTGTCTGGCCACATTTGTACCTGGCCTCTGCTGTTGCAAAAAACCTCCCTCTGAGTCACTTCTAAGAGACTGGCCTGAAAGTGCTAAAAATTACCCTTCTTCCGCCTCCTCCTCAGCCACCTCCTCTTTTATCATCGCCCTAAGTGTTTTCTCAAGGAGACATAGAAGTGGTATTGTAACGCTGATAACGGCGTCATCGCCACTGGCCATGTTGGTGGAGTACTTGAAACAGCGCAACAGGGCACACAGGTCTCGCATGGAGGCCCAGTCATTGGTGGTGAAGTGGTGCTGTTCCGCAGTGCGACTGACCCGTGCGTGCTGCAGCTGAAACTCCACTATGGCCTGCTGCTGCTCGCACAGTCTGTCCAGCATGTGCAAGGTGGAGTTCCACCTGGTGGGCACGTCGCATATGAGGCGGTGAGCGGGAAGGCCTAAGTTATGCTGTAGCGCAGACAGGCGAGCAGCGGCAGGATGTGAACACCGGAATCGCGCACAGACGGCCCACACTTTATGCAGCAGCTCTGACATGTCGGGGTAGTTGTGAATGAACTTCTGCACCACCAAATTCAGCACATGCGCCAGGCAAGGGATGTGCGTCAAACCGGCTAGTCCCAGAGCTGCGACGAGATTTCGCCCATTATCGCACACCACCAGGCCGGGCTTGAGGCTCACTGGCAGCAACCACTCGTCGGTCTGTTGTTCTATACCCCGCCACAACTCCTGCGCGGTGTGGGGCCTGTCCCCCAAACATATGAGTTTCAGAATGGCCTGCTGACGTTTACCCCGGGCTGTGCTGAAGTTGGTGGTGAAGGTGTGTTGCTGACTGGATGAGCAGGTGGAAGAAGAGGAGGAGGAAGCCGAGTAGGAGGAGGTGGCTACAGGAGGCAAAGAATGTTGCCCTGTGATCCTTGGCGGCGGAAGGACGTGCGCCAAACTGCTCTGCGCCTGGGGCCCAGCCGCCACTACATTTACCCAGTGTGCAGTTAGGGAGATATAGCGTCCCTGGCCGTGCTTACTGGTCCACGTATTTGTGGTTAGGTGGACTTTGCCACAGATGGCGTTCCGCAGTGCACACTTGATTTTATCGGATACTTGGTTGTGCAGGGAAGGCACGGCTCTCTTGGAGAAGTAGTGGCGGCTGGGGACAACATACTGTGGGACAGCAAGCGACATGAGCTGTTTGAAGCGGTCTGTGTCCACCATCCTGAATGACAGCATTTCATAGGCCAGTAGTTTAGAAATGCTGGCATTCAGGGCCAAGGATCGAGGGTGGCTAGGTGGGAATTTACGCTTTCTCTCAAATTTTTGTGAGATGGAGAGCTGAACGCTGCCGTGTGACATGGTTGAGATGCTTGGTGACAGAGGTGGTGGTGTTGGTGCTACATCCTCTGTTTGCTGGGCGGCAGGTGCCAACGTTCCTCCAGAGGTGGAGGAAGAGGCCGAGGCAGCAGCAGAAGAGGTAGCAGGGGGAGCCTGAGTGAGTTCCTTGTTTTTAAGGTGTTTACTCCACTGCAGTTCATGCTTTGCATGCAGGTGCCTGGTCATGCAGGTTGTTCTAAGGTTCAGAACGTTAATGCCTCGCTTCAGGCTCTGATGGCACAGCGTGCAAACCACTCGGGTCTTGTCGTCAGCACATTGTTTGAAGAACTGCCACGCCAGGGAACTCCTTGAAGCTGCCTTTGGGGTGCTCGGTCCCAGATGGCGGTGGCCAGTAGCAGGCGGACTCTCTTGGCGGCGGGTGTTCTGCTTTTGCCCACTGCTCCCTCTTTTGCTACGCTGTTGGCTCAGTCTCACCACTACCTCTTCCTCCGAACTCTGAAAGTCAGTGGCACGAACTTCATTCCATGTGGGGTCTAGGACCTCATCGTCCCATGCATCGTCTTCCATCCAGTCTTCCTCCCTGACCTCCTGTTCAGTCTGCACACTGCAGAAAGACGCAGCAGTTGGCAACTGTGTTTCATCATCAGAAACGTGCTGAGGTGGTATTCCCATGTCCTCATCATCAGGAAACATAAGTGGTTGTGCGTCAGTGCATTCTATGTCTTCCACCGCTGGGGAAGGGCTAGGTGGATGCCCTTGGGAAACCCAGCCAGCAGAGTCTTCAAACAGCATAAGAGACTGCTGCATAACTTGAGGCTCAGACAGTTTCCCTGATATGCATGGGGGTGATGTGACAGACTGATAGGCTTGGTTTTCAGGCGCCATCTGTGCGCTTTCTGCAGAAGACTGGGTCGGAGATAATGTGAACGTGCTGGATCCACTGTCGGCCACCCAATTGACTAATGCCTGTACCTGCTCAGGCCTTACCATCCTTAGAACGGCATTGGGCCCCACCAAATATCGCTGTAAATTCTGACGGCTACTGGGACCTGAGGTAGTTGGTTCACTACGACATGTGGCTGTGGCAGAACGGCCACGTCCTCTCCCAGCACCAGAGGGTCCACTAAAACCACCACGACCATGTCCGCGTCCCTTACTAGATGTTTTCCTCATTGTTACTGTTCACCACAATAAGAAAAAAATTATTTGGCCCAATGTATTGAATTCAAATTCAGGCCTTTTTTTACAGACACCTAACACTATCTGGCTATCTATTTAGGTACCGTATTACACTAATACAGGCACAGCAGTAACAACAGATTTAGCTGAATATAAATTGTAGGCCTATTATTTAGGCGCTGGATGACAGGTATACGTTTACGGACAGAATTAGACTTGGAAATGCACGGTAGCGTGTGAAGTTATTGAGGATGACCCTATCCGCACCTTCAATCTAATATACCTGTCACGACTGTGACTGATCCAGACAGGTCTGGGAGGAGAAGGTCGTAGCGACTTGCTACTCGCGATAGCTTGTGAGTTTGCTCCGTGGTTCAGGGTATGTCATCCGGGTTTTGCCTTGTGAACCTTTTTGTCCTGACTGGGAGTTTGTAGGCATCCTTCTCAGGTGAGTCCTGTCTGCCACTCCCAGCTACTATATTAGTTTCAGTTTCACTTGCAGTCATTGCCAGATATAGTCCTTACTTCCAGTGCTAGTCTGACCTTTGAAGGAGATCGTTTGACGGTGTTGCTGTGGAGCTCTTGTCCGGCGTGGACTGTCGTGTTTGGGATCGCCTTCTCTGCTCGTGACTGGATAAGTCTATCTCTGCTATAGATTGTTCTCCTAGACGTGAGTGATGGTGACTAGTGCTCCCATCTGCCTTTCCCCAGTCTAGTCTTGTTAGGGTGACTGAGGGTTTAGGCATCCTGCTCGCCGCACGGGTTCACACCCTGTCTTAGGGTATCAGGGCAGACAGGTGCCAGCTTAGGGTTAGTCAGGGGTGGCCATTCTATTTTCAATCCGTAGATAAGGGTCCCCCTTCCCCTCCGTCTGGTGCGACACAACTGCTGCTGGGATAGCGGTCGTGACAATACCCTTTTATGGATAGATTTAAAGTTGGCCTGATACAGCAGAAACCACTGATTTAGGGAATTGCTAAGTTGGGAATTTTATTTCAACCCAGAACAAAAACTGTGCTTTGGCGGACACTAAATGAATTGACCAGCCTCAGCAATAAACACAGATTTAGCTGAATATACATTTTAGGCCTATTATTTAGGCGCTGGGTGACAGGTATGCGTTTACAGACAGAATTAAACTTGGAAATGCACGGTAGCGTGTGAAGTTATTGAGGATGACACTATCCGTACCTTAAATCTAATATACCCTTTTATGGATCGATTTAAACTTGGCCTGATACAGCAGAAACCACTGATTTAGGGAATTGCTAACTTGGGAATTGTATTTCAACCCAGAACAAAAATATATAATTTGCCAGACAGCAGACAGTATTACAATTGGCTAGCCACAGCTAAAACACCAGATTTAGGGTACTGCTATTTTGGCAATTGTATTTCACCCCTCAATAAAATTGCAAGCACAGCCAAGCCCCTGATGTAGGATATAGCAAAAAAATAACCACACTATTGATGGTTAAATGGACTTGGTGGCAGCTTGTGCTGGCGCACCACAAGACACAAAATGGCCGCCGATCACCCAAGAAAAAAGTGACATAAAAACGCTCTGGGCAGCATAAAAACAGTGAGCAATTAAATAGCAGCAGTTCAATGATCCACAGCTGTAGATCGATCACTGAATTAAGTGTTTTTGCTGAGTTAATCACTGCCTAATCTAGCCCTAACAGCAGCTGCAACCTCTCCCTACACTGATCAGAGCAGAGTGACGTGCGGCACTACGTAACTCCAGCTTAAATAGAGGCTGGGTCACATGCTGCACTGGCCAATCACAGCCATGCCAATAGTAGGCATGGCTGTGATGGCCTCTTGGGGCAAGTAGTATGACACTTGTTGATTGGCTGCTTTGCAGCCTTTCAAAAAGCGCCAAGAAAGCGACGAACACCGAACCCGAACCCGGACTTTTACGAAAATGTTCGGGTCCGTGTCATGGACACCCCAAAATTCGGTACGAACCCGAACTATACAGTTCGGGTTCGCTCATCCCTAATCACACTGCCTCGTGCATGCTAGATTTGACATTTCTTGCTAGGCATGTTAGGCTGAGTTCAGATCAGTGTTCAGCCTTTTCATTCTCCTGCTCCTGCATGCAAGACTTTTGTCTCCACTTCAATAATCTTCATCTCAGCGGAAACCTAACGGACCTCATTATAGTCTATGGGGCCCGTGGGCTCCGTTCAGCTCAGTTATGCGTCAAATCCATTCTCCTGCTCCTATAATGGAAGGCTGAACGCTGATGTAAACTCAGCCTTAGGGCTTGTTCACACAAACGTTTTTTGAGTTCCTTATACAGGCCGTATTTGGCGTTCCTTATACAGTCCGTAAACGGAGCCATTCATTTCAATGGGTCCGCAAAAGATGCGGACAGCACTCTGTGTGCTGTCCGCATCCGTTGCTCCGTTCCGTGGCCCCGCAAAAATTATGAGGCTTGTCCTATTTTTGTCCGTTTTGCGGACAAGAATGGGCATTTCTATAATGTGCCTCCTGTTCTGTTCCACAAATTGCGGAAGGCACATGGGTGCTTTCACACGAGCGAGTTGTACACTCCAGACTCGGAGCATGAGTATAAGTGCTCATTCACACGACCGTATGTCTTTTTCAGTGTTTTGCAGGCCGTTTTTTCCCGGATCCGTTTTTAGTTTTTTTTTCCTGAAGTGTTTGCGGTTCCATTCCGTTTTTCCGTATGGCATATACAGTATACAGTAATTACATAGAAAGAATTGGGCGGGCATAACATTTTCAATAGATGGTTCCGCAAAAACGGAAGACATACGGAGTACATTCCCTATGTGTCCCTTTTTTTTGCCGAGCTGGCGGCACGACCCTGGTGAAAATTGGGGGGTGGCGGCAGGGCACAGGGAGATGAGTGCTTCCACTGTGGAAGCGCTCATCTCCATAGTCATCTGTATCGCCATCCTCACAGCGATATAGATGGCAGTGCTGAGGCGGGGCAGTGGAGGGAGAGGCATGTCCCTTCCCTGTTCCTCTGATAGGCTGCTGGCACTAGGCCGGCAGCCTATCAGAGGCCGATGCCTGAGCCGTACAGCGCGGGACACAGGCCGGAAGAGGCCTGCATCGCATCGCTGACATGGAGGTAAGTATAACAGTTTTTTTTTTTATATGTACAATACTTTATTGGCACGTGATGGGGGGGCTCTTGTTACTGGCACATGATGGGGGTTCTTGTTATTGGCACATGATGGGGGGCTCTTATTACTGGCACATGATGGGGGGCTCTTATTACTGGCACATGATGGTGGGGCTCTTATTACTGGCAAATGATGGGGGGTGCTCTTGTTACTGGCACATGATGGGGGGCTCTTGTTACTGGCACATGATTGGGGGGCTCTTGTTACTGGCACATGATTGGGGGGGCTCTTGTTACTGGCACATGATTGGGGGGGCTCTTGTTACTGGCACATGATTGGGGGGGGCTTTTGTTACTGGCACATGATTGGGGGGGCTCTTGTTACTGGCACATGATTGGGGGGGCTCTTGTTACTGGCACATGATTGGGGGGACTCTTGTTACTGGCACATGATTGTTGGGCATCTATGGGGGCACTTATTACTGGCACATTATTGGGGGCACTTATTACTGGCACATTATTGGGGGCAAATTTTACTGGCACATTAATGGGTGGCACTATGGGGGCACTTCTTACTGGCACATTGGTGGGCACTATAGGGGCATCTACTGAGGCCACAAAGAAGGGGTATTTTATATGAGAGGCTCTCCAGTAGCATTTTATACTGTGGCACATTATGGTGGGTACTATGGGGAAGGGGGGAGAGGAGTACTATGTGGTCATCTACAGGGGGCACTAAGAATGGGCATTTTATACTTTTAAATTATGAGGGACACAGAGAGCATCTACTGGGGCACTGTATATGGGGCATTTTATACTGGTATGGGGAGCACTAGAAGGAAGGGGGAGAGGAGCACTATGGGGGCATTTACTGAGGGAACTATATAGGGGTATTTTATACTGGCACATTATGGGGGCACTATGGGGACATTAATCACTGCAAAAAATGCACCAAAATGATGCGCAACTGACTATACTAGCTAATTCCTCAAGCCAATGTTAAAAGCTGAGAACTTTGCCAATATCTTCCAGTCAGGAGCATATTGGAGCACCTCATGCACCACGTCACGGTGTTTAAGCAAGCATGCGGTCCTACCACTCAACTACCTGTGGTGTGTGAACAGGGTCTGAACAGTGCTAGAAACCAACTCACAGCCAGACTCTCACATGCCTCCATAGTGGTATCACCAATGCACTGAGGTAGAATAAAGCTGTGAGCAGCACCCACAACAGACCATATGACACAGAAGCTACCAGGTGCAAAAAAATGTTGCCAACAAAATGAAGTGGCACATTCCATACACATAAAGACAAAAACAATGAAAAATGTAGCCTAAACGGGTGGAAATGCTCCAAACCCAGACACTGTAGAATGTCTATAACCGGAGGAGCGATTCCTCCGCATGTGATTTGTGTATGTATATATTTTTTCATCTGCACAATGTATCATTTTATGTAAGATGTCCTTGTGGTGCATGTGGTCTGCCCCGGCATCCTCCATTGTACGCATTTTTTGCTGGGGATTGCCGTTATCTGCGGACCGCATGCGGAGGAATTGCTCCACCAGTTATAGACATGCTACAGTGTCTGGGTTTGGAGCATTTCCACCCGTTTAGGCCACTTTTTTCACTATGGGGACATTAGCTCAACTGATGGCATTACAAGGGGGTATTTTTTGCACTGTCACATTATAAGGAGAATTATTTCTACTGGGGGGCATTATGGTGGGCTTTATTACTCCCCCACGGTATGAGCCCCCTAGTAGCAGCACCAGCCTCTCTCTGCTCTGCTATCCCTCTGCCCCTTAATCCTTTTTATGAAATCTTTCTCATTAGGATAAAACACAACATCAGCTCCACCGAGCCCCCCAGCCAAAGTGTTGAAGTGGTGTCCGAGATCCCCAAGGGCCAAGCCAAGTAATTGTATGTTTTCATGTGAAATATGTTTGTTATACACATATAGCATACACTGTGCAACACAATATACAGTATACCTCTACTACAGTCTGTTCTATAAGCACCATTGTTTTTGTGGCGGCGGACAGAAAATAATCTGGAAGTGCCCCTCCCAAGACCAGGCTCTGGATCCTCCACTGGTGTGAACGAGCCCTAACAGAGCACCCGCCCTGAACTTCTAGCACTGCAGGGTCACATAGCATTATACTGATTTATGATGTTATGTAACCCCTAGGCCTCTTTCACACAAGCGTGTCCGGATAAGGTCCGGATGCATTGCGGCAAACCCGCGCGAGTAGGTACGCAATTTCAGTCAGTTTTGACTGCGATTGCGTTCCGTTGTTCAGTTTTTATCGCGCGGGTGCAATGCGTTTTGCACGCGCGTGATAAAAAACTGAATGTGGTACCCAGACCCGAACTTCTTCATAGAAGTTCAGGTTTGGGTTCAAGGTTGTGTAGATTTTTATTATTTTCCCTTATAGCATGGTTATAAGGGAAAATAATATCATTCTGAATACAGAATGCATAGTACAACAGCGCTGGAGGGGTTAATTATTTTTTTTTTAACTCACCTTAATCCACTTGTTTGCACAGCCGGCATCTCTTCTGTCTTGTTCTGTGAGGAATAGGACCTTTGATAACGTCACTACACTCATCACATGGTCCGTCACATGATCCATCCCCTACAACCCTATTGTACTATGCATTCTGTATTCAGAATGCTATTATTTTCCCTTATAACCATGTTATAAGGGTAAATAATAAAGATCGGGTCCCCATCCCGATCGTCTCCTAGCAACCGTGCGTGAAAATCGCACCGCATCCGCACTTGCTTGCGATTTTCACGCAGCCCCATTCACTTCTATGGGGCCTGCGTTGCATGAAAAACGCACAAAATAGAGCTTGCTGCGATTTTCACGCAACGCACAAGTGATGCGTGAAAATCACCGCTCATGTCAACAGCCCCATAGAAATGAATGGGTCCTGATTCAGTGCGGGTTCAATGCGTTCAACTCGCACATTGCACCCGCGCGGAAAACTCGCCCGTGTGAAAGGGGCCTTACAGTTCTGGAATGTATTGGATAGCAGTGACATAATGCTGTCACTGTTATCTAATACACCAGGGTTACATAGCATCATAAATCAATATAATGCTAGTGACCCTGCAGTGCTAGAAGTTCGGCAGAGTGTACAACTCGCTTGTGTGAAATCAGCCATAGACAATTTTCTCTCTCTCTTATTTCACTGACTATTTTGCACCAACACTTTAGTGCAATTTTGGTACACTTTATTTTCAAAACTGCCGAACGAATCACAAAAAGTTCTAAAGCATAATAAATTTTGCATAAAACAGATATGTTGTATTTTTGGAACAAATTGAACAGCATTCTGGCACATTTTGCTAAGCTTTCACATCATTTTTATCTCACTAATTTAAATTTTTAAGTATTATGTTTGTTTTATAATTTATTTATTTTTTACATTATAAGTCATGCAGATGTGTATCTGTAATGCCTGAAAATGCCATGATGATGCCTATTTTGTTATCAAGGTGATCAAAACGACAGAAATGGCCAAAGCACATGTGTGAAACACATTTCCATTTAAAAAACTGGATAATTATCCTTCTAATTCAATCAATCACATTTTATGGAAGAAGCTGATGTTTTGTCTCACAGAGTAACAGGTTTGATGAATAATTGATGTAGCAAATTAATTCAACTTCTTATATATTAGTTTCTTGAGGACTCTGTTATTAGAAAGGAAATGGACAAAATATAATAATGGAGTGGTGGCACTGAATATAATAAATCTGAAATGGAAGAGATATTTTTACATTTTATAAGGGGCTTATTGTCTCTAATATTCTTTTTTTTTTCCATAAAAATTACTCACTTGGAAAAATAAAATTTTCAAAGAATAAATGAGACATAAGGTCACCTTTATAGAAATAGAACTGAAGATGTTACAGGCTATCCTATTTTACAAAACTTTATCCTCCTGCTATTTGATAAATGGGGCTTTGCACCTTTAATAATTATTGTAATGGCTCGGTCAGTTTGTAAGCTACCAATGGACTGGAGAAGACTATTTTTTTAGACATTTCAAAATGTGATTAATCTGGCTAAAAACAAAACTGCACTCACAAAACATTTGTACACCCATTAGTAAATACAACATTCTAGAAATGGCGAAAAGGCCCTTAAAAATGTTGCAAACACATTTACATTTATTGCATTTCCTAATTCACAAAAAAAGAAAAAGCTAAAAACACTGCCTTTCATACATTATCCCCTGTGATTTCCCTGTCATCTAGTTTCGTGCTGTCTAAAGTAATAAATGCTTATCACTGTATAGTGAAATACAGGATTATCATCTGCAAAACCTCCATTTAATCTGTGCTGGCAACTACTTTGTGTTTATCATGATGATCAGCTCAACCATAAAGGTGGATTGACTGTGCTGCTCTAAATCTACAGATTCTGCTGATCCCGGCTGCTTACCTGCCTTTGAATGTGTTAATGGGTGCCTATGTAATAGTCCCTTGAATAAAATCTGCAGTGGCCAAATAAATGCAATTACCTGTTCACTGGATAAGTGAGTTAGTGCCAGGGTATTGGTGTCTGAGTAAGGCCTCTTGCACACAACCGTATGTATTTTGCGGTCCGCAAAAAATCGGAACGGACACGGAATGAAAATACGTTTGTGTGCAAGAGGCCTAAGTGTCCCTTAGTATCCCTTTGAGCTCATTCAGAAGAGTGTTGTAAAAAGTCATACTGTATGTGTGCCAGTCACTGAAAATGGACAAGTTTCCATCTTTGTGTATTTCCATCAGTATTGCTCAGTATTCCATCAGTATCGCTCCAGTCCTGACTGCTTTCCATTTGTCCATTGTTTCCATCCGTATGGCCTCAGTATGTCATCTACACGTATATTTCAAGTCCATAAAAAATGGAAGAATGTGCACCCAGTACTTCCCAGGAATCCCTGAACTACAGACCACACTAGGAGGGGGTCTGCATGTTCTCTGCTTTTTTCATTGAACCATCTAAGGGTACAGCCACGTGGGCAGGTTTCTGAGCGCAGTTTTGGAAACCAAAACCAGGAGTGAATTCAAAAAAGAAGTCTTATCTGACTTTTATACTTTCTCCCCTTTCACGATCCACTCCTGATTTTGGCTTCCAAAACTGCATGTAGAAACCTGACCCTGTGGCCATAAACTTAGTGTCGTTTCTTTAATATCGTACCAGCTTTTCACTGTCCTCCTGTATAGTAGATATTAATTTAAAGCTCAAAAGATATATATTATTGCAATGGCACAAACAGCAGCACTGTGTAAATGCAGCCTTTCACTATCTTCAATCATATAATAGTTCAGTCCAACAAACTGTTAACACAAATCATCCATTTCTATAATAATCTTCCTAAGGGAGGCAGTTGCATTGACATCTTCCTTTGAGTAAAATTAACTTCTATTTATATTTTGCCTTTAATTAATCTCTGGAATTTGTAAAATGTTTCAAGTACAATATTCTTAAATATGTTACATAGTAACAGTGGCAGCATATGCAGAATAATTACATCCCTACTCCTACTACCATGGAAATATAGAAGAAACACATCATTCAGTTCTTTTAACTTGTGACTGAATGTGCTATATAGAGATGAGCCAATCAAAGCTGACAAGCGGAAAAATTCTATTCGCACCAAAGCCGAATTTCCTCGTGATTCGTGATAACGAATTGCATTTTTTACTAAAATAGCTGCTGAACGTGTGAGGACATAGAGCAAGGAACTCTGGGAAGGCGGGATCACCCATAATGCCATGCATGCAGTCAATCAGCAGCCAGCCCTGTGATGTCACAGCTCTATAAATAGCCTCAGCCATCTTGGATTCTGCCATTTTCCAGTGTACTTAGTGCAGAGAGAGATGTCAGCAGGCGCTAGGGACAGTGCTAGAAAAAGCTTCATTGTGCAAAAAACGATTTACAAGTGCAGGGAAAGATTATTCAAGGTGTAGGGAAAAATTAGGGAGGAATCATTCCACAGCATTTATGTTGAGCAAGGTTCAGTAGGGGAGGTTACAGCCTGGGTAATAAGAACAATCCTATTATACCTTGTTGCACTGACTGGGGATCCAAATTGCCATTATACAGCTCTGTAATTCCAGAAAATCGTTCTTATTAGGGTGAAAGTGCTGTTTGATACAGGCATTAACAGGGTTGGTTTATTACAAGGAAATATATATACGTCTTATTTGCCCTTGTGCGGTACAGTTATATGTTCTAAAGCATTTTTGAAATTGTATTGGTGAGAAAAAAGGGCTTATTTGCTGTTGTGTGGTGAAGTTCTAACATTACAGCCCTTTTTGGTGTGTATTAGTGGCAAAAAACATATATATTTGCCATTCAGCGGTGCAGTTATATGTTCTAAAGCCTTTTTGTGGCGTGTTTAACTCCTTAAGGACACAGCCTTATTTCACCTTAAGGACCAGCCCATTTTTTGCGTGTTAAGTGGTGATAACTTTAAAACACTTTAACTTATCCAGGCCATTCTGAGATTGTTTTTTCGTCACATATTGTATTTTATGACACTGGTAAAATGAAGTCCAAAAAAATCTTTTTTATTTATAAAAAAATACCAAATTTGCCAAAATTTTTTAAAAAATTGCAAATTTCCAAGTTTCAATTTCTCTACTTCTATAATGTATAGTAATACCTACAAAAATAGTTATTACTTTACATTCCCCATATGTCTACTTCATGTTTGGATCAATTTGGGAATTATATTTTATTTTTGGGGGATGTTACAAGGCTTAGAAGTTTAAAAGCAAATCTTGAAATGTTTCAGAAATTTTCAAAAACCCAATTTTTAGGGACCAGTTCAGGTCTAAAGTCACTTTGTGAGGCTTACATAATAGAAACTACCCAAAAATGCCCCAATTCTGGAAAATACACCCCTCAAGGTATCATAACTGATTTTACAAACTTCTTTAACCCTTTAGGTGTTCAACAACAGTTAATGGTAAATGGTGATAAAATTTCAGAATTTCGATTTTTTGGCAAATTTTCCATTTTAATCCATTTTTTTCCAGTAACAAAGCAAGGGTTAACAGCCAAACAAAATGCTATATTTATTGCCCCGATTCTGTAGTTTGCATAAACACCCCATATGTGGCTGTAAACTACTGTACAGGCACACAGTAGGGTGTAGAGGGAAAGGTGCGCCGTATGGTTTTTGGAAGGCAGATTTTGCTGGACTGGTTTATTTACACCATGTCCCATTTGAAGCCCCTCTGATGCACCCCTAGAGTAGAAACTCCATAAAAGTGACCCCATCTAAGAAACTACACCCCTTAAGGTATTCAAAACTGATTTTACTAACTTTGTTAACCCTTTAGGTGTTGCACAAGAGTTATTGGCAAATGGAGATGAAATTTGAGAATTTCAATTTTTTGGGAAATTTTCCATTTAATCCATTTTTTCCAGTAAGAAATCAAGGGTTACCAGCCAAACAAAATGCTATATTTATTAACCCGATTCTGTAGTTTGCAAAAACACCCCATATGTTGCTGTAAACTACTGTACGGGCACACGGTAGGGCGTAGAGGGAAAGGTACATAATTTTTTTCCAGTTACAAAGCAAGGGGTAACAGCCAAATAAAACTCCATATTTATGGCTCTAATTCTGTAGTTTACAGAAACACCCCATATGTGGTCGTAAACCGCTGTACTGGCGGTTTATGAAAAAAAAATCATGTTTTAGTTTCTCCATAGTCTGAGAGCCATAGTTTTTTTCAGTTTTTTGGCGAATATCTTGGGTAGGGTATGATTTTTGCGGCATGAGGTGACTGTTTGATTGGCACTATATTGGGGTGCGTATGACTTTTTGATCGCTTGTTATTACACTTTTTGTGATGTAAGGTAACAAAAAATTGCTTTTTTTACACCGTTTTTTTATTTTTTACAGTATTCACCTGAGAAGTTAGGTCATGTGATATTTTTATAGAGCAGGTTATTACGGACGCGGCGATACCTAATATGTATACTTTCTTTTTATTTATGTAAGTTTTACACAATTATTTCATTTTTGAAACAAAAAAAAAAATCATGTTTTAGTGTCTCCATATTCTGAAAGCCATAGTTCTTTCAATTTTTTGGCGATTATCTTAGGTAGGGTCTCATTTTTTGCCGGATGAGGTGATGGTTTGATTAGTACTATTTTGGCGCATATACGACTTTTTTGATCACTTTTATTACCATTTTTAGGAAGTAAGGTGGGCAAAATTTCAATTTCATCATAGTTTTTTTATTTTTTTTATGGCGTTCACCATGCGAGTAAAGTAACATGACTTTTTTATAGATCAGGTCGTTACGGACGCGGTGATATCAAACATGTGTAGATAATTTTTTTTTTTTTCATTTTTAATCAGTGATAAATGTGTTTTTTGATTTTTACTTTTTTTTTCACTTTTTTTTTACCCAGACTCACTTGGTTCTTGAAGATCCAGTGGGTCTGATGTCTGTATAATACAGTACAGTACACTATATAGTGTACTGTACTGTATTTTCACTTTACAAAGTCTGATTAGACTTCTGCCTTTAGCAGAAGTCTTATCAGCACCATGGACAGCCTCTGATCAGTAGCATGGACAGCCGGATGCCTGTGAAGGCATCTGGTTGCCATGGTAACCATCACTCGCTGCCACAGCAGAGCAGTGGGTGATGGGGAGGGAGGGGGGCCCCCTTCCTCTCCCATTGGGGGCTGAAAAGGCACAGCAGCCCCCGATGGGAGAGGGAGGGAGCTCCCTCCCTCTTAACCTCTTCCATACAGCGGTCCCTACGGACCGCGGCATGGAAGTGGTTAAACGCCTGACATCTGTGCCAGCACAGATGTCAGGCGTTTCAAGCAGAGTGTCAGAAATGTGCTGACACTCTGCAAACTGCTCGGCTATCCTGTGAGAGGGGGCGGGCGGATGATCGCATGCCTGCCCGGCCCCCCAAGCTCCGCCCGTCCCGCCCGCCCTGCCGCACTCCCCGGGGGGTTAAACATTAAAATAAAGGTTATTTGAAGTTTCTGATCCCCGCGGTCAAAGAAACCTCTGAATTGACCTGCGGTTAGCTGCGATCGCCTACACACGGGGGTCAAAGGACCCCCCCTCACATTTAGCAAAGGTGCCTGCTCAATGATTTGAGCAGGCACCGGGTTCCAATCACCGCCCGCCGAGCGGCGGTGATCGGAAATACATAGGACGTACCGGTACGACCTGTGTCCTTAACGATAGGGAAATCAGGGCGTATCGATACGCCCTATGTCCAGAACAGGTTAAGTGAAAAAAAAATAAGGGCCTATTTGCGGTTCAGCAGTGCAGTTATATGTTCTAAAGTCCTTTTTTGTCGTGTATTAGTGGCAAAATAAAAATATATTTGCCGTTCAGCAATGCAGTTATATGTTTTAAAACACTTTTTGTCGTGTATTAGTGGCAAAATAAAAACATATATTTGCTGTTCAGTGGTGCAGTTATATGTTCTAAAGCCCTTTTTTGTGAGTATTAGTAAGGGGGGGGGGGAGGGCTTATTAGCCGTTGTGTGGTGAAGTGAGAAAATTGCAGACTTTTTTGGGATGTTTTAATTTCCTTTTTATTTATTTATTTGATCTAACAGTATGTCAGACAGAGAAGTGCCAGGCCCTGCACAGGGGAGTGGCAGAGGCCTAAATGTTTCTGGCGCAGGCAGAGGTCGCAGCAGAGTAAGGGGCCGGGGCAGCAGGGGTCACTTCGAGAGGCCTGAGCTCCCAGTGTCAGGTAGCGGTCGTGTCTTGACCAGCAACCCAGCGGTTCTTGAATGGTTGACTCGATCTTCGACTTCATCGAAACTGACATCAGACACCCACAGCCAAGAGTCGGTGGGTTCGTCAGACACAGACCACATCGTGGTCTTCTGATGCTGCTACCACCTCCACACTATGTCACCTTGCCACTCTGTGTTCTCATCATGCTGCTGCCACCTCCACACTTGGTCACCTTTCCACTCTGTTGTCTTCACATGCTGCTTCGACCGCCACAATATGTCACCTTGCCACTCTGTGGCCTCCTCATGCTGCTGCCACCTACACACTGTCATTGTGCCACTCTGTGGTCACCTCCTGATGCTGATGCTGCCTCCACACTGTCATTGTGCCACTCTGTGGCCTCCTCATGCTGCTTCCACCTCACCACTATGTCATAGGGCCACTCTGTGGACTTCTTATGCTGTTCCTACCCTCCCGACTTCATGACTGGGCCACTATTTTGCCTTTTGGCCTGGCTGACATAATCATTTATTTTATCCTTCTTCTGATCTGTCAGAAGGAATGAATAATGAGACACACAAAGGATCCTTTCTGGTAGCAGCTGTAAGGACTGTATGGTCCCATCAGAATTGGCTTGTGATTTGGTGGCCAAAAGCAGGAGTGGGTACAAAAAAAGAAGACATGCAAATATTCCATTCACGTGTCATCTCTGTTTTGGATTCACTCCTGTTTTTTTGGCATTAGCAATACTGATGCATTACTGTCCGAGTGAAGGCGGATGCTCCACAGACAGGATCCGTTTTTTGTGGGATATTGTTCTGACGGATCAGAGAAAGGGCAAAATAATCAGTGACGTCAACACAAACTTATTGCTGACATCCTCTTCACTCTGTCAGGTGGCTCTACTTGTACAGTTGTGGCCAAAAGTTTTGAGAATTACATAAATATTGGAAATTGGAAAAGTTGCTGCTTAAGTTTTTATAATAGCAATTTGCATATACTCCAGAATGTTATGAAGAGTGATCAGATGAATTGCATAGTCCTTCTTTGCCATGAAAATTAACTTAATCCCAAAAAAACCTTTTCATTGCTGTCATTAAAGGACCTGCTGAGATCATTTCAGTAATCGTCTTGTTAACTCAGGTGAGAATGTTGACGAGCACAAGGCTGGAGATCATTATGTCAGGCTGATTGGGTTAAAATGGCAGACTTGACATGTTAAAAGGAGAGTGATGCTTGAAATCATTGTTCTTCCATTGTTAACCATGGTGACCTGCAAAGAAACGCGTGCAGCCATCATTGCGTTGCATAAAAATGGCTTCACAGGCAAGGATATTGTGGCTACTAAGATTGCACTTCAATCAACAATTTATAGGATCATCAAGAACTTCAAGGAAAGAGGTTCAATTCTTGTTAAGAAGGCTTCAGGGCGTCCAAGAAAGTCCAGCAAGCGCCAGGATCGTCTCCTAAAGAGGATTCAGCTGCGGGATCGGAGTGCCACCAGTGCAGAGCTTGCTCAGGAATGGCAGCAGGCAGGTGTGAGCGCATCTGCACGCACAGTGAGGCGAAGACTTTTGGAAGATGGCCTGGTGTCAAGAAGGGCAGCAAAGAAGCCACTTCTCTCCAAAAAAAAACATCAAGGACAGATTGATCTTCTGCAGAAAGTATGGTGAATGGACTGCTGAGGACTGGGGCAAAGTCAAATTCTCTGATGAAGCCTCTTTCCAATTGTTTGGGGCATCTGGAAAAAGGCTTGTCCGGAGAAGAAAAGGTGAGCGCTACCATCAGTCCTGTGTCATGCCAACAGTAAAGCATCCTGAGACCATTCATGTGTGGGGTTGCTTCTCATCCAACGGATTGGGCTCACTCACAATTTTGCCCAAAAACACAGCCATGAATAAAGAATGGTACCAAAACACCCTCCAACAGCAACTTCTTCCAACAATCCAACAACAGTTTGGTGAAGAACAATGCATTTTCCAGCACGATGGAGCACCGTGCCATAAGGCAAAAGTGATAACTAAGTGGCTCGGGGACCAAAACGTTGACATTTTGGGTCCATGGCCTGGAAACTCCCCAGATCTTAATCCCATTGAGAACTTGTGGTCAATCCTCAAGAGGCGGGTGGACAAACAAAAACCCACTAATTCTGACAAACTCCAAGAAGTGATTATGAAAGAATGGGTTGCTATCAGTTAGGAATTGGCCCAGAAGTTGATTGAGAGCATGCCCAGTTGAATTGCAGAGGTCCTGAAAAAGAAGGGCCAACACTGCAAATACTGACTCTTTTCATAAATGTCATGTAATTGTCGATAAAAGCCTTTGAAACGTATGAAGTGCGTGTAATTATATTTCACTACATCACAGAAACAACTGAAACAAAGATCTAAAAGCAGTTTAGCAGCAAACTTTGTGAAAACTAATATTTTTGTCATTCTCAAAACTTTTGGCCACGACTGTAGAAGCGTTTAATAGAACAGGTTCTGTAGACATCTATGTGGAATCAGCTGACGACGGTGTAAAATGAGTGCGTTTCTTCTTGGCGCCAACATTGACCTGTAAGGCGGAGTTTATACTTGAGTTATTTGGTCAGTTTTGGCCCCATGACTGCCCAAATAAGTGAAGTGTGCTGCGATTCTAAGAGCGACGCCTGTCATCTGCATGTCATACTGACTCACAGTATAATTTCACTACCATAGCGTGTTACTGCAAGACACAGTGTTCTTCACCACTATAAAGGTTCTTTGCAGCCAGGAAATAGCCATTTTATAACGCAAATTAATTAAAATTAAAAAAATTCGGCAAACCGTCCGAATCAATTTTTTTTATAATTCGCTCATCTCTAGTGCTATACTTCCTCCCATGCATGAAGTGTGACTGATGTGGTTCTTAAAAGCTCTAGCAAAATGATAAGATGGAAGGCTGGCCATTAGAAAGATTATATAGTATGCTGTATAAGGCACTTGCTTGGAAGTACCTACCATGAGTTTGAATTCAGTTGTTTGATGGTCTTTTAGAAGACCCATATTTAGTTTTATGAGCCTCCCTGCTTTTAGCTGTACTGTGACTGCTATAAATGTGTACTCCTGATTCAGAAAATGATCATGCTATGTTATAGCTCTGGTTTATATGGGGCTTCCATTCAAGTGGATGTGGCCTGCACTGTACCTCCTTTTTCCTCTAATTTCACGCAGAGGCTTTAGTAGTTTTTTTTTTCATTCTGATTCATTGATTGGATTCTGCATGCACAGAGGGAGTCTCCTCTAGCAGAATAACATGGGTGAATGACTCCTCAGATGCCGTACATTACCCCATGGAGCTTGCACTGCTAACATCCATACGAGGGAAACATAGACCTTATATGCACTGCCATACAGGCTCTGTACACATTGGTTTACTAAGCGCATGTGGTCTTAAAAGACCTATCTTAACGATCCTGGACAACCGCTTTAAGGATACAGGTATTTACTAAAATGGACAAGTCAGGAGAAGTGACATATACTATTTAACCCTTTCTACCCCGGAGGCTTTTTTGTCTTTGTTTTTGTTTTGCGCTCCCTGCCTTCCCAGACCCATAACTTCTTTATTTTTCCATTCACATAGCCATATGAGGGCTTATTTTTTGCAGGACAAGTTGTTGATACCATTTAACAGTGACTTTTCTGCTGAGAGATTCCTTCATAACAATTACAATGCCATTTCCAAAAAAGTTGTGACGCTATGTAAAATGTAAATGAATATAAATAAAAACTGAATGCAATAGGTGAGGCCAACATAGAGTCAGTTTGGGTTACGTTGCAGTTTGCTAACCATGCAGTAACTCGTGTAGGTGTGATATATATAGACCACCTGGTCAAGTTAAAGAACTAGATGATCTACTAGTTGAAGAAATAGCTAAAATGACAATGAAAGGAGAAGTTATCATTATGGGAGATTTCAATCTTCCAGATATAAACTGGAAAACCAAAATAGCAAGTTCTACCAGGAGTACAGATATTCTAAATTCCCTACTGGGGTTATCTCTACAACAAGTGGTTGAGGAGCCAACCCGGAGGGAGGCCATTTTGGATTTGGTATTCACAAATGGGGATTCGGTATATGATGTCATTGTAGGCGAAACCTTGGGATCTAGTGATCACCAGTCAGTGTGGTTTAATATAAGAACTGTGAAAGAGTCCCACCACACAAAAACAAAAGTTTTAGATTTTAGAAAAACAGACTTTTCAAAAATGAAATTAGTCATAAATGAGTCCTTATCAGACTGGAACGGATTACATGGAGTCCAGGAGAAATGGGACTACTTAAAAGGTGCATTATTGAAGGCAACAGAAAATTGCAGTAGACTTGTCAGTAAAAGCAAAAAAAGGAAGAGACCACTGTGGTACTCAGCAGAAGTGGCCCAAATCATTAAAAATAAAAAGCTAGCATTTTGTAATTATAAAAAAACCCAGAGCAATGAAGATAAGGAAATCTACAAGATTAGGCAGAAAGAGGCCAAGCAAGTTATAAGAACTTCTAAAGCGCAGGCAGAAGAAAAACTAGCTCAGTCTATGAAAAAAGGGGACAAGACATTCTTCAGATATATAAATGAAAAAAGGAAATTAAAACAAGGAATAACTAAATTAAAAACAAAGGACGGAAGGTATGTAGAAGAGAATAAAGGGCTAGCCGACTGCCTTAATGAATACTTCTGTTCAGTTTTTACAAAAGAAAAAGAAGGAGAAGGACTTCCACTAGAAAGGATGACTAATAAATCGTTTGATGCATGTGTCTTTACAGAGGAAGATGTTCTAAGTTTGCTGTCTAAAGTGAAGACAAATAAGTCACAGGGGCCTGATGAGATACACCCAAAATTATTAAAAGAGCTTAGTGGTGAGCTGGCAAAACCGTTAACAGATTTATTTAACCAATCATTAGTAACAGGAGTCGTCCCGGAAGATTGGAAATTGGCAAATGTCGTGCCCATTCACAAGAAAGGTAGTAGGGAGGAATCGAGCAACTATAGACCAGTGAGTCTGACATCAATAGCAGGCAAATTAATGGAAACCCTATTAAAGGATAGGATTGTGGAACATCTAAAATCCCATGGATTGCAAGATGAAAAACAACATGGGTTTACTTCAGGGAGATCATGTCAAACAAATCTTATAGATTTTTTTGACTGGGTGACTAAAATAATAGACGGTGAAGGTGCAGTAGACATCGCATATCTAGATTTTAGTAAGGCTTTTGACACTGTCCCACATAGAAGACTTATCAAAAAAAATGCAGTCATTGAGCATGGACTCCCATATTGTTGAGTGGATTAGGCAGTGGCTGAGTGACAGACAGCAGAGGGTTGTAGTCAATGGAGAACATTCAAAACAAGGTCATGTTACCAGTGGGGTTCCACAGGGATCTGTACTGGGACCAATTTTGTTTAATATCTTCATAAGTGATATTGCAAAAGGCCTCGATGGTAAGGTTTGTCTTTTTGCTGATGACACAAAGATATGTAACAGGGTTGATGTTCCTGGAGGGAAACTCCAAATGGAAAAGGATTTAGGAAAACTAGAAGAATGGTCAGAACTCTGGCAACTGAAATTTAATGTGGATAAGTGCAAGATAATGCACCTGGGGCATAAAAACCCAAGGGCAGAATATAGAATATTTGACACAGTCCTGACCTCAGTATCTGAGGAAAGGGATTTAGGAGTAATTATTTCAGAAGACTTAAAGGTGGGAAGACAATGTAATAGGGCGGCATGAAATGCCAGCAGAATGCTTGGATGTATAGGGAGAGGTATAAGCAGTAGAAAGAGTGAAGTGCTTATGCCGCTGTACAGAACACTGGTGAGACCTCACTTGGAGTATTGTGCGCAGTACTGGAGGCCATATCTCCAGAAGGATATAGATACTCTAGAGAGAGTTCAGAGAAGAGCTACTAAACTAGTACATGGATTGCAGGATAAAACTTACCAGGAAAGGTTAAAGGACCTTAATATGTATAGCTTGGAAGAAAGAAGAGACAGAGGGGATATGATAGAAACTTTTAAATACATAAAGGGAATCAACTCGGTAAAGGAGGAGAGCATATTTAAAAGAAGAAAAACTACCACAAGAGGACACAGTTTTAAATTAGAGGGGCATAGGTTTAAAAGTAATATAAGGAAGTATTACTTTACTGAGAGAGTAGTGTATGCATGGAATAGCCTTCCTGCAGAAGTGGTAGCTGCAAATACAGTGAAGGAGTTTAAGCATGCATGGGATAGGCATAAGGCTATCCTTCATATAAGATAGGGCCAGGGACTATTAATAGGATTCAGATATATTGGGCAGACTAGATGGGCCAAATGGTTCTTATCTGCCGACACATTCTATGTTTCTATGTTTCTAATAATTTGCAAGTCTCCTAGACCCAGATTTTATTCACAATAGATTACAGAACACATTTCAGATGTTGAAAGTGAGTGAAAATCATTGCATTCTGCTTTTATGTACATTTACCTTTTACACAGCGTCCCAAAGTTTTTTGAATTGGGGTGCCAATCTGGAGTCTGATTAGTAACTTGTTTATTTTTTTAATATCACTTGTTTTTTCAATTGAATTTTTTGTATTTAACAGATTCTTTCACCGTTGTTCTATTGCACTTGACTAAACTGTTTATGACTAGCAGTTGTATATTTTGAAATAAGATCTGGCAGTATCAATAATGTTTATCTGAATGTTTATACAAAGGGGAAATAAAGTTGCTGAATTCATATTGAATAAATTGAAATTATTATATAAATACAAGGATCTATTAATACAGATATTCAAAGGGTTTACAAAGATGTTCCACCCACTAAACATATATACTATGTATGAATCATGAGCTCTTTCTATACCTTGTGCAGCCTACACTATTTGAGGCTGTGAGAATTTTCTAGCTGCAGAATGTTCTCCCTGCTTGACAAATCTTGTCACGAATGCTTACTGTACTTGACACTTGAAATGTCTCTTACCGGAACGCCAGCAACATTGTGCAAATATTTACATTTCCTTGTAATACTGGCATATTTAATAAATGTATGATTAATCCTCACTGTAGGGTAACATTTATGAGAGAAAATAGCAACAGTTTAAAATTACCTCAACTGTATTGTTACTTTCATCTATGTGCTTTGCAGTAAAATCTAGAAACCTTTAAGTGTGTCACATTAGGGAAATGTTTACATATTGTGGATCTGTCTGGAATTCCATGCAGATTCTGTACCTAAATTTAGATAGAATCCACAACAGTTCTGCTGGAAATGCGATTGAATGGGGTATTGTGTTCCCGATTCACATGCTTCAGAAAGAAATTTAGAATTCCTTAGATTTTAGAATGTGCAACATTTACGGTATATAGTGCTAATAAATTCTAGAGCGATATGCACAGATCATCGTTTACATTGGTCCAAGTTCCATTTGGGGCTCACAATCTAATATTTTTGGAATAAGAAAGGAAACCCACATACATTCAAAAGTTTGGGCACACTTGGTCAAAATTACTGTTACTGTGAACAGTTAAGCAAGTTCAAGATGAAATGATCTTCAAAAGGTGTAAAGTTAAAGATGACACATTCTCTTTGTATTTTAAGAAAAAAACATTTTTTTATTTTCATCTTTTATGTTTTCAAAAAAAGGAACAAAACAAAAAAGGAAAAGGGCCCGAAGCACAACTTTGGACACCCTGCATGGTTAGTACCTAGTAGCACCCACCTTTGGCAAGTATCGGAGCTTGTGAAAGTTTTTTTTAGCCAGCCAAGAGTCTTTTAAATCTTGTTTGAGGGATTTTCATCCATTCTTTCAGTTCATTGAGATTCCTGGGCCGTCTTGCATGCACTGCTCTTTTGAGGTCTATCCACAGATTTTTCAATCATGTTCAGATTCAGGGAACTGTGAGGGCCATAGTAAAAACCAGCTTGAAGAGCATACAAACTGGATTCTGCCCTGCAAGTGAATCCACAAGCAAACCAGCAAATTAAAGTTTCAGCTTTGTCACAGCCCTATAAAACCCTCACCTTGCATGGTCCCTGCCATTGTCCTGTGAGCTGAGCATAGGGAGAAACATGGCAAGCGCTCATGCGCTAGGGACAGTGTTGCTGAAAATTATTAATAGAAGAATATTGGAGAAGTAGAGTGCAGGGAGAGTACAGGGAGACTTATTCTGCATCAGTTAATTCCTGTATCAGCCATAAATGTAATTATCAATAACAATAAGATGGAAGGGTTTATTATTACATTGCCAGGCATGCCAACCAATACCATCCAGTCTGCACCTCTTATGGGGGCCAGGTCTTAATGAGGACCATCCTCATCTTTTGCTGTCTTTACTTCTTCCAAATCATCCTTCAAAGTCTCCATGTCCTAATCAGCAAGATGCATAGAGAGGAGGAGCTGGATGTTCCTGATGATGTATTCTTATTAATATTATATGAATTGGAAAAGGAGGAAAAGCAGATGGCAGAATAAGGGCTCCAACTTGTAGGGCAGCGAAGCGCTGGGATTGGAGAAGTGGGTATGCCAAAGATGATTAATATTCAGTGCTTACTGTAAAATAACCTGCAGGAGATTGCAGGTAAGAACAGCATTAATATGCATATCTCCCCCCCCCCCACACTTGTTTTAAAACTGGAAAAGCCATTAATAAAATTTTGATTCATAAATGTTATCCAGACACATGTTATCAGCTGTGACTGGGGGAGATAGACTTGTTTCAGTTCTTTTATTTTCGTGTTTATTGCTGTAATCTTGTAGCAGAATTTAATTTTAAATTAATGTGTATGTTTCATGAAACCTAATAAAAGCTCCTGAACATTTCCAATATGTGTGTGTGGGTGAGAGCTTTTCAGCAAAGATTAAGATTATTAGATAAATACCATTTTCCAAGAATGCAAACACTTTTTATTTACTTATTTTCATCATTGTTTCTAAATGCACAATTTCAGTGATCCGATTTCCCTTACAGAAATGAATGAAATACTATTAAGAAGTGTAATTCCATATGCAATTTATTACAATTTCCCGGCTGCAGGGAGCCTGTATATTAGTGTACATCACTGTGCATTGCAGAAACATGCATAGCTAATCTGCTGTGCTAGTTAAACAGTACTGTGAGTCAGTATGACACACAGATGACATGCGTCACTCTTAGAATCTCTTCACACTTCACTTATTTGGTCAATTACAGGGCCAAAACTGACCAAATAACTCAAGTGTGAACTCAGCCATGCAGGTCAATGTTAGCGTCAGGTATAAGACTTAAGACTTAACTGTGCAGTGGCCCAAGAGTCTACTATAGAGTGAAAGAGCACTCTCCTTTTACATCGGCAGCTAATTCTACATAGGTGCTACACACCCCAAAATCAGTAGTATTAGACCGCTATTTCACATCAATTACATAATCAAGGATTAATGGATTTACTTATGTTTAAAAGAACATGAACACTCCAAAATCAGTAGTATCAGGCCACAATTTCACCCCAGTTACAGAATCCACGATTAATCAAGCATTACTTATTTATAAAAGAATGTGAACACCCCAAAATCTGGAGTATCAGGCCACAATTTCACCCCAATTGCAGAATCAAGGATTAATTGAATTACTTATATAAAATAACAGTATGAACCCCCCAAAATCAGTAGCATCAGACAGCAAATTCACCCCAATTACAGAATCAAGGATTTTCAAAATCACTTATGTATAAAAGAACATGAACACCCCAAAATCTGTAGTATCAGGTCACAATTTCACCCTAATTGCAGAATCAAGAATTAATCAAGGATTACTTATTTATAAAAAAACTTGAACACCCCAAAATCTGTAGTATCAGGCCGCAAATTCACCCCAATTACAGAATCAAGGATTAATGAAATTATTTATGTAAAATAACAATCTGAACACCCCAAAATCAGAAGCATCAGGCCGATATTTCCCCCCAATTACAGAATCATGGATTAAAGGAGGCAATATGGGCAATCACAATACATTAGTAAGTGCCTTGTATGAACCTTGTATACATGAAAAATGCCATTTACTGAAGTGAGACAACCCCTTTAATATTAGCTTTTGAGTGACAGACCATTGAAATCATTGAGAGCAGCAAAAAAGCATTTGAAACTGTGCCACATAAAAGGTTAGTATATAAAATGAGAATGCTCGGACTGGGAGAAAACGTCTGTTTGTGGGTAAGTAACTGGTTCAGTTGGCTATTAATGGTACATAGTGGCATGCCTAGAGGGGGGAAGTGGGGGGGGGGGGGGCGCTCTGCCCCAGGTGTCCGCTCTCAGGGGGGGTGCCAGAAGCAATGAGCGCTTCCATCAATGCAGAATACTAGTAGTAGTATACTAGTAGTGAGCGCTTCCATAATGGATGCGCTCACTAGTCTGCAGGAGGAGGGGGAGAGAAGCGCTGTGAATGCTGTACAGTACTTACCCCTCCTCCTGCTCGCTCTTCTCAGGGCCCACGCTGCTGTGTCCTGGCTGCCTACAGCATCAGGACGGTCAGAGCGCACTCTGACCTGATGCTGCAGGAGGTCAGGTGACTGCAGCACCGGCCCTGAGAAGAGGATACAGCCAGGACAGGGAGAGTGGCATCAGGAGAGGTAAGTATTGTTTTACAGTCTGATCTGAGGTCTGATATCTGGAGGTCTGACTGGGAGGGTCTGGAGGTCTGACTGGGAGGGTCTGGAGGTCTGACTGGGAGGGTCTGGAGGTCTGACTGGGGGAATGGACTGGTCTAATGGGGAGTCTGGAGGTCTGACTGGCGGGTCTGGGGGTCTTATTGGGGTCTGGAGTGGTCTAATAGGGGTCTGGAGGTCTGATTGGGGGGTCTGGAGGTCCAACGGAGGGGTCTTGAGGTCCGACGGGGGTCTTGAGGTCTGACTGGGGGGTCTGGAGGTCTGATTGGGGGTGGGTGGTCTGACTGGGGGGTCTGGAGGTCTAATGGGGGTCAGATATGGGGTCAGGAGTTCTAATGTGGGTCAGATATGGGGGTCTGGAGGTCTAATGGGGGTCTGGAGGTCTGATATGGGGGTCTGGTCTGAGGTCTGATATGTGGGTCTGGAGGTCTGATATGTGGGTCTGGAGGTCTTATAGGGGTCTTATATGGGGTCTGGAGGTCTAATGGGGGTCTTATATGAGGGTCTGGAGGTCTAATGGGGGTCTTATAGGGGGTCTGGAGGTCTAATAGGGGTCTTATCTGAGGACTGAAATTGGGTCAGGTCTTACATGGAGGTCTAATGGGGGTCTGATCTGAGGTTTAAAACTGGGGTCTTATATGGGGTCTGACATAGAGGTCTAAAGGGGGTTTGGTCTGAGATGGGGAGATCTCAATTAGGGTTTTAGATGGGGGTCTGATCTGAAAGGAAGGGGGTATTTTTTTGTACTAGCGCACAAAATATAGGGTTATCTTTGTACTGATGCACTATCTGTGTGGTACCAGTATTTTCAGGGAGACTGATTCTGTAGGAAAGTACTGGGGAGCACAGTGGACACAGTATTGGGGGTGGCAGGATGGGGTGCTGAAAAGGTGGGAGGATGATGGAAAAGTAAGAAAATAAGATGTCTGTAGAGACGAGGCGAGGCTGAAAGAAGTCACCATGGTGGTCTGGTCTAACAGTAGACAAAGAGGAAAGAGAATATTTACATCAGAGAAGAGAAGTCACTGGATGTAAGAGGTATGTGGCGCTGTATTACCCTGTATGTTCTGTAGCGCTGTATGTAATGTTTTCCAAGTATGTCCGATTTTTTTGTATGAGCACTGCCTACTCTGCTCTGTTTACCTGCTAATCACTGCAAATTCTACGGCGAGCAGGTGAACAGAACAGAGAAAGCAGCTCTCATATGAGCGCTGCCCTCGTTTCAAACAGCTGGGGGCACAGAGGGCATTACTATTATGGATGGGAGCACAGAGGGCATTACTAATGTGAAGGGGCACAATGAGTATTTCTACTATGGAGGGGGCACAGAGCCAAAGGGCATTATTACTGTAAAGGTGGCACAGTTGGCATTATTATTGTGAAGGGTGCACAGTGGGCATTATTTCTGTGAAGGAGGCACAATGGCGATTTTTACCATGGAGGGGGCACAGAGGGCATTACTAGCACAGTGGGCATTACTGTGAAGGGGGCACAATAGGCATTACTGTGAAGAGGGCACAATGGGCATTATTACTATGAAGGGGGCACAGTGGGCATTATTACAATAAAGGGGGAACAATGGGCATTATTACTATGAAGGGGACACAAGGGATTATTACTGTGAAGGGGACACAATGGGGATAATTACTGTGAAGGGGGCACAAAAAATGAATTACAACAGTGAAAGGGGAACAGAGAGGGCATAACTACTGTGAGAGGGCACAATGTGGGCATAACTACTGAGAGGGGGCACACATCTGTACAAAACTACTGTGAAGGTTGTACAATAAGGGCGATACTACTATGAGGGGGTACAATTTTTTGTAGTATTGGGGGAGGGGGGGGGGGGCCAGAGAAAGGATCCGCCCCGGGTGCCAGACACTCTAGGCATGCCACTGACGGTACACACTCAGATTGGGTCACCATCACCAGTAGGGTAACACAGGGGTCAGTATTGGGGTCTTTTCTCTTCAATATATTAATTATCTTATGGAGGGGTTGCAAGTTTAAATATCACTTTTTGCATATTACACTAAACTGTGTAGAGTAATTAACAGTGTGCTGCTACAGATGGATCCGGATAGATTGGAGGCTTTGGCAGAGAAGTGGCAGATGGGGTTTAACACTGACAAATTTAAGGTTATGCACATGGAAAGAAAAATACATGTCACTAGTACATACTAAATGGTAAAACACTGGGTAAAACTGACATGGAAAAGGATTTAGGATTTTAACTTAACAATAAACTTACCTGTAGCAATCAGTGTCAGTCAGCTTCTGCCAAGGCCAAAAAGATTATGGAGTGGATTAAAAGGGGCATAGATGGCTGTGATGAGAACATAGTCCTGCCACTTTATAAATCACTAGTCAGACCACACATGGAGCATGGAGTACTGTGTTCAGGGGCGGATTAAGTGCATGATAGGCCCGGGGCTGTCTAACCAACTTGGGCCCGTCCCTCCATCTTATTTATTTATTTATTTTTTGTATGAAGAGGCTGCGGTGCTTCGTGAGCGCCACAGTCTCTTCCTAGGCCATATGACATCTCTAAACAAAAAAAAATACCCCAAATTACCCCAAATTGGCTCCTGAACTGAAAAATTTGGTCACCAAATTTAAAATACATATAATTATAATAAAATACTTGGAGGAGAATACAGCACCACATACCTCTTACATCCAGGGACATCTCCTGTCATGTAGACCTTCTCAATCCTCTTCTTCTCCATTAGACCGCCATAACAAATTCTTTCAGCCGCATCTCATCTCTAAAGAGTTTGTAACACAGACACGTTAGATTTCTCAATTAACTTCCCCATCCTAGTCTCCCGACAATGTCATCCTGCTGCCACTCCCAATACTGTGCCTGTTGTGCTCCCCAATGCCCCAGGTACTATACTGCTGAAAAAATAGTGACCCTAATAGACATAATTGGGGTCATTTTTCAAACTGGTGTAAAGTAGAACTGGATTTCCAAAAAAGCTGTCAAAAATGTAAGGTGGAATCTGGTTGACTGCTATGGGCAACTAAGCCAGTTCTACTTTACACCAGTTTGATAAATTACCCCAAATGTCCCTATAGTGTCCACAGCAACTATAATGTCCCCTAGAGTGCCCCCAGTAATAATAACACCCTATATTGTGCTCCAGGCAATAATCCCTGTATAGTGTCCCCAGAAATAATAGAATTGCCCCTACAGTGCCTCCCCAATAGCAAGGCCCCCATAGAGTAGTTTGCCCCCACACAGTAATTTTCCCCACATAGTAATTTGACCCACACTGCCCCACACAGTAATTTCCACCACACTGCCCCCATATAGTAGTTTACCCCCACACAGTAATTTTCCCCACATAGTAATTTGCCCCACACTGCCCCCACACAATAGTTTTCCCCACACAGTAATTTCCCCCACACTGCCCCACACAGTAATTTATGCCACACTGCCCCCACACAGTAGTTTCCCCCACACAGTAATTTCCCCCACACTGCCCCACACAGTAATTTCTGCCACACTGCCCCCACACAGTAGTTTCCCCGACACGGTAATTTTCCCCACACTGCCCCCACACAGTAGTTTCCCCCACACTGCCCCCACACAGTAGTTTCCCCCACACAGTACTTTCCCCCACACTGCCCCACACAGTAATTTATGCCACACTGCCCCCACACAGTAGTTTCACTGACACAGTAATTTTCCCCACACTTTTCCCACACAGTAGTTTCCCCCACACTGCCCTCACACAGTAGTTTCCCCGACACGGTAATTTTCCCCACACTGCCCCCACACAGTAGTTTCCCCCACACTGCCCCCACACAGTAGTTTCCCCCACACTGCCCCCACACAGTAGTTTCCCCCACACAGTAGTTTCCCCCACACTGCCCCACACAGTAATTTATGCCACACTGCCCCCACACAGTAGTTTCACTGACACAGTAATTTTCCCCACACTTTCCCCACACAGTAGTTTCCCCCACACTGCCCTCACACAGTAGTTTCCCCCACACAGTAGTTTCCCCCACACTGCCCACACTGTAGTTTCCCCCACACAGTAGTTTCCCCCACACTGCCCCCACACAGTAGTTTCCCCCACACTGTCCCCACACAGTAGTGTCCCCCACACTGCCCCCACACAGTAGTTTCCCCACATAGTAATTTTCCCCACACTGCCCCCACACAATAGTTTTCCCCACACAGTAATTTCCCCCACACTGCCCCACACAGTAATTTATGCCACACTGCCCCCACACAGTAGTTTCCCCCACACAGTAATTTCCCCCACACTGCCCCACACAGTAATTTCTGCCACACTGCCCCCACACAGTAGTTTCCCCGACACGGTAATTTTCCCCACACTGCCCCCACACAGTAGTTTCCCCCACACTGCCCCCACACAGTAGTTTCCCCCACACAGTAGTTTCCCCCACACTGCCCCACACAGTAGTTTCCCCCACACAGCCCCCACACAGTAGTTTCCCCCACACTGTCCCCACACAGTAGTGTCCCCCACACTGCCCCCACACAGTAATTTCCCCCACACTGCCCCCACACAGTAGTTTCCCCCCACATTTTCCTATATAGTAATTTGCCCCCACATAGTAATCCCTCCCATAATAATGTGCCCCCACATAGTAATCTCTCCCATAATAATTTGCCCCCACACAGCAATTCCACCATAATATTTTTCCCCCACATAGTAGATTGCCCCCATACTGCCATTTTCCCCCGATGTACTGTCTCTTCACATGTCCTCCTGTGTGTCCCCCCATGTCCCCCAAAGTTGGCACATAAAAAAAAATATATATATAAAAGCTAAATACTCACCTATGTCCAGGCGCGCGATGGCAGGAGCGCACACTTCACTGTGCTGCGACCCGGCACAGGCTTGCGCAATGACGTCATCACACGTGCCTGCGCGGGGATTTCACTAACGCATCGGCCAGCATTAATTGGCATGAAGCCTATGGCTGTGATCGGCGGCGGGGTAGGGAATTATGCGCTGCCGTGCCCCGCCGCAGTATGTGGGCGTTCGGGTCAGCCTTGCATCCCTATTGTAATCCGCCACTGACTGTATGCAGTTCTGGGCTCCTGTGAACAAGAAAGACATAGCAGAGCTGGAGAGAGTTAAAAGGAGGGCAACTAAAGAAATAACTGGAATGGGTGGACTACAGTACCTAGAAGGATTAATAAAATTAGGGTAATTTTTAGTCTAGAAAAAAGGAGACCGAGGCGAGATCTAATAACCATGTAAAAATATATCAGGGATCTCTCCCATCATTTATTTATTCCCATGTCTGTGACGAGCGGACATCCTCTGCGTCTAGAGGAAAGAAGGTTTCTACACAAACATAGATTCTTTACCGTAAGAACAGTGAGACTGCCTGAGGAGGTGGTGTTGGTGAGTTCACTGAAAGAGTTCAGGAGGGGCCTGGATGTATATCTGGAGTGTAATAATATTACAGGTTATAGTAACAAGCAGGGCCGTCTTTAACAAGGGGCAAAAGGGGGAGCTGCCCCGGGCCCAGTTGCTCCTGGGGGGCCCAAGGCAGCTCCCTCTTGAGCCCTGCTGGCCACTGCCCCGGGTGTCAGGCTGTCAGCTACACAGGGGGGTGCTGCCATGCCTACCTGCCGACACTCCAGGCAGCGAACTGTGAGAACTGTGATTCTCTTAGGAGAAAGGACCTTAGATGACATCATCACCATATGACCAGTAACCTAGCAATATTACTGGTCACATGGCTATGAGGTCATCAAAGGTCCTTTCTACCAGGAGTGTTGCTGCAGGATAAGTTTAGCTTAATTGTGGAGCTTTTTGGGTGAAGATTACATCAGGAAAAGGTGACAGGGGACAGGGGCTGTTATGCTAATATACTGTAAGCTACTGTATACTGTGGGGTGCTGTATTCTGTGGGGTGCTGTATACTGTGGGTTGCTGTATATTGTGGTCTGCTATACTGCTCTACTGTATACTATGGGGTGCTGTATACTGTGGGGGGCTGTATACTGTGGGGGGCTGTATATTGTGGTGTGCTATACTGCTCTACTGTATACTATAAGGGGCTGTATATTGTGGGGTGCTGTATACTGTGGGGGGCTGTATACTATGGGTTGCTGTATACTGTGGGGTGCTGTACACTGTGGGGTGCTCTACTGTACGATGTGAGGTGCTGTATACTGTATAGTTTGGGGTGCTGTATACTGTATACTGTGAGGTGCTGTATACTGTGAGGTGCTGTATATTGTGGGGTGCTATACTGCTCTATTGTATACTGTGAGGTGCTGTATATTGTATAGTATGGGGTTCTGTATACTGTGGGGTGCTGTATACTGCAGTGTGCTATACTGCTCTACTGTATACTGTGGGGTGCTCTATACTGCTCTACTATATAATGTGGGGTGCTGTATACTGTGGGGTGCTGTATACTATAGGGTGCTATACTGCATACTGTGGGTTGCTGTATACCAGGCATGCTCAACCTGTGGCCCTCCAGCTGTTGCAAAACTACAACTCCCATCATTCCCTGATAGCCTAGAGCTATCATCCTACAAAAGGACATCGTGGGAGTTGTAGTTTTACAACAGCTAGAGGGCCGCAGGTTGAGCATCCCTGTTGTATACTATAGGGTGCTATACTGCATACTGTGGGGTGCTGTATACAATAGGGTGCTATACTGCATACTATGGGTTGCTGTATACTATAGGGTGCTATACTGCATACTGTGGGGTGCTGTATACTATAGGGTGCTATACTGCATACTGTGGGGTGCTGTATACTATAGGGTGCTATACTTCATACTGTGGGGTGCTATATACTATAGGGTGCTATACTGCATACTGTGGGTTGCTGTATACTATAGGGTGCTATACTGCATACTGTGGGTTGCTGTATACTATAGGGTGCTATACTGCATACTGTGGGGTGCTTGGGTGCACTGTAACGCTAGGGTGAGCTGAGCCCCGGTCTCTTTTCTGAACTGCAGAGCGGTGCCCACTTCCAGCACTGAGCACTGACCCTGAGCCGCTGGAGTCTTCAGAACTGGAAATATTTACAGTTATTCACTGTACTCTACGAGGTGTGTGGATATTTTTTTTGTGTGTGTTGTGGTGGAGGCCGTGTTCAGCCTTACATCACAAAAAGTGATAGGGTTCCGTTCCGTGCCTCCGCACCGTAAAAATTTGCGGTCCACAGCACGGGCACAGAGGGGCAATGGTCGTGTGAACGAGCCCTAAGGGTTTTCTTTCTCTGGATGAATTTTGAAGGACAACAGGCTGAACTGGAGGGATGGATGTATTTTTTTCAGCCTTAGAAACTATGTTCAGGCTTGGACTGGTCCACAGGGGTACAGGTGAATCCCTCAGTGGGCCCCTGAGTAAGTTGGGCCCTAGTCTCCCACCCCCTGCACAAGTGGAACATTACACAGTAGACTTACTACACTACAAACATATATTCAATGTACAGCACCTCAACCAACCTATGTTCATATAAAAAACCTGATAGATTATTAAATAAACTCCCCAGTTTATTATTATAGACACGATTAGAGCTGAGATGACTACTACGTATAGCGGAAAGGTAACCAGTGTCCTCTTTTCCCCAGGATCTACCTGCTCAAAGTTGCTGCAGGGTCCCCCATATTCAATCATCTGTAGCATCTGGCAGCTGTGTAAGCAGGTAATATTTGAATGTATCCGTACGGTGGGCCCCCCAAATAAATTTTGCTGGTGGACCCTAGGCACTCGAGTCCGACACTGACTATGTTACTAAGTTAAGGTAGATCATGTGGGGTTCAGCTGTAACAAACAGCTGGCATGCTGTGGCAACAGCTGTGATTGGCGTTAGCCCATCATTAGGAATGAGCAAAAGAAAGCTTTGGATCCAAGATCTGAAGTTGCTTCATTCCTAACTTAAAATGTATGCACTCCGGCGAGGCAAATTCATTATCACAAAAGTCTCACGGGACTTCGTTAAATAACTTCGGGATTTCACGAAGTTTGGAGCGAAGCGACTTCCATGTTTAATAAATGTTTAGTGAAATAATTTTTATGTTTCATATCACAAGAAGGAAATTAGTCACTCAGGACTTAACACAAACTACAAGAAAGGGTAAGAATACAAATAAGCCTTTCAAAGGAGAACAAACCTAGACAAATACACTCTAAGGCCTCTTGCACACGAATGTGTGTGCCCCGTGGCTGTGCTGCGGCCCGCAAATTGCGGGCCACAATGCACGAACACCCACCGTGGGGCAGCCGCAGCAGATCACGGACCCATTCACTTTAATGGGTCCGCGATCTGGCTGTTCCGCAAAAAGATAGGACATGTTCTATCTTTTTGCGGAACGGAAGTACGGGACTAAAACCCCCATGGAAGCACTCCGTAGTGCTTCCATATGGTTCAGGGCCGTCTTTGCCACAGGGCAAAAGGGGCAGCTGCCCCGGGCCCAGTTGCTCCTGGGGGCCCAAGGGAGCTCTGTTTCCCGACTCCCATTCATTAGTGACTGCGTCGCTAGGTTAAAACATTCAGGGCCTGGGCCCCTGATGTTTTGTCCCAGGCCCCGAATGTCCTGCCTGCCTGCTAGAATCGAATACACTGGGTGTAGAGGTGAAGGACCTGTGGTGACATCACAGGTCATGTGATCAGCAAAGCAGGCTGTGATAGGATGACCTGGATGATGTCACCATCATGTGACCAGTGCAGGGTTGGACCGGAGTGAAGAGGAGGAGGAGCCTAATGCTGATGTCTGATGAGGACTGGAGAGGTAAGTGAAGGGACAGGGAGAGGCAGAGCAATGCTGGGAGTTGTAGTTATTTAACTAGGAGTATGTTAGGGCTGAAGGGAGGGATGTTATTGACATGGAACTGTGTGCTTGAGGTGGCTGGGGGAGGGAGTGATGTTATTTACATGGGACTGTATGTTGAAAGTGGATGGTGGGGGGAATGATGTTTATGTACATGGGACTTAATGTTTAGGCTACGTTCACACTTGCGTTTGGGGATCCGCTTGTGAGATCCGTTTCAAGGCTCTCACAAGCAGCCCCAAATGCATCAGTTTAACCCCAATGCATTCTGAATGGATGCGGATCCATTCAGAATGCATTCGTTCGGCTCCGTACGGCCCCCCGTTCCGTTTTGGAGGCGGACCCCAAAATGCTGCAAGCAGCGTTTTTGTGTCCGCATGGCCTTGCGGAGCCAAACGGATCCGTCCTGACAATGTAAGTAAATGGGGACGGATCCCTTTGCATTGACTCAAAATGGTGCAATTGTAAACGGATCCGTCCCCTATTGACTTTCAATGTAAGTCAGGACGTATCCGTATTGGGACTTAGAAATTCAAATCTAATACAAACGAATCGGTCCAGAACGGATGCATTCGTTTGTATTATCGGTGCGGATCCATCCTGTACAAGTACAGGACAGATCCGCACGAACGCAAGTGTGAAAGAAGCCTTAGGGGGTGATGCTTACATGGGATTGTGCATTGGAGGCGGCTGGGGAGGAGGTGATGTTATTTACATGGGACTGTATGGTGGAGGGAGGATTATAACTGCAGGGGGCACTACAGATCCAGGGGACATTATAGGCGGTCTTATTACTTCTGGGGGCTCTATAGGAGGGTCTTATAGATCCGCCTTATTTCTACTAAGCGCACTATGGGGGCCTTATTACTACTGAGGGGTCTGTAGGGAGCTTTATTACCACTGGGGGAACAATAGGGGGCCTTATTTCTACTGGGGACTCTGTGAGGGTATTATTAATATGGGAGGGCTCTTCTAATAATGGGGGCATTGTTGAGGAGCATTATCACGGTTGGGGCAGTGTTACTATTGAGGGCATTCTAGAAGGGAATTACTATTGGTGGGACTATGAGGAGCACTATTACTATGGGGGGCAGTAATGTTTCTTCAGGATAGTATTTGGGGGGGGGAGGGGCTTAACTAAAGGCTTATGGGCTCCGGTGCAAGAGTTCAGCTTGGGCCCCCCTTTCTTCAGTGCTTTGTGTGTCTTCTTATGCGGCACAAGTGTCTTTGGGCCCCTTCATGCTCCTGGGCCCGGTAGCGACTGCTACCTCTGCACCCCCTATAGCTACACCCCTGGGGGGGGGGGGGACAAAGCAAGCAGCAGGATAACACTGTGGGGACTCCAGTTGGGGGATAATGATAGAATGTGAGGAAGCTAAGATGTCTGTGTGTCACACTCTGCAGAGACGAGGCGGCTAAGAGAAGTTGTCCAGACCGAGTGGAGAAGATGATGAGAGAGAAGATCTACAGAGAAGATGATGACAGAGAGGAGACGTCACCTGGAGGCTCTGGACGTGACAGGTAAGTGCTGCTGTATAGCAAGTACAGCAAAGTGCGGGGGGGGGGGGGGGGGGGCGGGATCCAGGGGGCCCAAGTAAATTTTTGCCCAGGGTCCAATCAATATTAAAGACGGCCCTGATATGGTTCCGTTCTGTGCTTCCGTTCCGCACCATTCCGCATCTCCGGATTTGCAGACCCATTGAAGGGAATGGGTCTGATTCCGTGATGCGGAATGCACGCGGATCGGTACCCGTGTATTGCGGATCCGCAAATGCGGTCCGCAATATGGCCACGGAGCGCACATGGTCGTGTGCAATAAGCCTAAACCCCCTTTCTATGTCACATACAGGAGCTAACCCCTTATATGCTATGGTCATAATGAGCCTCCAAGAGGGCAGAGAGCTATAGCATTCTACTTTAAAGATCCCAAATATGACTTTGGTATGGCACAGTATTATTATATTGTAAGTGGTATTTTGCAACTTTAACTTAAAGGGGTTGTCTAACTTCAGCAAATAGCATTTATCATGTAGAGAAAGTTAATACAAGGCACTTACTAATGTATTGTTATTGTCCACATTGCCTTCTTTGCTGGCTGGATTCATTTTTTCATCACATTATACACTGCATGTTTCCATGGTTACGACCACCCTGCAATCCATCAGCGGTGGTGCTTGCATATTATTAAAAAAAGCACCAGCCTATGTGAGCTCCCACGGTCCCGGACACCACAGAGGCTGGTTATTTAACCCCTAAAGGACCCATGACGCAATACGGCCACGGAGCGCACACGGTCGTGTGCAATAAGCCTAAACCCCCTTTCTATGTCACATACAGGAGCTAACCCCTTATATGCTATGGTCATAATGAGCCTGTACGTCATCTCTGGACATGACTTAAGGACCAGTGATGATCATGTACGTCATGGTGATCAGGAGGGTGCAAGAGCTGGGCAGTCACTGATAGCCGGACCCCTGCTGTATATGCCGGCATCGGTGAAATCACTGATGCCGGTGCATTAACCCCTGCACGGCCGTGGTCAGCGCTGACCACGGCACGTGCGAGCTTCAGATATGTGCGGGGTGGCCATCGGTTCCCCGTGCTGCTGTGACGGGGACCCGATGGCAGGGAAGGCAGCCCGATGCCTTCCTTCGGCATCGTGGCTGCCTTCCGTAACAGCCTGTGACTCCTGGATCTCACAGGCAAGCAGGCTGTAAGTGTATCACAGTGTGTAATACACTTACAGCCAATGTATTACAATACAGAAGTATTGTAATGCATTGTAAAGGGGATCAGACCCCCAAAAGTTGAAGTCCCAGAGTGGGACAAAAAATAAAGTGAAAAGAAGTTTAAACAAAATAACGTTTAAAAAAAAAAAAAAAAAAAAAGGGGTTCTCTATTCAACCCCCAGAATGCACCCACTGCTAGATAAGGGTTACCACCTTTACGTGGATAACTTTTATACTAGTATCCCCTTGTTCCAGTCCCTCGCCGCCAGATCCACGTCCGCTTGTGGGACCGTGAGGAAAAATCAACGCGGCCTCCCTGCCCACCCCCTCCAGGTACCTATCCCCAGGGATTGAGACCCGTGCCCTTACCACTGGAAACCTGTTGCTGGTCAGATATAAGGACAAGAGGGATGTCCTTGTACTGTCCACAATTCATGATAACTGCATCACACCTGTCCCTGTGCGAGGTATTGCGGCAACGGTCCTCAAGTCAGATTGTATTGTGGACTAAAATCGGTATATGGGAGGAGTTGCTCTCTCTGATCAAGTCCTCAAGCCATATAATGCCATGCGCAAAACCCGGGCATGGTACAAAAAAGTTGCGGTCTACTTGGTGCAGGTTGCCATGTACAACTCTTTTGTGCTGTCCCGGAGCAACACAGGGACATTCCTTCAGTTCTATGAAGCAGTCCTTAAGGCCCTGATCTTTTCGGACCGGGAAAGAGCAGGCCGGAGTACCTCGGGAACTGGAGGCGCCCGGATTGTCCTTGGCCAACACTTTCCAGGTGTGGTCCCCCATACTGGAAAGAAGGGACGAACCCAAAAAAGGTGCAGAGTGTGTCACAGGAGGGGGAAAAGGAAGGACACCACTACTCAATGTGACACGTGCCCCGATCATCCGGGCCTCTGCATGATTGGTTGCTTCAGGGAGTACCACACTTGCATGGAGTACTAAATTTATATCCCAATGTAGCCACTGACAATCGGATAAAAAAACTATGGTTCTCAGACTTAAGACACCCAAAAAAATTGTAAAAAATAAAATAATTTTAAAAAAAGTATACAAATTAGGTATCTCCGCGTTGGTAATAATCTCCTCTATAAAAATACCCCATGACCTAACCCCCCAGATTAACACGGTCCAAAAAAAAAACAACAATTTTTTTTGTTGTCACCTTTACATAACAAAAAGTTTAATAGCAAGCGATCAAAAAGTCATATAGCCCCCAAAATAGTGCCAATAAAACCGTCCTCTCATCCCGCATAAAATGAACATCTACATAAGATAATCGGCAAAAAAAAATAAAAAAATATGACTTTTTGGGTGGTTTTATATTATGTAAGCCTCGCAAAGTGACTTCAGACCTGAACTGGTCCCTAAAAATTGTTTTTTTCTGAAAAATTTCAAGATTTGCTTCTAAACTTCTAAGCCTTGTAACATCCCCAAAAAATAAAATATCATTCACAAAATTATCCAAACAGGAAGTAGACATATGGGGAATGTAAAGTAATAACTATTTTTGGAGGTATTACTATGTATTATAGAAGTAGAGAAATTGAAATTGAAATTTTTGCTAAATTTGGTATTTTTTAATTTAAAAAAAATAATTTATTTTTTACTTTATTTTACCAGTGTCATGAAGTACAATATGTGACGAAAAAACAATCTCAGAATGGCTTGGATAAGTCAAAGCGTTTTAAAGTTATCACCACTTAAAGTGACACTGGTCAGATTTGCAAAAAATGGCCTGGTCCTTAAGGTGAAATAAAGCTGTGTCCCAAAGGGGTTAAAGTTATCACCACATAAAGTGACACATGTCAGATTTGCTAAAAATGGCCAGGTCCTTAAGGTGAAAAATGGCAGGGCCCTTAAGGGGTTAAAAAGGTATTCCCATATGGACATTTCATAGCAATAGGATAAGCAATAAATGTCTGTGCAGGTCATACCTCTGGGAGCTGCTCCTATCTTAAAAACAGAGTCATGTCTTGCTCCACCAAGTGGAAACAGTAATTTCAGTTGAACAATATCAGGATTTCAGCTGTCTTATAGACCAGCTTATGGCACAGCTTTTTCTTGTTTTTCCTTGTATTGATTTTTATGAGACAATGGGTTATTTGTAGAGTTGAGCGAACACCTGGATGTTCGGGTTCGACGAGTTCGGCCGAACTTTCGAAAAATGTTCGGGTTCGGGATCCGAACTCGACCCGAACTTCATCCCGAACCCGAACCCCATAGAAGTCAATGGGGACCCAAACTTTTGGGCACTAAAAAGGCTGTAAAACACACCCGGAAAGGGCTAGAGGGCTGCAAAAGGCAGCAAAATGTAGTTAAATCCCCTGCAAACAAATGTAGATAGGGAAATGATGAGTTAACATAAAATAAATAAAAATTAAACAATATTAATTGGAGTGAGGTCCCATAGCACAGAATCAGGCTTCAAGTCACCCACCAATGGAGAAGGTCACTTACTATTATTTTGACCACAGCACCCAGACAAAGGAGAGAGGTCCCACAGCAGAGAACCAGGCATCATATCACCCACCACAGGAGTAGGCCACCATTTAGTTACTTTGACCCCTACACCCAGACGGAGGAGAGAGGTTACACAGCAGAGAATCAGGCATTTAGATCACCCACCACAGGAGTAGGCCACCATTGAATCAGACCCCGGCAACCATGTCAGATGGCACAAGCATAAGCTTTATATCAATCAGCACAGGAGAAGGCGACTTTGACAGACTTTGACCCCTACACCCGGACGGAGGAGAGAGGTTTCAAAGCAGAGAATCAGGCATTTAGATCACCCACCACAGGAGTAGGCCCCAATTTAATGGGACCCCGGCAACCATGTCAGATGGCACAACCATCAGCTTCATATCAATCAGCACAGGAGAAGGCGACTTTGAAAGACTTTGACCCCTACACCCAGACGGAGGAGAGAGGTTTCACAGCAGAGAATCAGGCATTTAGATCACCCACCACAGGAGTAGGCCCCCATTGAATCAGACCCTGGCAACCATGTCAGATGGCACAACCATCAGCTTTATATCAATCAGCACAGGAGAAGGCGACTTTGAAAGACTTTGACCCCTACACCCAGATGGAGGAGAGAGGTTTCACAGCAGAGAATCAGGCATCATATCAACCACCACAGGAGAAGCCACCATTTAGTTACTTTGACCCCTGCACCCAGGAAGAGAAGAGAGGCACCACAGCACATATTCTGGCATCATATCAGCCACCACAGGAGAAGCCACCATTGAGTTACTTTGACCCCCGCACCCAGGAAGAGGAGAGAGGCACCACAGCACATATTCTGGCATCATATCAGCCACCACAGGAGAAGCCACCATTGAGTTACTTTGACCCCCGCACCCAGGAAGAGGAGAGAGGCTCCACAGCACATATTCTGGCATCATATCAGCCACCACAGGAGAAGCCACCATTGAGTTACTTTGACCCCTGCACCCAGGAAGAGGAGAGAGGCCCCACAGCACATATTCTGGCATCATATCAGCCACCACAGGAGAAGCCACCATTTAGTTACTTTGACCCCTTCACCCAAACAGAGGAGAGAGGTTCCACATCAGAGAATCAGGCATCATATCAACCACCACAGGAGTAGGCCACAATTTAATGGGACCCCGGCAACCATGTCAGATGGCACAACCATCAGCTTCATATCAATCAGCACAGGAGAAGGCGACTTTGAAAGACTTTGACCCCTACACCCAGACAGAGGAGAGAGGTTTCACAGCAGAGAATCAGGCATTTAGATCACCCACCACAGGAGTAGGCCCCCATTGAATCAGACCCTGGCAACCATGTCAGATGGCACAACCATCAGCTTTATATCAATCAGCACAGGAGAAGCCACCATTGAGTTACTTTGACCCCTGCACCCAGGAAGAGGAGAGAGGCCCCACAGCATATATTCTGGCATCATATCAGCCACCACAGGAGAAGCCACCATTGAGTTACTTTGACCCCCGCACCCAGGAAGAGGAGAGAGGCACCACAGCACATATTCTGGCATCATATCAGCCACCACAGGAGAAGCCACCATTGAGTTACTTTGACCCCTGCACCCAGGAAGAGGATAGAGGCCCCACAGCACATATTCTGGCATCATGCTAACCACCACAGGAGAAGCCACCATTGAGTTACTTTGACCCCTGCACCCAGGAAGAGGAGAGAGGCCCCACAGCACATATTCTGGCATCATATCAGCCACCACAGGAGAAGCCACCATTGAGTTACTTTGACCCCCGCACCCAGGAAGAGGAGAGAGGCACCACAGCACATATTCTGGCATCATATCAGCCACCACAGGAGAAGCCACCATTGAGTTACTTTGACCCCTGCACCCAGGAAGAGGAGAGAGGCCCCACAGCACATATTCTGGCATCATACTAACCACCACAGGAGAAGCCACCATTGAGTTACTTTGACCCCTGCACCCAGGAAGAGGAGAGAGGCCCCACAGCACATATTCTGGCATCATATCAGCCACCACAGGAGAAGCCACCATTGAGTTACTTTGACCCCCGCACCCAGGAAGAGGAGAGAGGCACCACAGCACATATTCTGGCATCATATCAGCCACCACAGGAGAAGCCACCATTGAGTTACTTTGACCCCCGCACCCAGGAAGAGGAGAGAGGCACCACAGCACATATTCAGGCATCATATCACACACCACAGGAGAAGGCCTCTTTCAGTGATTTAGGCCTTTGGACCCAGACAGAGGAGAGAGGCACCACAGCACATATTCTGGCATCATATCAGCCACCACAGGAGAAGCCACCATTGAGTTACTTTGACCCCTGCACCCAGGAAGAGGAGAGAGGCCCCACAGCACATATTCTGGCATCATATCAGCCACCACAGGAGAAGCCACCATTTAGTTACTTTGACCCCTGCACCCAGGAAGAGGAGAGAGGCACCACAGCACATATTCTGGCATCATATCAGCCACCACAGGAGAAGCCACCATTGAGTTACTTTGACCCCTGCACCCAGGAAGAGGAGAGAGGCCCCACAGCACATATTCTGGCATCATACTAACCACCACAGGAGAAGCCACCATTGAGTTACTTTGACCCCTGCACCCAGGAAGAGGAGAGAGGCCCCACAGCACATATTCTGGCATCATATCAGCCACCACAGGAGAAGCCACCATTGAGTTACTTTGACCCCCGCACCCAGGAAGAGGAGAGAGGCACCACAGCACATATTCTGGCATCATATCAGCCACCACAGGAGAAGCCACCATTGAGTTACTTTGACCCCCGCACCCAGGAAGAGGAGAGAGGCACCACAGCACATATTCAGGCATCATATCACACACCACAGGAGAAGGCCTCTTTCAGTGATTTAGGCCTTTGGACCCAGACAGAGGAGAGAGGCACCACAGCACATATTCTGGCATCATATCAGCCACCACAGGAGAAGCCACCATTGAGTTACTTTGACCCCTGCACCCAGGAAGAGGAGAGAGGCCCCACAGCACATATTCTGGCATCATATCAGCCACCACAGGAGAAGCCACCATTTAGTTACTTTGACCCCTGCACCCAGGAAGAGGAGAGAGGCACCACAGCACATATTCTGGCATCATATCAGCCACCACAGGAGAAGCCACCATTTAGTTACTTTGACCCCTTCACCCAAACAGAGGAGAGAGGTTCCACATCAGAGAATCAGGCATCATATCAACCACCACAGGAGTAGGCCACAATTTAGTTTATTTGACCCCTGCACCCAGGAAGAGGAGAGAGGCCCCACAGCACATATTCTGGCATCATATCACACACCACAGGAGAAGGCCTCTTTCAGTGATTTAGGCCTTTGGACCCAGACAGAGGAGAGAGGTCAGAGATTAGCTTCATATCCCCCAGCACAGCAGAAGACCGCTTTATTTGACTTAGGCCTCAGCACCCAGACAGAAGACAGAGGTAGCATGGTAGAGGTTATGGCTTCATGTCACCCGTTAGTTTAACCGGCCACTTTCATCTGGTTAGGCCCCGGCGCCCAGACAGAGAAGAGTTTCATTCAACTGTGGGTTTCATAAAATTTGTATCAAATAAAGAAGTGGCCCGTAGCACAACAAGACATGTTTTAGGCAGTTAATAAGGACTACTCTGCACAAGGGAGGGACAGGTCCTGTGGGATCCATGCCTGGTTCATCTTTATGAAGGTCAGCTTGTCCACGTTGGCTGTGGACAGGCGGCTGCGCTTGTCAGTAATGACGCCCCCTGCCGTGCTGAATACGCGTTCAGATAAAACGCTGGCCGCCGGGCAGGAAAGCACCTCCAAGGCATAACATGCTAACTCTGGCCACGTGGACAATTTCGAAACCCAGTAGTTGAATGGGGCCGAACCATCCGTCAGGATGTGGAGGGGTGTGCAGACATACTGTTCAACCATGTTAGTGAAATGCTGCCTCCTGCTAACACGTTCCGTATCAGGTGTCGGTGCAGATAGCTGTGGCGTGGAGACAAAACTTTTCCACATTTCTGCCATGCTAACCCTGCCCTCAGATGAGCTGGCCGTGACACAGCTGCGTTGGCGACCTCTTGCCACTCCTCTGCCTTCACCTTCCACCTGTTCCCCTGTGACATGTGGGAATGCTCTCAAGAGCGCCTCTATCAGCGTGCGCTTGTACTCGCGCATCTTACGGTCGCGCTCCAGTTCAGGAATTAAAGTGGGCACATTGTCTTTATACCGGGGATCCAGCAGGGTGGCCACCCAGTAGTCTGCACACGTTAAAACGTGGGCAACTCTGCTGTCGTTGCGCAGGCATTGGAGCATATATTCGCTCATGTGGGCCAGGCTACCCATGGGTAAGGACAAGCTGTCCTCTGTGGGAGGCGTATCGTCATCGTCCACCGTATCCCCCCAGCCACGCACCAGTGATGGGCCTGGGCTGCCACCCCGCTGTGAACTTGCGTCATCCTCGTCCCCCTCCACCTCCTCCTCCTCATCCTCCTCGTCCTCCAGTACAGTGCCTTGGCTGGCGACTTGTGAACCTGTCCTCTGCTGCTTAAACAAACCTCCCTCTGAGCCACTTCGAACAGACTGGCCCGAAAGTGTTAGAAACGAGCCCTCATCCTCCTCCTCCTCCTCCACCTGGGCCACCTCCTCTAACATCATTGCCCTAAGTGTTTTCTCAAGGAGACATAGAAGTGGTATTGTAACGCTGATAACAGTGTCATCGCCACTGGCCATGTTGGTGGAGTACTCGAAACAGCGCAGCAGGGCACACAGGTCTCGCATGGAGGCCCAATCATTGGTGGTGAAGTGGTGCTGTTCGGCAGTACGACTGACGCGAGCGTGCTGCAGCTGAAACTCCACTATGGCCTGCTGCTGCTCGCACAGTCTCTCCAGCATGTGCAAGGTGGAGTTCCACCGGGTGGGCACGTCGCATATGAGGCGGTGAGCAGGAAGGCCGAAGTTCCGCTGTAGCGCAGACAGGCGAGCAGCGGCAGGATGTGAACGGCGGAAGCGCGCACAGACGGCCCGCACTTTATGCAGCAGCTCTGACATGTTGGGGTAGTGGTGAATGAACCTCTGCACCACCAAGTTCAGCACATGCGCCAGGCAAGCGATGTGCGTCAAACCGGCTAGTCCCAGAGCTGCCACGAGATTTCGCCCATTATCGCATACCACCAGGCCTGGCTTGAGGCCCACCGGCAGAAACCACTCGTCGGTCTGTTGTTCAATACCCCGCCACAACTCCTTTGCGCTGTGGGGCCTGTCCCCCAAACATATGAGTTTTAGAATGGCCTGCTGACGTTTACCCCGGGCTGTGCTGAAGTTGGTGGTGAAGGTGTGTGGTTGACCGGATGAGCTGGTGGAAGCAGTGGAGGAGGAAGCCGAGTAGGAGGAGGAGGCTACAGGAGGCAGAGAATGATGCCCTGCGATCCTAGGGGGCGGAAGGACGTGCGCCAAGGAACTGTCCGCCGGGGGCCCAGCCGCCACTACATTCATCCAGTGTGCAGTTAGTGAGATATAGCGTCCCTGGCCGTGCTTACTGGTCCACGTATCTGTGGTTAGGTGGACCTTGCCACAAATGGCGTTGCGCAGTGCACACTTGATTTTATCGGACACTTGCATGTGCAGGGAAGGCACGGCTGTCTTGGAGAAGTAGTGGCGGCTGGGAACCACATACTGCGGGACAGCCATGGCCATCAGCTGTTTGAAGCTGTCTGTGTCCACCAGCCGGAATGACAGCATTTCAAAGGCCAGCAGTTTAGAAATGCTGGCGTTCAGGCCAAGGGCTCGAGGGTGACTCGGGGGGAATTTGCGCTTCCTCTCTAAGGTTTGAGATATTGAGAGCTGAACGCTGCTGTGTGATATAGTGGAGACGCTAGTTGACGGTGGCGGTGGTGGTGGTGTCGGTGGCACATCCTCTGTTTGCTGCTCGGCAGGTGGCAACATTCCTCTCGAGGCGGAAGCCGAGGCAGCAGCGGTAGAGGGAGCAGGGGGAGCCTCAGCGAGTGCCTGGTTTTTAAGGTGTGTACCCCACTGCAGTTCATGCTTTGCATGTAGATGCCTGGTCATGCAGGTTGTGCTGAGGTTCAGAACGTTAATGCCTCGCCTCAGGCTCTGATGGCAGAGCGTGCAAGTCACTCGGGTCTTGTCGGTAGGACATTGTTTAAAGAAGTGCCATGCCAGGGAACTCTTTGAAGCTGCCTTTGTGGGGCTGGGTCCCTGTTGGCGATGTCCAGTAGCAGGCGAACTCTGGGGGCGGCGGCTCGTCTGCTTTGGCCCCCTGCTCCCTCTTTGGCTTCGCTGTTGTCTCGGTCTCACCACTACCTCTTCCTCTGAACTGTGAAAGTCATCGCCACGACCTTCAGTCCATGTGGGGTCTAAGACCTCATCGCCCTCTGCATCGTCTTCCACCCAGTCTCCCTCCCTGACCTCCTCCTGTTCAGTCTGCACACTGCAAAAAGACGCGGCAGTGGGCACCTGTGTTTCGTCATCATCAGAGAGTCGGTGACTCTGCTGTGGTGGTATTCCCATGTCCTCTTCATCTGGAGACATAAGTGGTTGTGCGTCAGTGCATGGTATGTCTTCCTCCACTGGGGAAGGGCTAGGTGGACGCCCCTGGGAAACCCTGGAAGCAGAGTCTTCAAACAGAAGAAGAGACTGCTGCATAACTTGTGGCTCAGACCGTTTCCCTGATATGCTTGGGGGTGATGTGACAGACTGATGGGCTTGGTTTTCAGGTGCCACCTGTGCGCTTTCCGCAGAAGACTGGGTGGAAGACCATGTGGTGAACGTGCTGGAAGCACTGTCGGCCACCCAATCGATTAATGCCTGTACCTGCTCAGGCCTTACCATCCTAAGAGCGGCATTGGGCCCCACGAGATATTGCGGTACATTCTGCCGGCTAGTTGAGGGAGTTCGTTCCCTACTGTGTGCGCCTGGGGCCGAACGGCCACGTCCTCTACCAGCAACAGAGGCTCCACGGACACCACCACGACCGCGTCCTCGTCCCTTAATAGTATTTTTCTTCATTGTTGCGATTCAACTCGCACCACAATGAAATATATTATTTTTTATAAGCAAAATCCCCTCACTGGAATACTTTCAGTCTTTTGACTGTATGGATTACAGATGGAATGACTGTTATATGTGAGTACCGCTTTCTTTGACAGATTCTAGTATGGGTACATATATGTTTTCCCAACCCCAGCACATTAGTTTGCTAATTCCAGATGTATGAAACGCAGGCCTAACTGTATCTAGTATATTGAACGCCAGATAAACTAACTTGGCCTTTTTTAAATAAAAAAAAAATTCCCTCACTGGAATACTTTCAGTCTTTTGACTGTATGGATTACAGATGGAATGACTGTTATATGTGAGTACCGCTTTCTTTGACAGATTCTAGTATGGGTACATATATGTTTTACCAACCCCAGCACATTAGTTTGCTAATTCCAGATGTATGAAACGCAGGCCTAACTGTATCTAGTATATTGAACGCCAGATAAACTAACTTGGCCTTTTTTAAATAAATAAAAAATTCCCTCACTGGAATACTTTCAGTCTTTTGACTGTATGGATTACAGATGGAATGACTGTTATATGTGAGTACCGCTTTCTTTGACAGATTCTAGTATGGGTACATATATGTTTTCCCAACCCCAGCACATTAGTTTGCTAATTCCAGATGTATGAAACGCAGGCCTAACTGTATCTAGTATATTGAACGCCAGATAAACTAACTTGGCCTTTTTTAAATAAAAAAAATCCCCTCACTGGAATACTTTCAGTCTTTTGACTGTATGGATTACAGATGGAATGACTGTTATATGTGAGTACCGCTTTCTTTGACAGATTCTAGTATGGGTACATATATGTTTTCCCAACCCCAGCACATTAGTTTGCTAATTCCAGATGTATGAAACGCAGGCCTAACTGTATCTAGTATATTGAACGCCAGATAAACTAACTTGGCCTTTTTTAAATAAAAAAAATCCCCTCACTGGAATACTTTCAGTCTTTTGACTGTATGGATTACAGATGGAATGACTGTTATATGTGAGTACCGCTTTCTTTGACAGATTCTAGTATGGGTACATATATGTTTTACCAACCCCAGCACATTAGTTTGCTAATTCCAGATGTATGAAACGCAGGCCTAACTGTATCTAGTATATTGAACGCCAGATAAACTAACTTGGCCTTTTTTAAATAAATAAAAAATTCCCTCACTGGAATACTTTCAGTCTTTTGACTGTATGGATTACAGATGGAATGACTGTTATACGTGAGTACCGCTTTCTTTGACAGATTCTAGTATGGGTACATATATGTTTTCCCAACCCCAGCACATTAGTTTGCTAATTCCAGATGTATGAAACGCAGGCCTAACTGTATCTAGTATATTGAACGCCAGATAAACTAACTTGGCCTTTTTTAAATAAAAAAAATCCCCTCACTGGAATACTTTCAGTCTTTTGACTGTATGGATTACAGATGGAATGACTGTTATATGTGAGTACCGCTTTCTTTGACAGATTCTAGTATGGGTACATATATGTTTTCCCAACCCCAGCACATTAGTTTGCTAATTCCAGATGTATGAAACGCAGGCCTAACTGTATCTAGTATATTGAACGCCAGATAAACTAACTTGGCCTTTTTTAAATAAAAAAAATCCCCTCACTGGAATACTTTCAGTCTTTTGACTGTATGGATTACAGATGGAATGACTGTTATATGTGAGTACCGCTTTCTTTGACAGATTCTAGTATGGGTACATATATGTTTTCCCAACCCCAGCACATTAGTTTGCTAATTCCAGATGTATGAAACGCAGGCCTAACTGTATCTAGTATATTGAACGCCAGATAAACTAACTTGGCCTTTTTTAAATAAAAAAAATTCCCTCACTGGAATACTTTCAGTCTTTTGACTGTATGGATTACAGATGGAATGACTGTTATATGTGAGTACCGCTTTCTTTGACAGATTCTAGTATGGGTACATATATGTTTTCCCAACCCCAGCACATTAGTTTGCTAATTCCAGATGTATGAAACGCAGGCCTAACTGTATCTAGTATATTGAACGCCAGATAAACTAACTTGGCCTTTTTTAAATAAAAAAAATTCCCTCACTGGAATACTTTCAGTCTTTTGACTGTATGGATTACAGATGGAATGACTGTTATATGTGAGTACCGCTTTCTTTGACAGATTCTAGTATGGGTACATATATGTTTTCCCAACCCCAGCACATTAGTTTGCTAATTCCAGATGTATGAAACGCAGGCCTAACTGTATCTAGTATATTGAACGCCAGATAAACTAACTTGGCCTTTTTTAAATAAAAAAAATCCCCTCACTGGAATACTTTCAGTCTTTTGACTGTATGGATTACAGATGGAATGACTGTTATATGTGAGTACCGCTTTCTTTGACAGATTCTAGTATGGGTACATATATGTTTTCCCAACCCCAGCACATTAGTTTGCTAATTCCAGATGTATGAAACGCAGGCCTAACTGTATCTAGTATATTGAACGCCAGATAAACTAACTTGGCCTTTTTTAAATAAAAAAAAAATTCCCTCACTGGAATACTTTATGGCTTTTCACTGTATGGATTACAGGTGGACTGGTATTAGTAGGGGTGACACAAGCACACCCAAGTCCCTGATGTAGGATTTCTATGGCACAGACCACTATTACAAGTGATTAATGGACGTTGGGAGAGATTGTGCTGCAGCACTAGTCCCAAGATGGCCGCCGCCTATCAGCCCAGTAACATGTGCCACAAAATGGTCTGCACAACCTTTAAAAAAAATAGCCTTGGACTGTGCTGCTAAATCGCTATTGGTCTGAATCCCAGGTGTAGATGTCTGACTTGTTTGGAGCTTTGGAATGCACACTGTGGCAGCTTCTGCTGCAGCACTACAAGTCGCAAAATGGCGGCCGGCGGTCAGCCCAGGTACATGTGGATGGAAAAATCACTCTGGCCACTCTAAAAATAGCCAATCCCTATCAAAAAAGCAGCTCAGCTGCAGTTGTTCAGATGAATCACAGGTGGAGGAGAGAAATTTGCTTCCAGTTATTCAATTATCCCTGCCTATTCTCGCCCTAGCATCAGCTGCGTCTATCCCTGTTCTATTCACATCGGGAGTGAGCACGTCCCGACGTGCGCACAAGCTTATAAAGAGGCTGAGTCACATGCTGCACTTGGCCAATCACAGCCTTGCCAATAGTAGGCATGGCTGCGATGGCATCTTAGGGCAAGTAGTATGATGCATGTTGATTGGCTGCTTTGCAGCCTTTCAAAATGCGCCAAAATACATGCCGAACGACGAACCCGAACTTTTACGAAAAAGTTCGGGTTCGGGTCCGTGTCACGAACACCCCAAAATTCGGTACGGACCCGAACTATGCTCGAACTGTTCTCTCAACACTAGTTATTTGTAGATTTTTTTTATAAAATATTTTTTCAAAGCTAGGTGTCTCATAAATTTTTCCTGATTCCTATCATGAAGAAAGACCAAGCACAGAAACAACAGTAAAGAAAAAAACTTTTCTACACCGAGTACGGGGACGTCGATAGGAGCACACAAATAGAAGTTCTCATTCCAGGTACACTGTTTAAAACCAACTAAGTACCTATATATTGATATACTTTTGTGCGCTAGCCTTTATATGTCTGCAACACCTGTACACCATAATATAATATAATATGTCCTAAGCGCAGTATCATAATATTTTATATTGTATCCTCTGTGCGGCAGATTTTTGTGGTTCTGCCGCGATACCGCTGCTCGTACATACAGCATCCACTGAGCGCCACTGTAGCAACTATTTATCTCCTTTGCCTATTTCAACCACAAGCTTCTGGGGGCTGCTAGTGTTCTTTGCTATTGTTTATAACCACACGTACCTATATCCATATGGCGGAACTGTGGTGGGACAGAAAGGAACGGATCCAGAGAGTTCAGTTGATCTTTGGATCCAATTCCATAAAAAACTCCAAAAATAATAATCATGTGGACACCCACTTTCCCTTTATTAGAAACACCTTACGGGACCTAGAGGACATGCTCACAATAGAACTGAAAGATCTATGGGAGATCATGACCTTGGAAAAATACCTAGAATGGAACATTGTCCCGAAAGGGTTAAAAGTAGACAAGACTCTATCAGGAGACATGGGAGACAAAGAAATCATCACTGAATGGAACCATATGTTTCATGATTTCTCAAGAAAAGCTATGAGTTTCATTATCCACAAAAGGAAACAGAGATCAACAATTATGAGCAAGGAAATATGCAAAGCCTTTGAAAAAATAAGACCTTGGAAAGATGATCCCAGCATACAACCCTTGGTCAATAATATAAGAACGAGACTACACAATAAAGAACTAGAAATAAAAGAAAAGAAAATGTGGAAATTTAATAGAGATTCACTTCCAACACATATATTTAACAATGAGAAACCTGAAGAGTATAGCGCCTTGAAAACTATAGATGAATTATCTGCAGAAACATCCAATATTGAAGATACATCATTCTCTGTGCATAACAACACAGAGGACAACGATATAGATATCCCAGTAGCCACAATCGATCACATGACAATAGAGGCCCAAATACATAACACCAACATTTTGGAACAGAATAGATATAGCCTACTCAGCCAAATAACAGATGAAGCTATAGACCAAAACGATGATATAGAACAAATTAAGGAGCCAGAAAATAAAACAGATATCACCAATAACGACAATAAGGGGAAGGGTGAAAGATTTTCATTGAGAAAACACATAGCGAAAACTTCATATAGCGCAGCACTACCACAGAGAAAAAATCATGGAGAAATAAGAGAAGAAACGATAGATACCCAGCTAGCGATAGATGAAGAATTAAACCAAGAAAACCATGAAAATTTTGAGACAATAGGGAAAAAGAAAGGGAGCATCAAAAAAACAGTAAAAAATGATTTTTTTCAGGTCCGAAAAAATACAAACAAAAAAGGGGATGCAGAGGGGGGAAATTCTCCAAAAAAGAGAAAAAATTTATAGGGGTAACAGAAACGGATGAAAAATGGGGACAAAAAATATATAACTTGAGCAACCATATTTTAAAACCAGGAGAGGAAAAAATACTCAAAATGGGACTCAAATTTGCCCCCACGGTGCATCTCAATAAGTTTCAGGCCTTTATTGGGGTCAGAAAATTTATGAGACACCTAGCTTTGAAAAAATATTTTATAAAAAAATCTACAAATAACCCATTGTCTCATAAAAATCAATACAAGGAAAAACAAGAAAAAGAAGAGGAGCCAACAAACGGCTTCAGACATACTGATTTAAAGCCGAAATCAAAATATAACCCTTTACAGGAATACTCCTCGGCTTTAAACAGTTTTATGAACCAGGTGACAAGGGACATAAGAAAAATTTACTATCCAAAAAACCCTCAATATATGTGTAACATCTCGGAGGAAGAAAAGAAGGCCATTTCTACCATGCAAAAAAATCATAACATTATCATACGTCCAGCGGATAAAGGGGGAGGTATAGTCCTAATGAATACTGAAGACTACAAGGGAGAAGCAGAAAACATTCTGAGTGATATAAGAACGTATAAAAAATTAAAAAATGACCCAACTGAGATTTTTAAAAAACAACTTAAAGGGCTGGTCCAAAAAGGGAGAGACACAGGGATTTTAAACAAAAAAGAAGCGGCTTTTATCAATAATGACCATCCAAAAATTGCTGTGCTATACCATAACCCTAAAATCCATAAAAATACGGAAAAACCACCAGGGAGACCGATAGTGTCCGGTATAGATTGTCTCACCAGCCCATTGTCCAGGTACATAGACCAACAATTACAGCCATATGTACAGGTACTCCCAACTTACCTTAAAGACACCCAACACACTCTACAAATCCTAAACAATATAGAATGGAAAAACAACTACATAATTGGCACACTGGACGTAAAATCTCTGTATACCGTGATAGAGAATAAAAAAGGAGTAGACGCCATTCAACATTTCCTAAAAACAACAGGGGAAATGCCTGAAGCACAAATTAATTTCTTGGGAGAATGTATTACATTTATTTTAACAAAAAACTATTTTTTATATAATGAAAACTTTTACCTCCAGACGTGGGGGACCGCGATGGGGACGAGATTCGCACCGGGGTTCGCAAACCTATACGTTGGGTGGTGGGAGGAACTATCCATCCACCCAGGTGGCGTCCCCCGTGCGGGTCTCGTCCTCTGGCGGCGTTTTATAGATGATATTATTTTTATATAGGATGGGGGGGAAACAAAGCTGCTGGAATTTTTAAATGATATTAATAAAAATGATTTTTATCTAGAATTCAGTTCAACGTACAGCAGAAAAGAAATCAATTTTTTAGATTTATCTATTTATGTAGAAGGGGGCAAATTACTCACCAAAACTTATAGTAAGTAGGGATGAGCGAACCCGAACTGTATAGTTCGGGTTCGTACCAAATTTTGGGGTGTCCGTGACACGGACCCGAACCCGAACATTTTCGTAAAAGTCCGGGTTCGGTGTTCGGCGCTTTCTTGCAAAGCAGCCAATCAACAAGCATCATACTACTTGCCCCAAGAGGCCATCACAGCCTTTCCTACTATTGGTATGGCTGTGATTGGCCAGTGCAGCATGTGACCCAGCCTCTATATAAGCTTGGGTCACGTAGTGCTGCACGTCACTCTGCTGATACAAGCGTAGGGAGAGGTTGCAGCTGCGACGTTAGGGCGAGATTAGGCAGATTAACTCCTCCAAAAGACTTCATTCTGTGATCGATCTACAGCTGTGGATCATTGAACTGCTTCTATTCAATTGCTCATTGTTTTTAGGCTGCCCAGAGCGTTTTTCAGTCACTTTTTTCTGGGGTGATCGGCGGCCATTTTGTGGCTTGTGGTGCGCCAGCACAAGCTACCACCAAGTGCATTTAACCATCAATAGTGTGGTTATTTTTTGCTATATCCTACATCAGGGTCAAGCTTTCATCAAGTGCATTTAACCATCAATAGTGTGGTTATTTTTTGGCCATATACTACATCAGGTGCAGGCTGAGCCTGTGTCACCCAAGTGCATTTAACCATCAATAGTGTGGTTATTTTTTGCTATATCCTACATCAGGGTCAAGCTTTCATCAAGTGCATTTAACCATCAATAGTGTGGTTATTTTTTGGCCATATACTACATCAGGGGCAAGTTGAGCCTGTCACCCAGCGCCTAAAAAATAGGCCTGACATTTATATTCATCCAAATCAGTACTGTTTTAGCTGGTCAAGTTATTTTTAGTGACCGTAAAAGCACAGTTTTTGTACTGGGTTGAAAAACAATTCCCAAATTTGCAATTCTCAAAATTAGTGGTTTCTGCTGTATCAGACCTACTTTAAATCTATCCCTAAAAGGGTATATTAGATTCAAGGTGCTGATAGGGTCATTCTGAAAAACTTAACACACACGCTACAGTGCAGATACAAGTCTAATTCTGTGATTAAACGTATACCTGTCACACAGCGCCTAAAAAATAGGCCTCACATTTATATTCAGCTAAATCTGTCATTACTGGTGTGCCTGTATTAGTGTAATACGGTACCTAAATAGATAGCCAGACAGTGTAGTAATTGTAGAAATGAAAATAGGCAGCGGCACTCACCCGTGTGTAAGTAGACAGCTTTATTTCTGAAATAACATCAGGCAGATAGCCAGACAGTGTTTGGTGTCTGTAAAAAAAGGCCTGAATTTTAATTCAATACATTGGCCCGAATGATATTTTTCTTATTGTGGTGAACGGTAACAATGAGGAAAACATCTAGTAAGGGACGCGGACATGGTCGTGGTGGTGTTAGTGGACCCTCTGGTGCTGGGAGAGGACGTGGCCGTTCTGCCACAGCCACACGTCCTAGTGTACCAACTACCTCAGGTGCCAGTAGCCGCCAGAATTTACAGGGATATTTGGTGGGGCCCATTGCCGTTCTAAGGATGGTAAGGCCTGAGCAGGTACAGGCATTAGTCAATTGGGTGGCCGACAGTGCATCCAGCACGTTCAAATTATATCCCACCCAGTCTTCTGCAGAAAGCGCACAGATGGCGCATGAAAACCAAGCCCATCAGTCTGTCACATCACCCCCATGCATATCAGGGAAACTGTCTGAGCCTCAAGTTATGCAGCAGTCTCTTATGCTGTTTGAAGACTCTGCTGGCAGGGTTTCCCAAGGGCATCCACCTAGCCCTTCCGTAGGGGTGGAAGAGATAGAATGCACTAACGCACAACAACTTATGTTTCCTGATGATGAGGACATGGGAATACCACCTCAGCACGTCTCTGATAATGACGAAACACAGGTGCCAACTGCTGCGTCTTTCTGCAGTCTGCAGACTGAACAGGAGGTCAGGGATCAAGACTGGGTGGAAGACGATGCAGGGGACGATGAGGTCCTAGACCCCACATGGAATGAAGGTCGTGCCACTGACTTTCACAGTTCGGAGGAAGAGGCAGTGGTGAGACCGAGCCAACAGCGTAGCAAAAGACAAAGAGGGAGCAGTGGGCAAAAACAGAACACCCACCGCCAAGAGACTCCGCCTGCTACTGACCGCCGCCATCTGGGACCGAGCACCCCAAAGGCAGCTTCAAGGAGTTCCCTGGTATGGCACTTCTTCAAACAATGTGCTGACGACAAGACCCGAGTGGTTTGCACGCTGTGCCATCAGAGCCTGAAGCGAGGCATTAACGTTCTGAACCTTAGCACAACCTGCATGACCAGGCACCTGCATGCAAAGCATGAACTGCAGTGGAGTAAACACCTTAAAAACAAGAAAGTCACTCAGGCTCCCCCTGCTACCTCTTCTGCTGCCGCGTCGGCCTCTTCTGCTGCTGCCGCCTCGGCCTCTTCCTCCGCCTCTGGAGGAACTTTGGCACCTGCCCCCCAGCAAACATGGGATGTACCACCAACACCACCACCTGCGTCACCAAGCATCTCAACCATGTCACATGGCAGCGTTCAGCTCTCCAGCTCACAAACATTTGAGAGAAAGCGTAAATTCCCACCTAGCCACCCTCGATCCCTGGCCCTCAATGCCAGCATTTCTAAACTACTGGCCTATGAAATGCTGTCATTTAGGCTGGTGGACACACACAGCTTCAAACAGCTCATGTCGCTTGCTGTCCCACAGTATGTTGTTCCCAGCCGGCACTACTTCTCTAAGAGAGCCGTGCCTTCCCTGCACAACCAAGTATCCGATAAAATCAAGTGTGCACTGCGCAACGCCATCTGTGGCAAGGTCCACCTAACCACAGATACGTGGACCAGTAAGCATGGCCAGGGACGCTATATCTCCCTAACTGCACACTGGGTAAATGTAGTGGCGGCTGGGCCCCAGGCGGAGAGCTGTTTGGCGCACGTCCTTCCGTCGCCAAGGATCGCAGGGCAACATTCTTTGCCTCCTGTCTCCTCCTCCTCCTACTCAGCTTCCTCCTCCTCTTCTTCCACCTGCTCATCCAGTCAGCCACACACCTTCACCACCAACTTCAGCACAGCCCGGGGTAAACGTCAGCAGTCCGTTCTGAAACTCATATGTTTGGGGGACAGGCCCCACACCGCACAGGAGTTGTGGCGGGGTATAGAACAACAGACCGACGAGTGGTTACTGCCGGTGAGCCTTAAGCCCGGCCTGGTGGTGTGCGATAATGGGCGAAATCTCGTTGCAGCTCTGGGACTAGCCGGTTTGACGCACATCCCTTGCCTGGCGCATGTGCTGAATTTGGTGGTGCAGAAGTTCATTCACAACTACCCCGACATGTCAGAGCTGCTGCATAAAGTGCGGGCCGTCTGTTCGCGCTTCCGGCGTTCACATCCTGCCGCTGCTCGCCTGTCTGCGCTACAGCGTAACTTCGGCCTTCCTGCTCACCGCCTCATATGCGACGTGCCCACCAGGTGGAACTCCATCTTGCACATGCTGGACAGACTGTGCGAGCAGCAGCAGGCCATAGTGGAGTTTCAGCTGCAGCACGCACGGGTCAGTCGCACTGCGGATCAGCCTCACTTCACCACCAATGACTGGGCCTCCATGCGAGACCTGTGTGCCCTGTTGCGCTGTTTCGAGTACTCCACCAACATGGCCAGTGGCGATGACGCCGTTATCAGAGTTACAATACCACTTCTATGTCTCCTTGAGAAAACACTTAGGGCGATGATGGAAGAGGAGGTGGCCCAGGAGGAGGAGGAGGAAGAGGGGTCATTTTTAGCACGTTCTACAGCGTAACTTCGGCTTTCCCACTCACCGCCTCATATGCGACGTGCCCACCAGGTGGAGTTTCAGCTGCAGCACGCACGGGTGAGTTGCACTGGGGAACAGCACCACTTCACCACCAATGACTGGGCCTCCATGCGAAACCTGTGTGCCCTGTTGCGCTGTTTCGAGTACTCCACCAACATGGCCAGTGGCGATGACTCCATTATCAGCGTTACAATACCACTTCTATGGCTCATTGAGAAAACACTTAGGGTGATGATGGAAGAGGATGTGGCCCAGGATGAGGAAGAGGGGTCATCTCTAACATTTTCAGGGCAGTCTTTTAGAAGTGGCTCAGAGGGAGGTTTTTTGCAACAGCAGAGGACAGGTACAAATGTGGCCAGACAGGGCCCACTACTGGAGGACGAGGAGGATGAGGAGGAGGTGGAGGAGGATGAGGATGAAGCAGGTTCACAGTGGGCTGGCACCCAACGCAGCTGGGGCCCATCACTGGTGCGTGGCTGGGGGGAAACGCAGGACGATGACGATACGCCTGCCACAGAGGACAGCTTGTCCTTACCTCTGGGCAGCCTGGCACACATGAGCGACTACATACTGCAGTGCCTGCGCAACGACAGCAGAGTTGCCCACATTTTAACGTGTGCGGACTACTGGGTTGCCACCCTGCTGGATCCACGGTACAAAGACAATGTGCCCACCTTACTTCATGCACTGGAGCGTGATAGTAAGATGCGCGAGTACAAGCGCACGTTGGTAGACGCGCTACTGAGAGCATTCCCAAATGTCACAGGGGAACAAGTGGAAGCCCAAGGCGAAGGCAGAGGAGGAGCAAGAAGTCGCCAACGCAGCTGTGTCACGGCCAGCTCCTCTGAGGGCAGGGTTAGCATGGCAGAGATGTGGAAAAGTTTTGTCACCACGCCACAGCTAACTGCACCGCCACCTGATACGGAACGTGTTAGCAGGAGGCAACATTTCAATAAGATGGTGGAACAGTACCTGTGCACACCCCTCCACGTACTGACTGATGGTTCGGCCCCATTCAACTTCTGGGTCTCCAAATTGTCCACGTGGCCAGAGCTAGCCTTTTATGCCTTGGAGGTGCTGGCCTGCCCGGCGGCCAGCGTTTTGTCTGAACGTGTATTCAGCATGGCAGGGGGCGTCATTACAGACAAATGCAGCCGCCTGTCTACAGCCAATGTGGACAAGCTGACGTTCATAAAAATGAACCAGGCATGGATCTCACAGGACCTGTCCATCCCTTGTGCAGATTAGACATTAACTACCTCCCCTTAACAATATATTATTGTACTCCAGGGCACTTCCTCATTCAATCCTATTTTTATTTTCATTTTACCATTATATTGCGGGGCAACCCAAAGTTCAATGAACCTCTCCTCTGTCTGGGTGCCGGGGCCTAAATATGTGACAGTGGCCTGTTCCAGTGGTGGGTGACTTGAAGCCTGATTCTCTGCTATAACATGAAGACTGATTCTGTGCTGACATGAAGCCAGATTCTCTGTTACGGGACCTCTCTCCTCTGCCTGGGTGCCTGGGCCTAAATATGTGACAGTGGCCTGTTCCAGTGGTGGGTGACGTGAAGCCTGATTCTCTGCTATGAAATGAAGACTGATTCTGTGCTTACATGAAGCCAGATTCTCTGTTACGGGACCTCTCTCCTCTGCCTGGGTGCCAGGGCCTAAATATGTGACAGTGGCCTGTTCCAGTGGTGGGTGACGTGAAGCCTGATTCTCTGCTATGACATGAAGACTGATTCTGTGCTGACATGAAGCCAGATTCTCTGTTACGGGACCTCTCTCCTCTGCCTGGGTGCCTGGGCCTAAATATGTGACAGTGGCCTGTTCCAGTGGTGGGTGACGTGAAGCCTGATTCTCTGCTATGACATGAAGACTGATTCTCTGCTGACATGAAGCCAGATTCTCTGCTATGGCATGAAGACTGATTCTCTGCTGACGTGAAGCCAGATTCTCTGCTATGGGACCTCTGTCCAATTGATATTGGTTAATTTTTTTATTTTAATTTTTTATTTTAATTCATTTCCCTATCCACATTTGTTTGCAGGGGATTTACCTACATTTTGCTGCCTTTTGCAGCCCTCTAGCTCTTTCCTGGGCTGTTTTACAGCCTTTTTAGTGCCGAAAAGTTCGGGTCCCTATTGACTTCAATGGGGTTCGGGACGATGTTCGGGTCGGGTTCGGATCCCGAACCCAAACATTTCCGGGAAGTTTGGCCGAACTTCTCGAACCCGAACATCCAGGTGTTCGCTCAACTCTAATAGTAAGCCAACGGATGGAAACAGTTTTATCTCCATGAACAGCTGCCACCTCCCGAAATGGTTGGAAAATATCCCGCGCAGTCAGTTTATGAGACTAAGAAGAAATTGTACAATTGTAGGGGAATATGAGAGGGAGGCAGAAATCCTACAGAAAAAATTGGAACACAAGATACAGTAAAATTGTTAGAGCAAAAATCCGAAATCAACCGATTAAATAGACAGACCCTACTAACAGCAAATAAGAACACTACAAAAACTCCAGAGACTGAAAGCAATGTAAAAATACCGCCTATCATTACACCATATAGTGACCAGGTACCAATTTTTAAAAAAATTATAAAAAAACACTGGGACATCCTTAAGGAGGACAAAATAATAGGAGAAATTATTCCCAAAGACCCGAAATTTGTGTTCCGAAGGGCACAAAATGTAGGCAACATAATTGCATCTACAGGTAGATGTACAGGAATAAATATAGAGGAAAAAGATCAAAAACAAAAAGAAGGGAAAAAAGGTGGTTTCTATCCGTGCAAAATGTGCAGAGGATGCAAAATATCTAAAAATAAGAAAATAATAACACAAATAAACAATACGGAGGGAACCTATAAACAAACTATAAAACAGTTTATTACCTGCAACAGTAAAGGAGTCATTTACACCCTAACTTGTCCCTGTAATAAGATCTATGTGGGCCGCACTAAAAGAACCCTAAAGAAAAGAATAGGAGAACACATTTATAACATAAACAGAAAGTATGAAGGCCATCCACTGTCACGTCACTACAGTGTAAAGCATGGGGGCAATTTTGCTGGGTCCCATTTCTGTGGGGTTGAAATAATACAGCCAAACAAGAGGGGGGGGACTACATTAAGGAAATGTCCAAAAAAGAATCAAAATGGATATTTAACATGGATACCTTAATACCCAATGGCCTTAATGCGGAAATAGAACTGTTTGCTTTTGAATAAATGATTGGTGACTAAGAATCCATGCAGGATCGGCAGGGAAGGATTTAAAGCTCTGGAGAAGCGCATATAAAGGAGCGTGAGCAGCCAGGTAACACTCCCTGAGGAAGAACAGCGTCTGTTCGAAGCGCGTCGGAGAAAGAGACACTTGGCACCGGTGGTCATTGATGACCGCTGTTAGTGACGTCAGTCACAAGCTCTAAGCGAGCGCTAACCACTCCTCTGTACACATCTCCATTTGCGGCAGCAGCGCGCCACCGGCCGGGGCACGAGGCAGCACGCCAAACCACACTATACCTGGACTTTTCCTGATCCCTAGCATAAAGAAAGACCAAGCACAGAAACAACAGTAAAGAAAAAACTTTTCTACACCGAGTACGGGGACGTCGATAGGAGCACACAAATAGAAGTTCTCATTCCAGGTACACTGTTTAAAACCAACTAAGTACCTATATATTGATATACTTTTATGCACTAGCCTTTATATGTCTGCAACACCTGTACACCATAATATAATATAATATGTCCTAAGCGCAGTATCATAATATTTTATATTGTCTCCTCTGTGCGGCAGATTTTTGTGGTTCTGCCGCGATACCGCTGCTCGTACATACAGCATCCACTGAGCGCCACTGTAGCAACTATTTATCTCCTTTGTCTTATAGACCAGCTTACAATACCTGGCAGTGACATGGTCATATGAGCAAATATGATGAAAAATGTAAACAATTTAATTACGCCACAAGGACAGAAGCAGCCAAAAATGTAGACCCTACTTAAAAAAAAAATAATAATAATAGATAAATCTTCCTCAGTTTCCTGACCCTCCAGCCATTTCCAGCCATTGTAATGTAGGTCTATCTGTCATCTGGGGTCTAAATTTGTGTTGCCATAGAGGTTGGGGTAGCTGTAGAAAGTTAGGGACAAAAAATGTCTTGTCAATAAACTCTGCAGTCATCAGGAGAAGTTGTCTCCGCAGTCTGGGTTGGATGGAGAGGTAAAGGAAAGAGCTAGTTTACAATCAAAGAAAAGATATCACCCATGAGTCACTGCATTTAACTGCATTGTAATCATGTATGCAATATTATGCAGAGTGTCTGTATAGAACTGGCATCTACCACTATATGATCACTGTATTTTGGTATCATGCAATACCTTATTTTATATGCCATCTTTTGCAACCCAATTGAAATTAATGGGTCAACACCCGTTCAACAAAATTATGACCATCTGAATGAGCCATTTAATAGTAATAAGCCCCCAGATATTGCTAGGCTGACTTGTTAGTTTTTACAGGCTGACCAGCCATCATTTATTCTAGGACCCCCATAATTCTAAGTTTCCAGGATCCCACTCATTTACCACCCACCCATCAGCAGCCTATAGACACCCCATTATCTATTTTTGGAAATATTTAGAATTAAATCAAACTACCAACAACCAACCTTAGGCATTGTTGTACAAGAAGCTCTTACACTCATGTCCATATAATGCATATACTGTGCATCAGAACACTTCTAAATATTGTTTAAATTCTTAATTCAATCCTTCATTAAATATTCCATATAACAACAGCATAAAATCTACATAGGAAAAAAGTCCACATGTGAACAGACTCCAAAGGTGCTAAACAAGTCCAAACAAGTAATCCACAGGGAGACATCTGTGTGTGATCACACTGTGGATTACCTGTATTATAAATACCTACTATCCATACAAATTAAAGCATGCAATTCACACACAGTATAGGCCAATGTCTTTTACATCTTCTGTAATAGTCAGCGGAGCTCTTTTCCAAAGGACATGGAGTGATCACCTTCACCCACATCTTCTTATCGTTGTCCTGCACAGATAAAAGCTATTTACTCTCTCCTTAACCTATTACACTGCTCAAAAAAATAAAGGGAACACAAAAATAACACATCCTAGATCTGAGTTAATTAAATATTCTTAATGATAACACAACAAGAAGAGGAGTGCATAACACACCACTATAGAATGGTAAAAAAGTCAAATTTTATTAATGTATCACTAAAATATGGACATGAACAACAATATATAAACATGAACAAAAAATAAAAAAGCAGGGACAAAACACAGTCATGCACCACCCTGCTAGCAGCCCTATCCCAATGTGGAAATGTGTATAACCCTGATGATCAATGCATAGTGGAAGGAATATCCTATTGAAAAATTATCAATCAGGGAAAAGGTTATACAATGGACAGATACAAGCGTGCCCCCTATAGTATACAGCAACACTACTAAGGCCCTGAACAATTAAGTCTACCGACCAAGAGGTGCATAAAATAGTGGGGCAACATACCAGTATAAGGAGGGGGCTGATGCCAGGGCGGAGGTGCTCCTCGACGCGCGTTTCGCGTATAGTATCGCTTCCTCAGGAGGAGTTAATGGCTGGGGGAGAGGGGCAGGTTTAAGAAGTGCCTCTTGCCAATCAGAAGTCCCGATATGGATCATGTGGTATGTCCCATCACTATGGCGGCGCATGGCCAATCTGCACCTGCCACGTCAAACAACTTCCGTCCTTCCCCTGAGGCCGATGACGGAGAGGGCGGTCGAGCAAAAATTATGCTGATCGCCGTCGTCGTCACCATACCTACACTAGAGAGAGAGGGCGGAAGCGGACGCACGGGCAGAGCAGACATGCGCACAAGTGACCTCGGTGAATCGCAGCAATAGTAAGATGCAGAGAAGTAATCTAGGCATCTCAATGATATCTTTATACATTTAATATGAAGGTCCCTTCCATAACTAACAATTGAATTGTTATCAGTTATAGCATAACAACCTGTTATTCAAGGTGCAAAGAAAGTGCGAGTGCAACATAATTGATGCCAAGACAATTGATTATAAATTAAGTCCATAAAATATTTGGACATAATTATTCATAATTAATAGACAATATTGTGAATCATACATAATAAATTTTAAAATACAAAAATTAATTAATTATAGTGAAAATATAAATTCATAATAGTGCTCAGTACATGTGTCATCTTTATAATACATGATTTTACAGTGCATGATATAAAATCCTGAGACATAAAATGTGAGCTCATAAAGAGCAAATAATAATTCATAAGTAATATGTAATATTCGTATGCTATTCATTACTACGTACATATTTAAAAACACAATTCCAGCATGATGCTGTGGATGCTAGTTCCCCAAATAATGCATAAAATTCATGGTGACGGGAGATTATGGACAACATCAAAATTCATAGCAAGTCGGCAAACTAGAGAAATATAAGAGAAAGAAAATTAGCATATACATATACATGTCAGTCACATCCCAAAGGTAATAAGTGTAAAAAATGGGTATTAGCCCCACTATACCCCTAAAATGATGCCACTTGTTCAGAGAAAGGAGCCAAAACCAAAGCTTTCATTTAATCCTTTGGGGGTCAGGGTCTTGAGTCTAAATATCCATCTAGTCTCAATTTGGGCCAGATTTTTACTATAGTTGCCCCCTCTGATCCCCAAATGTACTTGGTCAATGCCTCTAAATCGTAATCCACTTGGATTACTTTGGTGGTGAATTTTAAAATGTTTCGGGAGGGTTTTGAGATCATTTAGGTCCTGAACATCTTTGGACTTTTCAATGTCTCCCACATGTTCTCGTACCCTTTTGCGAAACTCCCTTGTGGTCAGACCGATGTAGATTTTATCACATGGACAAACCGCATAATAGATGATCCGATGATGGTCGACATGCAGGAGATATACTCTCTGATCTCATAGAGTCTATTTTTATCAGAATCTGTAAATTGGGTGGACCTATCTATGTTGGCGCAAGCCTTGCATGCGCCACAGGGGTAAGATCCTTTGATCACTGTTTGACGGCTCATTTTTCCCCCAGGTACGTAGTGGCTGCGAACTAATAAATCTTTTAGATTCTTAGAACGCCTAGCAGTCAATTGTGGTTTTTCTGGAATACATTTGCCTAACTCCGAATCCGTCTTGAGAATACCCCAATGCCTATTTAAAATCTCACGCAAGTTTTTCCACTGATCATTATAAATAGTGATGAACCTGATATTTTGGTTCGTGGAAGAGGTCACTTTTTCTATCTTATTTTCCTCATTTGGACATAGCAATTTTTCTCTTTTACGTGTTTTTGCTATTTGGATACCCTTTTTTATCTGCCTATTGCTGTACCCTCTTTCTTTAAACCGATTTCTTAATTTTTCGGATTCCTCAAGGTAGTTCACTTCATTAGAGCATATTCTTTTAAGTCGTATGAACTGACCTTTTGGGATTCCGTCAATTGTTGACCTTGGATGCGTGGAATTAGCATGTAGAAGAGAATTTACAGCGGTTTTTTTTCTATAAATCTCCGTCAGCAGTGTAACAGGGTTTCGAAGGTGCACTCGGTCCCCCATTGCCCGCAGAACTGTTGCTTAGCTTTGGGAATTCGGATCTGGGTTGACCTCATTCCCAGGGCGTCTTTACTAGCTGGGTGGCTCCCTGCTCCTAGTCTGCCTTGAGCGCCGAGCTGATCACTCGGTGCTCGACTGGTTGGTCTGTCGGTCATGTGACGCTGGCCACGTCACATGACCCTCACTCCCCACTATAAATACAGGCAGCCTGCTGGCCACAGGTTGCCTGTTAATTTAGGTTCCACCTGCAATTTTGTCTTTCCTGGCGTACTGACCCCCTGCTGAACTCCTGACGATCCTCTGCTGACTCCTTTGGTACTTCACGACTCTCCTGGTATTTATGACCCCGGCTTCTCCTGACTATTCTCTGCTTGCTCCATTTGTACTTTGTAGATTTCCTGGTATTGACTCGGTCCGTTCATGTTCTGTTGTTTGTCTGTCTGTCATCCCTGCACTTATTCCAAGCTAGGGATTGCCGTCCAGTTTTCCCCTGTCATTAGGACTCGCGAGGCAAGTAGGCAGGGCCAGGGGTGAGGGTGGAGCGCAGTGGTCACTTCCCTCCCCCCTGTGTGTGTGTGTACGTGACCGTTACAGATTAACAGGCCTACTGAAACCACTGTACCATGAATCCTCTACTGACCCTGACTGAGCATGTGTCAGACCTGACGCAGATGGTGCAGGAGGTAGGGGAGAAGATTCTTTCCCTAGAAATAGGACAATACGCCGCTGCTCCTCAGGCCTCTGGTCCGAACTTGAGCCCTCATATGGAGCCACCGATCAAGCTTCCAGAGCCCTTCTCTGGAGTTCGGAGGAAGTTTCACTCCTTTAAGGAGAGCTGTAAATTGTATTTTAGTTTACGCCCCTTGTCTTCCGGGTCGGAAAGCCAACGGGTGGGCATTGTTATTTCCCGCTTACAGGGGGATCCCCAGGAGTGGGCCTTTTCTTTACCCCTTGATGCTAGTTGTTTAACCACAGTAGAGGGTTTTTTTCAGGCTCTGGGTACCCTGTATGATGAACCAGACAGGGCCCTGGTAGCCGAAAATGCGCTGAAAGCATTGGTTCAAGGCAACCTCTCTGCGGAGGAGTATTGCACCCAATTTAGAAGGTGGTGTGTTCCCTCAGGGTGGAATGAGCCAGCTCTTAAGTGTCAATTCAGGTCAGGCCTATCTGATAATCTAAAAGATCTACTAGTGAGTTATCAGCTCCCTGAGACTCTTGAGGAGACTATGACCCTATGTCACGACTGTGACTGATCCAGACAGGTCTGGGAGGAGAAGGTCGCAGCGACTTGCTACTCACGATAGCTTGTGAGTTTGCTCCGTGGTTCAGGGTATGTCATCTGGGTTTTGCCTTGTGAACCTTTTTGTCCTGACTGGGAGTTTGTAGGCATCCTTCTCAGGTGAGTCCTGTCTGCCACTCCCAGCTACTATATTAGTTTCACTTTCACTTGCACTCATTGCCAGATATAGTCCTTACTTCCAGTTCTATTCTGACCTTTGAAGGAGATCGTTTGATGGTGTTGCTGTGGAGCTCTTGTCCGGCGTGGACTGTCGTGATTGGGATCGCCTTCTCTGCTCGTGACTGGATAAGTCTATCTCTGATATAGTTTGTTTGTTGCTGTCTTCCCCTGCTGTTCTCCTAGACAGGAGTGATGGTGACTAGTGCTCCCATCGGCCTTTCCCCACTCTAGGCTTGGTAGGGTGACTGAAGGTTTTAGGCATCCTGCTCGCCGCAGGGGTTCACACCCCGTCTAGGGTATCAGGGCAGACAGGTGCCAGCTTAGGGTTAGTCAGGGGTGGCCATATTATTCCCATCCGTAGATAAGGGTCCCCCTTCTCCTCCGTCTGGTGCGACACGACTGCTGCTGGGGTAGCGGTCGTGACAGTATATCTGGCCTTTTAAAAAAAAAAAAAAGTGACATTTCTTATTTTTTTCTTTTTTTGCTTGCTGTTTTGCTTTGTATTTTTCTGTTCCACTATGGATCCGGTTACGGTTTTGGCGAAACAATTACAGGGGTTATCCCTTGAAGTGGCAGGATTAAAAGCAACAGTGCTGCAGCAGCAGCAGCCGTCCTTGGGTTCCACCGTTGCTACGGGAAACCACGGTACTCCTGAGCCAAAAGTGGCTTTACCTGATAGGTTCTCAGGAGGGAGAGACCAATTTGTAACCTTCAGAGAAGCTTGCAAATTGTTCTTCAGGTTACGCCCTAGATCCTCCGGCGGTGAGGAACAACGGGTGGGTATTGTAATTTCTCACCTGCAAGGAGATCCGCAGGCTTGGGCTTTCTCCTTACCATCAGACTCTCTGGCCTTACGATCAGTGGAGGAGTTTTTTGAAGCCCTGGGTCTCGTATATGATGACCCGGACAGGGTCTCACTGGCTGAGTCTAAGCTACGTAGACTTCGGCAAGAGAACCGGTCTGCTGAACTATATTGTTCCGAATTCCGTAGGTGGGCTACTGATACGTTATGGAACGACTCGGCCCTTAGGAGTCAGTTCTGCCAGGGTTTGTCTGAAAAATTAAAAGACGCGCTGGCGGTATACGAGGTCCCTGGGTCTCTGGAGGCTGCTATGTCTCTGTCCATAAGAATCGACAGACGACTCAGGGAGAGACTATTAAATTTTACGGAGGCCTCTATAGGGCAGGGATCGGTTTGTTATGATCCAGTCGAACCAATGCAAATAGGGGGCGCCACTAGACGGGTGAATCCTCCTAAGTTCCGCTGTAGGTCAGAGGTTTGTTTTCGTTGTGGGGGGAGGGGTCATTTTGTAAAGGTTTGTCCCTCAGAAACCAAGAGACCACAAACAAAGGAGCCGCCGGGAAAACTAGAGTCCCCAGATTGTGCGGAGGATAACAGTCTGGGCGTATTCGTTTCCTCCATACGCATGTCTCAGTTTTTGTTGTCCGCTACCGTTGAGGCGGGCAATAAGACTGAGATCTGTTCCGTCTTTTTGGACAGTGGGGCGGGGGTCAACTTGGTGGATTCACGGTTTGCTCAGGCTCTGGGTTTTACTCCAGAACCGATACGCAGAACTATTCCTGTTTTTGCCATCGACTCCTCCCCTCTTACTCAGAAAGAGTTAATTCAGATCATTCATAATATCCATCTGCAGGTAGGGGACCTCCATAAAGAGCATATCTCGTGTTATGTCCTGGACGGTCTTCCGGCTCCTATGGTATTGGGGCTTCCCTGGCTGGTGACTCACAATCCAGTGGTGGATTGGCAGGCCGGGGAGATTGTGGAGTGGAGTGAACATTGTAAGGACAACTGCTTGAGTAGTAGGTGCTCTACACTCTCTGTAACATCTTTACCTGCCTTTCTGTCAGATTTTATGGATGTGTTCTCTGAGAAGGGTTGTCAGGGGTTACCACCTCATCGTCCATATGATTGCCCGATTAATCTACTACCTGGGGCCAAACTACCTAAAACCCGGTTATACAATCTTTCCGGCCCGGAGAGGAAGGCTATGAAAGATTATATTTCGGAGAGTTTGGCTAAGGGACACATCAGACCCTCTTCTTCACCTGTGGCTGCAGGGTTCTTTTTCGTTAAAAAGAAAGATGGGGGCCTACGTCCTTGCCTGGATTTCCGGGAATTAAACCGGATAACTATCCGAGATCCCTATCCTCTTCCTCTCATTCCCGACCTCTTTAATCAGGTCGCTGGTGCTAAATGGTTCTCCAAAATGGATCTCAGAGGAGCCTATAACCTGGTTCGCATCAAAGAGGGGGATGAGTGGAAGACGGCTTTTAATACTCCGGAAGGGCATTATGAAAATCTGGTCATGCCATTTGGTCTTACTAATGCGCCTGCGGTATTCCAACATTTTGTCAACGATATTTTTAGTCACCTTATCGGGAGATTTGTTGTGATATATCTTGATGACATCCTGGTCTATTCCCCGGATCTGGATACACATAAGATCCATGTGAGACAAGTGCTGCAGATATTAAGGGCCAACAAATTGTTTGCTAAGTTAGAAAAATGTGTGTTCGCCGTAAAAGAACTGCCATTTGTGGGGTATGTGTTGTCAGATTCAGGTTTCCGCATGGATCCAGAGAAAGTCCGGGCGATTATAGACTGGGATCTGCCTGAGAACCTGAAGGCATTGCAACGCTTCCTGGGGTTTGCCAATTTTTATAGAAAGTTTATAAAAAACTATTCCTTGGTGGTCAAACCACTGACGGACATGACCCGAAAGGGATCCGATTTTTCCAAATGGTCACATGCAGCCAAAACTGCCTTTGCATCTCTGAAGGAGAGATTCACCTCGGCCCCTATTCTCGTACAGCCAGATGTCTCGCTTCCTTTTATTGTAGAGGTTGACGCATCAGAGGTGGGGGTGGGAGCGGTACTATCTCAGGGCCCGTCCCCTGGTGAATGGCGTCCGTGTGCTTTCTTTTCGAAGAAATTGTCTACTGCAGAAAGGAACTATGATATTGGCAACAGGGAACTTTTGGCTATTAAGTTGGCTTTTTAGGAGTGGCGTTATTTTTTGGAGGGGGCGGTTCATCCCGTCACGGTGATTACTGATCACAAAAACTTATTATATCTGGAGTCTGCTAAACGTCTCACCCCTAGACAGGCTCGGTGGTCGTTATTTTTTACTAGATTTAATTTTGTAATAACCTATCGCCCGGGGGCAAAAAATACTAAGGCGGATGCATTGTCTCGAAGTTTTCCTGGAGGGGGTGATGTTGAGGTACCAGAGCCCATTTTTCAAAAGGGGGTGGTGGTCTCTGCATTACACTCAGGTTTGGAGGGGAGGGTTTTGGAAGCTCAGGAGGACGCCCCGGCCTCCTGCCCCTCGGGTAAACTGTTTGTGCCAGAAAATTTACGACTGGAGATACTAAAAGAACACCATAACTCCACACTGGCAGGACACCCAGGTAGTAGGGCAACCTCTGAATTAGTGTCTCGTCGGTTCTGGTGGCCTAAGTGGCGCCAGGAGGTGTTGAATTTTGTGTCTGCATGTGCTACCTGTGCTCGTTCTAAGGTAGATCATACTCGTCCGGCAGGGCGTCTTTTACCTCTAGCCATCCCCAACAGGCCTTGGACGCACCTATCAATGGATTTCATTACGGATCTACCAGTATCAGCGGGGAAAACTGTTATTCTGGTAGTGGTTGACAGATTCAGTAAAATGGTGCACTTTATTGCTCTTGCCGCATTGCCTAATGCTAACACACTGGCTCAGGTTTTTATTGACCACATCGTGAAGCTTCACGGGGTCCCTTCCGATATTGTTTCGGATCGTGGTACCCAATTCGTTTCTAAATTTTGGAAAGCTTTTTGTTCTCGTTTAGGGGTTCATCTGTCGTTTTCTTCATCTTTCCATCCACAGTCCAACGGTCAGACTGAACGTACCAATCAAAACCTAGAGACATATTTGAGATGCTTTGTTTCCGAAAATCAGGAGGAATGGTCATCTTATTTACCGTTAGCCGAGTTTGCCATTAATAATCGTCGTCAAGAATCCACCGATAAGTCACCATTTTTTGGTGCGTATGGTTTCCATCCTCAGTTTTGTACGTTTAGTGAGGGGGGGCCGTCTGGGATTCCCGAGGAGGAACGATTTGCGTCTTCACTTTCTTCAGTGTGGCAGAGTGTGCAAGAAAGTTTGAAGAGAATTGGTGGTAGATACAAACGTGCGGCTGATAGGAAGCGCTCTGAAGGTCCGGACCTTGGGGTGAATGACTTGGTGTGGTTGTCTACCAGAAATATCAAGTTGAAGGTTCCCTCGTGGAAATTAGGTCCGAGATTTATTGGTCCTTATAGGGTAATTAAGATCATTAACCCGGTGGCTTTTCGTCTGGAGCTACCTCAGACTCTAAGGATCCATAATGTCTTCCACAGATCTCTGCTTAAGAGATACTGTATGTAGAACCTCCTGAACCATTGCCACTACCGCCTCCACCGGTGGTTGTTGATGGCAGGTGCACTGGAAAGGTTATGGTTCCGAAGAGAGAATGTGGGTTCCAGCATCAGAGATAAAAGCGGACAGACTCATTCGGGCTTTTCATAGCTCCCATCCGGAGAGGCCTGGTCTTGAGGGTCCAGGGGCCCCTCGTAGAAAGAGGGGTACTGTCAAGAGTGTGACTGATCCAGACAGGTCTGGGAGGAGAAGGTCGCAGCGACTTGCTACTCGCGATAGCTTGTGAGTTTGCTCCGTGGTTCAGGGTATGTCATCTGGGTTTTGCCTTGTGAACCTTTTTGTCCTGACTGGGAGTTTGTAGGCATCCTTCTCAGGTGAGTCCTGTCTGCCACTCCCAGCTACTATATTAGTTTCACTTTCACTTGCACTCATTGCCAGATATAGTCCTTATTTCCAGTTCTATTCTGACCTTTGAAGGAGATCGTTTGATGGTGTTGCTGTGGAGCTCTTGTCCGGCGTGGACTGTCGTGATTGGGATCGCCTTCTCTGCTCGTGACTGGATAAGTCTATCTCTGATATAGTTTGTTTGTTGCTGTCTTCCCCTGCTGTTCTCCTAGACATGAGTGATGGTGACTAGTGCTCCCATCGGCCTTTCCCCACTCTAGGCTTGTTAGGGTGACTGAAGGTTTTAGGCATCCTGCTCGCCGCACGGGTTCACACCCCGTCCAGGGTATCAGGGCAGACAGGTGCCAGCTTAGGGTTAGTCAGGGGTGGCCATATTATTCCCATCCGTAGATAAGGGTCCCCCTTCCCCTCCGTCTGGTGCGACACGACTGCTGCTGGGGTAGCGGTCGTGACACCCTAGCAGTCTGACTCGACCGACGTGTGAGAGAAAGACTACAGGAACGACAGTTCTCTTCTCAGGTACTGGTCCAGTCTGAGGGTTGCACCAGGAGTGGTGTGGAGGTCTCCTCTGAAGAACCTATGCAAATTGGGATGACCAAAGGGGATCAGCGCCGCAGACGTGGGATCTGTTTCTACTGTGGAGACTGAGGTATTACCTGCAGTCATAAAGGAGTATGCTGATGTGTTCTCATCGTCGTCCACAGAGGCTCTTCCTCCCCATAGACCTTATGATTGCGCCATAGTCCTGGAGAAGGGGGCAAGGTTTCCTAAGGGGCGTATTTGCAATCTTTCCAAACCTGAACGTGAGGCCATGGAAGGTTACATTAAGGAGAGTCTCATTAAGGGGCACATTAGACCCTCGGTTTCTCCCATGGGGGCGGGGTATTTCTTTGTTAAGAAGAAGGATGGTGGTCTTAGACCCTGTATAGATTACAGGAAATTAAATGAGATCACTATCCGGAATACTTACTCCCTCCCATTGATTCCGGATTTATTTAACCAGGTATTAGGGGCGGCCTGGTTTTCTAAGATTGATTTAAGAGGAGCATACAATTTAATCCGAATCAAGGAGGGGGACAAGTGGAAAACAGCATTCAATACTCCGGCTGGTCACTTTGAATATCTCGTTAGGCCTTTTGGACTCAGCAATGCCCCGGCTGTGTTCCAAAATTTCATGAACGATATTCTTAGGGAGTTCTTGGGAAAATTTGTCATTGTATATCTCGACGACATTTTGATATTTTCCCCTGATTTTAAGAGTCATGTGTTTCATGTTAGACAGGTGTTGGAGGTGTTGAGAAAGAACCAATTATCTGCTAAACAGGAAAAATGTGTTTTTGGGGTGCAGGAGATTATATTTCTTGGACATGTTCTGACTCCCCATTCCATTAAGATGGATCCTAGCAAGGTTTTAGCGATTAAGGGATGGGTAAGACCATCATCCTTAAAGGCCTTACAACGTTTCCTTGGATTCGCTAACTACTACCGTAAGTTCATAAAGAATTTCTCGGTAATCGCTAGACCACTGACCGACCTCACTAAAAAAGGGGCGGATCTGGAAAATTGGTCTACTGAGGCCTTAGATTCATTTGAAACCCTAAAGGATGCTTTCAGTAGCGCCCCCGTTCTAACCCTGCCAGATCAGGAAAAACCTTTTATCGTAGAAGTGGATGCTTCTGAGGACGGGGCAGGAGCAGTCCTCTCGCAAGGTCCTGCTACCCTGAGACCTTGTGCTTTTTTTTTCCAGAAAGTTTTCCCCCTCTGAGAGAAATTATGACATAGGAAATCGGGAGTTACTGGCCATTAAGTGGGCATTTGAAGAATGGAGACATTTACTTGAGGGGGCAAAACATGGTGTTACTGTTGTTACCGATCATAAGAACCTAATGTTTCTCGAGTCGGCTAAAAGGTTAAATCCCCATCAGGCTAGATGGGCATTGTTTTTTACTCGCTATAATTTTTCCATAACTTTCAGACCTGGAAGTAGAAACGTGAAGGCCGACGCACTCTCAGAGTTTCTGTGCGTACCAGCCTACAGAGACTCCACCTGAAACCATTTTACCAGCTAAGGTCTTCGTAGCAGCCTTGTCTCAGGACATCACGACTCTCATCAAGGCTGAACAACACCTAGCTCCGCCATCCACTCCTACAGATAAGTTGTTTGTTCCCATACAGTTTCGTCTCCAACTGCTGGGTGAGTGTCATGACTCTGTTTTTTGTGGACATCCGGGCATTGAGGGCACTAAAGAGCTGGTTTCCAGATCATTCTGGTGGCCTACTTTAACTAGAGACGTCAAGTCTTATGTGTTGGCCTGTGAGGTTTGTGCGAGGTCTAAGACCCCTAGGACTCGCCCGGCTGGGGACCTACGACCCTTACCCATTCCCAGTAGACCCTGGGCTCATATCTCGAATGATTTTATCACTGATCTGCTACCTGCAGAGGGTAAAACTGTGGTTTGGGTATTGGTCGATAGATTCAGCAAGATGGCTCACTTTATTCCCCTGCCTAAACTCCCGAGTGCGAAGACCCTAGAATCTTTGTTTGTGGAAAAAATTGTACGTTTACATGACATTCCAGAAAATATTGTATCTGACAGGGGTGTGCAGTTTGTGTCCAAGTTTTGGACGGCCTTCTGTCTGAGATGCCGGATTTCTCTGTCCTTTTCATCTGCTTATCACCCTGAAAGTAATGGACAGACTGAGCGCCTCAATCAGTCGGTGGAACAATTTCTCAGGGCATATGTTGCAGATGATCAACAGTTGTGGGTGAAATACCTTCCATTAGTCGAGTTTGCTCTGAATAACCGTGTTAATTCCTCTGCTGGGGTCTCTTCTTTTTTTGTAACTATGGCTTTCATCCTCATTTTCTTTCTGGGTCATCCGTCTCCTCCTCTAACCCTGAGGCAGATAGGCTCTCCTTTGAACTGTGCACAGTATGGGCTCGGGTTCAATCGAACCTGGAAAAGCCTCAAGATACTCAAAGAGTCAAGGCCAATAGGAGATGTTCCACGGGGGTGAACTTTCAGGTGGGTGATAAGGTGTGGTTTCCTCTAAAAATCTTTCACTCAAAGTTGCTTCAAGAAAGTTGCTCCTCGCTTTGTAGGGCCGTACAAAATCGTAGAGGTGATTAATCCTGTATCATTTAGGTTAGAATTGCCCAACTCGTTCCACATTCACGATGTATTTCACAAGTCCCTACTAAAAAAATACATCGAACCTATTGTACCGTCACAAGCCGCGCCTCTGCCTGTTCTGGTTAAGGATTCTGTGGAGTATGTGGTATCTAAAATTGTGGATGTCAGGAAGGTGCGTAATTCCTTGCAGTACCTGATTCACTGGAAGGCGTATGGACCTGAAGAGAGATCTTGGGTACCTGCCAGGGAGGTTCATGCTCCTAGACTTGTTCGAAAATTTCATTTAGAACACCCTGAAAAGCCATCACCTGAAGTCTTGGGTCCGGTGGCCCCTCGTAAAAGGGGGGGTACTGTAACGGGGTTCCGAAGGTGCACTCGGTCCCCCATTGCCCGCAGAACTGTTGCTTAGCTTTGGGAATTAGGATCTGAGTTTGACCTCATTCCCAGGGCGTCTTTACTAGCTGGGTGGCTCCCTGCTCCTAGTCTGCCTTGAGCGCCGAGCTGATCACCCGGTGCTCGACTGGTTGGTCTGTCGGTCATGTGACGCTGGCCACGTCACATGACCCTCACTCCCCACTATAAATACAGGCAGCCTGCTGGCCACAGGTTGCCTGTTAATTTAGGTTCCACCTGCGATTTTGTCTTTCCTGGCGTACTGACCCCCTGCTGAACTCCTGACGATCCTCTGCTGACTCCTTTGGTACTTCACGACTCTCCTGGTATTTATGACCCCCGGCTTCTCCTGACTATTCTCTGCTTTCTTCATTTGTACTTTGTAGATTTCCTGGTATTGACTCGGTCCGTTCATGTTCTGTTGTTTGTCTGTCTGTCATCCCTGCACTTATTCCAAGCTAGGGATTGCCGTCCAGTTGTCCCCTGTCATTAGGACTCGCGAGGCAAGTAGGCAGGGCCAGGGGTGAGGGTGGAGCGCAGTGGTCACTTCCCTCCCCCCTGTGTGTGTGTGTGTACGTGACCGTTACAAGCAGTTTTCCTTCATTATCCGCTTTGATCTTTATATCCAGAAAATCGATTTCACGTCCTGCTTTAAAGGAGAGCCTGATGTTAGACGTATTGTTGTTTAATATGCTCATAAATTTATTGAGATCTTCCATGGTGCTCTCCCATATGAACAGTATATCATCGATATATCGAATCCAATTGTGGACTCTAACGATATGTTCAGGGAGGCCACCATGGAAAATCTCTCTCTCCCAAGCTCCCAAGTACAGATTCGTGTACGAGGGGGCACAAGTGGCCCCCATCGCAACGCCTTGTGTCTGCAAATAGAATCTGTCCTTGAAGACAAAGAAATTATGGTTTAAAACAAACTCCAATAGTTGTAACAGCAATAGGTTCAGAGAAGGTTCCAAGTTATTACTTTTTAAAAAATCCGATGTAGCACGTAAGCCGTCCTCATGGCGTATACTTGTATAGAGGGATTCTACGTCCGCCGTTACCAGGATCATCTCATCAGTGAGCTGTATTCCTTGAAGTCGATTTAGCACCGCTGTGGTATCCTGTACAAAGGAAGGTAGGCAAATCGGCAGTTGTTGTAAATAGAAATCCACAAATCTGCAGATGTTTTCGCTTAGGCTGTCATTACCTGCCACAATAGGTCGCCCCGGTGGATCTGTGCTATTCTTGTGAATTTTGGGAATTATGTAGAAGGTTGCAATTTTTGCATGTTGTATCAGAAGACTGTCCTTGATTCTTTTGGAAATGACATCCTTTTCCACTGCTGAGTTCAAAATTGACTCAAGCTTGTTCTGGAAGCAGACAAGGGGGTTATCAGGTAAGGCCCTATAGCAATTTCTATCTTTGAGTAATTTAAATGCTTGACGTTCGTACATTTCTAATGGCCAATTCTGAAATACTTTGTTCTTTACATAGTTGAATGTGCTGACAACAAAATCACACAATAATTAAAAAATGGAAATCAAATTTTTCAACCCATGGAGGTCTGGATTTGGAGTCACACTCAAAATTAAAGTGGAAAAACACACTACAGGCTGATCCAACTTTGATGTAATGTCCTTAAAACAAGTCAAAATGAGGCTCAGTAGTGTGTGTGGCCTCCACGTGCCTGTATGACCTCCCTACAACGCCTGTGCATGCTCCTGATGAGGTGGCGGACGGTCTCCTGAGGGATCTCCTCCCAGACCAGGACTAAAGCATCTGCCAACTCCTGGACAGTCTGTGGTGCAACGTGACGTTGGTGGATAGAGCGAGACATGATGTCCCAGATGTGCTCAATTGGATTCAGGTCTGGGGAATGGGCGGGCCAGTCCATAGCATCAATGACTTCGTCTTGCAGGAACTGCTGACACACTCCAGCCACATGAGGTCTAGCATTGTCTTGCATTAGGAGGAACCCAGGGCCAACCGCACCAGCATATGGTCTCATAAGGGGTCTGAGGATCTCATCTCGGTACCTAATGGCAGTCAGGCTACGTCTGGCGAGCACATGGAGGGCTGTGCGGCCCTCCAAAGAAATGCCACCCCACATCATTACTGACCCAATGCCAAACCGGTCATGCTGGAGGATGTTGCAGGCAGCAGAACGTTCTCCACGGCGTCTCCAGACTCTGTCACGTCTGTCACATGTGCTCAGTGTGAACCTGCTTTCATCTGTGAAGAGCACAGGGCGCCAGTGGCGAATTTGTCAATCTTGGTGTTTTCTGGCAAATGCCAAACGTCCTGCACGGTGTTGGGCTGTAAGCACAACCCCCACCTGTGGACGTCGGGCCCTCATATCACCCTCATGGAGTCTGTTTCTGACCGTTTGAGCAGACACATGCACATTTGTGGCCTGCTGGAGATCATTTTGCAGGGCTCTGGCAGTGCTCCTACTGTTCCTCCTTGCACAAAGGCGGAGGTAGGGGTCCTGCTGCTGGGTTGTTGCCCTCCTACGGCCTCCTCCACGTCTCCTGATGTACTGGCCTGTCTCCTGGTAGCGCCTCCATGCTCTGGACACTACGCTGACAGACACAGCAAACCTTCTTGCCACAGCTCGCATTGATGTGCTATCCTGGATAAGCTGCACTACCTGAGCCACTTGTGTGGGTTGTAGACTCCGTCTCATGCTACCACTAGAGTGAAAGCACCGCCAGCATTCAAAAGTGACCAAAACATCAGCCAGGAAGCAAAGGAACTGAGAAGTGGTCTGTAGTCACCACCTGCAGAACCACTCCTTTATTGGGGGTGTCTTGCTAATTGCCTATAATTTCCACCTGTTGTCTATCCCATTTGCACAACAGCATGTGAAATTGATTGTCACTCAGTGTTGCTTCCTAAGTGGACAGTTTGATTTCACAGAAGTGTGATTGACTTGGAGTTACATTGTGTTGTTTAAGTGTTCCCTTTATTTTTTTGAGCAGTGTATTTCAATCAACTGCAGGGAGATAGTCCCAGAATTTACCAGCATATCCATTTATCAGAAAAAATACTTTGCAAAAACAATTTGCAATGCTCAATCAACAGCTATCTTTTCTGACTCTAAGGCCTCCTGCACACGAACATGTACTGCCTGTTACCGTATTGAGGACCGCAATACACGGGCGCCGTTCCGTGGGCATTCCACATCACGGATGCAGATCCATTCACTTCAATGGGTCCGCAAATCCGGAGATGCGGAATGGTGTGGAATGGACTCATGGAACGGAACCCTAAGGACGCACTACGGAGAGCTTCCGTGGGGTTTCGTACCGTACTTCCATTCTGCTAAAAGCTAGAACATGTCCTATCTTTTTGCAGAACGGGCGGATCACGGACCCATTAAAGTGAATTGGTCCGCTATCCGCTGTGGCTGCCCCACGGTCAGTGTTCGTGCATTGTAGCCCGCAATTTGCGGGATGCAGCACGTTCGTGTGCAGGAGGCCCAAAGGTTACTTTACACGGAAGGACTGAGCAGCAGATTGTTGAGAAGGAAGTATTCAGTCCTGACGATCTCCTGCTCATCAGCGGAGGAGAGCGCTGCATTTACATGCAGTGATCTCCTCCACAGTATGCCATCGCTCCTCCCCATAAAGACTCGTTTGCCAAACGAAGATCTGCTGCCACTAAACAATAATTTTTGTGTGTGCACAAACAATCAAATTACCCAATGAATGAGCATTTCGCTCATTCATCGGGTAATTGGCAGGTACATTTACGCCACCAGATGATCACTAACGAGAGCGTCTACAAATGCTCATTAGTGATTATCTTTGGGATTCTCGGTCCCTGTAAAGGGATCTTTACATCCACATGCACAATTGGCTCAGTTGAGCATACTTTTGTCAAGAATGGGGGAGGGGAGCAAGCTTCCGGAAGACACCTGTGTCAGAGGGTTATCTTCCTGAGAACAAAAGCAGATAAAATCCAGCGCATGTCAGGGGAGAGTCATCAGGTTCCCTCCCAGTGTGCGATAATTTACAATTATCATTGTATACGCACTAATACAGGCAAGGCTGCCAGTCAATAAGATCGTCCACTGGACTCCTATGTCCAGAACCTGTTTGAATTGAATTAATTACAAGTTATAGTGAATTTCTTCCCAAAAACTACTGTATTTATCTGTCAGTCTGCTCAGCTCCTCCTGCTCTATAACATGCAGCTTACAGATTAGACACAATGTTCAACCTGACAAGATCCTTTTAAAGTTTTTTACCCTTAGAACCGTAGAAGTAATGGTGGAGATTTCTGATATTCATCCCCTCGTGCAATGGCTTGCATAAAACATCTCCCTTTGAGAGAAGTGTCTATAAAAGTCATCAAGATGAATCCTGTTATGCATTTCAGGCCAGATGTCAGCTTTTCCTTTATTGTCAGGATAAATACACTTTTGACGATTTGTAAAAATGCAGTACATGTGTGTAAATGTCTTTTGTCTTTTGGAACACCTTCTGCTATGCTGTGATTACAACCCAGTTTACGGTTACAACGTGTCTATCTGCTTACGTCACTGAAAGAAGAATATATAAAAAAGAAGAATATAATAAAGGATGAAATTTTATGCTTGTGCTCTAAAATATTTTCAAGGCTATGAAAGGTTATGACTGTGTAGATGTGAGATACTTTAGATACCATAGAACAACATGGCATTTATTTGTCCTTAAAGATACGTGAGTTTGGATATTAAACATTATTTTCAAATAGATTTAATCGGCACTATGACAGATGTTCTACACAAAATTTATACCAATTCAGTGCTAGGACTGTGAAAATATAACACATAAAGTATTAATAGTCTTGATATCTACTAAGTGATAAAATGTGAAATAAAAATGTTAATAACTGATGTCGTTATTGTATTTTCTGATGTCTTTAAGATCATTTTTAGCATGATAAATCCTACTAAACCAGGCATACTTCCTGGTAAGATTGATCCTGCTGATTAAAATCATACCTGTCTTGTGAAAATTGGTTGTGGTATTCCCAAGAAAAAAAAATGCTTTTTTTATGCAAATAAGAGCTCCAGTGCATTGATTGGGATGGCCAGCGTTGAAAAGTTGAGGAGCTGAGATGCACAGATAGGCACAGATAGGCACTGAAGCTCTCATTTGTATAAAGAATAAAAGTATTTTTTCTTGTTATCATCACAATAAATTTTAACCCTTTCTGGACCTCCTCCATATATGTACGGTGGGAGCCCGATCTTTAAAATTGGCTTTGCAAGAAAAATTGAGCGGACACCTGGATGTTCGGGTTCGACGGGTTCAGCCGAACTTCGGAAAAAAGTTCGAGTTCGGGACCCGAACTTGACCCGAACTTGAACCCGAACCCCATTGAAGTCAATGGGGACCAGAACTTTTGAGCACTAAAATGGCTGTAAAAATGTTATGGAAAGGGCTAGAGGGCTGCAAATGTCGTCAAAATGTGGTCAAGAGCATGGCAAGTGCTCTGCAAACAAATGTGGATAGGGAAATGACTTTAAATAACATAAAATACGTAAAAATAAAAAATAATAATCTTGATCTAGGAGGACCAGGTCCATATGGAGTAGGAGGTTGAGGAGGCGGTGGATGTGGCAGTGTAGGTGGAAGTGGCGGTGGAGGAGGAAGAGGTAGCCTACACTATTTTTTGTTTTAAAATGTATTTTAATTTTTTTAAATTATGGTACGCCCCAGAACATTGGGAAATATTACCCTCCAGTCGAGCTAAACACACGTTCAGACAATACACCGGCTGCAGGGCAGGATAGCACCTCCACGGCGTAAAGGGCAAGCTCAGGCCATGTGCCCAATTTGGAGACCCAGAAGTTGCAGGGGCTGACCCCTGTCAGTTAGTTCAAGTAGGCGTGTGCATACTTACTGCCCCACCATGTCGCACGTCCCCGTGATGTTCACGATCCAATTTGATATCTGCTCTATCAACTTTCGATGTTCTTTTATGCGCCTACCTTAATGATTATGGGTGGCGGGGAATCAGGGTTCCAGGCCGGAGAGGGAGAGTGAGAAAGAGAGACCAAATTTAAGGGAGATAAATTTATTTTAAAAAATTGGGATCGAGAAGAAATGTGGGAAAAGCTATTGAGGCGCAAATGTTGGCCAAAAGAGTATAGCGGAAATGTGGGACAAAGTATTGAAGCTTAAATGTGGTACCACTTGTTTAAGTTTAAGCATTGAATCAAAGGAGGTGGCGCACATCAATTAAAGAAGAATTTCTGAAATGTTATTCCAAGTCACCTATGCAGAGCAGGGGTTTATTTACGTCTAAAATTGTATAATGTCATTTTTTTTTTTAACCGGCCTACTAGGTATAGCAGTGGTACTAAACACCGAAAAATTTGTGAATTTCACCCGAAAATATTAATGACAATTTTTTATTAGTTTTTTTAACTGGCCTACCAGGTATAGCAGTGGTACTATACAATATGAATTTCACCAGAAAATGTAAATGACAAAGTAGTGAAATGATATAAAATAAAACACGTACAAAAAAAAAAATTTGATTTATAAGGTGGAGTTTCATATGGAGTAGGAGTTTGAAGAGGCGGTGGACGTAGCGCAATAGGTGGAAGCGGCGGTGGAGGAGGACGAGATAGCTAACACAGGTTTTTGGTTTTATTTAATATTGTAAAATTAAGGTACACTCCAAAAGAGTGTGAAATATCCAAAATACAAACATGAGCAATTGCGCTGCAGTATAACAATGGCTGCTTGGTGCCGGTATACATGTCTATTCTGCACAAGGTACGGACAAGTCCTGAGGGATCCATGCCTGGTTCATTTTAATGAACGTGAGCTTGTCCACTTTGGCCGTGGACAGGCGGCTGCGCTTGTCTGTGATGACGCCCCCTGCCGTGCTAAACACACGTCCAGATAATACACTGGCTGCAGGGCAGGCCAGCACCTCCAAGGCATAAAGGGTAAGCTCAGGCCATGTGCCCAATTTGGAGACCCAGAAGTTGAAGGGGACATACCCGTCATTTAGTACGTGTAGGCGTGTGCACACATACTGCTCCACCATGTTGGTGAAATGCTGCCTCCTGCTAAGACGTTCCATATCAGCTGGTGGTGCTGGTTGTTGTGGCGTGCTGACAAAGCTTTTTCACATTTTGGCCATGCTAACCCAGCCTTCTGAGGTGCTGGCGGTGCCCCAGCTGCGTTGGCGACCTCTTTCTCGTCCTCTGCCTTCGCCTTGTGCTTCCACTGTGCCCCCGCTGTCAGGTGGGAATGCCACCAGCAGCGCGTCTACCAGCGTGCGCTTGTACTCGCGCATCTTACGATCACGATCCATTGAGGGAATTAAGGACGGTACGTTGTCCTTGTAATGGGGATCCAGCAGCGTGGCCACCCAGTAATCAGCACAAGTTAGAATGTGGGCAACTCGGCAGTCGTTGCGGAGACACTGCAGCATGTAATCACTCGTGTGTGCCAGGCTGCCCAGAGGCAACGAAAAGCTGTCCTCTGTGGGAGGTGTATCGTCTGTGTCCTCTGTATCCCCCCATCCACGCACCAGTGATGGCCATGAGCTGGTCTGGGAGCCACCCTGCTGTGAACATGGTTCCTCCTCCTGCATCTCCTCCTCCTCATCCTCCACCTCCTCATTCTACAGAACTGTGCCCTGGCTGGACAATTGTGTACCTTGGGTTTGTGGGTGCAGGAACCCACCCTCGGAGCTACTTGGGAATGACTGGCCGGAAACCCTACGAAATGATCCCTCTTTCTCCTCCTCCTCCTGTGCCACATCCTCTTCGCCAGGAGCATTTTTTCATGGAGGCATAGAAGTGGGATAGTAACGCTGATAACTGCGTTATCGGCACTGGCCATGTTGGTGGAGTACTCGAAACAGCGCAACATGGAACACAGGTCTCGCATGGAGGCCCAGTCATTGGTGGTGAAGTGGTGCTGTTCCGTAGAGCGACTCACCCGTGTGTGCTGCAGCTGAAACTCCACTATCGCCTGCTGCTGCTTGCACAGTCTGGCCAGCATGTGCAAGGTGGAGTTCCACCTTGTGGGCACGTCGCATATGAGGCGGTGAGCGGGAAGGCCGAAGTTACGCTGCAGTGCTGACAGGCGAGCAGCAGCAGGGTGAGAACGCCGAAAGCGCGCACAGACGGCCCGCACTTTATGCAGCAGCTCTGACATGTCGGGGTAATTTTTAAGGAATCTCTGCACCACCAAATTCAGCACATGCGCCAGGCAAGGCATGTGCGTGAAACCGGCTAGTCCCAGAGCTGCTACGAGATTTCGCCCATTATCGCACACCAAAAGGCCGGGCTTGAGGCTGACTGGCACAGACCACTCATCGGTCTGTTGTTCAAGGCCAGTCCACAGCTCCTGCGCGGTGTGGGTTTTGTCCCCCAAACAGATAAATTTTAAAACTGCCTGCTGTCGTTTACCCCTGGCTGTGCTGAAGTTGGTGGTGAAGGTGTTACGCTGACCAGATAAGGAGCTGGTAGTGGATGAGGAAGCAGAGAAGGAGGAGGAAGCACCAGGAGGTAAACTGAAGCGCCCTGCAATCCTCGGTGGTAGAAGGACATGCACCAAACTGCTATCCGCCTCAGGCCCAGCCGCCACTGCATTTACCCAGTGTGCTGTTATGGAGATATAACGGCCCTGACCGTGCTTACTGGTCCACATATCCGTAGTCACCTTGCCACAGATGGCGTTGCGCAGTGCACACCTGATTTTGTCCCCTACTTGGTTGTGAAGGGTAGGGATGGCTCACCTTGAAAAGTAGTGGCGGCTGGGCACGACGTATTGTGGGACAGCCACCGCCATAAGGCCTTTAAAACTCTCCGTCTCCACCAGACGGAATGACAGCATTTCAAAGGCAAGTAATTTAGAAATGCTGGCATTCAGGGCTAGGGATCGCGGGTGGGTAGGGGGGTACTTCCTCTTCCTCTCCAGCATTTGGGATATGGAGAGCTGAACGCTTCCGTGGGACATTGTGGAGATGCTTGGTGACCCAGGTGTTGGTGTTGCTGGCAGATCCTCTGTTTGCGGGGTGCCAGGTGGCACTGTCACTCCAGAGGTGGATGAAGAGGCCGCGACTGCAGCAGAAGAGGAAGCAGGAGGAGCCAGAAACCTTTCTTGGTTTTTGAGGTGTCTATTCCACTGCAGCTCGTGTTTTGCACTTAAATGCCTGGTCATGCAGGTTGTGCTCAGGTTGAGAACGTTTATGCCTTGCTTTAAGCTCTGATTGCACAGCGTGCAAACCACTTGTGTCTTGTCGTCAGCACATTGTCAGAAGAACTGCCACCCCAGGGAACTTCTTGGAGCTGGCTTTGGTGTGCTCAGTCCCTTGCTGCAGTGGGCAGTAGAGATGTCGCGAACATAAAATTTTCCGTTCGCGAACGGCGAACGCAGATTTTCGCAAATGTTCGCGAACGGGCGAACCGCCATAGACTTCAATAGGCAGGCGAATTTTGAAACCCACAGGGACTCTTTCTGGCCACAATAGTGATGGAAAAGTTGTTTCAAGGGACTAACACCTGGACTGTGGCATGCCGGAGGGGGATCCATTGCAAAACTCCCATGGAAAATTACATAGTTGACGCAGAGTCTGGTTTTAATCCTTAAAGGGCATAAATCACCTAACATTCCTAAATTGTTTAGAATAACGTGCTTTAAAACATCAGGTATGATGTTGTATCGATCAGGTAGTGTAAGGGTTACGCCCGCTTCACAGTGACAGACCAAACTCCCCGTTTAACGCACCGCAAACAACCGCAAACAGTCCATTTGCACAACCACAAACTCCCCATTTGCACAAGGTTGGATACAAAGCTAGCCATGTCCCGTTCCTTGTCCTCACTGATGTCATTGAAGGTCTCTTCCTCCACCCAGCCACGTACAATACCAAGGGTCCCCGAAAGGTGATAACAAGCCCTGGGACGCCTGCTGTGGTTGGTCTTCCACCTCCTCAAAGCCACCTTCCTCCTCTGACTCCTCTTCTTCAGACTCCTCTCTCTGCGTTGCCTCTCTTTGCATTATTATAAGGTGTGTTATGTTGTTCTATTCTTATCAGTTTAATCCCTGTTACGTCCCCTATCAGAGGACATGTATATGACATCGATTTTAGGAATGGGGAGATGGAAAAAGATGCTTGGTTGGTCCTCCTACTTCAAATTTGGGGCACTGCGCGTGCAATCTAATGTGCCACCAGATAGTTGTGGTGTGTTATGTTGTTCTATTCTTATCAGTTTAATCCCTGTTACGTCCCCTATCAGGGGACGTGTATATGGCATTGATTTTAGGAACGGGGAGATGGAAAAAGATGCTTGGTCGGTCCTCCTACTTCAAATTTGGGGCACTGTGCAAAGAAATTTTGGCCGGGTACCTTCCACTGCGGTGTCCCAATAGCTAAAAATTTTTGGAACGCCTCAGAATCCACCAGCTTGTATGGTAAATGCTGGCGGGCTAAGAGTTCAGACAAGCCAGCTGTCAGACGCCGGGCAAGGGGGTGACTTTGTGACATTGGCTTCTTACGCTCAAACATGTCCTTGACAGACACCTGACTGTGGGCAGATGAGCAGGAACTGCTCGAGGCGAGAGACGGAGTGGCGGATTGTTGAGAGGGGGCAAGGAGGACAGCAGTGGTTGACGTGGCTGAAGATGCTGGACCAGGAGGAGGATGGCGGCTTTGAGTTTGTGTGCTGCTTGTACTCATGTGTTGATCCCATAGGCGTTTGTGATGTGCGATCATGTGCCTTCGCAAAGCAGTTGTACCTAGGTGGGTGTTGGACTTCCCACGACTCAGTTTCTTTTGGCACAGGTTGCAAATGGCATCGCTGTTGTCAGAGGCAGACACACAAAAAAAATGCCACACTGCTGAGCTCTGCAATGACTGCATTCTGGTGGTGGCAACAGCATGCATTGATTGGCGTGCTTTCTGGCTGACCACGGGTGCCGATACATGCTGTCTGACTATACCACTAGCTCCTTGCGACGACCTCCCCCTGCTTCCAACTTGTCTCCTCCTCCTCCTCTCTGTCTCCCCATCTGAACTTTCTCCCTGTTCTTCTTCTCTTCTAGCGGGCACCCACGTGACATCCACGGACACATCATCATCATCAACCGCTTCACTTGTATCTGACAACTCAGCAAAGGAAGCAGCAGCGGGTACAACATCATCATCATCATCATCACACCGTACGTCCATGTGTGTAATGCTGCCTGACTGAGACATATCCCTGTTATCTACATCCTCTGGCAATAATGGTTGCGCATCACTCATTTCTTCCAACTGATGTGTAAATAACTCCTCTGACAGATCAAGTGAAGCGGCTGTGGTGCTAGTGTTGGTGGTGGCGGCAGGCGGGTGAGTGGTAACTTGAGAGGTGCCCGAAGCTAAGCTGGAGGAGGATGGTGCGTCAAGGTTCCAAGCGGAAGCTGTAGAAGATTGGGTGTCCTGTGTTAGCCAGTCAACTATGTCCTCAGAATTTTTCGAGTTCAGGGTACGTGGCCTCTGAACACTGGGCATTATTCTAGGGCCAAAGGGAATCACAGCACCACGACCACGACGGCCCCTGCGGGGTGGCCTGCCTCTGCCTGTCATTTTTTTTTTTTATTAGTTAAGTTGTACTATGCGTGCAAGCTACTGTGACACCAGATATGAGTGGCACTGTGCACTGGCAGAAGTTGGCAGAGTAGATGCTGTAGGCCTGACACACACGCTTGCAGACAACTAAGGCTACTTTCACACTAGCGTTCGGAGCGGATCCGTCTGATGTTTCATCAGACAGATCCGCTCCGATAATGCAGACGTTCGCATCCGTTCAGAACGGATCCGTCTGCATTAAAACTTAGAAAATTTTCTAAGTATGAAAGTAGCCTGAGCGGATCCGTTCAGACTTTACATTGTAAGTCAATGGGGAACGGATCCGCTTGAAGATTGAGCCATATGGTGTCATCTTCAAGCGGATCCGTCCCCATTGACTTACATTGTAAGTCTGGATGTATCCGCTCGCCTCCGCACGGCCAGGCGGACACCCGAACGCTGCAAGCAGCGTTCAGGTGTCCGCTCACTGAGCGGAGCGGAGGCTGAGCGCTGGCAGGCGGATGCATTCTCAGTGGATCCGCCTCCACTGAGAATGCATTGGGGCCAGACGGATGCGTTCGGGGCCGCTCGTGAGCCCCTTCAAACGGAGCGCACGAGCGGACACCCGAACGCTAGTGTGAAAGTAGCCTAACTGCTATTCAATCTATTACAGTCAAAATTGTATTTTTTTTTTAAATGTGCACCACTGTTACACCAGATATGAGTTGCACTGGTGTGACACTGTGCCCTTGCAGGCCCTGAAACGCACACTTGTGAAGGAAAATGACTGATATCATTTCACAGTCAAAAAAGTTTTTTTTCTTTTTTAAATGCAAGCTATTGTCACACCAGATATGAGTGGTGGCACTAGGCAAGTGGGCACAGTATACGATGTGAGCCTGACACACACGCTGGCAGGCAGGCAACTGCAATTAGATTACACAGAAAAAAAATTAAATAAAGCAGACTGATGTTCTAGCCCTTAAATGCAAGCTATTGTGACACCAATTATGAGTGGTGGCACTGGGCAAGTGGGCACAGTATACGCTGTGAGCCTTACACACACGCTGGCAGGCAGGCAACTGCAATTAGATTACATAGGGAAAAAAAAGCAGACTGATGTTCTAGCCCTAAAAAGGGCTTTTTGGGGTGCTGTCCTTACAGCAGAGATCAGATGAGTCTTTCAGGACTGGAGTGGACACTGAATGCACTAGCCTTGCTATCGATTTCTCTATTAAATCAGCAGCAGCTACACTGTCCCTCCTCTCACTAAGAATGCAGCTTCCGAATGAATCTAAAATTGATGCTGTCCAGGAGGTGGGAGGGTCTGGGAGGGAGGGTCTGCTGCTGATTGGCTTGATTGTGTCTGCTGATTGTGAGGTACAGGGTCAAAGTTTACTCAATGATGATGAATAGGGGGCGGACCGAACATCGCATATGTTCGCCCGCCGCGGCGAACGCAAACAAGCTATGTTCGCCGGGAATTATTTGCCGGCGAACTATTCAGGACATCTCTAGTGGGCAGTAGCAGGCGTACTGTCTAGAGGACGGCCGCTCCGCTTTTGCACCCTGCTCCCTCTTCTGCTGTGCTGGTGGCTCTGTGCGACGACCGCCTCTTTCTCTAAACTAAATCGGTCACTCGCATGACCTTGATTCCATGTGGGGTCAAGGACCTCATCGTCCTCCACATGATCTTCCACCCAGTCTTCACCCCTGCCTTCCTTGTCAGTCTGCACACTTTCGAAAGCCCCAGCAGTTGGCACCTGTGTTTCATCATCATCCGAGACGTGTTGCGATGGTCCTCCCATGTACTCATCTTGAAAAATAAATGGTTGGGCAACGGTGCACTCAATCTCTTCCACTTCTGGGGCAAGGCTAGGTGGATGGCCCTGGGAAACCCTGCTAACAGAGTCAACAAAAAGCAGAAGAGACTGATGCATGACTTGGGGCTCAGACTGCTTGGCTGATTTGCAAGGGGGTGAGGTAAAAGACTGATGGACATCGGCTGCAGATGCCAACTGTGGTCTTTCAGCAGGAGACTGGGTGGGAGACAATGTAAAGGAACTGGATCCACTGTCAGCAACCAAATCTACTATTGCCTGTACTTGTTCAGGCCTCACCATTCGTAGAGCAGCATACTGCTGCAGGTTTTGTCGCCTACTCGCACCTGAGGAAGGGGTTTCACTTGTGCGTGTAGCTGGCACAGATTGACCACGTCCTCTCCCTGCAACAGGAGCTCCACCAGCAGCACCACGACCTGGGCCACGTCCCTTATTTGACGCTCTCCTCATATTTTTTTAATTTAGAATCTTGTCCTAAATGGGTGTTAAATTAATAGTAGAATAGAACGACAGTATGTAAAAGGTGCATCTCACACGGCATGAACCAGACTAGGCCTCAATAAAGGATTTTGCCCAAAATGGCTTTATTTCAAATGCCTAATTCAAACCCCTGTATGAAGAGGTAGTATCTCAGAGGGCCTGAACCTCTGTAGGCCTGAAGTAAATATATCTTTGCACAAAATGGCTGTATTTCAAATGGCTGTATTTCAAATGCCTAATTCAAAACCCTGTATGTATAGGGGGGATCACACACGCCCTGAATCAGTGTAGGCCTGAAGTAAATATATCTTTGCACAAAAAGGCTGTATTTCAAATGGCTGTATTTCAAATGCCTAATTCAAACCCCTGTATGTCTAGGGGGGATCACACATGGCCTGAATCAGTGTAGGCCTGAAGTAAAGATTTCTTTGCAGAAAATGACTATTTCAAATGGCTGTATTTCAAATGCCTAATTTAAACCCCTGTATGTATAGGGGGATCACACACGCCCTGAATCAGTGTAGACCTGAAGTAAAGATTTCTTTGCAGAAAATGACTATTTCAAATGGCTGTATTTCAAATGGCTGAATCAAACCCCTGTATGTATAGGGGGGATCACACACACCCTGAATCAGTGTAAGCCTGAAGTAAATATATCTTTGCACAAAAAGGCTGTATTTCAAATGCCTAATTCAAACCCCTGTATGTAGAGGGGGTCAAACACACCCTGAACCAGTGTAGGCCTGAAGTAAATATATATTTGCACAAAATGGCTGTATTTCAAATGGCTGTATTTCAAATGCCTAATTCAAGCCTCTGTATGTATAGGGGCGATCACACACGCCCTGAATCAGTGTAGGCCTGAAGTAAAGATTTATTTGCACAAAATGGCTGTATTTCAAATGGCCGAATGAAACCCCTGTATGTATAGAAGGGATAACACACGCCCTGAATCAGTGTAGGCCTGAAGTAAATATATCTTTGCACAAAAAGGCAGTATTTCAAATGGCTGTATTTCAAATGCCTAATTCAAACCCCTGTATGTAGAGGTGGTATTTTAGAGGGCCTGAACCTCTGTAGGCCTGCAGTAAATATAACTTTGCACAAAATGGCTGTATTTCAAATGGCTGTATTTCAAATGCCTAATTCAAACCCCTGTATGTCTAGGGAAAATCACACACGCCCTGAATCAGTGTAGGCCTGAAGAAAAGATTTCTTTGCACAAAATGGCTGTATTTTAAATGGCTGTATTTTAACTGGCTGAATAAAACCCCTGTATGTAGAGGTGGTATCTCAGAGGGCCATAACCTCTGTAGGGCTGAAATAAATATATCTTTGCACAAAATGGCTGTATTTCAAATGGCTGAATTTCAAATGCCTAATTCAAACCCCTGTATGTATAAGGGGGATCACACACGCCCTGAATCAGTGTAGGCCTGCAATAAATATATCTTTGCACAATATGGCTGTATTTCAAATGCCTAATTCAAACACCTGTATGTCTAGGGGGGATCACACATGCCATGAATCAGTGTAGACCTGAAGTAAAGATTTCTTTGCAGAAAATGACTATTTCTAATGGCTGTATTTCAAATGGCTGAATCAAACCCCTGTATGTATAGGGGCGATCACACACGCCCTGAATCAGAGTAGGCCTAAAGTATATATATCTTTGCACAAAAAGGCTGTATTTCAAATGCCTAATTCAAACCCTTGTATGTATAGGGGGGATCAAACACACCCTGAACCAGTGTAGGTGTTACGCTGAGCGCTCCGGGTCCCCTGCTGGTCTCGGAGCGCTCACAGCGTATGTCCCCAGGCAGCACTCCAGTGTCTCGGCGTGTGCGTCCTCGCTCTCTAGGGGGCGCGCGCTCCTGGACTCTTAGATTCAAAGGACCAGTGCACCAGTGATTGGTGCCTGGTCCAAAGGAGTTATTAAGGGTTAAGGTTGTGAGAGGCAGTGCTGACTTAATTAGGCTGCACCTGTGCACTGCCCATTTATACCTTCTACTCCCACAGCCTTCTGCCGCTCTTGCCTTCTCCCTGTGTACCACGCCTTATCAGTTGCCAGAGAGGTCGAGTTGTTACTAGGGGACACGACCTGGTAGTTACCGCCGCGGCAAATCCATCCCGCTTTGCGGCGGGCTCTGGTGAAGACCAGTAACTGCTTAGAACCGGTCCTCTAGTACAACCCGCGCCATCGCCTCTCTGGTGCAGAGGATTCACTACCTGTCCTGCCGGTTCGTGACAGTAGGCCTGAAGTAAATATATCTTTGCACAAAATGGCTGTATTTCAAATGGCTGTATTTCAAATGCCTAATTCAAACCCCTGTATGTATAGGGGGATCACACACGCCCTGAATCAGTGTAGGCCTGAAGTAAAGATTTCTTTGCACAAAATGGCTGTATTTCAAATGGCCAAATCAAACCCCGTATGTATAGGAGGGATAACAAACGCCCTGAATAAGTGTAGGCCTGAAGTAAAGATTTCTTTGCAGAAAATGACTATTTCAAATGGCTTTATTTCAAATGGCTGAATCAAACCACTGTATGTATAGGGGATATCACACAAGCCCTGAATAAGTGTAGGCCTGAAGTAAATATATCTTTGCACAAAAAGGCTGAATTTCAAATGGCTGTATTTCAAATGCCTAATTCAAACCCCTGTATGTATAGGGGGGATCACACATGCCCTGAATCAGTGTAGGCCTGAAGTAAATATATCTTTGCTCAAAAAGGCTGTATTTAAAATGCCTAATTCAAACCCCTGTATGTATAGGGGTGATCACACACGCCCTGAATCAGTGTAGGCCTGAAGTAAAGATTTCTTTGCACAAAATGGCTGTATTTCAAATGGCTGAATCAAACCGCTGTATGTATAAGGGGGATCACACACGCCCTGAACCTCTGTAGGCCTGAAGTAAATATATCTTTGCACAAAATGGCTGTATTTCAAATGGCTGCATTTCAAATGCCTAATTAAAACCCCTGTATGTATAAGGGGGATCACACACGCCCTGAATCAGTGTAGGCCTGAAGTAAAGATTTATTTGCAGAAAATGACTATTTCAAATGGCTGAATCAAACCCCTGTATGTATAGGGGGGATCACACACGCCCTGAATCAGTGTAGGCCTGAAGTAAATATATCTTTGCACAAAATGGCTGTATTTCAAATAGCTGAATTTCAAATGCCTAATTCAAACCCCTGTATGTATAAAGGGGATCACACACGCCCTGAATCAGTGTAGGCCTGCAATAAATATATCTTTACACAAAATGGCTGTATTTCAAATGGCTGTATTTCAAATGCCTAATTCAAACCCCTGTATGTCTAGGGGGGATCACACATGCCCTGAATCAGTATAGACCTGAAGTAAAGATTTCTTTGCAGAAAATGACTATTTAAAATGGCTGTATTTCAAATGGCTGAATCAAACCCCTGTATGTATAGGGGGGATCACACACGCCCTGAATCAGTGTAGGCCTGAAGTAAATATATCTTTGCACAAAAAGGCTGTATTTCAAATGGCTGTATTTCAAATGCCTAATTCAAACCCCTGTATGTATAGGAGGGATAACACATGCCTTGAATAAGTGTAGGCCTGAAGTAAATATATCTTTGCACAAAAAGGCTGTATTTTAAATGCCTAATTCAAACCCCTGTATGTATAGGGGGGATCAAACACACCCTGATCCAGTGAAGGCCTGAAGTAAATATATCTTTGCACAAAATGGCTGTATTTCAAATGGCTGTATTTCAAATGCCAAATTCAAACCCCTGTATGTATAGGGGGGATCACACACGCCCTGAATCAGTGTAGGCCTGAAGTAAAGATTTCTTTGCACAAAATGGCTGTATTTCAAATGGCCAAATCAAACCCCTGTATGTATAGGGGGGATCACACACGCCCTGAATCAGTGTAGGCCTGAAGTAAATATATCTTTGCACAAAAAGGCTGTATTTCAAATGGCTGTATTTCAAATGCTTTATTCAAACCCCTGTATGTATAGGAGGGATAACACATGCCTTGAATCAGTGTAGGCCTGAAGTAAATATATCTTTGCACAAAAAGGCTGTATTTCAAATGCCTAATTCAAACCCCTGTATGTATAGGGGGGATCAAACACACCCTGATCCAGTGAAGGCCTGAAGTAAATATATCTTTGCACAAAATGGCTGTATTTCAAATGGCTGTATTTCAAATGCCAAATTCAAACCCCTGTAAGTATAGGGGGGATCACACACGCCCTGAATCAGTGTAGGCCTGAAGTAAAGATTTCTTTGCACAAAATGGCTGTATTTCAAATGGCCAAATCAAACCCTGTATGTATAGGGTAGATAACACACGCCCTGAATCAGTGTAGGCCTGAAGTAAATATATCTTTGCACAAAAAGGCTGTATTTCAAATGGCTGTATTTCAAATGCTTTATTCAAACCCCTGTATGTATAGGAGGGATAACACACGCCCTGAATCAGTGTAGGCCTGAAGTAAATATATCTTTGCACAAAAAGGCTGTATTTCAAATGCCTAATTCAAACCCCTGTATGTATAGGGGGGATCAAACACACCCTGAACCAGTGTAGGCCTGAAGTAAATATATCTTTGCACAAAATGGCTGTATTTCAAATGCCTAATTCAAACCCCTGAATGTAGAGGTGGTATTTTAGAGGGCCTGAACCTCTGTAGGCCTGCAGTAAATATAACTTTGCACAAAATGGCTGTATTTCAAATGCCTAATTCAAACCTCTTCATGTATAGGGGGGGGGTGTCACACATGTCCTGAATCAGTGTAGGCCTGAAGTAAAGATTTCTTTGCACAAAATGGCTGTATTTCAAATGGCTGTATTTCAAATGCCTAAATTCAAACCCCTGTATGTATATGGGGGATCACACACGCCCTGAATAAGTGTAGGCCTGAAGTAAATATATCTTTGCACAATAAGGCTGTATTTCAAATGGCTGCATTTCAAATGCCTAATTCAAACCGCTGTATGTTTAGGGGGGATCACACACTCCCTGAATCAGTCTAGGCCTGAAGTAAAGATTTCTTTGCACAAAATGGCTGTATTTCAAATGGCTGTATTTCAAATGGCTGAATAAAACCCCTGTATGTATAAGGAATATCACACAAGCCCTGAATAAGTGTAGGCCTGAAGTAAATACAGTGGGGGAAATAATTATTTGACCCCTCACTGATTTTGTAAGTTTGTCCAATGACAAAGAAATGAAAAGTCTCAGAACAGTATCATTTCAATGGTAGGTTTATTGTAACAGTGGCAGATAGCACATCAAAAGGAAAATCGAAAAAATAACTTTAAATAAAAGATAGCAACTGATTTGCATTTCATTGAGTGAAATAAGTATTTGAACCCCTACCAACCATTAAGAGTTCTGGCTCCCACAGAGTGGTTAGACACTTCTACTCAATTAGTCACCCTCATTAAGGACACCTGTCTTAACTAGTCACCTGTATAAAAGACACCTGTCCACAGAATCAATCAATCAAGCAGACTCCAAACTCTCCAACATGGGAAAGACCAAAGAGCTGTCCAAGGATGTCAGAGACAAAATTGTAGACCTGCACAAGGCTGGAATGGGCTACAAAACCATTAGCAAGAAGCTGGGAGAGAAGGTGACAACTGTTGGTGCGATTGTTCGAAAATGGAAGGAGCACAAAATGACCATCAATCGACCTCGCTCTGGGGCTCCACGCAAGATCTCACCTCGTGGGGTGTCAATGGTTCTGAGAAAGGTGAAAAAGCATCCTAGAACTACACGGGAGGAGTTAGTTAATGACCTCAAATTAGCAGGGACCACAGTCACCAAGAAAACCATTGGAAACACATTACACCGCAATGGATTAAAATCCTGCAGGGCTTGCAAGGTCCCCCTGCTCAGGAAGGCACATGTGCAGGCCCGTCTGAAGTTTGCCAATGAACACCTGAATGATTCAGAGAGTGACTGGGAGAAGGTGCTGTGGTCTGATGAGACCAAAATAGAGCTCTTTGGCATTAACTCAACTCGCTGTGTTTGGAGGAAGAAAAATGCTGCCTATGACCCCCAAAACACCGTCCCCACCGTCAAGCATGGGGGTGGAAACATTTTGCTTTGGGGGTGTTTTTCTGCTAAGGGCACAGGACAACTTATTCGCATAAACGGGAAAATGGACGGAGCCATGTATCGTGAAATCCTGAGCGACAACCTCCTTCCCTCTGCCAGGAAACTGAAAATGGGTCGTGGATGGGTGTTCCAGCACGACAATGACCCAAAACATACAGCAAAGGCAACAAAGGAGTGGCTCAAGAAGAAGCACATTAAGGTCATGGAGTGGCCTAGTCAGTCTCCGGACCTTAATCCAATCGAAAACCTATGGAGGGAGCTCAAGCTCAGAGTTGCACAGAGACAGCCTCGAAACCTTAGGGATTTAGAGATGATCTGCAAAGAGGAGTGGACCAACATTCCTCCTAAAATGTGCGCAAACTTGGTCATCAATTACAAGAAACGTTTGACCTCTGTGCTTGCAAACAAGGGTTTTTCCACCAAGTATTAAGTCTTTTTTTGTTAGAGGGTTCAAATACTTATTTCACTCAATGAAATGCAAATCAGTTGCTATCTTTTATTTAAAGTTATTTTTTCGATTTTCCTTTTGATGTGCTATCTGCCACTGTTACAATAAACCTACCATTGAAATGATACTGTTCTGAGACTTTTCATTTCTTTGTCATTGGACAAACTTACAAAATCAGTGAGGGGTCAAATAATTATTTCCCCCACTGTATATCTTTGCACAAAAAGGCTGTATTTCAAATGGCTGCATTTCAAATGCCTAATTCAAACACCTGTATGTCTAGGGGGGATCACACACGCCCTGAATCAGTGTAGGCCTGAAGTAAAGATTTCTTTGCACAAAATGGCTGTATTTCCAATGCCTAATTCAAACCCCTGTATGTATAGGGGGGATCACAAACGCCCTGAATCAGTGTAGGCCTGAAGTAAATATATCTTTTTACAAAAAGGCTGTATTTCAAATGCCTAATTCAAACCCCTGTATGTATAGGGGGGATCACACACGCCCCGAATCAGTGTAGGCCTAAAGTAAAGATTTATTTGCACAAAATGGCTGTATTTCAAATGCCTAATTCAAACCCCTGTATGTATAGGGGCGATCACACACGCCCTGAATCAGTGTAGGCCTGAAGTAAATATATCTTTGCACAAAAAGGCTGTATTTCAAATGGCTGCATTTCAAATGCCTAATTCAAACCCCTGTTTGTATAGGGGGGATCACAAACGCCCTGAATCAGTGTAGGCCTGAAGTAAAGATTTCTTTGCACAAAATGGCTGTATTTCAAATGCCTAATTCAAACCCCTGTATGTATAGGGGGGATCACAAACGCCCTGAATCAGTGTAGGCCTGAAGTAAAGATTTCTTTGCACAAAATGGCTGTATTTTAAATGTCTAATTCAAACCCATGTATGTATAGGGGGGATCACAAACGCCCTGAATCAGTGTAGGCCTGAAGTAAAGATTTCTTTGCACAAAATGGCTGTATTTCAAATGGCTGTATTTCAAATGCCTAATTCAAACCCCTGTATGTAGAGGTGGTATCTCAGAGGGCCTGAACCTCTGTAGGCCTGAAGTAAATATATCTTTGCACAAAATGGCTGTATTTCAAATGGCTGTATTTCAAATGGTTGCATTTCAAATGCCTAATTCAAACCCCTGTATGTATAAGGGGGATCACACACGCCCTGAATCAGTGTAGGCCTGCAGTAAATATATCTTTGCACAAAATGGCTGTATTTCAAATGCCTAATTCAAACCCCTGTATGTATATGGGGATCACACACGCCCTGAACCAGTGTAGGCCTGAAGTAAATATATATTTGCACAAAAAGGCTGTATTTCAAATGGCTGCATTTCAAATGCCTTATTCAAACCCCTGTATGTATAGGGGGGGATCACGCACGTCCTGAATCAGTGTAGGCCTGAAGTAAATACACTGCTCAAAAAAATAAAGGGAACACTTAAACAACACAATGTAACTCCAAGTCAATCACACTTCTGTGAAATCAAACTGTCCACTTAGGAAGCAACACTGAGTGACAATCAATTTCACATGCTGTTGTGCAAATGGGATAGACAACAGGTGGAAATTATAGGCAATTAGCAAGACACCCCCAATAAAGGAGTGGTTCTGCAGGTGGCGACTACAGACCACTTCTCAGTTCCTATGCTTCCTGGCTGATGTTTTGGTAACTTTTGAATGCTGGCTGTGCTTTCACTCTAGTGGTAGCATGAGACGGAGTCTACAACCCACACAAGTGGCTCAGGTAGTGCAGCTTATCCAGGATGGCACATCAATGCGAGCTGTGGCAAGAAGGTTTGCTGTGTCTGTCAGCGTAGTGTCCAGAGCATGGAGGCGCTACCAGGAGACAGGCCAGTACATCAGGAGACGTGGAGGAGGCCGTAGGAGGGCAACAACCCAGCAGCAGGACCGCTACCTCTGCCTTTGTGCAAGGAGGAACAGTAGGAGCACTGCCAGAGCCCTGCAAAATGATCTCCAGCAGGCCACAAATGTGCATGTGTCTGCTCAAACGGTCAGAAACAGACTCAATAAGGGAGATATGAGGGCCCGACGTCCACAGGTGGGGGTTGTGCTTACAGTCCAACAACGTGCAGGACGTTTGGCATTTGCCAGAGAACACCAAGATTGGCAAATTCGCCACTGGCGCCCTGTGCTCTTTACAGATGAAAGCAGGTTCACACTGAGCACATGTGACAGACGTGACAGAGTCTAGAGACGCCGTGGAGAACGTTCTGCTGCCTGCAACATCCTCCAGCATGACCGGTTTGGCATTGGGTCAGTAATGGTGTGGGGGGGCATTTCTTTGGAGGGACGCACAGCCCTCCATGTGCTCGCCAGAGGTAGCCCGACTGCCATTAGGTATCGAGATGAGATCCTCAGACCCCTTGTGAGACCATATGCTGGTGCGGTTGGCCCTGGGTTCCTCCTAATGCAAGACAATGCTAGACCTCATGTGGCTGGAGTGTGTCAGCAGTTCCTGCAAGACGAAGGCAGTGATGCTATGGACTGGCCCGCCCGTTCCCCAGACCTGAATCCAATTGAGCACATCTGGGACATCATGTCTCGCTCTATCCACCAACGTCACGTTGCACCACAGACTGTCCAGGAGTTGGCAGATGCTTTAGTCCTGGTCTGGGAGGAGATCCCTCAGGAGACCGTCCGCCACCTCATCAGGAGCATGCACAGGCGTTGTCGGGAGGTCATACAGGCACGTGGAGACCACACACACTACTGAGCCTCATTTTGACTTGTTTTAAGGACATTACTAGTGATGAGCGGCAGGGGTCATATTCGAATTCGCGATATTTCGCAAATATTTTGTAGAATATTCGCCGAAAATTTGCAAATTTGAAAATTCGCGATTTTTTTTTTTATTTAAAAAAATCGGAAAGGTAATGATTGTGTAATATGCGAATTTTCGGATTCAAGTTTTTTATTCCGAATTTTTCAACTTACAACTATTAGACAAAGAAGATTATATCACTATATTAGCTAAATTGCTCTATTCGATTTTTTTCGAATATTCTCTATATTGCTATAACTTCGTTTTTTTGAATATTCGTAATATTCTAAAACAAGAATATATAGCAATATAGCGAATATTCAAAAAAAATAATATAGAGCAAAATTCGCAAACACTACTACTCCTAAAGTCAAGTATATTGCAGCCTTCTTATTGGCCCACAAGCTAGAAGCAGTGAGGGATCATGTGTAATGATTAAAAAAAAAAAAAAAAAAAAAACAGAAAAAAATCGAATATTCAAAATTTTGAATATATATAACTATATTCGAAATTTTGGAGAATTTTCGAAGTACCTATATTCGCGATAAAAATTCGAAATTCGAATTTTCGTGATCAACACTAGACATTACATCAAAGTTGGATCAGCCTATAGTGTGTTTTTCCACTTTAATTTTGAGTGTGACTCCAAATCCAGGCCTCCATGGGTTGAAAAATTTGATTTCCATTTTTTTATTTTTGTGTGATTTTGTTGTCCGCACATTCAACTATGTAAAGAACAAAGTATTTCAGAAGAATATTTAATTAATTCAGATCTAGGATGTGTTATTTTTGTGTTCCCTTTATTTTTTTGAGCAGTGTATATCTTTGCACAAAAAGGCTGTATTTCAAATGCCTAATTCAAACCCCTGTATGTATAGGGGGATCACACACGCCCTGAATCAGTGTAGTCCTAAAGTAAAGCTTTCTTTGCACAAAATGGCTTTATTTCAAATGCTGGATGTAGTGTGCGATCACATTTGCATTTTCCGTTTGTATATGTATTTCGCCATAGTGATATGCACCTACATGCGGGTTGTGCGGACTCAACCCCCCCACATTTTTTCTTTGTAGCTTATATTGGAGGCGTGGCGATCTCCTTTGAGTCATGCACACCTGACCAGTCAATCTGTTCTGGAGGCTGGTTTTAAAGTCAGTATAAAACTGAGTCTGCTTATATAGAACCTACCAGTAGCCATTTGGCTCCAGGAGAAGTATATGGTGGGCTCAGCATGCATGTTGGTACTTGCATCCCTGGATCCGATGAAAGCTGTAATGGCACCGGACGGGGTTAAAAGCAGAGTGTGCTTGGCTTGCATGCTGACCTGCATTCCCTGGACTTTATGTGGCTGTCATGGCCCATAAACAGGTAGGAACAAGTGTTAGGGACCACTCAAATGAGACGACCTTGACACGGTGAGTGGCTTATTACGCTTTGGCCAAAATGTACACCAATGTCTCATCCAGCATGGAGGCAGGGCAGAATGCTGGATGTAGTGTGCGATCACATTTGCATTTTCCGTTTGTATATGTATTTCGCCATAGTGATATGCACCTACATGCGGGTTGTGCTGACTCAACCCCCCACATTTTTTCTTTGTAGCTTATATTGGAGGCGTGGCGATCTCCTTTGAGTCATGCACACCTGACCAGTCAATCTGTCCTGGAGGCTGGTTTTAAAGTCAGTATAAAACTGAGTCTGCTTATATAGAACCTACCAGTAGCCATTTGGCTCCAGGAGAAGTATATGGTGGGCTCAGCATGCATGTTGGTACTTGCATCCCTGGATCCGATGAAAGCTGTAATGGCGCCGGACGGGGTTAAAAACAGAGTGTGCTTGGCTTGCATGCTGACCTGCATTCCCTGGACTTTATGTGGCTGTCATGGCCCATAAACAGGTAGGAACAAGTGTTAGGGACCACTCAAATGAGACGACCTTGACGCGGTGAGTGGCTTATTACGCTTTGGCCAAAATGTACACCAATGTCTCATCCAGCATGGAGGCAGGGCAGAATGCTGGATGTAGTGTGCGATCACATTTGCATTTTCCGTTTATTTCAAATGGCTGTATCAAAACCCTGTATGTATAGGGGGATCACACATGCCCTGAATCAGTGTAGGCCTGAAGTAAATATATCTTTGCACAAAATGACTGTATTTCAAATGGCTGTATTTCAAATGCCTAATTCAAACCCCTGTATGTAGAGGTGGTATCTCAGAGGGCCTGAACCTCTGTAGGCCTGAAGTAAATATATCTTTGCACAAAATGGCTGTATTTCAAATGGCTGTATTTCAAATGCCTAATTCAAACCCCTGTATGTAGAGGTGGTATCTCAGAGGGCCTGAACCTCTGTAGGCCTGAAGTAAATATATCTTTGCACAAAATGGCTGTATTTCAAATGGCTGTATTTCAAATGCCTAATTCAAACCCCTGTATGTATAGGGGGGATCACACACGCCCTGAATCAGTGTAGGCCTGCAGTAAATATATTTTTGCACAAAATGGCTGTATTTCAAATTCCTAATTCAAACCCCTGTATGTAGAGGGAGTATCTCACAGGGCCTGAACCAGTGTAGGCCTGAATTCAATATTCGTGCACCAAATGGCGGTATTTAAAATCTCTGAATGTAACCCAAATGTATTAAGGGTGTATCTCACAATGACATCTGCATCAAAGGACGTATGAGTATTTGTTTAAAAACTGAATTTGACAGCAGCATATAAGCCTGTAATTTCACACGTAATTTTCAAAACCCAGAAAATGATGGGTGTATTTCTACCTTAAATTGCACACTGACTAATACAGATGTTGTAGATTGCCAAACAAGTCTTTTTCTGCTAACAGAATATGAAAGCTGTATATATTAAACTTGAATTTAACACTTGCAGATCTGGAAAATACAGTTTTTTGAAACAAATTGTGTTTTTAAAACCCCAGAAAATGATGGGTGTATTTCTACCTTAAATTGCACACTGACTAATACAGATGTTGTAATTTGCCCCCCAAAAATGATGATTTCCAATGTCCCAAAAGCTCAGATGCAGTGCTGGTGCACTGAGCATGCATAAAATGGCCGCCGCCGCCGCCACCCACCTAACTAACAGAATTCTAAAAGTTAGTATTTTTTGGTCAATGAGCTCAGGGCAGGGTAAAACGATAGTGCCCTGCACCCACACAACTATTTGTCTGTAGATCGCTGAGTTAGATTCTCTCCTATGCTCTCCCTGAAATCACAAGTCCAGCAGCATCCTCTCCCTACACTTTTAACAGCAGAGTGACGTGCAGCGCTACGTGACTCAAGCTTATATAGAGCCTGGGTCACATGCTGCTTTGGCCAATCACAGCCATTCCATTAGTAGGCATGGCTGTGATGGCCTCTTCGGGCAAGTAGTATGACGCTTGTTGATTGGCTGCTGTGCAGCCTTTCAAAAAGCGCCAATAAAGAGGCGAACACCGAACCCGAACCCAAACTTTCACGGAAATGTTCGAGATTGGCCCCGGGGTCCCAAAATCCTAAAGTTCGGTACGAACCCGAACTTTACAGTTCGGGTTCGCTCAACCCTAGTCAGGATAAAAACACTTTTGACTATTTGTAAAAATGCAGTACATGTGTGTAAATGTCTTTTGTCTTTTGTAATACCTTATGCTATGCTGTGATTACAGCCCAGTTTACGGTTACAACGTGTCTATCTGCTTACGTCACTGAAAGAAGAATATATAAAAAAGAAGAATATAATAAAGGATGAAATTTTGTAATTCTACTGAATTAGAGAATGAAGGTAACAGGTCATTTTTACTGCATATGGAGCACTATATAAACAAACACCATAAAACTGTGGTGGAATTGCTTTTTTTCCCCATTTGGAATTTTTTCCAGCAACCCACTACATTGTATACAATATTAAATTATGGCATTAGAAAGTACTGCTTGTCCTGAAAAAAGCAAGCCGTCATATGGCTATATGAATTGAAAAAAAAAAAAAGTCATTGCTTCGGAAAGTTATAAAACGTAAATGCAAACATGGAAAATCGCAGGGTGCTGAAGAGGTTAATCAGCTTGGACAACCTTACCAGGCAGTATGTTTGGTTAAGGCCTCTTCCACACGGGCGTATGCGCCCCGTTGCCGTATTGCAGACCGCATTTGCAGATCCGCAATACACCGGTGCCGTTCCGTGGGCATTCCGCATCACTGATGCGGACCCATTCCCTTCAATGGGTCCTCAAATCCAGAGATGCGGAATGGTGCAGAATGGAAGCACGGAACGGAACCCTACGGAAGCACTACGGAGTGCTTCCATGGGGTTTTGTCCTGTACTTCCATTCCGCAAAAAGATGGAACAGGTCCTATCTTTTTGCGGAACGGCCGGATCGCGGACCTATTGAAGCGCCATCCGGTGCGGCTGCCCCACTGACTGTGTTCATGCATTGCGGCTCGCATTTTGCGGGCCGCAGCACGACCCCGGGCGCACACGCCCGTGTGAAAGAGGCCTTAATAGGATTGATCATGCTAGCAGATGCTCTTTAAGTAATGAACCGCAATTTGCAATTTGAGATTACTCTGGGGGACTTTCAAAAAGATCATCTGACCAGAACAATGTCCTTTGTCACACCTTCTAGTTCATAATGCAATTGGTATAATTACTTAAAATAGTAAAAGAGAGAATTTCTCAGCTTCTCAGTCCCCTGCCAGTCTGTACTCCCATCATTAAGGTGAGTTTAATACTTTTTTTTAAACTTTTTTTTTTAGACATTAAGCCATTCAGACTCTTTTTAACTAAATATAAACCACTGCAGCCCACACATTTTGTTTTAACTAACAGTTTTCATTTCCAAACCATTCTCATTAACATGTATGGTTAACTCACTGACCCCTAATAATTTCTATCAAGGATTAAGGGCTGGCAAACACCTTGGTTGCTGTTTATTTAGCAAGCTCTATTTACCAGTATATGGTGGCACCAGAAGTATGTGTAGGAAAATAATTACTTCATTATATTGCATCCAATGGAGCATGTCATGTTTTTTTCTCTTTATGCGGAATATAACAGAAACAAACTCTATATGCCTCCATATGAAAGGTATAAAGAAGTATAGTAGAACCATATAGACGTTCATGGCTACTATATTATGGCTGGACGATTGTATGGAATTGTAATGAAGTTACATGAACATGGCCTAATTAAAAAAAAATGGCAGACATGGTGGAGTGTTTCCAAAATCCAGTCATTTGGTTTGAACCAAAAGTAATGCAAGGAAAGATTATTGGTGAACTGGCTACAGTGTCATGGACACCCAAGACTCATTGATGCATGTGGGGAGCAAAAGGTTAGCCTTTCCAGTCCTATCCCAGAGAAGAGCTAATGTAGCAGAAATAAATTAAAAAGTTAATGTAGACTTTGATAAAAAGGCATCAAAACATCCATTATATTGTAGCTTACTATTCATTGAGTTGCCTTACTGCAGACCATTCAGAGACCATTGAAAGTGTCTACAATAAGGTGTGAGCATCAGAACTAGACTATGAGCAATGGAAGAAGGTGGCCTGGTGTGATAAATCACATTTACTTTTTTTTTGTGCAAGGCAAGGAGTACATGCATTGGAGGCAAAGAGACGCACCTATAAAGGCACCAGATGAACTATTGGTAGAAGGCAAGGCAACTGAGGCAGTACATCGCTCTGGCAATATTCTCCTGGGAAACGTTGAGTTGCAGCAGTCATGTAGATGTTACTTTTACATGTACAGTACCACCTATCTATACATTGTTGCATAGCAAGTGAACACTGTCATGGCAAGTGTATCCTCTAATGACACTGGCCTCTTTCAGCAGGATAATGATCCCAGGAACACTGCAAAAATGTCCAGTAATGGTTTGAAGAACATCATAAAGAGTTCAAGTTGTTGACTGTATTGGATGTGCTGAAATAACAGAATTTATGTGCTGAAATTAAAGAATATGTTGTTAATCCCCTGTTACCAGATAGCACTGGACACTTTCAGAAGTCTTGTGGAGTCCGTGCCTGGATGGGTTAGATCTGTTTTTCATGGGGACCAACAATAATATTAGGTGGGAAGTTCAAATTTTACGGCTAATCAATGTATAGATCACTATACAGTATATTACTGTTGGTAAGGTGTATAAACAAGAGGCATGTAATAAAATTATTTCATTTTAGTGTAATTTATTGATGAAAATGCAGTTAAGAATTGTAATTATTAGAAAGGAAGAAGGATTGTATATAATATTTAGATATAAGATTATGATAATTATTTACACTAGTATTAGTTTTAGGCCAAGTTCATAAATCATGGGTATCGATTAACAATGTTATAGGATGCATCAGTTTACAAGACAACAAAAAGTGGAGAAAACTGTGTCATACTTATTAAAATGGCACAAGAATGTGACATCATAATTTTTAGGCTAGTAAAACCATTTGTATTATTTAGTTTTTTTTTCCACATATAATGCCAGAATACAGATATCCATAGAAGCAATTCTAGCAACATTTACATTAACTAAACCTTGAGTTTTGCCTTCAACAAAAATATGTACCCACTTGCAACTATTCTCATTACCTTTTAGGTATAGTACTGCAATATGTGAAACCAGCCTTAGAATCAGTAGCAATATTACCTACAATGTTTTATTGGGGTCCTGACTTCAGAGAACAGAGAATTTTGTTTCATTTTTGTAAGAGAGAAATATATAAAATTTCTCACAGTTACATGAAAATTGAATTGAAAAATGTGTTTGACTGAAAAGAATCTTTAGCGAAAAAAAAAATAATAATAATTGAAACATCACTGCCAATATAGTTCCACTAACATGATGTCAGCGCATTTAAAGCAGATAAATTGACCTCATTTCCCCGAGCTTCTTGGACACCAATTCATAAGATGATCTAGCACATTTCAAGATGTTATCTAGTATAGCAAAGGGCCAAAGGCACAGTGTTATCTATTGACAATTGAAGCAAAAACACATCACTTTTAAAACAAACACAAGCTAAAATAAATCATATAATAATTGCTTAGTGTTAAAGTAAGTTCTTTATTATCTGTGTGTAGGGGTGTAAATTTTATTTAACATTATAAATCTAACCTCTGCCTATCAACCCATTTTCATTCTTCTTGTGTGTCTTTGAAGCTGTTCAGTTCTCTTGCCCAAATCCTTATTTAACAGAGGTAAACAATACAAAGGCAAGGCACAATCTCCGAGTATGAGACAACTGCAAAAAATCAAGGAAGGTTGATTAGCATACATAATAAAGGAGACAATTCAGTCTTATTTTAGAATATTTCTTGTTTGTGATACACCGGCTCTTACACTTATTTAACCTGACGCTGGGGTACCGCAACGGTATCGCCACCGCTGAGAATCAAAAAATGATGTATGCAATATATCTATTAGGTACTGCGCGATGTGCTCCCTGTCTGCTTTCCTTGCCTGTCGGCACTCAGAGATCCGCAGTATATAGTGATACAGAAATCCAAAGATTGGTAAATACATGATCCTGGGTGTTCATCTGTTTTGGCTACTTGTCCTGCGTCTTTCTCGGTTTTTTATTTATTTATTATTTATTTTATTTCTTTGGTGCCGTCCGGGATAAAGGGAAGTACAGGAGGCTGGACCCTATTGTTTTTTTTATGATATGAAGCTCGGCACCAAAGAAATAAAAAACCGAGAAAGACGCAGGACAAGTAGTCAAAACAGATGAACACCCAGGATCAGGTATTTACCAATCTGTGGGTTTCTGTATCACTATATACTGCGGATCTCTGAGTGCCGACAGGCAAGGAAAGCAGACAGGGAGCACATCGCGCAGTACCTAATAGATATATTATTTTAGAATATGACATCATGCATGAGAAAATGTGTTACCAAAACTAGGTGACATTGAGCCAGGCATGTGAGACAGTGTCCATACTGTCCAGAGGTTCCACAGGGTCAAAAATGAGACCAAGACTCCCAGATGGAGTGCTACTCTGTCACGGATGGTGTACAGGAAACAAGACAATGCAATACAATTAATGACTCACTGGATCCACAACTAATGAACAAAAGGGAGACCCCTACATGAGACCTGCCACTCTCCCTAATTGCTCAGCCTATGCGAACACCCCAAAGGTGGATGGGCGCATATCCACGTACCTCGGCTATCTAATACCTGAAGACCCTACAATAGTGAGGGGACACGACCACCGGCTCCCTACAAGACACGGAGGGAGTCAGGGTCACCTGAAAATCCAGCAGACAGAAAATCACAAATAAAGGAACAGCACTTATCTTGCAGAGGACTGAGGAATAGAAACAGCATGCGCACACACTCCAGGAAGTTGTATAAGCCGCAACCTAATGCATCATGGGGAGGAACTTAAAGGGAAGCAATCAGTCCAACTGCATGACAGCTGAGATAGACTAACGAGATGAGGAACTTAACCAAAACAAAGAAACTCAAGGAGGAGGATCTGGAAAGCTCCTGTCAGAGCTTCTCAGCTGTCTAGTTGTGACAGTACCCCTCCCTCTACGAGTGGACTCCGGACACTCAGGGCCCACCTTTTCAGGATGGGACCTATGGAAAGCCCTGATGAGATGAGTGGCCTTAATGTCCGTCACTGGGACCCACATCCTCTCCTCAGGACCATAACCCTCCCAATGAACGAGGTACTGGAGGGAACCGCGGACAAGACGAGAATCCACAATTCTAGAGACCTGAAATTCAAGATTTCCATCAACCATAATCGGAGGAGGAGGCAAAGGCGAGGGTACAATAGGTTGAACATAAGGTTTCAATAAGGACTTATGAAAAACATTATGGATCTTCCAAGTCTGAGGAAGATCAAGACGGTAGGCAACAGGATTGATGACAGACAGGATCTTGTAATGCCCAATAAACCTAGGACCCAACTTCCAGGAGGGAACCTTCAATTTGATATTCTTGGTAGACAACCATACCAGATCACCAACATTCAGGTCCGGACCAGGCACACATCTCTTATCTGCCACACGCTTATATCTCTCACTCATGCTCTTTAGATTATCCTGAATCTTTTGCCAAATAGATGACAAAGACGAGGAGAATCTGTCCTCATCAGGTAAACCAGAAGACCCCTCTCCCGAGAAAGTCCCAAACTGCGGATGAAACCCATATGCACCAAAAAATGGTGACTTATCAGAGGACTCCTGACGACGGTTATTTAACGCAAACTCAGCAAGGGGCAAAAAAGAACACCAATCCTCCTGATTCTCCGCCACAAAACAGCGCAGATATGTCTCCAGATTCTGATTGACGCGCTCTGTCTGGCCATTCGACTGCGGGTGGAAAGCAGAAGAGAATGACAACCGAACCCCCAAGCGAGAACAGAAAGCCTTCCAGAATCTGGAAACAAACTGCGTGCCCCTATCAGAGACTATGTCTGAAGGAATACCATGCAATTTGACAATGTAGTCAATAAATGCCTGCGCCAGCGTCTTAGCATTGGGCAAACCAGGAAAAGGGATGAAATGCACCATTTTGCTAAAACGGTCCACCACCACCAGAATCACAGTCTTCCCCGAGGAACGAGGCAAGTCCGTTATGAAGTCCATGGACAGATGTGTCCAAGGACGGGAAGGAATGGGTAAGGGAAGGAGAGGACCTGATGGCCGTGAATGAGGGACTTTGGCACGAGCGCAAGTCTCACAAGCTGCCACAAAACCCTCAACCGACTTACGAAGCGCAGGCCACCAGAATCTCCGAGCGATGAGATCCAGTGTGGCTCTTGCCCCCGGGTGCCCAGCAAGGACCGTATCGTGGTGTTCCTTAAAAATCTTGTGTCTCAAAGCGAGAGGCACAAACAACCTCCCAGGAGGACAAAGATCAGGAGCCTCTGACTGGGCTGCCTGCACCTCTGCCTCCAATTCAGGAAAAAGAGCAGAGACCACCACACCTTCAGCCAAAATGGGACCCGGGTCTTCAAAATTCCCACCTCTCGGAAAACAACGTGACAGGGCATCTGCCTTCACATTCTTAACCCCAGGGCGGAACGTGACAACAAAATTAAACCTTGAAAAGAACAAAGACCATCTGGCCTGTCTCGGGTTCAGACGCTTGGCTGACTCCAAGTAGGCGAGATTTTTATGGTCAGTAAACACGGTAATAGGGTGTCTGGCTCCCTCTAGCCAATGGCACCATTCCTCAAAAGCCAACTTGATGGCCAACAATTCCCTATCTCCCACATCGTAATTTCTCTCTGCGGAGGAGAGTTTCTTCGAGAAAAAGGCACATGGTTGCCATTTGGCAGGAGAGGAACCCTGAGACAAGACCGCACCCACCCCTACCTCAGAAGCATCAACCTCAACTATGAAGGGTAACGAAATATCAGGTTGTACCAGGATGGGAGCGGAAGCAAAACTCTCCTTGATATTAGAAAAGGCCTTACACGCCTCTACCGACCAGGAAGAAAAATCTACCCCCTTTCTGGTCATATCAGTGAGTGGTTTAACAACAGAGGAATAATTCAAAATAAATTTCCTGTAATAATTGGCAAAGCCCAAAAAACGCATCAGCGCCTTCTGATTCTCAGGAAGCTCCCACTCAAGCACAGCGCGGACCTTCTCGGGGTCCATGCGAAAACCAGAAGCGGAGAGAAGAAACCCCAGAAATTGAATTTCTGGAACCGCAAACACACATTTTTCCAGTTTTGCGTATAATTTATTCTCCCGCAGGATGAGCAAGACCTGACGTAAGTGTTCCTTATGAGTCTTGAAATCAGGAGAAAAAATCAAAATGTCATCCAAATACACTAATACAAATTTTCCCATTAAATGATAAAAAATGCTGTTCACGAAATGCTGAAAAACGGCTGGGGCATTCATCAAACCAAAAGGCATAACCAAATTCTCAAAATGGCCCTCAGGGGTATTGAAAGCCGTCTTCCATTCGTCTCCTTCTCTGACCCTGACCAGGTTGTATGCCCCTCTTAGGTCTAATTTGGAAAAGACTTTAGCCCCAACAACCTGGTTAAACAGGTCTGGGATCAGAGGAAGCGGATAAGGGTCACGAATAGTGATACTGTTCAGCTCCCTGAAATCCAGACAAGGTCTTAAAGAACCATCTTTTTTCTTAACAAAGAAAAAACCAGCGGCAACAGGTGACTTCGAAGGTCGTATGTGTCCTTTTCTCAGACTCTCAGAGATATAAGCACGCATAGCAACCCTCTCAGGTTGGGAAAGATTGTATAAACGAGATTTAGGCAGTTTGGCGCCTGGAATGAGATTAATAGGGCAATCGTACTCCCTGTGCGGAGGCAAATCCTGAACTCCACTCTCAGAGAAGACATCCAAAAATTCAGAGAGGAAAGGTGGTACAGTCTTAGTAGAAACCTCAGAAACAGATGTCATGAGGCAATTCTCTCTGCAAAAGTCACTCCAACCATTTATTTGCCTCGCTTGCCAATCAATGGTGGGGTTATGTTTAGTGAGCCAGGGTAGCCCCAACACTAGAGGAGTAGGCAAACCGCTAAGGACGAAACATGACACATCCTCAACATGAGCATCACTCACAATTAAACGAATATTGTGAACTATGCCCTTTAATGATTTCTGAGAAAGTGGAGCGGAATCAATAGCAAAAACAGGAATATCCTTTCCCAAAGTGCATACCTGGAAACCATGAGTTATTGCAAATTGATTATCAATGAGATTGACAGCTTCTCCACTATCCACAAAAATCTCACAAAAAATGCTCTTGCTCTCTAGCGCCATCCTAGCAGGCAGGACAAAACGGGAACTACAAGCAACCGGAAAACCTTCAATTTCCGCCTCAACCCTGCCAATAGTAACAGAGGGAACATTTTTAAAAGATTTTTTCCTTTTTGTTTCTTTATTACTCCCAGAAGACTGCCTGAATCTCCTAGAGGGACAAACATTTGCCAAATGATTTATACCTCCACAACAAAAACAAACCCTCCCATGCGGGCTGAATCTTCTATTGTCAGAGGCAATCAACCCCAGCTGCATGGGCTCCTGCTCAGAAGGGGCTGACAGCGACTGAGACCCCTGCGCACAGAAAGAGACCGCTGCACTGTCCCGGGACTGAGTATGACAGGAAGGAGAGATCTCTCCTCTCTCTCTAAGACGCCTGTCAATACGAATGGCCTGAGACATAGCAGAATCCAAGGAGGTAGGTCTCTCATGAAAAGCAAATGCATCTTTCAATCCCTCTGAAAGACCATGGCAAAATTGACTTCGGAGTGCAGCATCATTCCAACCAGTATCAGCTGCCCATCTCCGAAATTCTGAGCAGTATATCCCTGCGGATTGTTTACCCTGGCATAACAGACGTAGTCTAGACTCAGCCAGAGCAATAGATCCGGATCATCATATATCTGACCCAGGCCTAAAAAGAATTCATCCACTGAACGGAGGGGCCGTGCCCCCTCCGGCAGCGAAAAGGCCCAGGATTGAGCGTTACCCCTGAGCAGCGATATAATGATCCCCACCCTCCGTTCTTCATCACCAGAGGAATGGGGAAGAAGGCGAAAATGGAGTTTGCAAGCCTCTCTAAAACGCACAAAATACTCACTACCCCCCGGAGAACGTATCCGGGAGCGAGATCTTAGGCTCAGAACAAACTCCATGAACGCAAGCTGAACCGGTCACTTGAAACTGAGAAAAAGTCTTACGGAGATCAGCTACCTCCAATGAAAGACCCTGGAAGCGCTCAGCCAAAAGTGAAACCGGATCCATGCTTGAGACGGTTTTGGCGGCTTATAATGTCACGGATGGTGTACAGGAAACAAGACAATGCAATACAATTAATGACTCACTGGATCCACAACTAAGGAACAAAAGGGAGACCCCTACATGAGACCTGCCACTCTCCCTAATTGCTCAGCCTATGCGAACACCCCAAAGGTGGATGGGCGCATATCCACGTACCTCGGCTATCTAATACCTGAAGACCCTACAATAGTGAGGGGACACGACCACCGGCTCCCTACAAGACACGGAGGGAGTCAGGGTCACCTGAAAATCCAGCAGACAGAAAATCACAAATAAAGGAACAGCACTTATCTTGCAGAGGACTGAGGAATAGAAACAGCATGCGCACACACTCCAGGAAGTTGTATAAGCCGCAACCTAATGCATCATGGGGAGGAACTTAAAGGAAAGCAATCAGTCCAACTGCATGACAGCTGAGATAGACTAACGAGATGAGGAACTTAACCAAAACAAAGAAACTCAAGGAGGAGGATCTGGAAAGCTCCTGTCAGAGCTTCTCAGCTGTCTAGTTGTGACATACTCCAAATGGTGGAATGGTTTGTCTGAGCTATCCACAATTGGATGTTTGGAGGAGAGGGGTTCAACCAATATAGGGTTATTAATAGCTTGGCTGCCATGATCAACAAAGATGGCAGACAGTTCTTTGATAATGTACAACCAGCTGTTGGGGAGAGAAATGCATGTGGTGCATAGCCTATGCTTTCAATAGTTTTCCAATATGGCAAAATATATGGGCAGTCCCACCAAATGTCAAATAGGGAAACTGGATAGTGTCCACACCTCCAGCCTAGAATAGGGAAAGAGAGGTACATCTTAGTAACTACATCGAGGGTACCGTACCAACTAGTGATGGGGTACAGTACCAACTAGGAATTTACTTCATGGTCTTTAAAGGAAACTCGCAAATCTTTTTCCCAAGCTGCTATATCCAGGGGCTCAGAAAGGGCAGCAGCTACTGACAGTTTATTGTATAGGGAGGAATGAAGGTGTCTAAGGGGAGTTGACATTCTAATAATATTCTTTAGCCACATGAGATCAAATATTTTATACATGGCCAAAAATGACCGGCAAATACTCTTAAAATGCATGTAGAGCATTTGGGACCAATGACAATGTCCAAAGTCAGATTGGAGAGAAGCCAGAAAGGGGAGAGCCAAGATGTGTAATTGTTCATCAGTGGCGATGGTAGCTAATTGTGGCCAGATGCCTTCAGATGTGGTCGGAAGGTCTTCATACATCTGGTCGACTATATAGGGGATGAGATTAGTGGGCATTATAGGAGATGGAGAATCTGATGATGCATGCAATAAATTGGAAAAAAGCAAAGAGTGCAACAAAAAAAGGCGGAGTGGGTGCGACTTGGGTGGGAAGAATTTAGATGGGTTAAAGAGCCAGAAGCTGGCCATGTTGGCGGTTTTAAAATAGAAGAAGCAATTTGTATTCCCAACTTAGGCTACTTTCACACTCGTGTTTGGTGCGGATCCGTCATGGATCTGCACAGACGGATCCGTTCAGATAATACAAACGTCTGCATCCGTTCAGTACTGATCTATTTGTATTATCTTTAACATAGCCAAGATGGATCTGTCTTGAACACCATTGAAAGTCAATAGAGGACGGATCCGTTTTCCATCGTGCCAGATTGTGTCATAGAAAACGGATCCGTCCCCATTGACTTACGCAAGCAGCGTTTTGGTGTCCGCCTCCAAAGCGGAATGGAGACAGAACGGAGGCAAACTGATGCATTCTGAATGGATCCTTTTCCATTCAGAATGCATTAGTGCAAAACTGATCCATTTTGGACCGCTTGTGAGAGCCCTGAATGGTGTCTCTCTCAGATCTGCAAAATTGCATACAAGGGCTGCTGGGGAGGTTCTTATATAGTAAGGGGTAGGCAACTTTCTTCTTGGTTGCTAGGGATGTTGCTAAGCTCAGACAAAGACATTGCAGCCTTCTCATTGGCGCACAAGCAAGAAGGGAGGTTATCACTATATTCTAAATATTCACAAATTCTCGAAGTGCTGATATTCGCGATTAATATTCGCTATTCGAATATTCGCGCTCAACACTAATGTCCATAAGGCTGGACAACCCCTTTTGGGACTGACCACTATATTTGACATTTATAGCTATGATCTTGGTCCTTAAACCTGTTCCAATGTATATTTATAGCATGAACTTATATTTATAGCCCAAACAATCAGACAGCTAAAATTCAGTAGCCTACAGTACCACAGAACCTGGCAAGAAGATGTTTTCACTGTCTTCTCTGTTATCACATGCGCTGGGCTACTGTATATTGGTTCTAGTAGTAGTAGCAGAAGTTTGTTGCTGGACCGAACTTGACCAAGCTCAGCCCTAACGGTGACAATAGTCTCTATAACAGTGACTTTTTCCTGCAACTGGGGGTGCTCTGTAGTCTAGATACTGTGGAAAAGTATAGTATAAAAAGTACTAAGTCAGCCCATGGTCAGAGACTTCTACAACTGTTTATATTTGGTTTATGAAGTGTTTATAGTTTGCGCTAAAATCAGCAGTGTATATTACTATTGTGTAGGACTGGATGAAATGAAAAGCTGTTGGTCCATTGCACTTAAATGGGTTTGTCTGAGTTATGCAAAAAAAATAAATAAAGCACTGTAAATCGAATGGTCTGCAATATATACATAGGCTAAGCACGTTTTAGGGGAAAAAAATCCATTTACTCATTTCCTCAGTCCTGTCCTGGTCCCTTTGTTGACATGCAGTTGCAAAGCTGTGGGGGCATGTAACAATAATCTCTGAGGTTTTCCTTATTAATATTTGTGGAGGTCAACAAAGACTGCCATTCCCCTCCTCTGCTCTGCAAAAGGAGTGAATAAAAATACTGCCCTGCCTGCTGGGATACTCATGTCATATGTGTGGGACTACAAGTCCGAACTGTAAAGTACAATGACATAGCTGATACAAACAGGATCTTCCCCCTACCTGTTCTTGAGCAATGCTCTGCAGACACTTTCTCACAGCCAGTAGAAGAGTACAGAGGAGAGAACTCTTCTGGTCTTTGTCAGCTCTGTGTGTGCAGAGTGAGGAGGGAGAGAGGACAGCATTTATCTCCTCAGTGCCTGGAGAAGAGGAAACCCTGCAGCTGCTCGGTACCTGAGCCCCGAGTCTGTTCTGCTAATGGTAGAAGGGGTTAAACTTTCCTGAAGAATCCAGTGGGAGGGGAGACACAGGGAAGACAGCTCAGCCAGCAGATGGGGTAGTGCAGGGGGCGTGACTTATCACTCCAACCAGCACAGCCATCACAGTGACATTCCGTGCACAGAGGCAGCACTGCTCTTCCTGCTCTCTCAGGCTTGTGCATGGAATATCATCAAAGCAGGGAAAGAAGCTGACATCACAGGTCATGTGACGCTGGGCTTACTAGGAGAACAGGGTCACTGTGGATTAAGAAAGTGAATAGAAAAAACTCCTTATATTTTCTTAGAAACTATCACTAATCTTGCAGCTGCTGAGCAAGGGACCTGCTTTCAGTGACAGCAGGGCACTCCATAGAGAAGGCAAGGACTGGTTCTCCATGTCCCTGCCTTCTAGATCGCTGAATACAGAGCACTAAATGAGCGGTGTATTCAGCTAAGGACTGCCATGGCCGAGAGACTGCAGGAGCTGTCGGGTCTTCCTGAGACCGTGATCAGCCCTGCAGTGACGCTGTACTGTTCTGTAGAGTGCTGTACAGCCTCTCTGGTTCCTCCCCCCCCCCCCCTGTAACTGGGGATACTATGTCAGCCCCAGTTACGGGTGAAATCAATAGTAAAAAAAAAATGTGATGTTAAATGTCCCCCATATGACCTTATGAGGGACACAAAGTGTAAAATAAAAGTTAAAAAAAAGTTTTATAAAAAAAATAAGTTTCACATGTAAAAATGAACCATTTCCCCCAATTGTCATAAAAAAATTGTTAAAAAAAATTAATCTAAAATATGTTAATTTATGGGTGGTTTCCATTATTTACGCTCCTCAAAGTGACTTCAGAACTGAATTGGTCCTTTAAAAAGTGGAATTTGAAAATTTTCTTAAAAACTTCCGAAATTCTAAAATTCTAAACCTTCTAATGTCCTAAAAAATAAAATAACTTAGGCTTTAGCCTAATAGCTCTTAGGCTACATGCACATGACCGTTGCAGGTTACGTAATGTGCAGAACGACACGGAGAGCCTTTAATATAACTGACTATTCTTGTCCGCAAAGCGCGGACAAGAATAGGACATGTTATATTTTTTTTGCGGGGCCACGGAATGGAGCAACGGATGCACACAGTGTGCTGTCCGCATCTTTTGCGGCCCCATTGAAGTGAATGGGTCCGCATCCGAGCCGCCAAAACTGCGGCTCAGATGCGGACCAAAACAACGGCCGTGCGCATGAGGTCTTACACAGCTCTGTAGAAGGAAAAAGTTTTGGGTGTCAGAATATGGCAAAGCAGAATTTTTAATTTTTTTAAAGCATTTTTAAATATTTTTGTATTTTTAAAAGTGGTGAAGCGTAATATAAACTATATAAATTTGGTATCATGTAATTGTTCTGACCTACAAAATAAGGTCATCATGTCATTTTTAGTGCACAGTGAACACCATAAAAACAAAACCCCAAAAGTGATGCAAAATTATGTTTTTTTTTCAGTTGCACATCATAAATAATGTTTTTACCCATTTTTCAATACAAGGTATGGTAAATTAAATTATGCCGATAAAATAAATACAACTTATGTCACAAAAACAAGCCCTTATATGGTTTTGTGAATGTAAAACTAGATAAAGTTATTTGCTCTAGGAAGGTGGGGAGGAAAAAACGAAAATGGAAATTGAAGGTGTTAAAGGGTTAAAGGTAATTTGTTATGTCTTTCCTTGTTCATATCTAATGCACATCAGTGTCAATAAGACAGGTTGAGAGATTGGTTGGATCTTAACCCCTTCAAGACCCTGCCATTTTTCACCTTAAGGACCAGGTTGTTTTTTGAAAATTTGACATATGTCACTTTATGTGGTGATAACTTTGGAACGCTTTTACTTACCCAAGCCATTCTAAGACTGTTTTCTCGTGACACATTGTACTTCATGATAGTGGTAAATTTCAGTCAATATTTTTCTTTAAAAATTTGAAAAATTCTCAACTTTCCATTTCTCTGCTTTTAAAACAGTAAGGCCTCTTTCACACGGGCGAGATTTCAGCACGGTTGCAATGCGTGAGGTGAATGCATTGCACCCGCACTGAATCCGGACCCATTCATTTCTATGGGGCTGTGCACATGAGCCGTGATTTTCACACATCACTTGTGCATTGCGTAAAAATCGTAGCATGTTCTATTTTGTGCATTTTTCATGCAACGCAGGGCCAATAGAAGTTAATGGAGCTGCGTGAAAATCACAAGCATCCACAAGCAAGTGCGGATGCGGTGCGATTTTCACGCACGATTGCTAGGAGACGATCAGGATGGGGACCCGATCATTATTATTTTCCCTTATAACATGGTTATAAGGGAAAATAATAGCATTCTTGATACAGAATGCGTAGTACAATAGGGCTGGAGGAGTTAAAATTGTTTTTTCAAAAAACTCACCTTAATCCACTTGTTCGCGCAACCCGGCTTCTCTTCTGCCTTCATCTTTTCTGTGCAGTAGTAAAAGGACCTGTGGTGACGTCACTGCACTCATCACATGGTGATGGATCATGTGATGGACCATGTGATGAGCGCAGTGATGTCATCAAAGGTCCTTTACCCAGGTCCTGAAGAAAGAAGACAGAAGAGAAGCCGGGCTGCGTGAACAAGTGGATTAAGGTGAGTTAAATTATTATTATTTTTTTAACCCCTCCAGCCCTATTTTACTAAGCATTCTGTATTAAGAATGCTATTATTTTCCCTTATAACCATGTTATAAGGCAGGCATGCTCAACCTGCGGCCCTCCAGCTGTTGTAAAACTACAACTCCCACAATGCCCTGCTGTCGGCTGATAGCTGTAGGCTGTTCAGGCATGCTGGGAGTTGTAGTTTTGCAACAGCTGGAGGGCCGCAGGTTGAGCATGCCTGTTATAAGAGAAAATAATACAATCTACACAACACCTAACCCAAACCCGAACTTCTGTGAAGAAGTTCGGGTTTGGGTACCAAACATGCCGATTTTTCTCACGCGCGTGCAAAATGCATTAAAATGTTTTCTACTCGTGCTGAAAAATTGCGCATTTTCCCGCGACGCACCCGCATCTTATCCATCCCAAAACCATGACGCCCGTGTGAAAGAGGCCTAAGTGATACCTCAGATAATAGTTATTACTTTAATATTACCCATATGTGTACTTTATGATTGGATCATTTTGTGAATGCTATTTTATTTTTTGGGGATGTTAGAAGGCTTAGAAGTTTAGAAGCAAATCTTGACATTTTTCAGAATTTCCAAAACCCTCTTTTTAAGGACAAGTTTAAGTCTGAAGTCACTTTGTGGGGCTTACATAATAGAAACCACCCATAAATTACCCCATTTCAGAAACTACACTCCTCAAGGTATTCAAAACAGATTTTACAAACTTTGTTCCACAAGAATTAAAGGAAAATGAAGATGAAATTTCAGAATTTACTTTTTTGACAGATTTTAATCAATTATTTCCAGTAAGAAAGCAAGAGTTAACATCCAAACAAAACTCAATATTTATTACCCTGATTTACAGAAACACCCCATATGTGGTCGTAAACTGCTGTACGGGCGCACAGCAGGGCGCAGAAGAAAAGGAATGCCATATGGATTTTGGAGGGCAGAATTCACTGGGATAATTTTAAGTTGCCATGTCACGTTTGAAGACCCTCTGTTGCACCCCTAGAGTAGAAACTCCAAAAAAGTGACCCCATTTTAGAAACTACACACCTTAAGGTATTCAAAACTAATTTTTACAAACTTTGTTAACCCTTTAGGCGTTCCACAATAATTAAAGGGAAATGTTGAGGAAATATCAGAATTTCACTTTTTTGGCAGATTTTCCATTTTAATCCATTTTTTCCCGGTAACAAAGCGAGGGATAACAGCCAAACAGAACTCAATATTTATTACCCGGATTCTGTAGTTAACAGAAACACCCCATTTGTGATCGTAAACTTCTGTACGGGCGCACAGCAGGGCGCAGAAGGAAAGGAGTGCCATGTGGTTTTTGGAGGGCAAATTTCACTGGCATAATTTTAGGTTGCCATGTCACATATGAAGATCCCCTGATGCACCCCTAGAGTAGAAACTCCAAAAAAAAAAAAAACATTTTGGAAACTACAGGGTAAGGTGTCTGTTTTGTTTGTACTATTTTCGGGTAAATTTTTGGTTGTTCTATATTCCACTTTTTGTGAGGCATGGTAACAAAAAATAGCTGTTTTGGCACCGTTTTTATTTTTTGTTATTTACAATATTCATCTGAAATGTTATATCATGTGCTATTTTTATAGAGCAAGTTGTTACGGACGCGACAATACCAAATATGACAACTTTTTTGGTTGGTTGTTTCAGTTTTACAAAGCATTTTTGAAAAAAAAAAGATTTTTTTGTGTCTCCATATTCTGAAAGCTATTTAAAAAAATATTTTGGGCCGATTGTCTTAGGTAAGGGCTCATTTTTTGCGGAATGAGATGACAAATTGATTGGTACTATTTTAGGGTGCGTATGATTGCTTGGTATTACACTTTTTGTGATGTAAGGTGACAAAAAATGGCTTTTTTGACACAGTTTTTATTTTACAGTGTCCACCTGAGCGGTTAGTTCATGTGATATTTTTATACAGCAGGTTGTTACAGACGCGGAAATACCTATTATGTATACTTGTTTATTTATAAAATTTTTACACAATAAAAGCATTTTTGAAACAAATCATGTTTTAGTGTCTCCAATTCTGAGAGCCATAGTTTATTTTTTGGGCAATTGTCTTAGGTAGGATCTCTTTTTGGTTTGATTGGTACTATTTTGGGGTACATATGACTTTTTAATCACTTGGTATTACACTTTTTGTGATGTAAGGTGACAAAAAAATAGCTTTTTTTTGCTACGGTGTTCGCCTGAGGGGTTATGTCATGTAATATTTTTATACAGCAGGTCATTACTGATGTGGCGATACATAATTAGTATCCTTTTTTTATTAATTAAAATTTTACACAATAGAAGCATTTTTGAAACAAAAAAATCATGTTTTAGTGTCTCCATATTCTGAGAGAAATAGATATTTTATGTTTTAGTTGATTGTCTTAGGTAGGGTCCAATTTTTTGTGGGATAAGATGACGTTTAATGGGTACTATTTTGGGGTGCGTACGACTTTTTGATCGCTTGGTATTACACTTTTTGTGATGTAAGGTGACAAAAAATAGCTTTTTTGACACAGTTTTTTTTTTTTTTTAACGGTGTACACCTGAGGGGTTAGGTCATGGGATATTTTAATAGACCTGGTTGTTATGGACACTGCGATACCTAATATGTCCACTTTTTTATTATTTTTTTCACTTTAACACAATTAGGCCTCTTGCACACAAACTTTTTTTTTTCTTCCGTTTCTATTCAGTTTTTTGCGTTCCGTATACGGACTGTATACAGAACCATTCATTTCAATGGATCCGCAAAAAAAATGGAAGGTACTCCGTATGACTTCTGTTTCCATATTTCCATTTTTCCGTTCCGTTCAAAGATAGAACATGCTCTATTATTGTCCGCATAATGGACAAGTATAGTACCAGCTGTTCCATTTCGCAAAAAACGGAATGCAAACGGACGTCATCCGTATTTTTTGCGGATCCGTTTTTTACCGACCGCAAAATACTGAAAAAGACATACGGTCATGTGCAAGAGGCCTAAAACATTTTTTAAACAAAAAAAATAATGTTTTAGTATCTCCATATTCTGAGAGCCATATTTTTATTTTATTTTTTGCCCGTAGTTGACGCAGAGTCAGGTTTTAATCCATAAAGGGCATAAATCACCTAACATTCCTAAATTATTTGGAATAACGTGCTTTAAAACAACCGCAAACTCCCCATTTGCACAAGGTTGGATACCAAGCTAGCCATGTCCCGTTCCTTGTCCTCACTGACGTCATTGAAGGTATCTTTCTCCACCCAGCCACGTACAACACCAAGGGTCCCTGAAAGGTGACAACAAGCCCCCTGGGATGCCTGCTGTGGTTGGTCTTCCACCTCCTCAAAGCCACCTTCAACCTCTGACTCCTCTTCTTCAGACTCCTGTCTCTGCGCTGCCGCAGGTCCAGCAATCGACGACGACAAGGCTCTTTCTGATGGTGATGGTGACCACAACTCTTCCTCTTCATGCTCATCTACGGCCTGATCCAGCACTCTTCGCAGGGCACGCCCCAGGAAAAAAACGCATATGGGATGAGGTCGATGATGTTGCCTTGGGTTTGACTGACCAGGTTTGTCACCTCCGCAAAAGGACGCATGAGCCTACAGCCATTGTGCATGAGCGTTCAGTAACGTGGCCAAAAATACCCATCTCCGCAGAGGCTGTCCTCTTTTTTTTTTAATTAAAAAAATCTGTTCTTACCAGTTTAATCTTTGTCCCCTATCAGGGGCCGGTGTATGGATTAGATTTTATGAACTGGGAGATGGAAAAAGATGCTTGGTCGGTCCTCTTACTTCCAATTTGGGGCACTGCGCGTGCGCCGTGCAATGTACTGTGCCACCCTATATGAGTGGTATGTTAAGTAGTACTATTCCTATCAGTTTAATCCCTGTTACGTCCCCTATCAGGGGCCGGTGTAGGGAATAGATTTTAGGAACCGGGAGATGGAAAAAGATGCTTGGTCGGTCCTCTTACTTCCAATTTGGGGCACTGCGCGTGCGCCGTGCAATGTACTGTGCTACCCTATATGAGTGGTATGTTAAGTAGTACTATTCCTATCAGTTTAATCCCTGTTATGTCCCCTATCAGGGGCCGGTGTATGGAATAGATTTTAGGAACCGGGAGATGGAAAAAGATGCTTGGTTGGTCCTCTTACTTCCAATCTGGGGCACTGCGCGTGCGCCGTGCAATGTACTGTGCTACCCTATATGAGTGGTATGTTATTTAGTACTATTCCTATCAGTTTAATCCCTGTTACGTCCCCTATCAGGGACCGGTGTATGGAATAGATTTTAGGTACCGGGAGATGGAAAAAGATGCTTGGTTGGTCCTCCTACTTCCAATCTGGGGCACAGCGCGTGCGCCGTGCAATGTACTGTGCTACCCTATATGAGTGGTATGTTATTTAGTACTATTCTTATCTGTTTAATCCCTGTTACATCCCCTATCAGGGGACATGTATCGAATAGATTTTAGACAACCGCAAACAGTTGTCAATAGTTGACACACTCATGACATAAATTTTATTCCTCTATGCAACAATCTTGGTGTAGTGATGACTGTGCTCGTGCGCACGTTTGGGAGATTGCAGGCGATGGCCCTTTTTTAAAGCCTATGGTCGTGCTGAGGTAGTTTAGTGACAGTTACGTGACCCAGAAAACAATGATTCTGCAGTGTGGGCCCATTGTTGGCCTAGTAGGCTTTAATGATCACCTTAGATGATCACAAAGAAAATTTATGTTTTTTCTATGCAAAATTATCCAGCCGATCGCTTTTGGTCTGTTCACAATGAAGCAACGACCTTATCATCTGGGGTGTGCCAACATTGCCATTGCCAACACACTCATAGAGGTAATCGCTTCATTGTGATACGCAAGCCCCTTCACCACAACAAGGTCACGATCACGAAGGGGAATTGACACATGTATGTGCCTTTTTTTTTGTTTTGTTTTTGCAGCCACAGTGCAGCAACAGAGGCCAGAAAAATTAGGCATGTACACATGCCTGAAAAACCAGATATTGTTTCAGCCGCTGCTGTAGCAGCGGCTGGAAAAATGTATGTTTTCCAGGCAGAAAGTGCACTAAAACATTGCGGCTTGGTGGCGGAGAAGTCACGCAAGTTATCCGGCATGCAGAGATAAAATACAGCAGCGTGTAGACCATTTTTAGCCCAAGACATCTCATCAGGCCTTTTTTCAAATGCATCCCCCACTGTCAGTCCCTTCGAGATCCATGCCTCATTCATCTTAATAAAGGTGAGGTAATCTAGACTTTTTTGACCTAGGCGACTTCTCTTCTCAGTGACAATACCTCCTGCTGCGCTGTAGGTCCTTTCTGACAGGCCACAGGTCAAGCCTGCACACCCAGTAGTCAAGGGGTTGATTGCTCCTCAGAGTGTCGATATCTGCAGTTAAGGCGAGGTAGTCTTCTACCTGTCGGTCGAGTCGTTCTCTGAGGGTGGACCCCGAAGGGCTGTGGCGATGCGTAGGACTTAAAAAGCTCTGCATGTTCTCCATCAACAACACGTCTGTAAAGCGTCCTGTCATTGCCGGCGTGGTCGTGGTAGGAGGAGGATTACTTTCACCTCTTCCCCTGTTAGATTCCCGTTGTGCTGTGACATCACCCTTATACGTTGTGTAAAGCATACTTTTTAACTTGTTTTGGAACTGCTGCATCCTTTCCGACTTGCGGTAATTCGGTAACATTTCAGCCACTTTCTGCTTATACCGGGGGTCTAGTAGCGTGGCCACCCAGTACAGGTCGTTCTCCTTCAGCCTTTTTATGCGAGGGTCCCTCAACAGGCACGACATCATGAAAGACCCCATTTGCACAAGGTTGGATGCCGAGCTACTCCTGTCCCATTCCTCGTCCTCAGTGATTTCACTTAAGGTATGTTCTTCCCCCCAGCCACGTACAACACCACGGGTACCAGATAGGTGACAACGAGCACCCTGGGATGCCTGCTGTGGTTGGTCTTCCTCCTCCTCCTCAAAGCCACATTCCTCCTCTGACTCCTCTTCCTTACACTCCTCTTCCAGCGTTGCCGCAAGTCCAGCAAGCGATGATGATAAGGCTGTTTCTGGTGGTGATGGTGACCACAACTCTACCTCTTCACGCTCATCTACGGCTTGATCCAGCACTCTTCGCAGGGCACACTCCAGGAAGAAAACAAATGGTATGATGTCGCTGATGGTGCCTTCGGTGCGACTGACTAGGTTTGTCACCTCCTCAAAAGGACGCATGAGCCTACAGGCATTGCGCATGAGCGTCCAGTAACGTGGCAAAAAAATATCCAGCTCCGCAGAGGCTGTCCTAGCACCCCGGTCATACAAATACTCGTTGACAGCTTTTTCTTGTTGGAGCAGGCGGTCGAACATTAGGAGTGTTGAATTCCAACGTGTCGGGCTGTCGCAAATCAAGCACCTCACTGGCATGTTGTTTCGTCGCTGAATATCGGAAAAGTGCGCCATGGCCGTGTAGGAACGCCTGAAATGGCCACACACCTTCCTGGCCTGCTTGAGGACGTCCTGTAAGCCTGGGTACTTATGCACAAAGCGTTGTACGATCAGATTCAACACATGTGCCATGCACGGCACATGTGTCAACTTGCCCAAATTCAATGCCGCCAACAAATTGCTTCCGTTGTCACACACCACTTTGCCGATCTCCAGTTGGTGCGGAGTCAGTCACTGATCCACCTGTGCGTTCAGGGCGGACAGGAGTGCTGGTCCGGTGTGACTCTCTGCTTTCAGGCAAGTCAACCCCAAGACGGCGTGACACTGTCGTATCCGGGATGTGGAATAGCCCCTGAGGAGCTGGGGGGGTGCAGTTGATGTGGAGCAAGATGCAGCAGCAGAAGTGGACTCAGCCGAGGAGGTTAGCGAAGACGATGGAGTAGGAGGAGTAGAGGAGGTGGCAGCAGGCCTGCCTGCAAGTCGTGGCGGTGTCACCAACTCCTCTGCAGAGCCACGCATTCCATGCTTGGCAGCCGTCAGCAGGTTTACCCAATGCACAGTGTATGTGATATACCTGCCTGACCGTGCTTTGCAGACCAGGAATCAGTGGTCAGATGGACCCTTGCCCCAACACTGTGTGCCAGACATGCCATGACTTCCTTTTCCACAATAGAGTACAAGTTTGGGATTGCCTTTTGTGAAAAAAAATTTCAGCCTGGTACCTTCCACTGTGGTGTCCCAATAGCTACAAATTTTTTGAAGGCCTTAGACTCCACCAGCTTGTATGGTAAAAGCTGGCGGGCTAAGAGTTCCGACAAGCCAGCTGTCAGACGCCGGGCAAGGTGGGTGACTCTGTGACATTGGCTTCTTACGCTCAAACATTTCCTTGACAGACACCTGACTGTGGGCAGATGAGCAGGAGCTGCTGAAGGTGAGAGGCGGAGTGGCGGGTGGTTGAGAGGGGGCAAGGAGGACAGCAGTGGTTGACGTGGCTGAAGATGCTGGACCAGGAGGAGGATGGTGGCCTTGAGTTTGTGTGCTGCTTGTACTCATCATGTGTTGATCCCATAGGCGTTTGTGATTTGAGATCATGTGCCTTTGCAAAGCAGTTGTACCTCGGTGGGTGTTGGACTTCCCACGACTCAGTTTCTTTTGGCACAGGTTACAAATGGCAACGCTGTTATCAGAGGCAGATACACAAACAAAATGACACACTGCTGAGCTTTGCAATGATGGCATTCTGGTGGTGGCAACAGCATGCGTTGATTGGCGTGCTATTTGGCTGACCCCGGGTGCCGATACATGCTGTCTGACTGTGCCACTAGCTCCTTGCGACGACCTCCCCCTGCTTCCAACTCGTCTCCTCCTCCTCTCTGTCTCCCCATCTGAACTTTCCCCCTGTTCTTCTTCTCTTCGAGTGGACACCCACGTGACATCCACGGACACATCGTCATCATCAACCGCTTCACTTGTATCTGACAACTCAGCAAAGGAAGCAGCAGCGGGTACAATATCATCATCATCACACCGTACGTCCATGTGTTTAATGCTGCCTGACTGAGACATATCCATGTTATCTACATCCTCTTGCAATAATGGTTGCGCATCACTCATTTCTTCCAACTGATGTGTAAATTAATCCTCTGACAGATCAAGTGAAGCGGCTGTGGTGCTTGTGTTGGTGGTGGCGGCAGGCGGGCGAGTGGTAACTTGAGAGGTGCCCGAAGCTGAGCTGGAGGAGGATGGTGCGTCAAGGTTCCAAGCGGAAGCTGTGGAAGATTGGGTGTCCTGTGTTAGCCAGTCAACTATGTCCTCAGAACTTTTTGAGTTCAGGGTACATGGCCTCTGAACACTGGGCATTATTCTAGGGCCAAAGGAAATCACAGCACCACGACCACGACTGCCCCCTGCGGGGTGGCCTGCCTCTGCCTGTCATTTTTTTTTTAGATTAGTGGTACTATGCGTGCAAGGTACTGTGCCACCCGATATGAGTGGTGGGCAGTGGGCACAGTACAGTCTGTGGGCCTGACACACACTGGCAGGCAACTGCAATTATATTACAGAGACAGAGAAAAATTTTTATTACTTTTTCATCTGCAAGCTACTGTGACACCAGATATGAGTGGTTGGCACTGGCAGTGGGCACAGTACACTCTGTGGGCCTGACACACACTGGCAGGCAACTGCAATTATATTACAGAGAAAAAATGTTATTACTTTTTTATCTGCAAGCTACTGTGCCACCAGATATGAGTGGTGGGCACTGGCAGTGGGCACAGTACACTCTGTGGGCCTGACACACACTGGCAGGCAACTGCAATTATATTACAGAGAAAAAATTGTATTACTTTTTAATCTGCAAGCTACTGTGCCACCAGATATGAGTGGTAGGCACTGGCAGTGGGCACAGTACACTCTGTGGGCCTGACACACACTGGCAGGCAACTGCAATTATATTACAGATAAAACTTTGTATTACTTTTTTATCTGCAAGCTACTGTGCCACCAGATATGAGTGGTGGGCACTGGCAGTGGGCACAGTACACTCTGTGGGCCTGACACACACTGGCAGGCAACTGCAATATATATATAAAAAAAAAAGAAAAAAAAAGCAGACTGATGTACTAGCCCTAAAAAGGGCTTTTTGGGGTGCTGTCAGGACGCTGTCCTTACAGCAGATCAGATGAGTCTTTGAGGACTGGAGTGGACACAGAACACTGGCCTAGCTAACAATTTCCCTATTTATTCAGCAGCAGCAGCAGCACTCTCCCTGCTCTCACTAACACTGCAGCTTCAGAATGAATCTATGATGGATGCTGTCCTTGCTTTTTGATAGAAGGTGGGAGGGTCTGGGAGGGAGGGTATGCTGATTGGCTGGAATGTGTTTGCTGACTGTAAGGTACAGGGTCAAAGTTTGCTCAATGATGACAGATAGGGGGCGTACCGAACATCGCATATGTTTGCCCGCTGCGGCGAACGCGAACAAGCGATGTTTGCCGGGAACTGTTCGCCGGCAAATAGTTCGGGACATCTCTACACGGCATACAAAGAGTTAATACGCCGGCATCAGTGTTTTCACCGATGCTGGCGTATCACCGTTCATGCCGCTGATCGGGTGGGCGCAGCTCCTGCACCCATCCGATTAGACCCCGTACATGTATGGCTCTGGTCCTTAAGTCACGTCCACCAGAGCCGTACATGTACAGTGAGGGTCCTCTACGGGTTAAAAAGTCCCATATATATGCAGTATTCATCAAAATTAGTATAAAAACTAAACTTAGCAAAACAAAATAAAAAGACAGCAATCAATTAGAGTTGTTCCGGTTCGACGGGTTCGGCCGAACTTCACAAAAAAGTTCGAGTTCGGGACCCGAACTTGACCTGAACTTGACCCCGAACCCCATTGAAGTCAATTGGGACCAGAACTTTTGAGCACTAAAATGGCTCTAAAACTGTCACGGAAAAAGCTAGAGGGCTGCAAATGCCAGCAAAATGTGGTAAAGAGCATGGCAAGTGCTCTGCAAACAAATGTAGATAGGTAAATGACTTCAAATAACATGAAATACGTAAAAATTTAAACTAATAATCTTGATCTACGAGGACGAGGTCCATATGGAGTAGGAGGTTGAGGAGGCGATGGATGTGGCGGTGTAGGTGGAAGTGGCGCTGGCGGAGGAGGAGGAGGTAGCCTACACTGCTTTTTGGTTTTAAATGTATTTTTCTTTTTTTAAATTCGGGTACACCCCAAAACATTGGGAAATATAAAATGTGATAACCCCCTCCAGTCGTGCTAAACACAAGTTCAGACAATACACTGGCTACAGGGCAGGCCAGCACCTCCAAGGCGTAAAGGGCTCAGGCCATGTGCCCAATTTGGAGACCCAGAAGTTGCAGGGGGCAGAACCATCAGTCAGTTCGTGTAGGCATGTGCAAACATACTGCCCCACCATGTCGCACGTTCCCGTGATGTTCACGATCCAATTGGATATCTGCTGAATCAACTTTCGATGTTCTTTTCTGCGCCTACCATGTTGATCACGGTTAGCGGCGAATCAGGGTTCCACCCAGGAGAGGGAGCGTGAGAAAGAGAGAGCACATCCAAGGGAGATCAATGCATGAAATTTAATTTTGATTGAGTGAAAATGTGGGAGAAGCTATTAAAATTGAAGAATTGAAGGAAAGGAGGGGGCACGCGGCAATTACCCACTCCCGACTCGGGGAGGTAGTGACGATAAATAACAATCCAGTACTCTTAAGATGCCCTGTTATTCGAATGATTAATAAAAAATTATAGGGACTGTCACTGTGGTATTTTGGATTTGGAAACAATAGCCAGGAGAGGCCCTGCTGCCGCTTTGTTGACTGTAGATAACTTCTGCCTGATCTCACGTCCCTGTGACGTCCACTATCCATTTGGATATCTTCTCTATCAACTTTCGATGTTCTATTCTGAGCCTACCATGTTGATCACAGTTATCAGCGAATCAGGGTTCCACGCCGGAGAGGGAGCATGAGAAAGAGAGACCACATCCAAGGGAGATAAATAGATTCATTTTTTTTTTTTGATCGAGCGGAAATATTGGAAAAGTTATTGAAGCGCAAATGTGGGACAAATTATTGAAGCGCAAATGTGGGACAAATTATTAAAGCGTAAATGTGGGACAAATTTGTGCAGAAATCCATTTCATTCCAAAGGGTTCACATACTTTTTCTTGCAACTGTATACCACTGCTATACCTAGTAGATAGGTAAACAATTTTCACTTATTTGTCTGTTAAATTCTAGGGTGAAATTGACCAATTTTTGAGTGTGATATACCACTGCTATACCTAGTAGACAGGTTAAAAAATTTCATTAATTTGTCTGTTACATATTCAGGTGAAATTCACCAATTTTTGGGTGTGATGTACCCCTGCTCTACCTAGTAGACAGGTAACATTTCAGTAATTTGTCTGTTACATATTCGGGTGAAATTCACAAATTTTTGGGTGTGATATACCACTGCTATACCTAGTAGAAAAGTAAACAAATTTCACTTATTTGTCTGTTACATTTTCGGGTGAAATTCACAAATTTTTGGGTGTGATATACCACTGCTATACCTAGTAGACAGGTTAAAAAAAAAAATCATTAATTTGTCTTTTACATATTCGGGTGAAATTCACCAATTTTTGGATGTGATATACCCCGGCTGTACCTAGTACACAGGTAAAAACATTTCACTAATTTGTCTGTTACATATTCGGGTGAAATTCACCAATTTATGGGTGTGATATACCACTGCTATACCTAGTAGACAGGTAAAAAAATGTCATTAATTTGTCTGTTACATTTTCGGGTGAAATTCACCAATTTTTGGGTGTGATATACCACTGCTATACCTAGTAGACAGGTAAAAAAAAAATCATCAATTTGTCTTTTACATATTTGGGTGAAATTCACCAATTTTTGGATGTGATATACCCCGGCTGTACCTAGTACACAGGTAAAAACATTTCACTAATTTGTCTGTTACATATTCGGGTGAAATTCACCAATTTATGGGTGTGATATACCACTGCTATACCTAGTAGACAGGTAAAAAAAATGTCATTAATTTGTCTGTTACATTTTCGGGTGAAATTCACCAATTTTTGGGTGTGATATACCACTGCTATACCTAGTAGACAGGTAAAAAAAAAATCATCAATTTGTCTTTTACATATTTGGGTGAAATTCACAAATTTTTGGGTGTGATATACCCCGGCTGTACCTAGTACACAGGTAAAAACATTTCACTAATTTGTCTGTTACATTCTTGGGTGACATTTGACCATTTTTGCCGTGATAAAACCCCTGCTCTGCATAGGTGATAGGGACCTAAATTTCAAAAAATCGTCTTTTACAAGGTGACATTTTAAGAAATTTTGCCGTATACAAAACCCCTTCTCTGCATAGGTGACAGGGAATTAAATTTCTAAAATTCTTCTTTAATGATGTGCGCCCCCTCCTTTCATTCAATGCTTAAACTTTAATAACTTGTTCCACATTTGCGCTTCAATAATTTGTCCCACATTTCCGCTCGATCATAGTTAATTAAAAAAAAAATTACCTCCCTTGGTCTCTCTTTCTCACGCTCCCTCTCCGGCTTGGAATGATTTGCCGATAACCATGATCAACATGGTAGGCTCAGAAAAGAACATCGAAAGTTGATAGAGAAGATATCTAAATGGATCGTGGACGTCACGGTGACGTGCGATCAGGCAGAAGTTATCTAGAGTCAACAAAGCAGCAGCAGGGCCTCTCCTGTCTAACATTTCCAAATCCTAAATACCCCAGTGACATTCCCTATAATTTTTTACTAATTATTCCAATAACAGGGCATCTTAAGAGTCCTGTATTGTTATTTATCATCACTACCTCCCCATCCTTCGATTCTTCAGTTTTAATAACTTTTCCTATATTTCCACTCGATCACAATTAAATTTCATCCATTGATCTCCCTTGGATGTGGTCTCTCTTTCTCACGCTCCCTCTCCGGCGTGGAACCGTGATCAACATGGTAGGCTCAGAAAAGAACATCGAAAGTTGATAGAGAAGATATCCAAATGGATCGTGGTGGACATCACGGTGACGGGGGCAGTATGTGTGCACACGCCTACACAAACTGACTGATGGGTCTCCAAATTGGGCACATAGTCTGATCTTGCCCTTTATGCCTTGGAAGTGCTGGCCTGCTCTGCAGCCAGTGTATTGTCTGAACGTGTGTTTAGCACGACTGGAGGGGGTTATCACAGGTTATATTTCCCAATGTTTTGAGGTGTACCCTAATTTAAAATAAATTTAAATAAATTTAAAACCAAAAAGTAGTGTAGGCTACCTCCTCCTCCTCCACTGCTGCTTCCACCTACACCACCATATCCACCTCCTCCTCAACCTCCTACTCCATATGGACCTCATCCTCCTAGATCAAGATTATTATTTTTAATTTTTACGTATTTTATTTTATTTAAAGTCAGTTCCCTATCCACATTTGTTTGCAGAGCACTTGCCATGCTCTTACCACATTTTGATGCCATTTGCAGCCCTCTAGCCCTTTCCATGACATTTTTACAGCCATTTTAGTGCTCAAAAGTTCGGTCACGAACTCAAACTTTTTTGTCAACCCGAACACCCAGGTGTCCGCTCAACTCTACTCATGAACTTAATTCTTACAGAGATTCAGCTGAAGATCTTATCAGTTGTATTCAGGATCATAATCCCTGACAAGCAGAGCAGAGAGAAGGCTGAGGCAGACCTTTTGCTCAGTGTTGTGAAGTAACCTGTCCTGCTGATTGATTAGGACAGGTTTTGTGTGCACTAATAGGATGGCGGTCATTTTATTTCTCCTAATGATTGCTCCCCAGACAAAACGAGCCATTATAACTAATGCAATGTATTTGGGAATATATTTATAATACAATACAGTTTTACAGTAGGACAGTGATATAAAACACCTCCAGGTGGTGTAGGAGCTACTAAAAAGGAAAGTGATAGAGTGCTGTGTCAGATGGCCTGACCTCTATGGTCCCCTGACCTAAACTCAACAGAGATGGTTTAGGGTGAGGTGGACTGGAGAGTTAAGAAAAAAAAGCTGCTGACAAATACTCAGCATACATGAGAAATGCTGGATAAATATCCCTGGTGATTACCTCATGAAGCTGGTTAAGAGAAATGTCAAAGGTGTGCCATTTGATGAAAAACACTTTTTTTTATTTTTCCCAAGACCTATAGCTAGCATCAATGTACTTTCCATATACAGGAGAAATATGTAGGATAAGAAATCTCTAATAACGTATTTTTCATCGAAGAATGTGTAGCATAAGAAACCTTTTGGTACTGTTGGATATTTTTCAACTTAAAATGGGATGACTATGGATATATTCCAGCTACAAGATGCCCCCGTAAATCAAAACTATGGCACAAAAGTCAATAGACGAGACATAAATGTAATTGCACATTAAATAAAGATTACAAAAATGAAAGAATTGCATCCAATGAACTGAGAAGAACTAGAAAAGTAAAAGAACAGAACTGTCATTAATCTTCTAAAAACAATAGCTTAGAAAATGGTGATTTTAAAGTACTGCTTAATGCAGAGTATAACAATAATTTACAAGATTATTACTCTCCAGATTCTCAATGTAGCAAAGTTAAAAGATGTAACTTGTGTATGGTGAAAATGTCTAATCAATTGCAATTTATTACTTTGTTTTGAATTTGAAACAATAAAAAAAATGAGGAATTTTCCTGTCAGAGCATTCTCCATGCATATGTGACTGTGCTGCTGAGTCCATTCACATGAACATTGCATGCATTTCAGTGTTGGTACTTCAGTATACCTGCTGTAGACTCACCCATATTTGGATTTCCTATCCTAAGAATAGGCTATCTATTTAAAATTCCTAAAACCATTTTGAGCTACATGGGATAAAAATGCAATCTAAGTAATACTGATTATAATGAGACCAAGAATAAAAGCAATAATTTGCCTGTTGGATGTAATTTAGAATTAAATCTCAGAGGTGTAGTTGTAGTGTTACAATCGCGGCTTGTCGTGGCCATCACTGCTCTGCTTACCTCCGACTTTTTTGGCTCATGGCAGTTTAGACTTACTCTCTTCTCCTCCTCTTTTGCTGGGGTAGCTCTGTCCCTCCATGCAAGCTGTGGCTTGATTGCTGCCTCAGCCTCTACTATGTAGCCCGTAGGGCTTGCACATTCATTCCCCTGGCTCTTAAAGGGTCATGACGAGCACCCTAGTTCAAATCAGCCAATGGCTGGTCACCTGTGGGTACATAAAAAGAGTTTTCCAAGATTTTCAAACTGATGTCCTATCCTCAGGATAGGTCATCGGTATCTGATCGGTTGGGGCCCGACACCCAGGACCCCCGCTGATGAGCTGTTTGAGATGGCACTGGAGCTTCTGCGAGCTCCGTGGACTTCTCCCAGATTACCAAGCACACTACTGTGCATTGTACAGCAGCTATGCTTGGTATCGCTCTCAGCCCCATTCGTTTCTATGGGGCTCAGTAGCGCCAGGGCGATATGACTGATGAATGTTCTGGCCTAGGAAAGGCTGTGAGAAGTCAGCAGCACTCACAGGAGCACCAGTGCCTTCTCAAAAAGCTGTTTGCTAGGGAAACCGGGTGTTTGACCCCACCGATCAGATACTGATGACCTACACTGAGGATAGGTCATCAGTTAGAAAGTCTTGGAAAACCCCTTTAAGACACCTTCCCAAAATAGGAGGGTACTAAAGCTTTGTTTGCTAGTTTCTGCAAAGGTGTGCTGTATTTGTTTGTCTTCTCATGTACTTACTTCTGCCTTTTACTGGATTTTGACACTTCACTACTTGACCTGTGCCTGACCTCTGTTTTAAACTATCACTACTTTTCCTAACATCAGGCTGTTTATTGGACTGCTTGTACTCTACCTGTCCTAACCAAGGCCTGTCCCTCATCCCTCTGTGCTGTCTGACCCCCATGGGTCATCTGTCACTCACAGACATAATTCAACTAGAAAAGAAGGCAGCACTCATGGTTCCAGATAATGCAGTCAATATCATATCAATATAATCAATATCAAACAATCTAGTAGATGCAACGTTTTGGCAGTACCTTAGCCTTTTTCAAGCATACGGCTAATGTATAGCCAAAACATTGCATCTACTGGATTGTTTGACATGTATTTTTGCATTATCTGCAACCCTGAATGCTACCTTCTTTTCTAGTTGGATTACTTCTGGGGAGGTGATTTGTACTCTCTGTTCTATATTGGAGTGCTGTATTGATTCTTTTTTATGCAATGACACACAGACTACTCCTATTAGAGGGACAGGGGCTAGTGTGCCCTACCTGTCTATACGAGGTACTTGCCCCGCAAGTGGCGTCCCCATCCGGATACCTTTCCCTGTTGGGGGCGGAATCCCTAGTACACCCTATTCAGTTACCTGGGGCAAGTACCTCGTATAGACAGGTAGGGCACACTAGCCCCTGTCCCTCTAATAGGGCTTTCTAGGGCTTCTGTCTCCCGATCCCTGTCTATGCAGGGGCGAATACGTTGGCATTGATCCAGTATGGTTACACACCAGTAATGCCTATTGATGACACCAGCAACATCAGAGAGAATCCGCCATCCACCTCCACACTTGGGTGAGAACGTTCCTGTTTTGCTTATTACATTGTGTTGTCACCATACTACGTATGTCTAGTTTAGGCCCTTTGGGCGCCTACTATTTTAGAAGCATTTGTATTAAATGTTAAGTTTTACCCCTCTGTCCCCTAGGGGATTAGTACTTTTTGATATATGATTTTGGGAGTAAAAGGTCAAGCAGCCTAACTTGGCCTTACTGAGTGTCTTATATCTGTTAGACAAGTTGCAAATCAAGCTCCTAGCTGAAGATCTGCAGTATGTCCATGCTTCTCAGGGTGCGGTATTTGGATTTTGCCCTGAAAATAAAAGCTGCAACATTCTTTTTCTTTAGCTTCATTATGTTAACATTTCATTGTTCTTATTACTACTAATATACTTGTATAAAACAGAAGATGCTATATTTTTAGCATGCTGTGAGGGATACCGTACCCCTCGTGCCCCGACTGACGTCAGACGTCGACAACCCCAAGCTCACGAGATACGGTATGGTCACTGGTTACCAAGACGTGATGTTACGCCCTCCTGAAGGAGCATGTAAGGTCAGCTTGGTACAGCCTGAGGGAGCCTGGTCACTGCCCCAGTGAAACAGCTCATCCTCAGCCGGGGAAATCTGCCACCAGCTTCTTGTTTGATATAAGCCAAGTTCGCTAACGGGATTATATAGGGTGAGAAACCAACCCGCGGTAGCTTATAACTAGGCCGAAACACGGACGTGGGGATTCGTGATCGAGATACAAGACAGCACAAGATTAAATGATATATTTAAGTGCCTTAAGGGCACACTAGATAACACAATATACACAAGGAATATACACAGTGGTCTGAGGTTACAAATACAGGTAATATGGCACAAACAGGATAACACAGAGTACAAGTCAGTTACCGGGTAGTTGAATGTTCCTTTGGGTTATGATTAGTCCTTTGCTGTAGTCACATGGAGGGTAGTGATGTCAGCTGGTTGCAGGTCCCTCTAAACACATGGCATGATGTGACCCTCCTTCAGAGAAAGACGCCGCCCGCTGGCTTGCATGGGCTTTTGACCTGTAGCCGGCCGCTCCCCTCCCCGCCTCTGGGAAGAGTCCCCTTCTCCTCTTCTGGGTTGGTAGCCAAGGACCCACAAAACACATTAGGGCCCATAGCTCCAGACCAGGAAGTCACAGGGAGATGGTTCTGGTACCAACAGACCAGCCTGGGTTCCGGCTACAATTAGAGTCCAAGCATGGTACCGTTATTGGGTTTCTGTGGGGAGATATGTATATCTCCCTTCCCTGGCACCCGACCTCCAACCTATGACCATGGGCATGTTCATCGTGGCCACCGAGACACAAATATGTATCCGGTTTGCCCCTGTGATGGCCGAGCGATTCATAATTCCTCAATCCTTATAACTCATCGGTTCTATGCTGTCTGCTAGATTAGATTGAACTGGGGAATGGCTTAGACCTCATGCTGAGAGATTCTTCCTGTCACATCATCTTGGTTCCTGGATGACTGGATGAGGTGTGAATTCATACGCATGTGGCCTCCTTGAAGCCAGAACCCCTGTGGAGATCACTACCTCCACTATCTGACAAGCAGAGGGTTGAAGTGAGAACTTATTTTGAATGTACACTGACAAAGGTGAATCAGATAAAAATCATGGCTGCCAGTAAATAATGATTAGTGATGAGCGGGAGGTGCCATATTCGATTTCGCGATATTTCACGAATATTCGAATGAATATTCGTATTATTTTCGTCGAAATCGAATATTCGTAATTATTTTATTTTTCGCAAATAATATGCGATTAAATTAATCGTATGATTTTTAAAAAATTTTTTTTCCTGTATAAGGCAACGTTCCTATGACTATGGCTAGGCTAATATGTGTATTTTACGAAATTTCTTAATATTGCTCTAACTTCGTCTTTTAGAATATTCGTAATATTCTAAAAGACGGAGTTAGAGCAATATTACGAATATTCTAAAAGACGAAGTTAGAGCAATATTAAGAAATTTCGTAAAATACACATATTAGCCTAGCCATAGTCATAGGAACGTTGCCTTATACAGGAAAAAATAAAATAAAATAAAAATCGTACGATTAAATTAATCGTACGATTTTTATTTTATTTTTTGGAAAAAAAAATACGAATATTCAATTTCGTGAATATTCGGAACTATATTCAAAATATTCGCGAAATCTCGAAATTGCGATATTCGAGAAAAAAATTAGAAATTCGAATATTCGCGCTCAACACTAATAATGATCTATATTCCTCACACATGCTTTTAATTGTAGCTAAAAGAAGTAAGCTCTATTCACTATAAGTGACATATTCACTATAAGTTAAGTGACCCTTATGGTGTCAATGATAAATTGACTAATAACCCTGGTTAACACTAGTAGCATATACAGTACAATCGTGGCCAACAGTTTTAAGACTGACACAAACTTTGGTTTTCACAAAGTTTGCTGCTTTAGTTTTATTGTGGCAATTTGCATTTTTATTTCAAGGGGTACCGGGCTCTCAAGGGAAGGGGAAGTAATGTTAAATATTACTATTACATATGCAATAATGTATGTTCCGATTGCACTGTGATCTTTGAATATTGCTACTGTTGTATATCGGTATATTACCTTGCTAGTCGTCGCTTCTATGTTGAGGTATGCGCTCTGCTATATTGGATCTGGGATCCCGCGCTGTCACGGATACCTATTGTGCTATACAGCATACTCCCCGGCTGCCACGGAGCAGCCAGAGTTAACCCCCTACATGCCTATCAGTTAGGGAAGGGGTGAAAGAAGTATATTGCAATAATAGAAACAAAAAACATAACACTCTAGCACCTACTTATATAGGTCCAGAGTAAGAAACTATACTACAAAGGTGACCCAGATGACGTCACCCTATGTATTCGATTTGAGTGCTTCCCGCACTCATGACCAGCTGAAACTGTCAAAGATGGACAGAAGCCAGAGAGACTTCACCAAAGGGAGAGAAAATGGGAAAAATAAGAAAAATAATAACAGTCCCCATACAGTCCTCAAAATGGTTAATTAGAAGTACAAGCCACACGAATGAAACCCATGAAATAAAGGAGACATATTGTTGTTATCCCAAATCGCTAAATAAAGCAAGTAAAGGATAATCTTTCATTTAGGCCCCTAGGAGATTGCGGCCTACACCTATATATCCATTCTGCCTTCTTCTGGAGGATTTTTTTTATTTCAGTCTTCCTTCCTGGGGGACATGGGAACCAATTCCGAGGCAGAAAATTTGAGAACTAAAGTGACGCGTGCGTTCCAACACATCAGAAGTGGTGTCGAGGCGTGCGTTCCACCGGCCGGAAAGGTCAGAGGAGCGCACATATTTAAGAGTGTAATTCCCCCGGTCGTGTCACTACCATATCGAGCACCTGGGAGGAAGCAGTCCTGTTAAGAATGGGGATCTCTCACTAGTATCTTCTCATGTATAAGCTAGTATTGTATCTTTTTTGAGAAGGTTATTTTCATTTGTGGTTTATGTTTATCTTTGGTTACAGGTAGCATCTCCTCTACTCAGCAGGAACTAGTGATGTATCCATATTCCCCTTCACAAGGTCTGTCTCATTATTTTGTGATGTTTATAATATCATCCAGGACAACAATTCATTTACAATAATGGAATGCATTTTACGGTGACTACCAATAAGGAAACATAATTTTCTCTTAATGTCTGTATTTTTCTAATTATCATTTGTATTTTGACCCCCTGAGGAGCCCGTCAGGGCGAAACGCGTTGGGTTATTTGTTATGGGGTATCCGTTACCAATTTCATATGCCAACTTTCATCCTTGTTGGGGCATTATCATTGCTATATAGGGCAAGTAGGGGAGGTACAAGGACAGGGAAACCCCACCATTAGGGGCGGTCCCTGGGCTGAGGTTAGATCAGGATCTCACTAGGGAAAGATTCCTCTGACAGTGAGATATCAGCTTCTTTACCTCAATATCTGGTGAATGATCCTCTTTCCTCCCCGTTGTTGTCGTATATCCACATTCATTAGTCACATTTGTGGTGGACGTTATATGTGCAGTAATAGCTGGGCTGAAAAATGTTCGCCCATGTTTTCGTTGTCATCTGTCACTGATACTGGGGCATATATATATATTTTTTAACTAGATGAATAATAAAAGTTATATTTTAAGGGTCCTATCTCCTCTAGTGTTAATGCATATTCATTTTGTAGCCTGCAAACCGCGGACCCACAAAATGCTATTGACGGTGTGCATCCCGCACTTTTCACGGACCCCATTGTCAAGATGCCTATTATTGTCTGCAAAACAGACAATAATAGGACATGTTCTATAATTTTCAGCACAACCACTGGGATGCAGACAGCACACAGATAAAACATGTTTGCTGTCCGCATTTTTTGTGGCTCCATAGAATGAATGAGCTAATGTGCGATCCAGAAAAAAAACGCAGACCAGACTCAGACAGAAAATGCGGTCGTGTTGATGAGACCTAACAGGAAGGGTTTACAGTATATTTGTTATCACAGGATCTGCAGCCAGTTAGAGGACCTTCTGTCCTAAATTAAAAAAAATGCATCCTTTTAATTTTATCCACAATCTTAAAGATTCTGCATATTATAATAATTAATCCTCTAAGTTCCCGGCAGTGAAAGCTCAGCTCAGTGGGGCATCGAAATTGAAAGGGAAAAAATCATTATACTTAAGTTACAGAAGAAACTATAGCAGACATAATGATATCAAAATTACTTTCTATATTATATTACTTGCTGAATATTGCAGTGACTGCTGTGCAGTCTTTGAGTGTCCCCTTGTTAAAAGGGTTATCCCATAAGGGGTTAAAGGAGTTATCCCATAATTAATTAAGAGATGACTATCTCTTTCTAAAAAAAAGTTAGAAATAGCCCTGTACCTCATGTCGATCCAGAGATCTCCCCATTTATTGCTCCAATTGCTCTGCTATGGTTATTTCAAGCGGGCAGTAAAAGGGCAGTGTCCTTTCTGCTGCAGCTCTCTCCCTATCACAGCTCAGGAGGCAGTTGAAAGATGAAACTGAGCATGTGCATCAATCTCAGTCAGTCGGACAAAGAAATAAGTGAAAACAGCAGGTGGCACTATGCAGACATATTTTAGTGAATAACTTGCTTTACAAAACAATTTATTACGCACATTTACAAAAGTATTTAGATGCAGGTATTGGTTTAAAAAACTTGTAGAATATGTTTTTGTGGAACAATTCCTTTAAATAAATGAGAAAACTGTGTACAAGGTGGAGTCATTGTACCTTATAGTTTTTCAAACCAGCACTTGGATCTGAATACTTTTGTAATTGCATGTAATTAAAAATGTAGTATAGCCACTGAGTTATTCAATAAAATGTATCTGTATAGTGGCACTTGCTGTTTTTTTTCTTTTCCTGTTTTTTTTTGTCCACCTCACTGAAGTGCTTGCACGCACAGTTTAAATCTTCAATTGCTATCAGCCATATCTTCTGTTAAAAACTGTGTAGGTTACACAAAAAGAGCTTTGTTAGAAAGAGATTCTCATATATTATATGATGTCTGATTCTAATTTTTTAGGGGCATAACCCCTTTAATGAAGTTGGAATTCGTAAGAAAATTAGAATTTTTATGAAAAAGTTTATTATTACTTTTAATCTAAACATGTTATTGGAATTGTTTCTATTATTTGTGTTTATTAATGTTTTTATGATGCAGTAAGATATCTGTGATATTCAATATGGTAAAAATAGTTACAAACGAGACAAATTTCCTTTGCAGTGTGAAAATGTTCGGCAGAAAACCAGATGCACAGGGTAAATATTCAAACTTCATTCCAATTCCTGATTACCATCCTACGTTGATTAGGCCAGATAGGCTTAAACTCTGCTAGTCTGCTATTGCATTATTGTCCCTGCAGTGACCATATTAACAATTTTACTTCCGTAAGTTTAGTCATCAGGACAACTTCTTCCCAACCCCCTCCCACAGCCACCTATCTGTGTTGCTGAAAAGGAAATGTGTGAATGTGTAGCTCCTATACAAGTGAATGGATAGGAAAATATACAGTCATGATGAGCCCTTTAGACTGTGAGTTGTTCTTTTTTAGCACTCTGGTTCATAGAGTAGGTCCCAGGCAAGCAATCCTCCTCTGTGTGATCTCTGTAGAGATACAATTTTTTAAAACGTTCTTGAGGTTTTACAACAGTTCTAGAACCTGTTGTGTTATTCATGTGTGGTAATTAGAGATGAGCAAATTTCTAAAAAATTTGATTCGGCCTGTTCGCCAAATTTTGGGAAAAAATTTGGTTCGATACGAATTTATTTGCGGCGAATCGCTTTAAGAAGCTGCAGAAAGCCTTTATAGTGGTGCAGTACACTGTGCCTTGCAGTAACACGCATAGGGATTCTGATGTCGTAGTGAAACGATACTGTGAGTCAGTATGAAATGCAGATGACAGGCGTCGCTCTTAGAATCATTGCACACTTCACTTATTTGGGCAGTTACGGGGCCAAAACTGACCAAATAACTCAAGTATGAACTCAGCCTTACAGGTCAATGTTAGCGTCAAGAAGAAGCGCACTTTTTTTACACCGTTGGCAGCTGATTCCACATAGATGTCTATTGAACCTGCTGTATTAAACGCTTATAAAAGTAGAGCCCGCCCCCCCGACAGAGTGGAGAGGGTGTCAGCAGTAAGTTTGTGTTGACGTCACTGATTATTTTGCCCTTCCTCTGATCCATCAGAACAATAACCCCCAAAAAATGGATCCTGTCTTTGAAGCATCCGTCTTCATCCTCGATCAGCATTTGGTCAGTAATCCATCAGTATTGCTAAAGCCATAAAAAACAGGAGTGGATCCAAAGCAGAGATGACACGTGAATGGAATATTTGCAGGTCTTCTGTGTTTTCTACCCACTCCTGCTTTTGGCTACCAAATCATAAGCCAATTCTGATGCAAAATAGGGACCATGTCATGCAGGCCTTACAGCTGTTACATAGACAGGGTCTGTTGTGCGTCTAATTTTTCCTTCCTTCTGACAGATCAGAAGTAGGGTCAAATAAATGATGATGTCAGCCAGGCCGAAAGGCAAAACAGTGGCCCAATCATGAAGTGGGAAGGGTGGGAACAGCTTGAGAAGTCCACAGAGTGGCCCTATGACATAGTGGTGAGGTGGAAGCATCAGGAGGAGGCAACAGAGTGGCACAATGACAGTTTGGAGGTGGCAGCAGCAGCATCAGGAGGCCACAGAGGGGCATAATGACAGAGTGTGGAGGTGGCGGCAGCAGCAGAATGAGGAGGCCACAGAGTGGCACAATGACAGTATGGAGGTGGCAGCAGCATCAAGAGGAGGCCACAGGGTGGCACAATGACAGTGTGGAGGTGGCAGCAGAAGCATCAGCATGAGGAGACCACAAAGTGGCACAATGAAAAAGTGTGGAGGTGGCAGAAGCAGCAGCATCAGGAGGAGGCCACAGGGTGGCACAATGACTTTGTGAAGGTGGCAGCAGCATGAGGAAACCACAGAGTTGCACAATGACAGAGTGTGGAGGTGGTAACAGCAGCAGCATCAGGAGGAGGCCACAGGGTGTCACAATGATAGAGTATGGAGGTGGCAGCAGCATCAGGACGCCACAGAGTGGCTGTCACTTAACGCCAAAAACAACAGAACAGCAAATGTATAGTACAAAAGATAACAAATTTTATTGGACAATTAATTTAAAATATGATTACATATACATATGTTAGCAGTATGTCACGGCGGACGTGCACAGTTTAACATATAACACACCAACCAGGCTCTGGACGAGAGACAGGGGAAGGGTCACCTCCTAGTTTATCCCTGACCTCTTTCCCTGCAATGCTCAGCCCACAGACAAACCTTGAAGGTAGATTTGCTGTGTCCTCCAGCCTATACTAACAGAACCCTGAACTCCCTGAGATGGTGAAGTGGGGAGAAAGGAGCAGCCTGCTCACACAGAACCTGGATGGGATAGATGACATAAACAACCAAACAAAAAACAACACTTATCTGCTGAGAGCAGGAACAAACAGCCAACCTTCCCTCCAAACTTCTCAGACCATAATGAACAGTATAATCCGCTCAGAGCACTTAGCTGGAGACCATTTAAACTAATGACTCCACCCAGTGCACCTGATGCGAGGCGGATCCAGCACAGTATCAAAACAAATACTAGACTCGTGCTGCAATCCTGGCTGACCTCCGCACATCGTCAGAGTGGGGCATGACAGTACCCCCCCTTCTACGGGTGACCTCCGGACACCCTGGACCAACCTTATCCGGATGGGACCTATGAAAGGCCCTCACCAGACGGCTGGCGTTGACATCTGACGCCGGAACCCACATCCTCTCCTCAGGACCGTATCCCCTCCAGTGAACCAGGTACTGGAGGGAACCCCGCAGAACTCTCGAGTCGAGAATCCTGGAGAACTCCAAGTTTACCTCGACTAGAACAGGAGGAGGAGGCAATGGCGATGGTACCACCGGTTTAACATATTTTTTTAGTAAAGACTTGTGGAAGACATCGTGGATCCTCCAAGTCTGCGGCAGATCAAGTCGAAATGCCACAGGATTGATCACATCTGAAATCTTATACGGACCAACAAATCTTGGACCCAATTTCCAAGATGGCCCTCTCAACTTGATATTCCTAGTGGACAGCCACACCAGATCACCCACACACAGGTCCGGACCAGTCACACATCTCCTGTCAGCCATTCGTTTATACCTCTCACCTATCCTCTCCAAATTCCCTTGAATCCCCCGCCAGATAGAGGATAAGGCAGAAGAGAATCTCTCCTCCTCTGGCATCCCCGAGGAACCAGACCCAGAAAAGGTACCAAACTGAGGATGGAAACCGTATGCGCCAAAAAATGGCGTCTTACCCGTGGACTCCTGCCTACGGTTATTCAATGCAAATTCTGCTAAGGACAAGAATGAGGACCAGTCCTCCTGATTCTCAGCCACAAAGCACCTCAAGTAGGTCTCCAGGTTTTGATTGGTACGCTCCATCTGACGATTCGACTGTGGATGAAAAGCCGACGAGAAAGAAAGTTGAATGCCAAGTCGAGAGCAGAACGCCCTCCAAAACCTGGAGACAAACTGCGTGCCCCTATCAGAGACAACATCCGAAGGAATACCGTGCAATTTAACAATATTATCCACAAAAATCTGCGCAAGAGTCTTAGCGTTAGGCAGACTTGTTAGTGGTATAAAGTGAGCCATTTTACTGAAACGATCGACTACCACCAAAATCACTGTTCTCCCGGAGGAACTCGGTAGGTCCGTAATAAAGTCCATGGACAAATGTGTCCAAGGACGAGATGGAATAGACAATGGAAGAAGTGAACCAGGCGGTCGAGTATGAGCAACCTTAGACCGAGCGCAGGTTTCACAAGCTGTCACGTAATTCTCAATACTCTTACGCAATCCTGGCCACCAGAACCTCCGGGACACCAGATCACAGGTGGACTTACCACCAGGATGTCCAGCGAGAACAGTATCGTGATGTTCCTTGAACAACTTGTATAGTAGGCCCTCAGGAACAAACAACCTCCCTGGGGGACACGAACCAGGAGCCCCCTCCTGAGCTCCCAACACCTCCATCTCCAATTCAGGGTACAGAGCGGAGACCACCACTCCATCCGGCAAAATCGGCGCTGGATCTTCCAGCGTTCTTGACCCCTGGGCGAAAGGTAACCACGAAATTGAACCTGGTAAAAAACAATGACCATCTGGCCTGTCTAGGGTTCAGACGCTTGGCAGATTGCAGGTAAGCCAAATTCTTATGGTCTGTATACACAGTAACGGGGTGAGAAGCCCACTCTAACCAGTGACGCCATTCTTCAAAGGCCAACTTGATCGCCAACAACTCCCTATCTCCAACATCATAATTCCTCTCGGCGACCGAGAGCTTCCTGGAGAAAAAGGCACACGGGACCCACTTGCCAGGAGAAGGACCCTGCGAAAGCACTGCCCCAACCCCCACCTCTGATGCATCAACCTCGACCACGAATGGCTGAGATACATCCGGCTGCACCAGAATGGGAGCAGACGCAGAACGCTCCTTTATAGCCGAAAAGGCCTGCAATGCCTCATCCGACCAGACAGAGACATCAGCGCCCTTCTTGGTCATATCAGTAAGAGGTTTGACTAGCGTGGAATAATTCAAAATAAATTTTCTATAATAATTCGTAAACCACAAAAATCGCATCAAAGCTTTCTGATTCTCCGGTCGGTCCCACTCCAGAACCGCCCAGACCTTTTCGGGGTCCATACAAAAACCAGAATCAGAAAGCATGTATCCCAAAAATGGAAGCTCTTGCACCGCAAACAAACATTTCTCCAATTTGGCGTATAACTTATTCTCCCGAAGGATCGTCAAAACCTGTCTCACATGATCCTGATGGGTCTTCAGATCAGGAGAATAAATTAAAATGTCATCTAGGTAGACTACTACGAACCTCCCCACCAAATGATGAAAAATATCATTGACAAATCGCTGAAATACCGCTGGCGCATTCGTCAACCCAAAAGGCATTACCAGGTTCTCAAAATGACCCTCGTGCGTATTGAAGGCCGTTTTCCACTCATCCCCCTCCTTGATCCTGATCAGATTGTATGCTCCTCTCAAATCCAACTTGGAGAACACCTTGGCTCCAACAATGTGATCAAAAAGATCAGAGATCAAAGGCAGGGGATATGGATCCCGGACTGTAATACGATTCAGCTCCCGGAAATCCAAACACGGTCTCAGTGATCCATCTTTCTTCTTCACGAAGAACAAACCTACAGCCACTGGAGACTTAGATGGTCTAATATGACCCTTTGCCAAACTCTCGGCGACATACTTTCGCATGACCTCTCTCTCGGGTTGAGAGAGGTTGTAGAGCCGAGACTTAGGCAACTTAGCTCCCGGAATGAGATTCACAGGACAATCATAGTCACGATGAGGGGGCAATTCCTGAGCCCCACCCTCCGAAAACACGTCCGAAAAATCTGAGAGATACTGAGGCAAGGCTGTAACGGACACTTCAGAAATAGATGTGACAAGACAATTATCCGAACAAAACTTGCTCCAAACAATGATTTGTCTCGCCTGCCAGTCTATAATTGGGTTATGTTTAGACAACCAAGGCAACCCCAAAACTATTGGAGCTGGCAAATCCTTCATGACGAAACAGGAAATAATCTCAGCATGTGAATCACCCACCCTTAAATGAATACCATGAACAACGTGAGTAAGGCTCCCTTGAGAGAGAGAGGGGAAGAATCAATGGCAAAAACACGAATCTCGTTCTCTAACGTGCAAATACTTAGTCCCAAACCCTCAAGAAACAGAAAGTCAATTAAATTTACCCCAGTACCACAATCAAGAAAAACATCAACAAACACATTTTTAGACTCTAGCGCCACCATAGCTGAAAGGAGAAAACGGGAACTGCAGGGAACTTGCATACCAGTCTGTTCTACCACACCATTCATACTACCAAGTGTGAGGGAGTTTTTTTTTTTTTTTCCTTTTTCTTTATCACTTTCCCCTGTGGTTCAACATACGGACAAGAAAAAACAAAATGACCCCTCTTTCCACAATAGAAACATAAATTGTGCGCTTTACTAAAGTCTCTACTATCCGAATGGAAAGATATCTGACCTAACTGCATGGGTTCCTCCCCTACCTCAGAATAACAAGCAATATCACCCTGGGCAGCTGGTGAAACAAAACCACACGCGGGAGGAATCCCCTGCACAGAGGGACCCATACCCCTCTCTCTGATACGTCTATCCAAACGTATCGCCAAAGACATTGCGTTTTCCAAAGTATCTGGGTATTCATGAAAAGCCAGAGCATCCTTCAACCTTTCAGATAACCCCTGACAAAACTGGCTACGTAACACGGGGTTCGTTCCACCCCGACTCAGTAGCCCACCTCCTAAACTCTCTGCAGTAAACCTCAGCAGCATGTTTACCCTGTAGTAAGTTACGTAATTTTGACTCTGCCATCGAAACTCGATCTGGGTCATCGTAAATCAATCCCAGGGCTTTAAAAAATTCCTCCACCGACCGGAGAGCCAGAGAACCGGGCAGCAGGGAAAAAGCCCAGGATTGCGCGTCCCCTTTCAGCAAAGACATGATAATACCCACCCTCTGATCCTCATTACCTGATGAAAATGGGCACAATCGAAAGTACAACTTACATGATTCCTTGAAACGGAAAAAATCATCAGTACCCCCTGCAAATTTCTCAGGAAGAGCGACTTTAGGCTCCCCAACAATTTGACCTGTACCTGAAGCCAACACCCTCTGACACTGTGTGACCGTACTACGTAGATCCGCAACCTCCAGGGACAAACCCTGCATGCGGTCAACCAGTGCATCAATTGATGCCATCACATAAACGCTGAGCAATGGCGGTCACAGTATGGCGGATTATAATGTCACGGCGGACGTGCACAGTTTAACAGATAACACACCAACCAGGCTCTGGACGAGAGACAGGGGAAGGGTCACCTCCTAGTTTATCCCTGACCTCTTTCCCTGCAATGCTCAGCCCACAGACAAACCTTGAAGGTAGATTTGCTGTGTCCTCCAGCCTATACTAACAGAACCCTGAACTCCCTGAGATGGTGAAGTGGGGAGAAAGCAGCAGCCTGCTCGCACAGAACCTGGATGGGAGAGATGACATAAACAACCAAACAAGAAACAACACTTATCTGCTGAGAGCAGGAACAAACAGCCAACCTTCCCTCCAAACATCTCAGACCATAGTGAACAGTATAATCCGCTCAGAGCACTTAGCTGGAGACCATTTAAACTAATGACTCCACCCAGTGCACCTGATGCGAGGCGGATCCAGCACAGCATCAAAACAAATACTAGACTCGTGCTGCAATCCTGGCTGACCTCCGCACATCGTCAAAGTGGGGCATGACACAGTATTACATTCACAGGAAAAAGTACCCACAGGACCACTATCCATAATACATAAAGGTAAAATGCCCCTATAATTGAGGGGATAAAATAAATCCCAACAACAAATAAATAAAGTGCAAAGTGCTAAAGTACAAATCACTACATACAGGAGACAATTTTATAAAGTATACAGACCAATGTGATCCTGAATCCCGACATGTGTTTCACGATCGCTTTCTCAAGGGATATGTGTGGTGTATGCTCACTACCTATATATAACTTATTCATTAGGTTGATTAGATACGCATGGGGAGAACACCTGATATTATCAGAGTGAGAAAGAAGGAAGAGGAAGTGGCGTGCGTTCCAAGCTGGAACGCACAGCATCACTTCCGATTCCTCAGGTGTCCGTACACATTTTTAGGATAAAGAAGGGAAAATAAAGAAAGTTTGCACTATAGTGAATAAGCATTGGCATATTATCAGTGAATCGTATCCTCTGATAGAGGAATTCCAACAACTGCCGATGGTATGTTATAAAAGAACTAAAAATATTCGCGATAAAATCGTAAGGGCCGACATTGGGAGTGATGCAAGGGAGCTAAAACAGAAGAAGCTTTCGTCTCCAAGACAGGGTACTTTTCCCTGCCTTGGGTGTGTACACTGTTCGAGTGTCTTTAAAAGCCCTTACATAACCCATCCTAGATCAGGGGAGCATATCCCTATTAAAGGTTTCTTTACATGCGATAGTAACTATGTCGTATATATTTTAAAATGTCCATGTGGTCTTTTGTATGTAGGGGAAACGTCCACAAGAATGAAAGATCGATTTAGTAAGCACAAATCCACGATCAGGAAGGCTAATCTGCTACTACCAATACCACACCATTTTCATCAAGCGAGACATAATATATCGTAGTTGCGATTTCAGATCATTGAAGGGGTTAAACAACCCAGGAGAAGTGGTGACAGAAACTCAATACTGAGAAAAAGGGAGGCTTATTGGATCCATAGGCTCCAAACCTTGGAACCTATGGGTCTAAACCGTGATTATGAATTAAACAGCTTTTTATGAAAGGATCGTCTTTGTTAGATGTTTTTTTCTCAACAGTTTTTAATTAAGTTTTCATGTTTTCGTATGTGGTCTTGCGATTTAATATGAACGAATTGAGCTGCTACCAATATTCGCATGAAAATATTGATGAATTCCATGATGATCATATCGATACATGCTTCTCTGTAGGTGAGAAACTTATGGATACGAACAGGAGAAGACCATATTCAAGTTGAGATGTATTATTTTGTTTAAATGAATATCTGTTTAAAGTGTGTGTCTACACCTGATTTTAGGAGGTGTGTCTTAGGACATCACGCACATGTGATGTGCACACCTTAATGAGGGGCTGGTCTATTTAATGGTGTTTTTTTGTAACATGTGTATTGCTGTTTGACAAAGACACCTGCCAGTGTCGAAACGCGTCACAGGATATTCGATTATGTGACAATAAACAAGAATTTTGCAGACGACTTCGTGAGTGCCGATCCTTACTGTTCTTGCTTTATGGGATTCCAATCCTAGGATGCGAGCACCACAAACTTCATAACCAGCAGTGCCGACCTATTTGACTTTATATAACATATTTTTAGGATATCCATCATCAAACAACGAAGAAGGTGGAGCAAATAAATAATAATTCCTATAAAGGGAAGGGATACATACAAACTGGGCCAAATAGAAATACTAAACCAAACGAAGAGACGGATCCGAAATACTCCACGGAGGACCGCAGAACACAGACAGGAAATCCGGTCTGCGGTCCACCGTGGATCGCATTATTGCGATTCGCCTTTCCTAGTGTGCAAAGTTAGTACGATCCCACGAGATCACGGGAGCACATCTATAAAACCCATCGTCGCGCGATCTCGCGAGATCACAGACCCGTGCCGAGAAATCTATCAGACTGCGTTCCACAATGGAACGCATACATTAAATGTGCCCTATACTCCCAATCCCAATCCTTATCTGGTGACAGAGCGCCATTGAAGCGGGACAGTGACCAAAACATATAAACAAGGTGTATAAAATATCTCTAGAATACATAATACGTTAACCCAACATTGGCAGAGGTAATGTATAACAAAATTAATATATTTAACAAAATATAGCTTGGTGATATACAAAAGTGAAAATCAATACACACATATAATAACATCATAAAAACAATAAATTAAAAAAGGGGGCAAAAAAAAAGAAAAATGGGGTATGTAAAAAAAAAACTATATATATATATATATAATGTGAGACATGAAAAGCATAATCAAACAAATGTGACATTCTGAGTGATAGTGCAAGTGCAATACACACGTGAAGTGCTCCTTGACAAGTGAAAAAATATGTAATTTTAGTAGAACACATCATATAGAGACCTAGTTGATGTATCCATAGATGGAATTCCCCAATTTTACACCACCATTCATGAATATAAAATGTACAGCAAAACTTCTTTAGACACATCCTGTTAAAACAATGCTAATATTTTCATGATCATGTACCGGACATTTTATTAGTCCACATAATATATGTGCCAATGTGAATCCAATACGCAACCTAATGAAACAAAACCATTAAAAATAGATTAGAACACCACTAAGACCAGTAGAGGACAGGTAAGAACGGGAAATGACATAACTTATCTAAGAAAAGGAAAATAGAATTGAGGGCCTCGTTCAGACCAAATGGTATTACTGTATTCAATTCAAAAATCCACTTGACTTCTTTCTGTGCTAGGAGTTTTTTCCAGTCTCCACCCCTCCCGCCAATCAAAACTCTATCAATCACCCTTACCTTAAGGAGTGAACCATTACAGTTATGATATGTTTTAAAATGCCATGGGATGATTTTCAAATTAGAAAGATCTTCTTCATCTTTAGCTGCAATGATCCCGAGGACGTGCTCCCTAGTAGTGATGGACGAACATCGGCTGGGACGATTGCACGAACGCGATCAAATGTTTGCGAACCATAAGTTTGCGGCGAACCCCATTCACTTTAATGGCAGGCGAACCTGAAAAACCTTCAGGTCATATTTGAAGCCACCAAATACTTACTAGAAGTGCACAAATAGTCCCAAAACATGGACAGTGACATACTAGAGGGGGATCAATGGCAAAAATTCCCACAAAAAACATGTATTTTAATCAGGGACCATTTTTATGCATCTTAAAGGGAAACTCACAAAAATGGGCCATGCTGGAGCCAAGAAAATGGCAGAAAATAACATGCGATTATGTGGCTGGAGGTAACATGTCCTCCATTTTGTGTTTGTACCAGGTGTCTAAGTACGTTGCCACCCAGTACTGGTCCTTGCCCTTTATGCTTTTCATATGGGGGTCCCTCTTCAAACACTGGAGCATGAAGGCCCCCATTTGCACTAAATTGTAAGCGGTGGAGCGCCCTGGCTCCTGCTGATCGCCCAGGAGAATGTCATCCTCGGTCTCCTCCCCCCAGCCACAGACAACTCCAGGGATCCCCGAAAACTGCAGACAAAAGGAGGATGAGAGAGCCACTGCTAAACCCCGCCAGTCCTGCTGCCCTCTTGGAACAATCAGCACACTGCGCGGCAGGCTGCGTTACCGCAGTGTTCTGCTCCAGACTCGATGTGCCCGATATGGAAAATGAGAGCTGAACGATGCGGGCGGTGTGTGGAGCTAAATTTGTACAAATTTATTGTGGGTTCTACAAAGTTAAAATACCTCACAAAAACAACAATTTCAAGGGAAAATATTGCCTTTTGTATGCATGGAAGAACATTCCCGCTCTAGATGAAAATCCTGCTGCTGTCAGAGGTGTCTAAGTTTATTTGTGGTGTTTTGCCCTGGTCTAGTGGGGGCCCATTCCTGGGAACACATTCCTGCTGCAAACAAAGAACCTACTGGATGTATTTCTGGAGCGTAATAATATTACAGGCTATGGCTACTAGAGAGGGGTCGTTGATCCAGGGAGTTATTCTGATTGCCTGATTGGAGTCGGGAAGGAATTTTTTATTCCCCTAAAGTGGGGAAAATTGGCTTCTACCTCACAGGGTTTTTTTTTTTTTTGCCTTCCTCTGGATCAACTTGCAGGATAACAGGCCGAACTGGATGGACAAATGTCTTTTTTAGGCCTTATGTACTATGTTACTATGTTACTGCTGTCTGTCCTGATCATGCTGAGTTATGTGTAGGTCTTATACTACACCATTATCTTTACCTGCTGCTGTCTGTCCTGATCCTACTGAGTTATGTGTAAGCCTTATACTCAACCGTTACCATTACCCGCTGATGCTGCTGTCTGTCCTGATTATGATGAGTTTGCCATTGACTAAAGGGGCCTTACTGCAACCTTATCGTTTAAAACATGAAAACATAACAGTATTAAAAAAGTATGCACACGTTTTAACTGCAAAAACTATTTATTCAACAGTTGGAGCCCAACATGGCTCTATGGCAACTTTTTAAGTAGCTCATGCAGGTCACACAACTCCTGTATCTGATTTAGTTGTAGTGCATCAAACTGCTGCACCTTCAGTGCAAGCTTTCGCTGCTGCGCATGGATCTCCTTTACTTTCTTTTCCAGCTGCAGCTGCTGCTCCTGGATCTCCTGCATGTTATTTTTCTTCTCCTGCTGCATCTTGTACAGGAGTGTTTTAAATTAAACGCGTTTCGGGGTAACAGAGCCCCTTCCTCAGTGGGAAGGGGCTCTGTTACCCCGAAACGCGTTTTGGAAAGACAGTGAGGGAGCATCAAGAAGCAATACATCGGAATCGCATATTTACAACTGGACTGCAAACATCTACAGATCATCGCTACCATCATCTATTTGAAAACCCCGCCTGGAATCTCAAGTCACCTGACCGCCCAGCAAACCACGTGGGACGCCACACAGGTCCTGGAAGGTCAGAGCAGTGAAAGGAAACTGCATCGTTATCCAGGAGAGAGGGGAAAACACATAGACTTTACCTACAGGTCCTTGAAGCTCACAACTTGAGCATTGCACCTGAAAAGTTGGTGTACAAGTGAGCCAAATTCAGGAGCGGTAAAGTACTCTGTACATAGTACAGCATTTAATTATTGCTAATTTGTGGATGTTAATGACTCTTTCATAAACGGTGCGTTTCTAAAACTGGCGCAAATACATGGTCACGAGCACAACCTATTATCACAAGTGTCTATGGACTTTTTTAACTTGTTTGGCTCAACAGCCCCCCCCCTAAGGATTTCCAGTGCATAGAGTTTTAGTTTAAGTTTTAACAGGATTGTTTTAGTGTATAATTTTGATGCAACATGTTGTGAATTATTTTAAAGTTTTATAAAAATATCTGATATACTCCCACTTGTCTATGGTTGCTTGATATTGAGTGACGCCCAATCCAATCAATTTTGTCCTCACTTTACCAGCAACAGGGAGTGCTGTTGGGCAGTGCACCTATTCAATAGTGGAACAGGGAGTGAGCCGCCAATTTTTGCAAAAATTCATATTTAGCAGTTTTACTGCCATGCGAACATACATCAGTTTTTGAGCACACATGGTGTGTTTTTGTAAACTCCAGATTCAGGGTAATAGATTTTGAGTTTTGTTTGGCTGTTAACCCTTGATGTATTTAATAAAAATTGATAAAAAATTGAAGTTTGGAACAGTTCTTAAAAATTTTAAGATTTGCTTCTAAACTTCTAAGCCTTCTAACGTCCCAAAAAAATTAAATATCATTTTTAAAATGATCCAAACATGAAGTAGGCATATGGGGAATGTAAAGTAATAACTTACTATCTATTATAAAAGAATAGAAATTGACATTTGGAAATTTGCTAATTTTTCCCAATATTTGGTAAATTAGGTATGTTTCCCAATATTTGGTAAAATAGGTATCTAATGTAATGATGGACGGGGCCTTTTACTTGAATACAGAAAGATGATTGCAGTTATATATATATATATATATATATATATATATACACACACATATAAATATTTATTTTTACGTACAAAATCAGCCGGTTACATCATACATCTGTACCTCCATGTGTGTATAAATGTATATATACACTCACAGCGAAGTAGAGATGTATGATGTAGTAATGGCCTTACGGTTCGCCCTGTGGTCGGTTCGCGGCAAACTTTGCTCGTTCGCGATTCGCCGAACATGCGAACATATGCCGATATTTGCGCCCGTCATATTCTTTTACATTGTGAAGAACTTTGACCCATGACACATCCATCAGGTGGTACAGGACAGCCAATTGAAAAGTTTCAGCACACGGACATAACCCCTACCTTATAGATTAAACATCAGATTAAACATAATAAAGATGACAAAATAGTGAAATATATCACTACATATAATTCTGGGCACAGAGAAGTGATTTCCATTCTTAATAAACATTGGAACATCCTGCGTATGGACCATACTTTGCAACATTATCTTCCTGCCAATCCATCTTTAACATATACAGTAGACGCGAAAAAAATCTCAAAGACATTTTGGTCTGATATAGACCCGATCTGGCCGCCATTTTACATTCTGTCTTTTGTCAGTGTAGGGCAGGGATCAGCAACCTTCGGCACTCCAGCTGCTGTGAAACTACAACTCCCAGCATGCAAACTTACTTGGCTGTTCTTGTAACTCCCACAGAAGTGAAAGGAGGATTCTGGGAGTTGTAGTTTCAGAACAGCTGGAGTGCCGGAGGTTGCTGATCTCTGGTGTAGGGAAAGGTTGCTGTGTGGAGCAGGGACAGACTGTTAGGGACAAAAACGCTATCAAATAGGCCAACAAAAGTCCTTTCAAGGACTGGTATAGGTGTACTATTGATAGGTGGGCAGTACAGAGGGGTGTAATACACTTATAATATACTTTCTAACATAGAAAGCATATTTTAGTGGATTTGTATTGTGCAGCAGTGGTGAGAGGTTCTGCAGCGATACTGCAGCCACACAGAGTGACAAACGCAATTAGAAAAAATAATTATAACTGGTGTGATATACCAGTCGCCCCCCCAAAAAACTGATAGAAGCGGGGTGTGATATACCAATAATATACTTTCTATATACTGCATTTGGGTACTGCAGCATTTGTTTGCTGTTTTGCTGCGTTCCCTCTGATACACACAGTGACAAACGGTATTGGAAAAAATAATTATAACTGGTGTGCGCATGCGCGTACGTGAAAATTATATTGCCGATATTTTGCATTGAAAAAAATAATAAATGGAGATCGCAAATTCAAATAATACATCTGGTATGTCACTGTCCATGTTGTGGAACTATTTTTGCACTTCTAATAATTATTTATTGGCTGCAAATATGAGCTGAAGGCTTTTCAGGTTCGCCTGCCAATAAAAAGAATGGGACCCACTGCGAACTTGCGGTTCGCAAACATTTGATCGCGTTCAAGCGATCTCGTTCGCAAACCGTCCAGGCAGATGTTCGTCCATCACTAGTATGATGTAACAGCTGATTTGCTACGTGTCACACCAGGTACTAAGTAATGGAATGAAATACTTATTTGCATAACTGTATATTTACTGTACATTACAGAGTGTTGGCAAGATATACAAAAGTAATGTATGCATTGTACCTGGGCATTTGCGGTCACGGATCCAAGTGATCCACCTGGCGCGCCTTCTCTTCAAGTCGGACCAATGCTTGATTATGGACGTATTTGTATGTTGGCCCTTATACTTTCTCCATAGCTCCTTCTGTATGCCCTCCACAATCTTTTGTTTTTCCTCTTGGACCAGGGTCCTATTGTATCCCCGCTCCAACATGTGCTGCAGGATAAAGATGCAAGTATATAATCCCAAATTTTTTTAAATACAAGGATTGAAAATAATGTCCTCAACAACACAGCAAAAAATATTTAAGTCTTTGAAGGTGAAATATTAGATGTAATGTTATCGTTATAAGATCGGATTGGATAGCAATTGTATGTGTGTGGGGTCTGAGCAATCAGATATTAGCCAGCTAAGCATCTGTCTAGTGAAGTGACGGTACGGTATGGGGTCTACAGCTGGTTCGCCTCCCAATGGTGCACCCTTCTCCTGACCAACAGGACACAAACTCTAATCTATATACTGTGTGTGTGGTATACAGTATAGTGTGTGGCAGAAAAATGGATGTGCAATGTGCATGTGATTGATATTTCTCTGCTGTCCATACATACATGCTACAGACATAGAGCGATGTCACAACAATACTTAGTGCACCAATCAGTAATATCATGTAGTCAGACCTGATAAAATGTAAAGTTGTATGTGTCGCAACAATCGCAATTAGCGCAAATCGCAAACAATATATCTGCATATAAAGCAAGCTATTATTGTGCCATGCATGGGAAATTTAATCAAAAACAGTGATGCAATATCAGATTACTTACAGTTATCAGAAGTTTATCCTCAAGTTCGCTTTACTTGCTTCCAACCATTTTCTCCAGTCTCAGCTCATCAAACAGTTAGCAAAAGTAGACCACGCTCGTTTTGCGCAGTATGCGCTGCTCACAATACGCATAGCACGCGCGAACATCGCCATATGTTCGCTTGATCAGCAAAGTTCGCCACAAAACAACCGCCAAACGAACCGCAAGGCCATCTCTACTCCCAAGTGCGTCTTTTCAGTTGTCTTGTGGTCATGCCTAAGTAAAGAAGATTACAGGGACAGCTTGCTGTATATATCACACCTATCGTTGTACAAGAAATTGTGTGTGTGATCTGATAAGATCTCTGACCCATGTTATCTGTGAATGTGGTCGTTCTCAGAATGTTCGGGTAGGCTACACAGTCGCCACATGGGCGGCATCCCCATTTTGGGCCTTTGGAGCCAAATAATTTGTTAGGGGTCTTACCTTCATAAGGCTATGGACCAAAATGTCTTTGAGATTTTTTTCGCGTCTATATGTTAAAGATGGATTGGCAGGAAGATAATGTTGCAAAGTATGGTCCATACGCAGGATGTTCCAATGTTTCCTAAGAATGAAAATCACTTCTCTGTGCCCAGAAATATATGAAGTGATATATCTCACTATTTTATCATCTTTATTATGTTTAATCTGATTTTGTAGCAATTCGTCTCTTTTATACTGTTTGGCAAGCAAATAAGCACTCTTTACCGATAGGTCGCTATAACCACGATCCCTGAATCTCTTGTTCAAATCCTTGGCCCTCCTTTCGAAATCATCATCTCTGGAACAAATTCTTCTAAATCTTAAAAATTGTCCAAAGGGAATTCCATCAAGTAATTTTTTCGGGTGGAAAGAATAGGCACGGAGGAGACTATTCACTGTGGTAGGTTTCTGGAAGAGGTCTGCGTGGACAAAGCTGTCATTATCTACATGAAGGAAAAAAATATGCCCTGCTATATGTGGCGGGGTTCCGAGGGTGCGCTCGGTCCCCCATTGCCCGCAGAGCTGTTGCTTGGCTTTGGAAGTGAGGATCTGTGTTTGACCTCATTCCCAGGGCGGCTTTACTGCTGGGTGGCTCCCTGCTCCTAAGTCTGCCTTGAGCGCCGAGCTGATCACTCGGTGCTCAACTGGTTGGTCTGTCGGTCATGTGAAGCTGGCCACGTCACATGACCCTCACTCCCCACTATAAATACAGGCAGCCTGCTAGCCACAGGTTGCCTGTTAATTTCTAGGTTCCTGGCTATTTGTTGGACTACTGAATACTCACCTGATTCCGTTCCCTGATGATCCTTTGCCTGCTCCTCCTGTACTGCGCATCCGTCCTGGTATTGTGACCTCGGCTCCCACCTGACTACTCTCTTAGGACTCCTCTTGTACTTCTCTGCTCTCCTGGTGTTTGACCCCGGCTTCTCCTGACCATTCTTTGCTTAACCCTTTTTACTGCGTAGCTCTCTTGGTTCTGACCCGGTCCGTTCATGTTCCGTATTTTGTCTTGTCTGTCTTCCCTGCACGTATCCTAAGTTAGGGACTGTCATCCAGTTGTCCCCTGTCATCAGGACTCGTGAGGCAAGTAGGCAGGGCCAGGGGTGAGGGTAGAGCGCAGTGGTCACTATCCTTCCCCCTGTGCGTGTGTGGACGTGACCGTTACAGATTAACAGGCCCAATAACCACTGTATCATGAATCCTCTTACTACCCTGACTGACCATGTCTCTAACTTGACACAGATGGTGCAGGAGCTAGGAGAGAAACTCTGTTCTTTTGAGTTAGGGCAAGGTTCTTCCACTCCTCTGCCCTCCAGTCCACATTTTGAACCCCAGATCAAGCTCCCAGAACCCTTTTCTGGAGACCGGAAAAGCTTTCACTCCTTTAAGGAGAGTTGCAAACTCTACTTCCGTATGCGCCCCGTGTCCTCCGGTCCCGAGAGCCAACGCGTGAGGATTATCATTTCTCTACTACAGGGTGATCCCCAGGACTGGGCATTTTCGTTACCTCCTGGGGCCAGTTGTCTAACTTCTGTGGAGGGTTTTTTTCAGGCCCTGGGTACCCTCTATGACGAACCAGACAGGGCCCTGGTAGCCGAAACGGCTCTTAGGGCACTGGTTCAGGGCCATCTCCCTGCGGAGGAGTATTGCACCCAATTCAGGCGGTGGTGTGTTCGCTCAAGATGGAATGAACCAGCCCTGAAGAGTCAGTTTAGGTCTGGTCTATCTGATAATTTAAAAGATCTATTAGTCAATTACCAAATTCCTGAGACCTTAGAGGAGATGATGACCCTAGTTGTCCGACTTGACAGACGAGTTAGAGAGAGACGACAAGAACGACAGTTCTGTTCTCAGATGGTGGTCCAGCCAGAGGCCTTTTCCATGGACAACACTGAGGTCTCCACCGAGGAACCCATGCAGGTTGGCATGACCTGGGGTAATCTTCGTCGTAGACGCGGAGAGTGCTTCTACTGTGGAGATCCTGGCCATTGGATCAACAAGAGTCATAAGAGGGTCCTCTCTGACAAGTCTCCTAAGGCAAGACAACCTAAAGACCAGGTACACCCTGATTTTTCTAAATGTAAGCTTTTGGTACCCATAACAATTTCTCTGTGGGTTAATAAGTGGCCGGGTAAGGCCTTTATTCATTCCGGTTCAGCGGCCAGCTTTATTGACTTTGAGTTTGCTTGTAAATTGGGTATTCCAATGTTTGCTTTACCTACACCTATCCATGTCATGGCTATTGATGCTACTCCCCTGATTGGTGGTACGGTGAGGTCATGTACCTCTGAAATTTCTCTGACCGTGGGTGTGTGCCACTCAGAGAGATGTTCTCTTCTAGTCCTGGAGAACCTACCGGTTGAGGTGGTACTAGGGTTGCCTTGGCTCCGTTTACATAACCCCACAATTGATTGGTCCAAAGGAGAGTTGGTGAAATGGGGACCTAAGTGTGACTCATGCTTGTCCGTGGTCCAGGCTGGGGTTTCAGTAAGGTCTAAAACATTACCCTCTGTTATTAAAGAATATTCTGATGTGTTCTCGTCCCCTTCTCCAGAGGTTCTACCCCCCCATAGACCTTATGATTGCGCCATAGAGCTAATAGAGGGTGCCGAATTTCCTAAAGGGCGAATTTATAATCTTTCAGGGCCCGAACGCAAGGCTATGGAAGATTACATTAAGGAGAGCCTGTCACTGTCCAAAATAGATACTCTCTCCCATTGATTCCGGATTTATTTAACCAGGTTTTGGGGGCAACCTGGTTTTCCAAGATTGACCTGAAAGGGGCATACAATCTAATCCGAATCAAGGAGGGAGATGAATGGAAGACAGTGTTCAATACTCCGATAGTACACTTTGAATATCAGGTGATGCCTTTTGGACTCAGCAATGCCCCAGCTGTGTTCCAAAACTTAATGAACGATATTCTCAGGGAGTTCTTAGGTAAATTTATTATTTTTTATCTTGACGACATTTTGATATTCTCTCCTGATTTCGTATCTCATGTGTCTCATGTCAAACAAGTATTAGAGGTGTTGAGGGAGAACCAGCTATCCGCTAAGCAAGAGAAATGTGTCTTTGGTGTATAGGAGATACTGTTTCTAGGGCATGTTTTGACTCCTCACGCCTTTAAGATGGATCCTGGTAAGGTTTTAGCAATTAAGGAATGGGTAAGGCCTTCATCCTTAAAGGCTTTACAACGGTTTTTGGGTTTCGCTAATTACTACCGTAAATTTATCATGAATTGTTCTGTAATTGCTAAACCATTGACCGACCTTACTAAGAGAGGGGCGGATTTGGAGAATTTGGCTGCCAAGGCCATTTCTTCATTTGAAACATTAAAAAAGGCATTTAGTAGCGCTCCCATTCTGATCCAGCCTGATCAGGAGAGACCCTTTATTGTAGAGGTGGATGCGTCCGAGGACGGCGCAGGAGCAGTTCCTTCACAAGGTCCTGCTAGCCTCACTAACCTGAGACCGTGTGCCTTCTTCTCTAGGAAATTCTCTCCCACGGAGAGAAACTACGACATAGGGAATAGGGAGCTGCTGGCTATTAAATGGGCATTTGAGGAGTGGAGACATTTTTTGGAGGGGGCAAGGCATCGAGTAACTGTTGTCACTGATCATAAAAACCTAATGTTTCTCGAGTCTGCTAAGAGGTTGAATCCCCGACAAGCCCGATGGGCTCTGTTTTTTACCCGTTTTGATTTCTCCATTACATTCAGGCCAGGAAGTAAAAATGTGAAGGCAGACGCATTATCTCTGAGCTTCCATGCTTTTCAACCCACTGAGACGCCGCCTGAATCCATCCTACCAGCAAACATCTTCTTAGCGGCTCTTACCCAGGATTTCTCGGCTCGCATTAAGGCTGAACAACATCTGGCACCGGCATCCACCCCAACAGATAAGTTGTTTGTCCCCATACAATTTCATCTTCAGCTGTTGGGTGAGTGTCACGATTCTGCCTTTTGTGGACATCCGGGTGTTGAGGGCACTAAGGATCTGGTTTCTAGATCTTATTGGTGGCCCACTCTGACCAGGGATGTCAAGTCCTATGTGTCAGCCTGTGAGGTTTGTGCCAGGTCTAAGACACCTTGGACTCGCCCTGCTGGTAACCTACGACCCCTACCCATTCCCAGTAGACCCTGGTCCCATATCTCGATGGACTTTATAACTGACCTACCGCTGGCGGAGGGTAAGACTGTGGTTTGGGTAGTGGTCGATAGGTTTAGCAAGATGGTTCATTTCATTCCCCTGTCTAAACTTCCGAATGCTAAAACCCTGGCGTCTATTTTTGTGAGAGAGATTGTTCGTTTACATGGCATCCCGGAAAATATTGTTTCTGACAGGGGTGTGCAGTTTGTGTCCAAATTCTGGAGGGCCTTCTGTCAAAGATGTAAAATTTTGTTGTCTTTTTCTTCCGCCTACCATCCTGAGAGTAATGGGCAGACTGAACGCCTTAATCAGTCTGTGGAACAATTCCTGAGGTTGTATGTTGCTGATGACCAGCAATTATGGGTCAAATTCCTTCCGTTGGCTGAATTTGCTTTGAATAACCGTGTTAATTCTGCTGGGGTCTCCCCTTTCTTTTGTAACCATGGTTTTCATCCCCGTTTTCATTCTGGGTCGTCCATCTCCTACTCTAACCCTGAAGCTGATAAACTCTCCTCCGAACTGTGCACAGTTTGGGCCCGGGTTCAATCGAACCTAGAAAAGGCTCAAAGTTCTCAAAAACTCAAGGCCGATAGGAGACGTTCAAGGGGGGTGAACTTTCAGGTTGGGGATAAAGTATGGTTGTCCTCCAAGAATCTATCTCTCAAGGTACCTTCTAGAAAATTTGCTCCTCGCTTTATTGGACCATATAAGATCACGGAGGTGATTAACCCGGTATCATTTAGGTTGGAGCTGCCCGAGTCATTCCACATTCATAATGTGTTCCATAAATCTCTACTTAAAAAATATGTTGAACCGGTAGTACCTTCGAAAGCCTCGCCTCCGCCGGTTCTTGTTAATGATGCTGTCGAGTATGTCGTGTCTAAAATAGTTGATGTCAGGAAGGTGAGTAATTCCTTGCAGTACCTGATTTACTGGAAGGGGTATGGACTTGAAGAGAGATCTTGGGTACCTGCCAGGGAGGTTCATGCTCCTAGACTGGTTTGTAAATTTCATTTAGAACACCCTGAAAAGCCATCGCCTGAAGTCTTGGGTCCGGTGGCCCCTCGTAAAAGGGGGGGTACTTTGGCGGCGTTCCGAGGGTGCACTCGGTCCCCCATTGCCCGCAGAGCTGTTGCTTGGCTTTGGAAGTGAGGATCTGTGTTTGACCTCATTCCCAGGGCGGCTTTACTGCTGGGTGGCTCCCTGCTCCTAAGTCTGCCTTGAGCGCCGAGCTGATCACTCGGTGCTCAACTGGTTGGTCTGTCGGTCATGTGACGCTAGCCACGTCACATGACCCTCACTCCTCACTATAAATACAGGCAGCCTGCTAGCCACAGGTTGCCTGTTAATTTCTAGGTTCCTGGCTATTTGTTGGACTACTGAATACTCACCTGATTCCGTTCCCTGATGATCCTTTGCCTGCTCCTCCTGTACTGCGCATCCGTGTTGGTATTGTGACCTCGGCTCCCACCTGACTACTCTCTTAGGACTCCTCTTGTACTTCTCTACTCTCATGGTATTTGACCCCGGCTTCTGCTGACCATTCTTTGCTTAACCCTTTTTACTGCGTAGCTCTCTTGGTTCTGACCCGGTCCGTTCATGTTCCGTATTTTGTCTTGTCTGTCTTCCCTGCACGTATCCTAAGTTAGGGACTGTCGTCCAGTTGTCCCCTGTCATCAGGACTCGTGAGGCAAGTAGGCAGGGCCAGGGGTGAGGGTGGAGCGCAGTGGTCACTATCCTTCCCCCTGTTTGTGTGTGGACGTGACCGTTACACCATATCATAAGAACATCATCTATGTAACGACACCACAGATTAACTTTCTCAATCTGATTGACAGGGTCAGTTAGAAAGATCCTTCTCTCCCACAGCCCCAGGAAAAGATTTGCGTATGAGGGCGCACAAGATGCCCCCATCACAGTTCACTGGAGCTGTAGGTAATACGACCCTCTAAAGATAAATAAATTATGCCGTAGTGCGAAATCAAGCAGTTCAAGGATGAATAAATCATACTCACTATGTATATTGGAGGTCATCAGAAAGTGTGTTGAGGCCAAAATGGACCGCAGACCGGATTTCCTGTCTGTGTTCTGCGGTCCTCCGTGGAGTATTTCGGATCCGTCTCTTTGTTTGGTTTATTATTTCTATTTGGCCCAGTTTGTATGTATCCCTTCCCTTTATGGGAATTATTCTTTACTTCCTCCACCTTCTCCGTTGTTTGATGATGGATATCCTAAAAATGTGTCCGGACACTTGAGGAACCGGAAGTGATGCTGTGCGTTCCATGAGGTGTTCTCCCCATGCGTATCTAATCAACCTAATGAATAAGGTATATATAGTAGTCAATTCACAATGAATCACAGCACTCGGCAGAAGACTGGCAAGTGAGTTGGTGCTCGTCCCTTCTTATCCCTGACTCCACCTCAGGGATTCTTCAAACCATCAATCAAAATGTGAGACAGCACGCCAGTAGAGATTTTTTCAATGCACTTTGTGTTTTTATTCAGCCGGACTTTACATCATTTTGAAAAAAAAGCAACGTTTCCGGTTCCGCATGGAATCAGCGCCACCTTCTCACTTCCTTCGGGTGCTGCTAATCACTTCATTAGTGTGGTGAGTGAACGCAGGATGCACTAATGGAAGGGCCTATACCACCTAGCGTTCTCCGCCCATGAACCATCAACTACCAATAGCGCACATGCCACCACTATTTAAACCCCTATCATCCATAAGGGCGGGCATGCCGGCGCCATTCCTAAGTTTCATGAAATACTGGTAAGAGGACCTGCTTTGCTCCTTTTGCTCTTTGAACACTCTATTTACTTGATGTATGTACTGCTGTTTGGTACTGACTGCTATTGTGGCGATGTACTGGAAACCTCTACTACTATTGAATGTTAAATTCACTTTATCTTGCTGTTTGTCTCATGACTGTAGCGCCCTATGTTGAGCCTGTCTCTGCTAGATTGCTAGACTGCATGTCTTTAATACTATTGATGTTAGTCTACATACTGAAATGCGGCTCTCTTGAATGCCATTGTTCTTACTGATCAGAAGTATGCTCACTAGTGCCGCTATTATAGATTGTATAACTAACGGGTGTTCTCTTTTTATTTATTTTTCATGTATCAGCCTGAGGAAGGGCACAATATGTAAAGCCCGAAACGTTGCTTTTTTTCAAAATGATGTAAAGTCCGGCTGAATAAAAACACTAAGTGCATTGAAAAAATCTCTACTGGCGTGCTGTCTCACATTTTGATTGATGGAATAAGGTATAAATAGGTAGTGAGCATACACCACACATATCCCTTGAGAAAGCAACTGAGAAACATGTGTCAGGATTCAGGATCACATTGGTCTGTATACTTTATACAATTGTCTCCTGTATGTATTGATTTGTACTGTAGCACTTTGCACATTATTTATTTGTTGTTAGGATTTACCTTTATGTATTATGGATAGTGGTCCTGTGGGTACTTTTTCCTGAGAATGTAATGCTGCTAACAAATGTATATGTAATCATATTTTAAATTACTAGTCTAATAAAATTTGTTATCTTTTGTATTATACATTTGCTGTTCTGTTGTTTTTGGGGTTAATTGATAATGTTCTTACAGACAGCCATATATCGGGCTTTGTTCTGATCATACGGGGTGAGAGTGGCTGTCACAAAAAAGTAGGGATAAGTGCAACCCTAAACTCCACCCACTCCTCTATTCTTAACTACTTGCACGATCCGTCCTAACCTACGAGGTACAACTGGGCGGCAGTTTCTAGCTTACATACGTGCAGGGGCCTAAAGGAAGGAAATAATGGAGGGAAGAAAACAAAAGACAAAGACAGAACAAACACTAGTGCAAAGATTCCCAGGCTGGGAAAGTGCCACAACAGGAACAACTGGAAGCCGAGGTCAAGAGCCAGGAGGTAACACAGGCACAAAGGGTTAATACAAAATCAAAGTCAATACAAACCAAGGTCAGGAGCCAAGAGATCTCGGCAGTACAAGGGATAGCACCAGGTCAAGGTCAAATACAAGCCGAAGTCCAGCAAACAAAGTCACACATGCAGAGAACGCTAGTGAGGTAATAAGACCAATCACAGGCAACCTGTGGCCAGCAGGCTACCAGTTTAAATAGGTTTAAATGATGGGTCACGCGATTTGGCCAGCATCACGTGACCCATATCCATCAGATCTAAACACCTAAGCGCTGACTCATTGCCATCGGCGCTCAGTTCCTCCCCTGCTCATTTTCTAGGGGATGAAGGACGCTGGCCACGTTGAGGAGGCATGCTCGGCCGGGGCCTCCATGCCCCCTTGTTACTATGGAGACAAGGACACCGGCCGCGTCCTTGCTCCTCATCAGGGATAGGATGCCGGCGGCGCTGCAGGAAGTGTGCACATCGCCGGCTCCCCATTACAGTACCTCCCCTTTCATGAGAAGCCACCGGACCCATAATCACTGGCATCGGTTTTTCCTGGGGAGCCAAATGGAATCTACTCACCAACCTCGTAGCATGCTGGCACCCAAGACCTCTCTTCAGGACCAAAACCCTTCCAGTGAACTAGATATTGCAAAGAAATACGAACTTTCCTCACATCAAGGATTCTAGAAACCTCATATCCTAGTTGACCGGCAACCTCCACTGGCGGCAGAGATTTCTGCGCAGGAGACACGCGCAACACAAACTTTTTGAATAGAGCTTTGTGAAAAACATTATGAATGCGAAAGGAGTCAGGTAATAGTAACTTAAAAAACACAGGGTTAATGATGTCAATAATCTCATACGGACCAATAAATCGAGGTGCAAATTTACCCGAAAGTATCTTAAGACGCAAATTCTTGGTGGATAACCACACCTTGTCTCCCAACCCAAAATCCACCCCTCTAGAGCGCCTTTTATCAGCATTAATCTTTTGAACTTCCTGGGCTTTTTTCAGGTTCGTCTGAACCTGGGCCCAGACTGTGCACAGTTCTTTAACTACCAAATCAGCTTCAGGAATCTGAGAGGAAGACGGCGAGAATGAGCTAAATCGCGGATGAAATCCAAGATTACAAAAGAAGGGAGACATACCAGTAGACGAGTTCTCTTATATATTAATGGTGAATTCAGCCAAGGACAAATGTTTCACCCAAAGATGTTGGTTGTCGGAGACGTAACACCTCAAATACTGTTCCAGAGATTGGTTTAAACGTTCAGTTTGACCATTGGTTTCAGGATGAAAGGCCAAAGAAAAAGACAGAGAAATATTAAATTTATGACAAAAGGCGAATAGAACACCTCTATCCGAAACCACATTCTCTGTAATTCCGTGTAGACATATTACCTTGTCCATGAAAAGGGAAGCTAAAGTTTATGCATTGGGCAGTTTGACGGAGGAATGAAATGAACCATTTTGCTAAACCTGTCAACGACTACCCACACAACCGACTTACCCTCTGAAATCGGTAGGTCGGTAATAAAATCCATGGAAATATGGGACCAAGGTCTACTAGGGATAGGCAGCAGTCACAACTCACCGACCGGACGGAACCTAGGCGTCTTGAACCTGGCACAAACCTCACAAGAGGACACATATGACTGGATATCTCTAGACAAGGTGGGGCACCAGTAAAACCTGGAAACAAGTTCTGTGGTTGCATTAATGCCAGGATGCCCACTAAAAACTGAATTGTGGCACTCACCTAATAGCCGGAGATGCAAATGACCAGGGAAAAAACAACTTATCTTTAGGGATTGTACCGGAGCCAAGTGTTGTCCTGCAGTAATCTCTGTCGTCAAATGGGAAGAGACTGCAGCCACAATGATACCTGCCGGCAAAAATAGGTTTTGGTGAGCACAAAAACTCCGGGATAGGGCATCAGCTTTGACATTTTTACTTCCGGACCTGAAAGTAATGCAAAAGTTAAAGCGTTTAAATGCCCACCTAGCCTGTCTGGGATTCAAACTTTTAGCAGATTCCAAAAACATTAAATTGTTATGATTAGAGTTGAGCGGACACCTGGATGTTCGGGTTCGGCAGGTTCGGCCGAACTTACAAAAAAAGTTCGGGTTCGGGACCCGAACTTGACCCCGAATCCCATTGAAGTCAATGGGAACCCGAACTTTTGGCCACTAAAATGGCTCTAAAATAGCCCTGGAAAAAGCTAGAGGGCTGGAAAAGGCAGCAAAATGTGCTTAAGAGCATGGCAAATGCTCTGCAAACACATGTGGATAGGGAAATGAATTAAAAAAACATAAAAGACCTTAAAAGAATACAAATTAGGAATTATGTAGGAGGAAGAGGTTGAGGAGGTGGTGAATGGGTGGATGTGGCCGTGTAGGCTCACGTGGCGGTCTAGGTGGAAGCGGCCGCGAAGGAGGAATAGGTAGCCAACACAGATGTGTGTTATTTAGCATTTTTACATAAGGGTACCCTCCAAAATATTGGGACATATAAAAAAAAAAAAAGGAATAAGTGCACTTGAGTACAAGGATGGATGGTTGAGGCTGATAGAACTGTCTATTCTGCACAAGGTACAGACAAGTCCTGAGGGATCCAAGCCTGGTTCATTTTAATGAACGTGAGCTTGTCCACGTTGGCTGTGGACAGGCAGCTGCGTCTGTCTGTAATGACGCCTCCTGCCGTGCTAAATACACGTTCAGAGAGAGTACACTGGCTGCAGGGAGGCCAGCACCTCCAAGGCATACAGGGCAAGCTCTGGCCATGTGGACAATTTGGAGAACCAGAAGTTGAATGGGGCAGAACCATCAGTGAGTATGTGTAGGCGTGTGCACAGGTACTGTTCCACCAAGTTGTTCAAATGCTGCCTCCTACTAACACGCTCCATATCAGCAGTTGAAGCCGGTTGTTGCGGCGAGGTGACAAAGCTTTTCCACATGTCGGCCATGCTAACCCTGCCCTTCTGAGGTGCTGGCGCTAACACAGCTGCGTTGGCGACCTCTTCCTCCTCCCCTGTCTTCGCCTTGTGCTTCCACTTGTCCCCCGGCGTCAGTCGGAATGCTCTCAGGAGTGCGTCTACCAGCGTGCGCCTGTAGTCGCGCATCTTTCGATCACGCTCCAGTGAGGGAATTAAGAAACGGCACATAGAAACATAGAAGGTGTCGGCAGATAAGAACCATTGGCCCATCTAGTCTGCCCAATATATCTGAATCCTATTAATAGTCCCTGGCCCTATCTTATATGAAGGATAGCCTTATGCCTAGCCCATGCATGCTTAAAATCCTTCACTGTATTTGCAGCTACCACTTCTGCAGGAAGGCTATTCCATGCATCCACTACTCTCTCAGTAAAAGTAATACTTCCTTATATTACTTTTAAACCTTTGCCCCTCTAATTTAAAACTGTGTCCTCTTGTGGTAGTTTTTCTTCTTTAAATATGCTCTCCTCCTTTACCGAGTTGATTCCCTTTATGTATTTAAAAGTTTCTATCATATCCCTCTGTCTCTTCTTTCTTCCAAGCTATACATTAGAGGTCCTTTAAACCTTTCCTGGTAAGTTTTATCCTGCAATCATGTACTAGTTTAGTAGCTCTTCTCTGAACTCTCTCTAGAGTATCTATATCCTTCTGGAGATATGGCCTCCAGTACTGCGCACAATACTCCAAGTGAGGTCTCACCAGTGTTCTGTACAGCGGCATAAGCACTTCACTCTTTCTACTGCTTATACCTCTCCCTATACATCCAAGCATTCTGCTGGCATTTCATGCTGCCCTATTACATTGTCTTCCCACCTTTAAGTCTTCTGAAATAATTACTCCTAAATCCCTTTCCTCAGATACTGAGGTCAGGACTGTGTCATATATTCTATATTCTGCCCTTGGGTTTTTACGCCCCAGGTGCATTATCTTGCACTTATCCACATTAAATTTCAGGTTGCCAGAGTTCTGACCATTCTTCTAGTTTTCCTAAATCCTTTTCCATTTGGCGTTTCCCTCCAGAACATCAACCCTGTTACATATCTTTGTGTCATCAGCAAAAAGACAAACCTTAACCATCGAGGCCTTTTGCAATATCACTTATGAAGATTTTAAACAAAATTGGTCCCAGTACAGATCTCTGTGGAACCCCACTGGTAACATGACCTTGTTTTGAATGTTCTCCATTGACTACAACCCTCTGCTGTCTGTCACTCGGCACATTGTCTTTGTAATGGGGATCCAGCAGGGTGGCCACCCAGTAGTCAGCACACGTTAAAATGTGGGCAACTCTGCTGTTGTTGCGCAGGCACTGCAGCATGTAGTCGCTCATGTGTGCCAGGCTGCCCAGAGGTAAGGACAAGCTGTCCTCTGTGGGAGGCGTATCGTCTGCATCCTCCGTATCCCCCCAGCCACGCACCAGTGATGGGTCCGAGCTGTGTTGGATGCCACCCCGCTGTGAATATGCTTCATCCCCATCTTACTCATCCTCCTCGTCCTCCAGTAGTGGGCCCTGGGTGGCCAAAATTGTACCTGGCCTCTGCTGTTGCAAAAATCCTCTTTCTGAGCCACTTCTAAAAGACTGGCCTGAAAGTGTTAGAGATGACCCCTCTTTCTCCTCCTCGTCCTGGGCCACATCCTCTTCCATCATCGCCCTAAGTGTTTTTTCAATGAGACATAGAAGTGGTATTGTAACGCTGATAACAGCATCATCGCCACTGGCCATGTTGGTGGAGTACTCAAAACAGCGCAACAGGGCACACAGGTCTCGCATTGAGGCCCAGTCATGGGTGGTGAAGTGGTGCTGTTCAGCAGTGCGACTCACCTGTGCGTGCTGCAGCTGAAACTCCACTATGGCCTGCTGCTGCTCGCACAGTCTCTCCAGCATGTGCAAGGTGGAGTTCCACCTGGTGGGCACGTCGCATATAAGGCAGTGAGCGGGAAGGCCGAAGTAACGCTGTAGAGCAGACAGCCGAGCGGCGGCAGGATGAGAACGTCGGTAGCGCGCACAGAAGGCCCGCACTTTATGCAGCAGCTCTGACATGTCGGGGTAGTTGTAAATGAATTTCTGCACCACCAAATTCAGCACATGCGCCAGGCAAGGGATATGCGTCAAACCGGCTAGTCCCAGAGCTGCAACGAGATTTCGCCCGTTATCGCACACCACCAGGCCGGGCTTGAGGCTCACTGGCAGCAACCACTTGTCGGTCTGTTGTTCTATACCCCACCACAACTCCTGCGCGGTGTGGGGCCTGTCCCCCAAACACATCAGTTTCAGAACGGCCTGCTGACGTTACCCCTGGCTGTGCTGAAGTTGGTGGTGAAGGTCTGTCGCTGACTGGATGAGCAGGTGAAAGAAGAGGAGGAGGAAGCCGAGTAGGAAGAGGAGGCAACAGGAGGCAAAGAATGATGCCCTGCGATCCTTGGCGGCGGAAGGACGTGCGCCAAACAGTTCTCCGCCAGGGGCCCAGCCACCACTACATTTACCCAGTGTGCAGTTAGGGAGATATAGCGTCCCTGGCCGTGCTTACTGGTCCACGTATCTGTGGTTAGGTGGACCTTGCCACAGATGGCATTGCGCAGTGCACACTTGATTTTATCCGATACTTGGTTGTGCAGGGAGGGCACGGCTCTCCTGAAGAAGTAGTGGCGGCTGGGAAAGACGTACTGTGGGACAGCAAGCGACATGAGCTGTTTGAAGCTGTCCGTCTCCACCAGCCCTAAATGCCAGCATTTCAAAGGCCAGTAGTTTAAAAATGCTGGCATTCAGGGCCAGGGATCGAGGGTGGCTAGGTGGGAATTTACGCTTTCTCTTCAAAGGTTTGTGAGATGGAGAGCTGAAACGCTTCCGTGTGACATGGGTGGAGATGCTTGGTGACAGAGGTGGTGTTGTTGGTGGCACATCCTCTGTTTGCTGGCAGCAGGTACCAATAGTGTTGAGCACGAAAATTTGATTATAGAATTTTTTTCGCGAATATCGGCACTTCGCTAATTCCGCGAATATTTCGAATATAGTGAAATAAATTCGATATTTCGAATATTCGTTTTTTTTTTTTTTTCATTGTTATATTTTTTTCTTTCCCACTTCCCTAAAGTTGTTCTTACCTGTCCTTTGGATTCCTGGCTTCCTGGCTGCTCCAGTCAGTGCCCGTTGCCGCTTCTGCCGACATTCCGTGCTCATGGAGCGTCACCATCACCATGGGAACGTCTCCATATACTAGAATGTACTGTCGGATTTGAGAATTACGTGAAAAATCGCAATTCGATTATTTCAAGTTATAATAATCGAATTTTGATTTTAACTTAGCACTGCTATATTTAATTCTAGCCTAATATGGAATATAGCAGTACTAAGTTAACCACTTCCCATCTGGGCCTTGCCCCCTTCCTGACCAGGCCAAATTTTTGCAAAACTGACATATCTCACTTTATGTGGTAATAACTTTGGGAACACCTTTATTTATCCAAGTCATTCAGAGATTGTTTCTCGGACACATTGTACTTCATGATAGTCATAAATTTGAGTCAAAATATTTCACCTTTATTTATGAAAAAATCCCAAATTTACCCAAAAATTTGAAAAATTCGCAATTTTCTAAATTTCAATTTCTCTGCTTTCAAAACAGAAAGTGATACCTCATAAAATAGTTATTATTTAACATTTCCCATATGTCTACTTTATGTAGGGCAATCATTTGGAAATGTCATTTTATTTTTTTAGGACGTTAGAAGGCTTAGAAGTTTAGAAGCAATTCTTCAAATTTGTAAGAAAATTGCCAAAACCCACTTTATAAGGACCAGTTCAGGTCTGAAGTCACTTTGTGGGGCCTACATAGTGGATACCCCCATAAATGACCCCATTGTAGAAACTACACCCCTCAAGGTATTCAAAACCGATTTTACAAACTTTGTTAACCCTTTAGGGCGTTCACAAGATTAAAGGAAAATGGAGATCAAATTTTTAAATTTCTCTTTTTGGCAGATTTTTCCATTTTAATCAATTTTTTTCTTTAACACATCGATGGTTAACAGCCAAACAAAACTCAATATTTATTACCCAGATTCTGCGGGTTTACAGAAACACCCCACATGTGGTCGTAAACTGCTGAATGGGCACACGGCAGGGGCGCAGAAGAAAGGAATCTCCACATGGTTTTTAGATGCCATGTCCCATTTGAAGCCCCCTTGATGCACCCTTACAGTAGAAACTCCCAAGAAGTGACCCCATTTTGGAAACTAGGGGATAAGGTGCCAGTTTTATTAGTACTATTTTTTGGGTACATATGATTTTTGATCATTCATTATAACACTTTATGGGGCAAGGTGACCAAAAAATTGGTTGTTTTTAGCACAGTTTCTATTTATTTATTTTTACAGCGTTCCACCTGAGGGGTTCAGTCAAGTGACATTTTATAGAGCAGATTGTTACGGACGTGGCGATACCTAATATGTATGCTTTTTCTCATTATTAAAGTTTTACACAATAATAGCATTTTTGAAACCAGAAAATTATGTTTTAATGTGTCCATGTTCTGAGACTATAGTTTTTTTATTTTTTGAGAGATTTTCTTATGTAGGGGCTCATTTTTGCGGATGAGGTGACGGTTTTTATTGGTACTATTTTTGTGGACATACGCGTTTTTGACCACTTGGTGTTGCACCTTTTGTGATGGCAAGGTGACAAAAAAAAAATTGCTTGTTTTGGACACAGTTTTTTTATTTATTTTTTACGGTGTTCACCCGAGGGGTTAGGTCATGTGATATTTTTATAGAGCTGGTTTTTACGACGCGGCAATACTAAATATGTCTATTTATTTTATTTTTTCTATTTTTTTTTTATTTTTTTATTCCTTACTTGGGATTTTTTTTTTTTACATGTGAACCTTTTTTTATTTTATTTTTTCAACACTTTATTTTAGTTTTATTTTATTTTACACTTTTCGTCACCCATAAGGTCATACAAGACCTCTGGGGGACATTTGCTTCACTTTTTTTTTTTTTTTCACTGTTGATTTCTCCTGTAACTGGGGGCTGACATAGTAGCCCCAGTTACAGGACAAATGCACCCCTAGAGAGGCTGTACAGCAGCAATCCTGCGCTGTACAGCCTCACAGCAGGGCTGATCGAGGTCTCTGAGAGACCTCACCAGCCCCTGCACTCTCCGGTCCCGGCGGTCACACGACCGCCGGGCAGGAACAGGAAGCGCACAGCGCTTCCTGCTCTGCAACACAGCGCTCGGTGAGCGCTGTGTCCTGCAGCGATCGTGAAGGCAGGGACACCTGGGCACTGTCCCTGGCCTTATCTCTGGGTTGCCCTGCTGTCACTGACAGCGGGCAACCCGATCAGCAGCTGCACGATTAGCGTGCAGCTTCTATTTCTGACAGGACGTTTTAAAACGTGCTGTCAGAAATAGACGTCCACCCATAGGACGTTTATATCCTATGGGCGGACGTGAGGCGGTTAAAATCGAAATCGTTATTATAACTTGAATTTTTTTTTTTTTTTTTTATTGTTATATTTTTTTCTTTTCCCACTTCCCTAAAGTAGTTCTTACCTGTCCTTTGGATTCCTGGCTTCCTGGCTGCTCCAGTCAGTGCCCCGTTGCCGCTTCGCCGACTTCCGTGCTCATGGAGCGTCCCATCACCATGGGAACGTCTCCATATACTAGAATGTACTGTCCGGATTTGAGAATTAACGTGAAAAATCGAAATTCGATTATTTCAAGTTATAATAATCGAATTTCGATTTTAAACTTAGCACTGCTATATTTAATTCTAGCCTAATATGGAATATAGCAGTGCTAAGTTAAAATCGAAATTCGATTATTATAACTTGAATTTTATTTTTATTTTTTTATTGTTATATTTTTTTCTTTCCCACTTCCCTAAAGTTGTTCTTACCTGTCCCTTTGGATTCCTGGATTCCTGGCTGCTCCAGTCAGTGCCCGTTGCCGCTTTCTGCCGACTTCCGTGCTCATGGAGCGTCCCATCACCATGGGAACGTCTCCATATACTAGAATGTACTGTCGGATTTGAGAATTACGTGAAAAATCGCAATTCGATTATTTCAAGTTATAATAATCGAATTTCGATTTTAACTTAGCACTGCTATTATTAATTCTAGCCTAATATGGAATATAGCAGTGCTAAGTTAAAATCGAAATTCGATTATTATAACTTGAATTAATCGAATTGCGATTTCAACTTGGACCTGGTTTACTATGGTTTGCTTGGTAGAATTAGCGAATATGACGAATGTATTCGTCATATTCCACAAAACGAATAAAACAAATGTATTCGTCATATTCCACAAAACGAAGATAACGAAGTATTCTGCATCTTCGTTTTAGCTACCTATTCATCAACTTCGCTAATTCTAGCAATCATATAGGAAAGTTTACTATAGAGACAGCTAAGTTTAATTCGCTATGCGATTATATGACTGCTTTTTTAAAAAAAATAAATAGAATAATTATAATACCTGATAATTATTATAATTATTCTATTTATAAAAAAAAGCAAAGTAATATAATCGCATAGCGAATTAAACTTAGCTGTCTCTATAGTAAACTTTCCTATATGATTGCTAGAATTAGCGAAGTTGATGAATAGGTAGCTAAAACTAAGATGCAGAATACTTCGTTATCTTCGTTTTGTGGAATATGACGAATACATTCGTTATATTCGTTTTGTGGAATATGACGAATACATTCGTCATATTCGCTAATTCTACCAAGCCAACCATAGTAAACCAGGTCCAAGTTGAAATCGCAATTCGATTAATTCAAGTTATAATAATCGAATTTTGATTTTAACTTAGCACTGCTACTGTATATTCCATATTAGGCTAGAATTAAATATAGCAGTGCTAAGTTAAAATCGAAATTTGATTATTATAACTTGAAATAATCGAATTGCGATTTTTCACGTAATTCTCAAATCCGACAGTACATGTCCTCATCAGGAAACATAAGTGGTTGTGCGTCAGTGCATTCTATGTCTTCCACCCCTGGGGAAGGGCTAGGTGGATGTCCTTGGGAAACCCTGCCAGCAGAGTCTTCAAACAGCATAAGAGACTGCTGCATGACTTGAGGCTCAGACAGGTTCCCCGATATGCACGGGGGTGATGTGACAGGCATGGGTTTCAGGCGCCACCTGTGCGATTTCTGCAGAAGACTGGGTGGGAGATAATGTGAACGTGCTGGATCCACTGTCGGCCACCCAATTGACTTGCTCAGGCTATACCATCCTTAGAACGGCATTAGACACGCTGTAGATTCTGGCGGCTACTGGGACCTGAGGTAGTAGGTTCAGTAGGACGTGTAGCTGTGGCAGAACGGCCACTCCCTCTCCCTGCACCAGAGGCTCCACCAACACCACCACCACGACCATGACCGCGTCCCTTATTAGAGGTTTGCCTCATAGTTAGCTTTCACCAAGCAAAGTAAAAAGTGGTTAAGTCTGTTAAAAATAATTAACCGCCAATAAAAACCCTGATGTAGGGTATTGCACAAATTTTTATTTTTTTTTAACTCTATATGACAGCCGTATTTCTGGCCTAAATGTGACACTCACTTATGCACTTCTAATCCTGTAGATGTGTACTATATGAAACAAATGGTTTTTTTTTTCACCCCAGTAAGCAAAAAGCTGTATTTCTCGCCTAAATGTGACACTCACTTATGCACGTCTAATCCCAGATGTGCACTATATGAAACAGATGTTTTTTTTTCACCCCAGTAAGCAAAAAGCTGTATTTCAGGCCTAAATGTGAGACTCACTTATGCACGTCTAATCCTAGATGTGCACTATTTGAAAAAAGTTTTTTTTTTAACCCCAGTAAGCAAAAAGCTGTATTACTGGACTTGCAGACATGCAGATATCCTGTGCTGGTGCACTATCGTTGCATAAAATGGCTGCCGATTATGTATTGATATTGACAAACTGAAGTAAAAAAAAGTTCGTTTTCAACAGTAGTTGGCTCAGGGCAGGCTTAAAAAAATTGTGCACTGCACCCACAAAACACATTTGCTGTAGATCGCTGAGTAAAAAAGCAGTTCTTCATAAGATTTCTCCCTGATCTCTCCCTCACAGCAGCTGCAGCCTCTCCCTACACTAATCCGAGCAGAGTGACTCCAGCTTAAATAGAGGCTGGGTCACATGCTGCAGTTGGCCAATCACAGCCATGCCAATAGTAGGCATGGCTGTGATGGCCTTTTGGGGCAAGTAGTATGACGCTTGTTTATTGGCTGCTGTGCAGCCTTTCAAAAAGCAGCAAGAAAGTGCTGAACACTGAACCAGAACCCGAAAAACCTAAAGTTCGGTACGAACCCGAATTTTCCAGTTCGGGTTCGCTCAACTCTAGTTATGATCGATAAGCAACGTCACACAATGTTGAGCCCAATCCAAAAAATGATGCCATTCCTCAACGACCCATTTAATAGCAAGTAACTCTCGATTACCACTATCATAATTTCTCTCAGTAGAAGAGAACTTACGAGAAAATAAAGCACAAGGCATCAGGTTCGTGAGAGTTGATGACCCTTGGGATAGTACTGCCCCTACCCCATCTTCGGAGGCATCAACCTCAACCACAAAAGGCCTCTCTTGATCTGGTTGAACCAACACTGGGGCATTAACAAAACACCTCTTGAATGTTTCAAACGCTTATATGGCCTCAGGCAACCAATTGACTAGATCCGCCCCCTTCTTGGTTAGGTCAGTGAGAGGCTTTGCAATAATAGAATTTTTTTTAATAAACTTCCAGTAATAATTAGAAAAACCCAGAAAGCGTTGTAACGCTTTAAGAGAGGAGGGTCTCACCAATTCCAAAATAGCCTGCACCTTCCCCATATCCATCTTAAAGGATTGGGGTGTGAAAATATATCCCAAAAATGAATTAACTGCGCTCCAAATATACAATTCTTACCTTTCGCGAATAACCTTCAGTACTGTCTAGTTTGAATAACTTGAGAATAAGAGATGGCGGTGCGGTTCACCCAGCGGTCGTTTCGCTGCAAACTTTGCTCGTTCGCGGTTCGCCAAACAGCGAACATATGGCGATGTCTGCCGGCACCATATTCTTTTAAATTGTGAAGAACTTTGACCCATGACACATCCATCAGGTGGTACAGGACAGCCAATTGAGATGTTTCAGCACATGGACATACCCCCTACCTTATAAATAAATCCGATCTGGCCGCCATTTTATATTCAGTCTTTTGCCAGTGTAGGTAGAGTTGCTGTGTGGAGCAGGGACAGACTGTTAGGGACACCAAACGCTGGCTAATAGGGCCACAAAAGTCCTTTTATGGACTGGTATTGGTGTGCTATCGATAGGTGTGACTTACTGAGGGGTGTAATATACTTATAATATACTTTCTATGTTAGAAAGTATATTATAGTGCATTTGTATTGTGCAGCAGTTGTGTACGTTTCTGCTGCTATACTGCAGCTACACAGAGTGACAAACGCTATTGGAACAATTAGTTTTTATTGGTGTGATACCAGTTGCACCCCTAAAAAAACTGATTAAAGTAGGAGTGTTATATACCAATAATATACTTTCTATATAGTGCATTTGGGTTAGTGCAGCATTTGTTTGCAGTTTGGCTGCGTTACTGCAGCTACACAGAGTGACAAACGCTATTGGAATAAATAATTTCTACTGGTATGATATACCAGTTGCCCCCCCAAAAAAGTGATTGAGGCAGGGGTGTTATATACCTGCTTCCACAAATACTGCAGTTCTATAGGGACTTTTGTCACAGGGTCATTTTGAAAATGACAGGAAGAGGAAGAGGCAGGCCATTCCGCAGGGGTGGTAGGGTTCGGGCAGGTGGACCAGGCCAGAGCCTAAGTGGGAAGTTGCAGAAGGTGTGTGCGATTACGTCAAATGACTCACCTTACTTGGTTGAGTGGCTTACTCAGCCTTCCACTTCTGCACCCTCCTCATTCTCTCTATCTGCACCCTCTTCACTCTCTGCTGTGTGCACCCCCAAAACACCACCACCACCACCATATCCCTCTGCTCGAGTCAGAATTATTTTCCCATCCATTCCAAGACTTTACGGATGCACAGCCTTTCTTGTCATCGGATCAGGAAGAGGAGGTATCAGTCGCCACCCAGCAGTCTGACTACAGTACCCAGATCAGCCCATGGAGGGTGGTCCCTGCTGTTGCTGCCTGCTCCGAGATCTCTAATGTCAGTGGTGGTAAAGTTGACAATGATGACATGTCGATGGACGTCATGTGGGTGCCCACAAGAGAGGAAGAGGGGAGTTCAGAGGGAGAGACGGAGCAGCAGATAGGGAGGAGAAGGAGGAGAAGCAGGCCGAACTTACAGTGCACAGGAGGCAAAAAGCAGACTGCTAATGTATCTGGAACGAGCCATCCACCATGCACAGTCACATCTGGTGCTCCCAGGACACATGGCTCCGCAGTGTGGGCTTTTTTTTTAACGTGTTCGCTTCCTGACAATAGTGTTGCTATCTGCAGCCTGTGCTGTCAACGCATAAGTCGCGGTAAGCTCAACACACCTAGGGACGACCACCTTAGGAAGGCACCTGGCCTCCCATCACCGAGCCCATGGAAGGAATACCGTCAGAACCCACAAAGCCACAATCCCGCGCTCCACGTCCTGCCTCTTCTCCTATCTCCTCCATTCGTCCTCCACTACATCTTCCACCGTGCTGTCGTCACATTCAACTGGCAAAACGCAGGCTTCCGTGGCCCAAATGTTCGAGCGTAAAAAGATGATGATGCCGGATAACCCTCTTGCCCAACTGCTGACTGCTGGCTTGTCGGAATTGCTAGCCCGCCAACTACTGCCATATAAACTGGTGGACTCAGAGGCCTTTAGAAAATTTGTGGCCATTGGCACACCGCAATGTAAGGTCCCCGGATGGAAATATTTCTCACAGAAGGGCATCCCGGGGCTATATGGCCACGTTCAGCGGCAAGTGAATGTATCTCTGGCCCACAGTGTCGGTGCCAAGATACATCTGACCACAGACACGTGGTCTAGCAAACATAGGAAGGGAAGGTACATAATTTTTTATTGCCCACTAGGTGATTTGGTGTTACCGCCACGGATTGCATGCAGGCCTGCCTTTTCTTCTCCTCCTCCTACTCCTCCTCCGTTGACTCTTCCGCTGCGCCCCCAAGCTCCCAGAACCTATTCTACGTGCCAGGTGAGATGTTGTCATGCTGTGCTGCGGCTGTTGTGCTTGGAAGTCAAGAGCCACACTGGTCCTGCACTCCTTTCAGCTTTGCGGTCACAGGCCAATCAGTGGCTAACCCCGCTCAATATGACAGTTGGTAAAGTGGTGTGCAACAACTGTGACAATCTGTTGAGTGCACAAACAGGGCAAAATGACACACGTGCCATGCATGGCACACGTCCTGAACTTAGTCATGCAGCGATTCGTTGTCAAATACCCTGGGGTCCAGGATGTTTTTCGGCAGGCCAGGAAATTTCTGGCCATTTTAGAAGATCTTACACAGCCATGGCTCGCTTTGCTGACGTTCAGCGGCGACACCACCTGCCCGTCAGACGTCTGATTTGTGACTGCCCGACACGCTGGAACTTTACCTTGTATATACTCCATAGGCTGCTCTAGCAGAAACGTGCAGTTAACGACTACCTGTACAAACTCTGCAGCAGGACTGGTTCTGGGGAGCTTGGTTTTTTTTTCACCACGCCAGTGGCTGCTCATGCGCAATGCATGCAGACTTCTGCGGCCATTTGATGAGATCACAAAACTGGTCAGTCGCAGCCAGCGCGCCATCAGTGACATCGTACCTTACACCTTCTTTATAGAGCGTGCATTGCGTCATGTCATTGATCAAGCCGTTGAGGAGAGGGAGCAGGCAGATGAGGAAGTCGCAATGCAGGATAAATTCCCGGGGGAGCTACTCCATCTGAGACAAGTCAACAGGAATCTGAAGAGGAGTCAGAGGAGGATGGTGTCGGGGCGGCAAAAAGAGCATGCTTTAAACTTTTCTGGGATCCATGGTGTTGTCCGTGGCTGGGGGAAGGAGACCGAGAACGACATTATCCTGGATGATGAGCAGAAGCCAGGCCACTCCACTGCATCCAGTTTAGTGCAAATAGGGGCCTTCATGCTCCAGTGTTTGAAGAGGGACCCTAGATAAAAAGCATAAAGGGCAAGGTCCAGTACTGGGTGGCAATGTACTTAGACCCCAGGTACAAACACAAAATGGCAGGACATGCTACCAGCATCACAGAGGGCTGTCAGAATGCAGCACTTCCATGCCTTGCTTCGAGAAATGTTGCATTTCTGCTTTTGCGGAAGCTGGCAGAGGAATTTCCACTCACAGAGAAAAGTTGCGGGTACCAATCCAACAGCGCATGCAAGAAGAGGGTGGCTTGAGGATGTGTTAGTCACTTTATATATGAGATCATTCTTGCATCCAACCCATCGACAGCCGCCCTCCGGACCGACAGGTGTACGACTACATCTGGTTAACGGCCGATGTGGACGTTCCAAGAAGCGAGGAACCCCTGGACTACTGGGTGTGCAGGCTTGAGCTGTGGCCAGAGCTGGCACAATTTGCCATGGAACTCTTGGCTTGCCCCTCTTTCAGTGTTCTGTCCGAAAGGACGTTCAGCACAGCAGGGCGGATTGTGACCGATAAGCGCACTCGTCTAGCTCACGACAGTGTGGACAACTTCACATTTGTAAAAATGAATGAAGCATGGATCTCGGTGGAATTTAACATATGTGATGAGTCGAACACGTTTAATTGAATTTCCTCATGACAGCCGCCACAAATATCCGCCACCACCCAGAACAAATAATGGTCCCTGTCTTAGGTAAATACAGTGGCAAAAAGCCCTTTTCTGTCCGGTGAATGCCTAATGTTTTGGGCCTTGGAGGAATTCAACATCTGTGACGACCACGTGTTTCAACTATTATTATTTGTTTATTTTCAAGAGGGGAGATTTCGTTAGCCATGTTTTTAATCCAATTTTATATTTTTAGTTCTTTTAAACATATGTATTTGACCTATATTTGTATTGGCCTTCAGTAAAATTGATATCCAGTGACCATCTAATAGACCTCCAGCCACATAATCACTTGATCTTTTCTGTATGGTGAATGCATAATTTTTGGGGCCTGTTAATACACTCGCTTGCAGTAAAATTGATATCCAATGACCGTGTAATCTACCTCCAACCACATACTTACTTGTTCTTCTCTGTACGGTTAATGCATAATTTTTGGGGCCTGTAGTACACTGGCCTGCTGTAAAATTTATATCCAATGACCGTGTAATCTATCTCCAGCACATACTTATTTGTTCTTTTCTGTACGCTGAATGTATAATTTTTGGGGCCTGTAGTCCACTGGCCTGCTGTAAATTGATATCCAATGACCATGTTAATCTACCTCCAGCCAGCCCATACTTACTTGTTCTTTTCTGCATGCTTAATGCATAATTTTTGGGGCCTGTAGTCCACTGACCTGCTGTATAATTGATAACCAATGACCGTGTTATCTACCTCCATCCACATACATACTTGTTCTTTTCTGTACGCTGAATGTATAATTTTAGGGCCTATAGTCCACTGGCTTGCTGTAAAATTAATATCCATGACCGTGTAATCTACCTCCAGCCATATACTTACTTGTTCTTTTCTGTACGGTGAATGAATAATTGTTGGGGCCTCGGACAGTGTTGACCATGTGTTATCGAATTTCAACTATTATCATTAGGGTTTTTTTCATAGAGGGGGGATTTTGTTAGCCATGTTTTTACTCCAATTTTATATTTGTAGTTCTTTTAAACATATGTATTTGACCTGTATTTCTACTGGCCTGTAGTAAACTTTGTATCCATTGACCGTGTAATATACCTCCGGCCACATAATCACTTGATCTTTTCTGTCCGGTGAATGGCTAATGTTTGGAGCCTGTACTCCAGTGGCCTACAGTAAAATTTTTATCCATTGACCGCATAATGTACCTCGAGCCACATAATCAGAATTTCTTTTATGTCAGGTGAATGCCTAATTTTAAAGGCCCGTACTCCCGTGGCCTAAAATAACATTTTTCTAGGCTCAACAGGGCACATTTTAGAGAATTTCGCTTTAAGACGCATAAAAATGTCCACTGATTAAGATACATATTTTTGTTGGAATTTTTGTCATTGATCCCCCTCTAGTATGTCACTGTTTATTTTGTGAGACTAATTGTGCACGTTCTACTAAGTATTTGGTGGCCGCAAATATGAGCTGAAGGTTTTTCAGTTTCGCTTGCCTTTAAAGTGAATGGGGCTCGCCGCAAACTTGTGGTTCGCGAACATTGATCGCGTTCGCACATTCGAGTTCGAGAAAGTCCCGGCCGATGTTCGTCCATCACTAGTGAGAATCCCAGTCAGATGAATAAATCAGAATATCATCTAAATAAACAATCACGAATTTTCCAATAAATTGCCTAAAAATGTCATTGACAAAATTTTGGTAAAACGCTGGAGCATTACTTAAACCAAACGGCATCACCTAATATTCATAATGACCCTCAGGGGTAATAAAGGCCATTTTCCACTCATTCCCCTCCTTATTTAGAATACGATTATAGGCCCCCCTGAGATCAAGTTTAGTGAACCAGTGAGCTCCAAGAACTTGATTAAACAGGTCTGGGATTAGAGGCAATGAGTACTGGTTCCTAACAGTAATCTTATTTCACTCTCTATAATCAATACATGGTCTCAGTCCACATCCAATATATATAATTGAAGGTGTTTGCTTAGATTAGATAACACAACTCTCAGAAAACAGGAGTGTTAACTCTACTCCATCCGTACATATGTACAGTATAAGGCTGTGATGGCTAACCTCGGTTACTCCAGCTGGTGGTTAAAAACTATAACTCCAAGATGCACACTTGCTTGGCTGTTCTCAGAACTCCATATAAATGAGTGGAGCATGCTGGGAGTCACTGGTATAAGGCAATATTGGTCTTCAGAAAGCTGAGTGGCAACCCTTAAGGAGTTGATACACCATTACCCAACATCTTTTTGATGAATTTTGTATTTCTCTGGTTTTATTTCTGCATATTTCAAATGTATAATGCTATAAAATCTTTTGACTATAGAGCACATTTGAGAAAAGTGTTCTGAATGGCTGTGGAGTCGGTAATTTATGTGCAATACTACAGGTAGGCATCTGCAGCGACATGTTATTCAGCAGCAGTGAGAATCCTGTTATGGAAATGTGTCACCCAATAAAGAGATGTCATATTAAGAACTTTGTATGACTTAATAATTAATAATGTGTTACTTTTAGTATTGAATTCTAGGCACAGACATGGCAGTGGCTGTGCTGAGCATTTAAAATTGAAATGCTGTAGTGCTGACTGTATCAGACAATTGATAACCCTAAGCAGGTGCTGATTTATAGCTATCAATGAGAAAGCAGGATAAATCCAATCTTGTGATGTACAGTGCGGGAAATTGTACAGAGACGGGCTCTGTCAGGAGCACATAATTGCTCCTTTGCCAAATGGATGCTATCTACTAAAGCTGCTGATTTTTTGTCATTTTATAGTACATACAGTAAAAAGTGAAGGAATGTGGCAGTGACGAGTAGACATTGTGGATCCTTATCTAGCTGCCTTTCTGGCACAACCTTCAGTGTATAATATTATTTCCTGGCTCAATTATTTTCTGCAGTCACATGGCAGAGCATACTGTGAACATGATTTCTGAGAAGCCTTGACCCTCTGCAATCTGCATCAGTGCATATGTTTTCATGTTTAGTATGCATTACAATTTAATGTAACCTAAATGTCTCTGAGATGTGCGGGGATTAATTATATCATCAGCATTTACAACTTGTCTGATGCATACCGTATGTGACTGTCAAATTCTTTACAGAATCACTGAGGCTTATTTATATATAGACGGACTGAAAATACAAAATGAAGTTGCTTTTTGTGACGGTATGGTACTTAGCATAAATTCTTCCAAAGGTATCCAAAAATACCTTGAGGAGAGCAAGAAAGTGTCTGTTTATGCAGCCTGACAAAAAAATGAATACAAGACAACTTTATTGCAAGAGAAGATTTGACCTTTGGCGAACCTACAGTAAATGCTGAAGAACTTGAATATATAGGAATGTCTTAATATATAATTATGGGATTTACTGCTTTTACAAGAAGGAGAGATAAAAAAAAAAAAAGAATGCTTTATGGTAATTATAAATTTTCTCTAGCAGTACAGTGATTCCAACACCAGGAGCCAGGGTGGGCCCCTAGTCCCCCAATCCCTGCATAAACAGCACACCGCACAGTACAGTACACCGCATACAGTATCTCAACCCCCCTATGTGTCCACATAAAAAATATTATTTAACAAATATTATAGGTGTATGGGCTGGTTTAGATGACTTCTAGGCACAGAGGCATCCTCTTTCCCCAGGGTCCTGCCATATTGCTGCTGCCTGTTGCTGTGTGACCATAAGTTCCTTGCTCACATAGCTTAGAAGGCTGTAGTCCAAGGCAATGACCTACTGACAGGGTCTCCACGACAGAATAGTCTGACACTAGTGATGATCGAGCACCGTAGTGCTCGGGTGCTCTGGCCGAACACATCGGGATGCTGGAACAGTGAATGCCGAGCATATTTTTCTTTTTCCAGGTATATACGCTAGTGTTGATAGATCACCATAGTGCTCGGGTACTCGGGGGCTTGGGCCGAGCACATCGGGATGCTCGGGTGCTCTACCAAGCACCCGAGTATAATGGAAGTCAATGGGAGGACCCAAGCATTAAACCAGGCACCCCCTGATCTGAAGAAGGGAGGGTGCCTGGTTCATATGAAAAGTTCAGAAATTGATGGAAACACCACCCAAACGGTTCGGGAACAGAGATGTCGCGAACATAAAATTTTCCGTTCGCGAACGGCGAACGTGAATTTCCGCAAATGTTCACGAACGGGCCAACCGGGTGAACCGCCATAGACTTCAATAGGCAGGCGAATTTTAAAACCCACAGGGATTCTTTCTGGCCACAATAGTGATGGAAAAGTTGTTTCAAGGGGACTAACACCTGGACTGTGGCATGCCGGAGGGGGATCCATGGCAAAACTCCCATGGAAAATTACGTAGTTGACGCAGAGTCAGGTTTTAATCCATAAAGGGCATAAATCACCTAACATTCCTAAATTGTTTGGAATAACGTGCTTTAACCACTTAAGGACCACAGGTTTATACCCCCCTAGTGACCAGGCCCTTTTTTACAAATCGGCACTCCACAACTTTAGCGGTTTATTGCTCGGTCATGCAACTTACCACCCAAATGAATTTTACCTCCTTTTCTTCTAACTAATAGAGCTTTCATTTGGTGGTATTTCATTGCTGCTGACATTTTTACTTTTTTTTGTTATTAATTGAAATTTAACGTTTTTTTTGCAAAAAATGAAATTTTTCCCTTTCAGTTGTAAAATTTTGCAAAAAAAACGACATCCATATATAAATTTTTCTCAAAATTTATTGTTCTACATGTCTTTGATAAAAAAAAAATGTTTGGGTAAAAAAAAAAAATGGTTTGGGTAAAAGTTATAGCGTTTACAAACTATGGTACAAAAATGTGAATTTCCGCTTTTTGAAGCAGCTCTGACTTTCTGAGCACCTGTCATGTTTCCTGAGGTTCTACAATGCCCAGACAGTACAAACACCCCACAAATGACCCCATTTCGGAAAGTAGACACCCTAAGGTATTCGCTGATGGGCATAGTGAGTTCATAGAACTTTTTATTTTTTGTCACAAGTTAGTGGAAAATGATGATGATTTATTTATTTTTTTTTCTTTCTTACAAAGTCTAATATTCCACTAACTTGTGACAAAAAATAAAAACTTCTATGAACTCACTATGCCCATCAGCGAATACCTTGGGGTGTCTTCTTTCCAAAATGGGGTCACTTGTGGGGTAGTTATACTGCCCTGGCATTCTAGGGGCCCAAATGTGTGGTAAGTAGTTTGAAATCAAAATGTGTAAAAAATGACCGGTGAAATCCGAAAGGTGCTCTTTAGAATGTGGGCCCCTTTGCCCACCTAGGCTGCAAAAAAGTGCCACACATGTGGTATCGCCGTACTCAGGAGAAGTTGGGGAATGTGTTTTGCGGTGTCATTTTACATATACCCATGCTGGGTGAGATAAATATCTTGGTCAAATGCCAACTTTGTAAAAAAAAATGGGAAAAGTTGTCTTTTGCCAAGATATTTCTCTCACCCAGCATGGGTATATGTAAAATGACACCCCAAAACACATTCCCCAACTTCTCCTGAATACGGAGATACCACATGTGTGACACTTTTTTGCAGCCTAGGTGGGCAAAGGGGCCAATATTCCAAAGAGCACCTTTCGGATTTCACCGGCCATTTTTTACAGATTTTGATTTCAAACCACTTCTCACGCATTCGGCCCCTAAAATGCCAGGGCAGTATAACTACCCCACAAGTGACCCCATTTTGAAAAGAAGACACCCCCAAGGTATTTCGTGATGGGCATAGTGAGTTCATGGAAGTTTTTATTTTTTGTCACAAGTTAGTGGAATATGAGACTTTGTAAGGAAATTTTTTTTTAAAAAAAATCATTTTCCGCTAACTTGTGACAAAAAATATAAAATTCTAGGAACTCGCCATGCCCCTCATGGAATACCTTGGGGTGTCTTCTTTCCAAAATGGGGTCACTTGTGGGGTAGTTATACTGCCCTGGCATTTTCCAGGGGCCCTAATGTGTGGTAAATAGGTAAATGACCTGTGAAATCCTAAAGGTGCTCTTTGGAATGTGGGCCCCTTTGCCCACCTAGGCTGCAAAAAAGTGTCACACATGTGGTATCGCCGTATTCAGGAGAAGTTGGGCAATGTGTTTTGGGGTGTCTTTTTACATATACTCATGCTGGGTGAGAGAAATATCTCGGCAAAAGACAACTTTTCCCATTTTTTATACAAAGTTGGCATTTGACCAAGATATTTATCTCACCCAGCATGGGTATATGTAAAATGACACCCCAAAACACATTTCCCAACTTCTCCTGAGTACGGCGATACCACATGTGTGACACTTTTTTGCAGCCTAGATGCGCAAAGGGGCCCACATTCATTTTATGAGGGCATTTTTTGACATTTGGATCCCAGACTTCTTCTCACGCTTTAGGGCCCCTAGAATGCCAGGGCAGTATAAATACCCCACATGTGACCCCATTTTGGAAAGAAGACACCCCAAGGTATTCAATGAGGGGCATGGCGAGTTCATAGAAATTTTTTTTTTTGGCACAAGTTAGCGGAAATTGATATATATATATTTTTTTTTATCACAAAGTCTCCCTTTCCGCTAACTTGGGACAAAAATTTCAATCTTTCATGGACTCAATATGCCCCTCACGGAATACCTTGGGGTGTCTTCTTTCCGAAATGGGGTCACATGTGGGGTATTTATACTGCCCTGGCATTCTAGGGGCCCTAAAGCGTGAGAAGAAGTCTGGAATATAAATGTCTAAAAATTTTTACGCATTTGGATTCCGTGAGGGGCATATTGAGTCCATGTGAGATTTTATTTTTTGACACAAGTTAGTGGAATATGAGACTTTGTAAGAAAAAAAAAAATAATTTCCGCTAACTTGGGCCAAAAAAATGTCTGAATGGAGCCTTACAGGGGGGTGATCAATGACAGGGGGGTGATCAATGACAGGGGGTGATCAGGGAGTCTATATGGGGTGATCACCCCCCTGTCATTGATCACCCCCCTATAAGGCTCCATTCAGATGTCCGTATGTGTTTTGCGGATCCGATCCATGTATCAGTGGATCCGTAAAAATCATACGGACATCTGAATGCAGCCTTACAATGGGGTGATCAATGACAGGGGGGTGATCAATGACAGGGGGTGATCAGGGAGTCTATATGGGGTGATCACCCCCCTGTAAGGCTCCATTCAGATGTCCGTATGTGTTTTGCGGATCCGATCCATGTATCAGTGGATCCGTAAAAATTATACGGACATCTGAATGCAGCCTGACAGGGGAATGATCAATGACATGGGGTGATCAATGAAAGGGGGGTGATCAGGGAGTCTATATGGGGTGATCACCCCCTGTCATTGATCACCCCCCTGTAAGGCTCCATTCAGACGTCCGTATGTGTTTTGCGGATCCGATCCATGTATCAGTGGATCCGTAAAAATCATACGGATGTCTGAATGGAGCCTTACAAGGGGGTGATCAATGACATGGGGGTGATCAGGGAGTCTGTGTGCGCGCGTTCACAGGAAATCTCGGCTCACGCGAGATGACGCCAATCGGCGTTAGCGTAGCCTGGGAGAGCCGCCGCAATGACGCCTTTCGGCGTTACATGTGCGGCAAGTGGTTAAAACACAGTGTGTGTATACAATCAGGTATGATGTTGTATCCCATAAATAGAGTGCCTGCTCACTATCCTTACAAATTTTATATCTATTTACAAGTGACGAGGGTGAGTCATATTGAGCAAGAGCACCTGCTTTCAGAAAACCAGTGGAGAGCCGCCTTTTTTATTATATATTTTATGATGTTGTATCGATCAGGTAGTGTAAGGGTTATGCCCCTTCACAGTGACAGACCAAATTCAGACAGGACCAAACTCCCCGTTTAACGCACGCAAACCGCAAAGCTGGTCCATTTGAACAACCGCAAACTCCCCATTTGCACAAGGTTGGATACCAAGCTAGCCATGTCCCGTTCCTTGTCCTCACTGACGTCATTGATGGTCTCTTCCTCCACCCAGCCACGTACAACACCAAGGGTCCCTGAAAGGTGACAACAAGCAACTGGGACGCCTGCTGTGGTTGGTCTTCCACCTCCTCAAAGCCACCTTCCTCTTCTTACTCCTCTTCTTCAGATTCTCTCTCTGCGTTGCCGCAGTCCAGCAATCGACGACGACAAGGCTGCTTCTGGTGGTGATGCTGACCACAACTCTTCCTCTTCATGCTCATCTACGCCTATCCAGCACTCTTCGCAGGGCACGCTCCCGAAAAAAAGCATATGGGATGAGGTAGATGATGTTGCCTTGGGTTTGACTGACCAGGTTTGTCACCTCCGCAAAAGGATGCATGAGCCTACAGCCATTGTGCATGAGCGTTCAGTAACGCGGCCAAAAAATACCCAGCTCCGCAGAGGCTGTCCTCTCTTTTTTTTTATTAAAAAAATCTGTTCTTACAGCTTTAATCTCTGTTTTGTCCCCTATCAGGGGCCGGTGTATGGAATAGATTTTAGGAACCGGGGAGATGGAAAAAGAGGCTTGGTCGGTCCTCTTACTTCCAACTTGGGGCACTGCGCCGTGCGCCGTGTCAATGTACTGTGCCACCCTATATGAGTGGTGTGTTTAAGTAGTACTATTCTATCAAGTTAATCCCTGTTACGTCCCCTATCAGGGCCGGTGTATGGAATAGATTTTAGGAACTGGAGATGAAAAAGATGGTTGGGTCGGTCCTCTTACTTCCAATTTGGGGCACTGCCGCTGTGCGCCGTGCTATGTACTGTGCTACCCTATATATGAGTGTGTGTTATGTAGTTCTATTCTTATCAGGTTTAATCCCTGTACGTCCCCTATCAGGGGACGTGTATCGAATAGATTATAGACAAACCCAAAGAGTTGTCAATAGTTGACACACTCATGTACATAAATTTTTATTCCTCTATGCGTCCAATCTTGGTGTAGTGATGACTGTGCTCGTCATTTAAGTGACCCATAAAACAATGATTCTGCAGTGTGGGCCCATTGTTGGCCTAGTAGTCTTTAATGATCACTTAGATGATCACAAAAAAAAAATCATGTTTTTTCTATGCAAAATTATCCAGCCGATCGCTTTTGGTCTGTCACAATGAAGCAACGACCTTATCATCTGGGGTGTGCCAACATTGCAACACACTCATAGAGGTGATCTCTTCATTGTGATACGCAAGCCCCTTCACCACAACAAGTAACGATCACGAAGGGGAATTTGACACATTCAAATTGAATATAGGGATGCCACGCACCTCTACTTAGCTACTATATGCTATGATATGGGGGAACTATTTAGAGGTCAAGCCTAATAGGATTTTTTACCTTATTTTCTTGCAGATACCTCCTCGCGACTATTGGTGAGTCCGCTGAGGGTTTCGGTTCAGATTTTGTAAATTTTCTTATTTCTCTTGTTCAATGGGCTTCAACGGTCTCCACTGAGGGCAGACAAGGTTCTTTTAACAGTCTTTTTCAAAGCTCACCCCTGTCTGAGAGGAACCGTAGCTCTGGTGACGTCACCTGTTCCACATTGCGAGCACGAGCGAGATTCAAAAGTAAAGGCTGTGCACCGGCCGGGGCGAGCTTTGAAAAAGACTGTTAAAAGAACTTTGTCTGCCTTAGTGGAGACCGTTGAAGCCCCTTGAACAAGAGAAATAAGAAAATTTACAAAATCTGAACCGAACCTTCAGCGGACTCACCATAGTCGCGAGGAGGATCTGCAAAGAAATAAGGTAAAACAGCCTATTAGGCTTAACCTCTAAATAGTACCCCCATATCATAGCATATAGTAGCTAAGTAGAGGTGCGCGGCGTCCCTATATTCAATTTGAAGTTGTTTCCTGTGTGTGGACTACAGCGGAGGTACGGCGCTGTCTGGGACACTGCTGCATTATTGTTACAAAGTAGCGCCGATGGACTGTGGCGTTGCCACCTAGTAAATAAAGGGAATTGACACATGTATGTGCCTTTTTTTTTGTTTAATTTTGCAGCCACAGTGCAGCACCAGAGGCCAGAAAAATTAGGCATGTACACATGCCTGAAAAATTAGGTATTGCTGCAGCCGCTGCTGTAGCAGCGGCCGGAATATTGATGTTTTCCAGGCAGAAAGTGCACTAAAACATTTTGGCTTGAACCCTAGTTGGTGGCAGATAAGTCACGCAAGTCATCCGGCATGCAGAGATAAAATACAGCACGGTGTGGACCATTTTAGCCCAAGGCAGCTCATCTCATCACCAGGCCTTTATTTAGTTAAATGTATCGCCCACTGTCAGTCCTTCGGGATCCATGCCTCATTCATCTTAATAAAGGTGAGGTAATCTAGACTTTTTGACCTAGGCGACTTCTCTTCTCAGTGACAATACCTCCTGCTTCACTGATGGTCCTTTCTGACAGGACACTTGAAGCGGGTCAGGCCAGAAGTTCTATTGCAAATTGGGATAGCTCAGGCACAGGTCAAGCCTGCACACCCAGTAGTCAAGGGGTTCATCGCTCCTCAGAGTGTCGATATCTGCAGTTAAGGCGAGGTAGTCTGCTACCTGTCTGTTGAGTAGTTCTCTGAGGGTGGACCCCGAAGGGTTGTGGCGATGCGTAGGACTTAAAAAGCTCTGCATGTCCTCCATCAACATCACGTCTGTAAAGCATCCTGTCCTTGCTGGTGTGGTCGTGATAGAAGGATTACTTTCACCTCTTCCCCTGTTAGATTCTCGTTGTGCTGTGACCTTATACGCTGTGTAAAGCATACTTTTTAATTTATTTTGTAACTGCTGCATCCTTTCCGACTTGCGGTAATTCGGTAACATTTCAGGCACTTTCTGCTTATACCGGGGGTCTAGTAGCGTGGCCACCCAGTACAGGTAGTTCTCCTTCAGCCTTTTTATACGAGGGTCCCTCAACAGGCACGGACAGCATGAAAGACCCCATTTGCACAAGGTTGGATGCCGAGCTACTCATGTCCCGTTCCTGGTCCTCAGTGATCTCATTAAAAGTCTGTTCTTCCCCCCAGCCACGTACAACACCACGGGTACCAGATAGGTTGACAATGAGCAACCCTGGATGCCTGCTGTGGTTGGTCTTCCTCCTCCTCCTCAAAGCCACATTCCTCCTCTGACTCCTCTTCCTCCACACTCCTCTTCCAGCGTTGCCGCAGGTCCCAGCAAGCGATGCTGATAAGGCTGTTTCTGGTGGTGATGGTGACCACAACTCTTCCTCTCACGCTCATCTATGGCCTGATCCAGCACTCTCGCAGGGCACGCTCCAGGAAGAAAACAAATGGTATGATGTCGCTGATGGTGCCTTCGGTGCGACTGACTAGGTTTGTCACCTCCTCAAAAGGACGCATGAGCCTACAGGCATTGCACATGAGCGTCCAGTAAAGTGGCAAAAAAATTCCAGCTCCTCAGAGGCTGTCCTAGCACCCCGGTCATACAAATACTCATTGACGGCTTTTTCCTTGTTGGAGCAGGGCGGTCAAACATTAGGAGTGTTGAATTCCAACGTGTCAGGCTGTCTCAAATCAAGAACCTCACTGCATGTTGTTTCGCCGCTGGATATCTGAAAGTGCGCCATGGCCGTGTAGGAACGCCTGAAATGGCCACACACCTTCCTGGCCTGCTTCAGGACGTCCTGTAAGCCTGGTTACTTATGCACAAAGTGTTGTACGATCAGATTACATCACATGTGCCATGCACGGCACATGTGTCAACTTACCCAAATTCAATGCCGCCAACAAATTGCTTCCGTTGTCACACACCACTTTGGCCGATCTCCAGTTTGGTGCGGAGTCAGCCACTGATCCACCTGTGCGTTCAGGGCGGACAGGAGTGCTGGTCTGGTGTGACTCTCTGCTTTCAGGCAAGTCAACCCCAAGACGGCGTGACACTGTCGTATCCGGGATGTGGAATAGTCCCTGGGGAGCTGGGGGGAGTGCCGTTGATGGGGAGCAAGACACAGCAGCAGAAGAGGACTCAGCCGAGGAGGTTATGGCAGAGGATGGAGTAGGAGGAGGAGAGGAGGTGGCAGCAGGCCTGCCTGCAAGTCCTGGCGGTGTCACCATCTCCTCTGCAGAACCACGCATTCCATGCTTGGCAGCCATCAGCAGGTTTACCCAATGCGCAGTGTAGGTGATATACCTGCCCTGACCGTGCTTTGCAGACCAGTGATCAGTGGTCAGATGGACCCTCGCCCCAACACTGTGTGCCAGAAATGCCATTACTTCCTTTTGCACAATCGAGTACAGGTTGGGGATTGCCTTTTTGTGCAAAGACATTTCGGGCCGGGTACCTTCCACTGCGGGTGTCCCAATAGCCGACAAATTTTGGGAAGGCCTCAGGCTCCACCAGCTTGTATTGTATAAGCTGGCGGGCTAAGAATTCCGACAAGCCAGCTTTCAGCGCCGGGCAAGGGGGTGACCTTTGTGACATTGGGCTTCTTACGCTCAAACATGTCCTTGACAGACACCTGACTGTGGGCAGATGAGCAGGAACTGCTCAAGGCGAAGATGGAGTGGCGGATGGTTGAGAGGGGGCAAGGAGGACAGCAGGTGGTTGACGTGGCTGAAGATGCTGGGACCAGGAGAGGATGGCGGCTTTGAGTTTGTGTGCTGCTTGTACTCATGTGTTGGATCCCATAAGTGTTTGTGATTTGAGATCAAGGGTGCTTCGCAAAGCAGTTGTACCTAGGTGGGGTGTTGACTTCCCACGACTCAGTTTTCATTTGCACAGGTTGCAAATGGGCATCTCTGGTGTCAGAGGCAGACACACAAAAAAAATGCCACACTGCTGATCTCTGCAATGCCGTCATTCTGGTGGTGGCAACAGCATGCGTTAATTGGCGTGCTGTCTGGCTGACCCCGGGTGCCGACGCATGCTGTCTGACTGTGCCACTAGCTCCTTGCGACGACCTCTCCCCTGCTTCCAACTCGTCTTCTCCTCCTCTCTGTCTTCCCATCGGACTTTCCCCCTGGTCTTCTTCTCTTCGAGCGGGCACCCACGTGACATCCACGACATATCGTCATCATCAACCGCTTCACTTGTATCTGACAACTCACAAAGGCAGCAGCAGTGGGTACAACATCATCATCATCACACCGTACGTCCATGTGTGTAATGCTGCCGGACTGAGACATATCCCTGTTATCTACAGCCTCTGCAATAATGGAGGCGTATTACACATTTCTTCCAACTGATGTGTAAATAACTCCTCTGACAGATCAAGTTGAAGCAGCTGTGGTGCGAGTGTTGTTGGTGGTCGCAGCGGGCGAGTGGTAACTTGTGAGGTGCCCGAAGCTGAGCTGGAGGAGGATGGTGCGTCAAGGTTCCGAGCGGAAGCTGTAGAAGATTGGGTGTCCTGTGTTAGCTAGTCAACTATGTCCTCAGAACTTTTGCGAGTTCAAGGTACGTGGCCTCTGAACACTGGGCATTATTCTAGGGCCAAAGGAAATCACAGCACCACGACCACGACGGCCACTGCGGGGTGGCCTGCCTCTGCCTGTCATTTTTTTAAATTAGTTTAGTTGTACTATGCGGTGCAAGCTACTGGGACACCAGATATGAGTTGCGCTGGTGACACTATGCACTTGCAGCAGGCCTTAAACACACAAACACATGCAGGCAACTGACTGCTATTTATTCACAGTCAAAATTGCTGTTTTTTCTTTAAATGTAATCTACTGTGACATCCAGATATGAGTTGCGCTGTGACACTATGCACTTGAAGCAGGGCCTTAAACACACAAACACGTGCAGGGCAACTGACTGCTATTTATTCACAGTCAAAATTGTTGTTTTTTTAAAAAATGTAATCTACTGTGACAACCAGATATGAGTTTGCGCTGGTGACACTATGCACTTGAAGCAGGGGCCTTAACACACAAACACTGCAGGCAACTGACTGCTATTTATTCACAGTCAAAATTTTATTATTTTTTTAATGTAATCTACTGTGACACCAGATATGAGTTGCGCTGGTGACACTATGCACTTGCTGCAGGGCACGAAACACACACGTGTGTGCAGGCAACTGACTGCTATTATATTACAGTCAAAAAATATATATATTTTTTTTAATTCAAGCTACTGTGACACCAGATATGTTGGTGGCACTGAGCAAGTGGGGCACAGTATATGCTGTGAGCCTGACTCACACGCTGGCAGGAACTGCAATTAGATTACACAGGAAAAAAAAAAGAAAAAGCAGACTGATGTTCTAGCCCTAAAAAAGGGCTTTTTGGGTGCTGTCCTTACAGCAGAGATCAGATGAGTCTTTCAGGACTGTAGTGACACTGAATGCACTAGCCTAGCTATCGATTTCCCTATTAAATCAGCAGCAGCTACACTGTCCCTCCTCTCACTAAGAATGCAGCATCGAATGAATCTAAAATGGATGCTGTCCAGGAGGTGGGAGGGTGTGGGAGGGAGGGTATGATGCTGATTGGCTGGAATGTGTCTGCTGACTGTGAGGTACAGGGTCAAAGTTTACACAATGATGACGAATAGGGGCGGACCGAACAATGCATATGTTCGCCCGCCGCGGCGAACAAGCTATGTTCGCCGGGAACTGTTCGCCGGCGAATAGTTTCGGACATCTCTAATGAGTGGTGCAACTGGGCACTGGCAGTAGTGGGGCACAGTATACGCTGTAGGCCTGACACACACGCTTGCAGGCAACTGCGATTAGATTACAGTGAAATTTTTATTTTATTTATATGCAAGCTACTGTGACACCAGATATGAGTGGTGCAACTGGGCACTGGCAGTAGTGGGCACAGTACATGCTGTAGGCCTGACACACACGCTTGCAGGCAACTGTAATTATATTACAGTGAAAAAATTGTTTTTTATTTTAAATGCAAGCTACTGTGACACCAGATATGAGTGGTGCAACTGGGCACTGGCAGTAGTGGGCACAGTACACGCTGTATGCCTGACACACATGCTTGCAGGAAACTGCAATTATATTACAGTAAAAATATTATTATTTTTTAAATGCAAGCTACTGTGACACCAGATATGAGTGGTGGCAACTGGACACTGGCATTAGTGGGAACAGGTACACGCTGTGGGCCTGACACACACGTTTGCAGGCAACTGTAATTATATTACAGTGAAAAAATTGTTTTTTATTTTTAAATTCCAACTAGTCTGTGACACCAGATATGAGTGGTGCAACTGGGCACTGGCAGTAGTGGGCACAGTACACGCTGTAGGCCTGACACACACGCTTGCAGGCAACTGCAATTATATTACAGTGAAAAAAATTGTTTTTTTATTTTTAAATGCAAGCTACTGTGACACCAGATATGAGTGGTGCAAACTGGGCACTGGCAGTAGTGGGCACAGTACACGCTGTATGCCTGACACACATGCTTGCAGGAAACTGCAATTATATTACAGTGAAATTTTTTTATTTTTTTTAAATGCAAGCTACTGTGACACCATATTATGAGTGGTGGCAACTGGACACTGGCATTAGTGGGAACAGTACACGCTGTGGGCCTGACACACATGCTTGCAGGCAACTGTAATTATATTACAGTGAAAAAATTGTTTTTTTATTTTTAAATTCCAACTACTGTGACACCAGATATGAGTGGTGCAACTGGGCACTGGCAGTAGTGGGCACAGTACACGCTGTGGGCCTGACACACACGCTTACAGGCAACTGCGATTAGATTACAGTGAAAAAAATTGTTGTTTTTTTTTTAAAATGCAAGCTACTGGGACACCAGATATGAGTGGTGCAACTGGGCACTGGCAGTAGTGGGCACAGTACACCCTGTAGGCCTGACACACCACGCTTGCAGGCAACTGTAATTATATTACAGTGAAAAAATTGTTTTTTATTTTTAAATGCAAGCTACTGTGACACCAGATATGAGTGGGGCAACTGGGCACTGGCAGTAGTGGGGCACAGAACACGCTGTAGGCCTGAGACACACGCTCGCAGGCAACTGTAATAATATTACAGTGAACAAATTGTTTTTATTTTTTAAATGCAAGCTACTGTGACACCAGATATGAGTGGTGGCACTGGCACTGGCAGTAGTGGGCACAGTACACGCTGTAGGCCTGACACACACACACTTGCAGGCAACTGCAATTAGATTACAGTGAAAAAAGTTTTTTTTCTTTTTAATGCAAGCTACTGTGACATCAGATATGAGTGGTGCAACTGGGCACTGGCAGTAGTGGGCACAGTACACGCTGTAGGCCTGACACACACGCTTGCAGGCAACTGCAATTAGATTACAGTAAAAAAAAAATAAAAAATTTTTAATGCAAGCTACTGTGACATATACTGAAAAGAATGAAAAAAAAGGACTTTTAACTATCTGATAAATGTGTAATGCCTTAGTCACACGTCAATATTTTGGTCTGTGATTTTCATCTGTGATTGTGAGCTAAAACTAACCAGGATTGGAGCCTACACAGACAAAAGGGTATAAGGGAAAGATTTGTACCTGTCCTTTGTTTAGAGTAGCACCTGATTTTGGCTCAAATTCACTGATGGAAATTACTGACCAAACTCTGTGACTGATGCATGAATATGCATAAGGTATAAACATAAGAAGGGAAATCTGATTACATGGAGTGCCCAGATTAGTTTAACTTCTGGGTTACAGTAATTGAGAGGATTAATAATATTTATGGTGTCAGTGTGCAACCAGACACCATTACATATACAGTCAGGTCCATAAATATTGGGATATCGACACAATTCTAACATTTTTGGCTCTATACACCACCACAATGGATTTGAAATGAAACGAACAAGATGTGCTTTAACTGCAGACTGTCAGCTTTAATTTGAGGGTATTTACATCCAAATCAGGTGATCGGTGTAGGAATTACAAACAGTTTGCATATGTGCTTTGCAATTGTTAATGGACCAAAAGTAATGGGACATATAAACTTTAACTTTTTAATACTTTTGTTGCAAATCCTTGCAGTTAATTACAGCCTGAAGTCTGGAATGCATAGACATCACCAGACGCTGGGTTTCATCCCTGGTGATGCTCTGCCAGGCCTCTATTGCAACTGTCCTTCAGTTCCTGCTTGTTCTTGGGGCATTTTGCATGAAATGCATGCTCAATCGGGATTCAGGTCAGGTGATTGACTTGGCCATTGCATAACATTCCACTTCTTTCCCTTAAAAAACTCTTTGTTGATTTTGCAGTATGCTTTGGGTCATGTCCATCTGCACTGTGAAGCGCCGTCCAATGAGTTCTGAAGCATTTGGCTGAATATGAGCAGATAATATTGCCCGAAACACTTCAGAATTCACCCTGCTGCTTTTGGTCAGCAGTCACATCATCAATAAATACAAGAGAACAAGTTCCATTGGCAGCTATTTCATGCCCACTGCCATGACACTACCACACCATGCTTCACTGATGAGGTGGTATGCTTAGGATCATGAGCAGCATACTCTTCTCTTCCCCATCACTCTGGTACAAGTTGATCTTGGTCTCATCTGTCCATAGGATGTTGTTCCAGAACTGTGAAGGCTTTTTAGATGTCATTTGGCAAACTCAAATCTGAACGCTTTATTGCATGCCGAATTATCACATTTGAAAGCCACCATTGATGGGATAACCCACTGGACAGTTTGCCAGGATAAAAAGGATCTGCTCGAATGAAGGCAAGTACAAAGAACAGAGCAAAAACATGACAGAGAGATTCAAAGCCAGGGGATACAGCAATAGACAAATTAAAGAGGGAGCGGGAAAAAGATAGGAGGAAAACCCGAGAACAACTACTATGCCCAAACATGATAAAAACTGAGGAGATATCATATAACACTAGATTCTTGACAGAATATAACAACCGATGGTGGCAAATTAAAGAAATCCTACAAAAACATTGGGAATGTTCTACAAACAGACATGATCCTGAAAAAAAGAATTTCTGAAAAACCTCTGGTGACAGCAAAAAGAGCGAAAGAACTTTAAAGATCTACTGGTGCATAGCCACTATATAGAAAAAACAGGGAGGAAAGAATGATGAAAGACTCAAAGGATCCTTCCATGCGGAACATGTAAAGCCTGCAAAAATATGGGTAAGATCCAAAGAATTTAAAGGTCTTAATTCACGATTAAAGATATATAATTAGAGAATATATCTCGTGTTCCTCTAAAGGGTTATCTACCACGCAAAATGCCCATTAATAAGATCTACATAGGTCTCACGACCAGGGAGCTGAGAAAGCAAGTTAGAGAACACATACGGGACATAGAAAAAGGTATAGCTGAAGAAGACCTCAATACCCTGAAAACCATACCCCGACACTTTAAATTATTTCATCAAAGTACGGGGAACTATTGAAGTTTTACAGGCATAGATCAGGTACACATGGGAATGCGAGGGGGGATCTCAGTAAGAGGCTGGCTCAAGTCGAAAGCCAATGGGATCTTTCGACTGGGCACCATGGCACCTAGAGGTTTAAATGAGACCTTGGGATTCAGTTCCTTCTTGTAAAGATACTGTAGGGAGTTTTAATTAAGTTTTTATGTTAGTAGATAAGTATATTGTATTTTAATACTGTCTTTTTTGATTTATCGTAGAACTTACTTTTGGTCGCATCCATGGTAGGCTGATGGCGGGTTCCTTGAGTCCATGGAGGTCCATGGGAATCTGTGGAAGGAAATAGATATTGAGTATATTAAGAAAATCTATTGTGAATTATCTAAGAAGAGAGAATATCCACTAGGTGGAACAAATGATTAGAATCATGTAACATTTTGGAAGGGTTATGTCATTAGGGCTGCATGGGTCTTGTATGAGGCTATAGATCTCACACAGGGAGGCTGCTTAATATGGGAAAACTGCATATTATGTATCACGTATTTACAATACTGGAATATAGGTGTAAAGAGATAACGGGGATTAGCACTTTTATCACTGATGTACTATTAAGTACCACTACAATGTTATGGATATAATATATGATGGACTTATATTAACATATTAATGCACTTAGCACTTTAGATCATAGATAATTTATGATATGTATAAGTATGGAATGGAATATCACCATGATGTCATGGTATACTATTCCGTTGCACATAGCACTTTAGTTTATACTTTGTATAGGTTGGCACTATTATGTATCAGGCACCATGCAGTATCAAGGATCTGTGTGGCGTGGGATAGACACGCCGCTATGTGCGGTGGGGCGGGCACAGCCGGGTCCCATGCCACACAGATATATTCAAAATTCACGTACACTAGTGTTTTGACACTGTAGAACAGGCATGGCCAACCTGCGGCTCTCCAGCTGTTGTAAAACTACAACTCCCACCATTCCCTGCTGTAGGCTGATAGCTGTAGACTGTCTGGGCATGATGGGAGTTGTAGTTTTGCAACAGCTGGAGAGCCTCAGGTTGGCCATCCCTGCTGTAGAATATGCACTTTATTTGGCAGGATGCACTTTGGTATGCCTGTTTTCCTATTTACATGCCTGACTAGATGTGTATGGGATCCATTGTTCTGATCATATGTGATTATGGAATCCATGGTTCTGATCTATGCAGAGTTTAGATTAACTAGAGAGACACATGAGTAGAACTAATCATGAATATGAATTCTTGTATATATAGGATTAGTATATGAATGTTTTTATAGTATAGATCCCTATATATAAAGTAGAGAGATATACAAATGCATCTATTATGAATATGGATCCCTTTAGATTTGTATTTTTATTTATATTTAGATGTATATTTATGTATACCTTCTATATACCCTATATATGCTTCTTCTCCCATATGCTTTATATCTATGTACTTGGTGTTGCATGTGCATGCGTTCTGTGCAAGTCTGGATCTCTCTTATTCTTATAGATATCTGAGATATATATTGTTCAGAGTTATATACATCTCCCTTCATGTTCTTAAAAACATATGTATTCACCCTGATGAGCAGAGATGTACATCACATATACCCCAAGCATGCACTGAACGTGACCATAAAGAACAAGCTAGTACACCGGGTTGCATGCATGGGGAAAAAATAAATATATCTAGCAACTTTAGAAACCCATTGGAACATACTTATAGACTTAGAGGATCTGTAGCTTGACTCCAGTGCGCATCGCGGGTCAGAGGTGGGTGGACTTGTGCCGTTCCGTCATGCGTGTTCCCAGTGACGTCAGATGTTGGCTGCCCTTGCTGGAATCGCGCGATCGGAAGGGCAGAAGTCCCATTACAACCCGGCCTGCTAACTATCCCGAAGCGCCGCGAACGGAGTAAACACTAGATAGATCATGTGACCGGAAGGAAACTAACCATTGGCTAAAAGACAGTTAAAAGACCTCCAGCGTAAGAAGGTAGCCACTTCTCCTGAAGAAGCAAACGCGAAACGCGCGTAGAGGGGCACGCTAGGCAGCAACAGCTCATCTGTACATTCTGGGGCATCGGGTAAGAGAGATTCAGACTTGCTCAGCACGTTCTTGGCATTGTATTCTGATTGCGAATGTGTGCGCACACCAGACTCATAGAACCGGTCGGATAAAGCGCAAGTCACCGTTACCTGCTAGACTCGCATTATACATCTGGGATTTCATGATAGATATTTTCATTCCTGATGTATATGCTGTTGAGTTCTAGGAAGCCCATACTTTATGTTACATGTGACTTTACGGGATTTTTTATGAGCTGCCAGTGCAGGGACTTTATATTGTTTCCACATGTTTGTACATGTGTACAGGTCCTTTTCAAAAAATTAGCATATTGTGATAAAGTTCATTATTTTCTGTAATGTATTGATAAACATTAGACTTTCATATATTTTAGATTCATTACACACAACTGAAGTAGTTCAAGCCTTTTCTTGTTTTAATATTGATGATTTTGGCATACAGCTCATGAAAACCCAAAATTACTATCTCAAAGAATTTGCATATTTCATCCGACCAATAAAAGAAAAGTGGTTTTAATACAAAAAAAGTCAACCTTCAAATAATTAAGTTCAGTTATGCACTCAATACTTGGTCGGGAATCCTTTTGCAGAAATGACTGCTTCAATGCGGCGTGGCATGGAGGCAATCAGCCTGTGGCACTGCTGAGGTGTTATGGAGGCCCAGGATGCTTCGATAGCGGCCTTAAGCTCATCCAGAGTGTTGGGTCTTGCGTCTCTCAACTTTCTCTTCCCAATATCCCACAGATTCTCTATGGGGTTCAGGTCAGGAGAGTTGGCAGGCCAATTGAGCACAGTAATACCATGGTCAGTAAACCATTTACCAGTGGTTTTGGCACTGTGAGAGGGTGCCAGGTCGTGCTGAAAAATGAAATCTTCATCTCCATAAAGCTTTTCAGCAGATGGAAGCATGAAGTGCTCCAAAATCTCCTGATAGCTAGCTGCATTGACCCTGCCCTTGATAAAACACAGTGGACCAACACCAGCAGCTGACATGGCACCCCAGACCATCACTGACTGTGGGTACTTGACACTGGACATCAGGCATTTTGGCATTTCCCTCTGCCCAGTCTTCCTCCAGACTCTGGCACCTTGATTTCCGAATGATGAGCAACAGTCCAGTGCTGCTTCTCTGTAGCCCAGGTCAGGCGCTTCTGCCGCTGTTTCTGGTTCAAAAGTGGCTTGACCTGGGGAATGCGGCACCTGTAGCCCATTTCCTGCACACGCCTGTACACGGTGGCTCTGGATGTTTCTACTCCAGACTCAGTCCACTGCATCCGCAGGTCCCCCAAGGTCTGGAATCGGTCCTTCTCCACAATCTTCCTCAGGGTCCGGTCACCTCTTCTCGTTGTGCAGTGTTTTCTGCCACACTTTTTCCTTCCCACAGACTTCCCACTGAGGTGCCTTGATACAGCACTCTGGGAACAGCCTATTCGTTCAGAAATTTCTTTCTGTGTCTTACCCTCTTGCGTGAGGGTGTCAATGATGGCCTTCTGGACAGCAGTCAGGTTGGCAGTCGTACCCATGATTGCGGTTTTGAGTAATGAACCAGGCTGGGAGTTTTTAAAAGCCTCAGGAATCTTTTGCAGGTGTTTAGCGTTAATTAGTTGATTCAGATGATTAGGTTAATAGCTCGTTTGGAGAACCTTTTCATGATATGCTAATTTTTTGAGATAGGAATTTTGGGTTTTCATGAGCTGTATGCCAAAATCATCAATATTAAAACAAGAAAAGGCTTGAACTACTTCAGTTGTGTGTAATGAATCTAAAATACATGAAAGTCTAATGTTTATCAGTACATTACAGAAAATAATGAACTTTATCACAATATGCAATTTTTTTGAAAAGGACCTGTATGTAAGTTTTTTATGTCTTATTAATACATTTTGATATTTGGGTATTTTGTGGTACCAGTTCTCTTTTCTTTTTTTTTTCTCCGTAATATAATTGCAGTTGCCTGCCAGCGTGTGTGTCAGGCCCACAGCGTGTACTGTGCCCACTACTGCCAGTGCCCAGTGCCACCACTCATATCTGGTGTCACAGTAGCTTGCATTTAAAACAATAAAACAATTTTTTTCACTGTAATATAATTGCAGTTGCCTGCCAGCGTGTGTTTCAGGCCCACAGCGTGTACTGTGCCCACTACTGCCAGTGCCCAGTGCCACCACTCATATCTGGTGTCACATTAGCTTGCATTTAAAACAATAAAAAAAATTCACTGTAATATAATTGCAGTTGCCAGCCAGCGTGTGTGTCAGGCCCACAGCGTGAACTGTGACCACTACTCATATCTGGTGTCACAGTAGCTTGCGTTTAAAACAGTAAAAAAATATTTCACTGTAATATAATTGCAGTTGCCTGCCAGCGTGTGTGTCAGGCCCACAGCGTGTACAGTGCCCACTACTGCCAGTGCCCAGCACTCATATCTGGTGTCACAGTAGCTTGCATGCATAGTACCACTAATCGAAAAAAAAATGACAGGCAGAGGCAAGCCACCCCGCAGGGGCCGTCATGGTTGTGGTGCAGTGATTTCCTTTGGTCCTAGAATAATGCCCAGTGTTCAGAGGCCACGTACCCTGAACTCGAAAAGTTCTGAGGACATAGTTGACTGGCTAACACAGGACACCCAATCTTCTACAGCTTCCGCTCGGAACCTTAAAGCACCATTCTCCTCCAGCTCAGCTTGTGGCACCTCTCAAGTTATCACTCGCCCGCCTGCCGCCACCACCAACACTAGCACCACAGCTGCTTCACTTGATCTGTCAGAGGAGTTATTTACACATCAGTTGGAAGAAATGAGTGATGCACAACCATTATTGCCAGAGGATGTAGATAACAGGGATATGTCTCAGTCAGGCAGCATTACACACATGGACGTACGGTGTGATGATGATGATGTTGTACCTGCTGCTGCTTCCTTTGCTGAGTTGTCAGATACAAGTGAAGCGGTTGATGATGACGATGTTGAAAAGAAAGATCCCAGCAGACGAGTCTTCAATGCTTGCAAAGTTTTAATGCCTGTAACAATAGTCCATCAAAGGGACGCGTTTCGGCTCAATTGCCTTTCTCAACAAACAGATAAGTATACATGTTCAACAACTCATATATATGCGTATCAATGATTGAGGAAAGGAAAATCACAGTGATGTGAACGCCCATAATAGGGGCGGTGTATACATGATCACATGGTAACAGAATCAGGGTGGTCAATCAGGAAATCAAAAAGCACAATAGGGAACAAAATACATGTGAATCGTAATGGAAATGAAACAATGTTGTTAAATACCAATACAGCTGAGGAACTCCTTCATCTATGTGGTAGATGTCTGGAAAAAATATAATAATACAAAAAAAGAGATTATAAAAGTCAATAGAACTGGACCAAAATGGACAGAAAAATTAGCACTACAAATAGTCAGATATGCATAATTTCATAGTCGCGGTTGAGGCCTCTCGGATATAGGGTAGCAAGGGTATGAATCCAGTACGCCTCCCGACGCAAAAGTAATTTTTTAATGTCGCCACCCCCGTCTGGGTCTAGAGATCTGCTCTATCACCTGAAATTTTAATTGAGCGACTGTGTGATGAAACTTATCAAAATGGGAGGGGAACTGGTAAAAGCAAGTTTTTAGTCCTGATAGTGGATTTATGTTTTCCAATGCGGTCTTTGACACTCTGCATGGTTTCCCCGATGTAAAGTAACCCACAAGGACATTTTATTAGATATATAACGTTGGCTGATTCACAAGTGAAAAAGCCATCAACTGCATATGCACGTCCAGTATGTGGGTGGTAAAAATTGGGCCCTTTGATGACATTAGAGCACTGGAAACAATGAAGACATGGAAACGTACCCTTGCGCTGTGTGGCCAGGACCCCCTGTTTAAGGGTACCACGGGTACTTCCAATATCCGCTCGTACTAACTTATCCCTGTAACTAGGGTTTTTCTTGTTACAGATGAGGGGCGGATTTTGGAATTCCTTAATTTGAGGGTATGCTTTACTTAATAAACACCAATGTTTTTTAACGATGTTATCTAGTTTGGAATTAAATGGATGGAATTTATGAATCAGTGCCACTCTTAGACTTTTATCTTGTTTATTCTCAGAGCTACGGGGAAAATCCAACTCATTTATGGTGTTAGTTAGAATGGATGACGGGTACCCTCTTTCTTCAAATCTTGTAGTCATCTCATCTATTCTATGACCCAGTACTGAGGGGTCAGAAACAATACGTCTGACCCTCTGATACTGGGATTTTGGAATAGCTTTTTTTAAAGCAGGCGGATGGGCGCTGGTAAAGTGCAAGATACTGTTTCTGTCTGTCTCCTTTCGAAATAAATCAGTTGACAAATTGCCTTTCACATCCTTGATAACCCTAGTATCCAAGAAGCTGACCATCCGACTATCACTTGTGACTGTAAATTGTAGATTAGTACATGCTTGGTTCAGGTATGAAACGAATACCGCGAGGGTCTCCTGAGACCCCGCCCATATGCAAAAAATGTCGTCAATAAATCTTTTCCACACTAAAATGTGGTTATGATACCACTGACTGCTGTATACAACGTTATCCTCAAATTGAGACATGTATGCATTTGCATAGGGCGGGGCCACATTAGACCCCATCGCGGTCCCCCGCTTTTGTAAATAGTAAAAATCCTCGAACATAAAATAGTTCTCATATAGGACGAGGTGAAGCAGCTCTTCAAAAAATTCTCGCTCTATAGGGGAGTAATTACTCTTTTCTAGGAATAACCTGACGGCCTGTATACCTCCACGGTGTTCTATGGAGGTGTACAGGCTGACCACATCAATCGTAACCAGTAAACTGTCCAGAGGAACTGGGCCCAATTGTGCAATAGTGTGCAAGAAGTCCTGTGTGTCTGCCAGGTATGATGGAATACCTCTAATTAATGGTGTAAGAACTTTCTCAAGCACTATTGCCAAGGGAGACAAAATGGAACCCACCGAGGCCACAATGGGGCGACCAGGGGGATCATTCAAAGTTTTATGTACTTTAGGAAGTACATAAAAAACCGGTGTTATCGGTGTTTGGTTAATCAGGAAAGTGTGCATATTCTTGTCCAAAACACCCAATGCAGCAAAGTGATCCACAACTTTCATTATTTTACGTTTTATACCAAAAACAGGATCAGAGTTTAACATTTCGTATGTATCAAAGTCTGAAAGTTGACGATGTACCTCCGCCACATATTTTGTTCTGTCCATCAGGACAATAGCGCCCCCTTTGTCTGCTGGCTTTAAAACAATTCTTTTGTCTTCCATTAATGTTTTAATCGCCAACTTTTCCTCTGGTGTCACGTTAGATGTGAACCGCATTTCACCCCTCTTAATGCCATCTATGTGAGTTTTAATGTCTCTATAGACCAATTCAATATAGGTCTCAACAGGATGATAAAATTTGGGGGGCATGAATTTACTCGGGTTCTTCAGACCTAGATCACTCAAACGTAAATTTGGTCTTTCATCATCACCCGAACTAATAATCCTGTCACCTTTGTCCAGAAAATGGGCTCTTAAGCGTAATTTACGAAAAAACTGGTTTAAATCAACGTCAAACTGAAAAGTGTCAAAGGAAGTTGAAGGACTAAAGGAAAGTCCTTTCTGGAGGGCCGACATCTGGACGGGGCTCAATATATGTGAAGACAGGTTAATCAACAGCGACTGTTCCTTACCTGTGAGCGAGTTTGTACAGCTTGACTCGGTCCTGGTCTCGGTGCGGCGGCTGCGGTGTTTACGTCCCGCCCGCCTCCTCCTCCTCGTGGACGCTGACCGCCTCTCCGAAAAAAAGAAGCGGAGCGAGTGTCTTCACTTCCGGAGCTCGAGGTAAAAGATCCTGGTCTTGTCGGGCGTCTGTAACCTGGTTTTTGGTGCCAAGTGGGATCTTGCCATTTGTAGACACGATTAAGATGATAGTCTTCGTTGTCCCGCAGGAACTTCGATCTCTTCTTCGTCTCAGTCTCCTTCCGATATGTAGCAATGTAGTTGTCCACTGACTCCTTTAATGTCCCAAACTCCTCTGAAGTCAAGGAGTCTCTCAGTTGTTGTTCGGTAGCTGTATTCTGTGTCTGTAACTCAGCGATCGCTGTGTGGAGACGTCTAATTGTCAGCAGAATCAGATCGTAAGAACATTTATTAATAATTTTTTCAAAGTCGCTGGTGTATTCAGGGTCGTTAGAAAAGAAGGTCGGGCGTAGATGAACCCTCAAACCTCTGGGGATCCTTTTGACTTTGAAATATTCTGCCAAAGTAGTAGCATGTAGCTCATATGAGATAAGTCTCCGGCGTTCACGTTCCCAGTGGCGCTTTTGAAATTCGCTGGTGGGGATATTTATGGAAGTACCCGTTGTACCCTTAAACAGGGGGTCCTGGCCACACAGCGCAAGGGTACGTTTCCATGTCTTCATTGTTTCCAGTGCTCTAATGTCATCAAAGGGCCCAATTTTTACCACCCACATACTGGACGTGCATATGCAGTTGATGGCTTTTTCACTTGTGAATCAGCCAACGTTATATATCTAATAAAATGTCCTTGTGGGTTACTTTACATCGGGGAAACCATGCAGAGTGTCAAAGACCGCATTGGAAAACATAAATCCACTATCAGGACTAAAAACTTGCTTTTACCAGTTCCCTCCCATTTTGATAAGTTTCATCACACAGTCGCTCAATTAAAATTTCAGGTGATAGAGCAGATCTCTAGACCCAGACGGGGTGGCGACATTAAAAAATTACTTTTGCGTCGGGAGGCGTACTGGATTCATACCCTTGATACCCTATATCCGAGAGGCCTCAACCGCGACTATGAAATTATGCATATCTGACTATTTGTAGTGCTAATTTTTCTGTCCATTTTGGTCCAGTTCTATTGACTTTTATAATCTCTTTTTTTGTATTATTATATTTTTTCCAGACATCTACCACATAGATGAAGGAGTTCCTCAGCTGTATTGGTATTTAACAACATTGTTTCATTTCCATTACGATTCACATGTATTTTGTTCCCTATTGTGCTTTTTGATTTCCTGATTGACCACCCTGATTCTGTTACCATGTGATCATGTATACACCGCCCCTATTATGGGCGTTCACATCACTGTGATTTTCCTTTCCTCAATCATTGATACGCATATATATGAGTTGTTGAACATGTATACTTATCTGTTTGTTGAGAAAGGCAATTGAGCCGAAACGCGTCCCTTTGATGGACTATTGTTACAGGCATTAAAACTTTGCAAGCATTGAAGACTCGTCTGCTGGGATCTTTCTTTTCATCACACGTGGTAATTATCCTATCCCGTGCGGCGAGCACCTCAGCGTGTGCCGGCCAAACTCCTTGATGATGACGATGTGTCTGTGGATGTCACGTGGGTGCCCGCTCGAAGAGAAGAAGAACAGGGGGAAAGTTCAGATGGGGAGACAGAGAGGAGGAGGAGACAAGTTGGAAGCAGGGGGAAGTCGTCACAACGACCTAGTGGCACAGTCAGACAGCATGTATCGGCACCCGGGGTCAGCCAGACAGCACGCCAATCAACGCATGCTGTTGCCACTACCAGAATGTCGTCATTGCAAAGCTCAGCAGTGTGGCATTTTTTTTGTGTGTCTGCCTCTGATAACAGCGATGCCATTTGCAACCTGTGCCAAATGAAACTGAGTCGTGGGAAGTCCAACACCCACCTAGGTACAACTGCTTTGCGAAGGCACATGATCTCACATCACAAACGCCTATGGGATAAACACATGATGAGTACAAGCAGCACACAAACTCAAAACCACCATCCTCCTCCTGGTCCAGCATCTTCAGCCACGTCAACCACTGCTGTCCTCCTTGCCCCTTCTCAACCATCCGCCACTCTGCCTCTCACCTTCAGCAGTTCCTGCTCATCTGCCCACAGTCAGGTGTCTGTCAAGGAAATGTTTGAGCGTAAGAAGCCAATGTCACACCCTTGCCCGGCATCTGACAGCTGGCTTGTCGGAACTCTTAGCCTGCCAGCTTTTACCATACAAGCTGGTGGAGTCTGAGGCCTTCAAAAAATTTGTAGCTATTGGGACACCGCAGTGGAAGGTACCCGGCCGAATTTTTTTTTCACAAAAGGCAATGCCCAACCTGTACTCTATTGTGGAAAAGGAAGTCATGGCATGTCTGGCACATAGTGTTGGGGCAAGGGTCCATCTGACCACTGATTCCTGGTCTGCAAAGCATGGTCAGGGCAGGTATATCACGTACACTGCGCATTGGGTAAACCTGCTGACGGCTGCCAAGCATGGAATGCGTGGCTCTGCAGAGGAGATGGTGACACCACCACGACTTGCAGGCAGGCCTGCTGCCACCTCCTCTACTCCTCCTACTCCATCCTCTTCGCTAACCTCCTCTGCTGAGTCCTCTTCTGCTTCTGCATCTTGCTCCACATCAACTGCACCCCCCCAGCTCCTCAGGGGCTATTCCACATCCCGGATACGACAGTGTCACGCCGTCTTGGGGTTGACTTGCCTGAAAGCAGAGAGTCACACCGGACCAGCACTCCTGTCCGCCCTGAACGCACAGGTGGATCAGTGGCTGACTCCGCACCAACTGGAGATCGGCAAAGTGGTGTGTGACAATGGAAGCAATTTGTTGGCGGCATTGAATTTGGGCATGTTGACACATGTGTTGTGCATGGCACATGTGTTGAATCTGATCGTACAACGCTTTGTGCATAAGTACCCAGGCTTACAGGACGTCCTCAAGCAGGCCAGGAAGGTTTGTGGCCATTTCAGGCGTTCCTACACGGCCATGGTGCACTTTTCCGATATTCAGCGGCGAAACAACATACCAGTGAGGCGCTTGATTTGCGACAGCCCGACACATTGGAATTCAACACTCCTAATGTTCGACCGCCTTCTCCAACAAGAAAAAGCCATCAACGAGTATTTGTATGACCGAGGTGCTAGGACAGCCTCTGCAGAGCTGGGTATTTTTTTGCCATGTTACTGGACGCTCATGCGCAATGCCTGTAGGCTCATGCGTCCTTTTGAGGAGGTGACAAACCTAGTCAGTCGCACCGAGGGCATCATCAGCGACATCATCCTATTTGTTTTCTTCCTGGAGCGTGCCCTGCGAAGAGTGCTGGATCAGGCCATAGATGAGCGTGAAGAGGAAGAGTTGTGGTCACCATCACCACCAGAAACAGCCTTATCAGCATCGCTTGCTGGACCTGCGGCAACACTGGAAGAGGAGTCTGAGGAAGAGGAGTCAGAGGAGGAATGTGGCTTTGAGGAGGAGGAAGACCATCCACAGCAGGCATCCCAGGGTGCTCATTGTCACCTATCTGGTACCCGTGGTGTTGCACGTGGCTGGGGGGAAGAACAGACCTTCAATGAGATCAGTGAGGATGAGGAACGGGACATGAGTAGCTCGGCATCCAACCTTGTGCAAATGGGGTCTTTCATGCTCTCATGCCTGTTGAGGGACCCTCGTATAAAAAGGCTGAAGGAGAACTACCTGTACTGGGTGGCCACGCTACTAGACCCCCGGTATAAACAGAAAGTGGTTGAAATGCTACCAAATTACCGGAAGTCGGAAAGGATGCAGAAGTTCCAAAACGAGTTAAAAAGTATGCTTTACACAGCGTATAAGGGTGATGTCACAGCACAACGGGAATCTAACAGGGGAAGAGGTGAAAGTAATCCTCCTCCTACCACAACCACGACGGCAAGGACAGGACGCTTTACAGACGTGTTGTTGATGGAGGACATGCAGAGCTTTTTAAGTCCTACGCATCGCCACAGCCCTTCGGGGTCCACCCTCAGAGATCGACTCGACCGACAGGTAGCAGACTACCTCGCCTTAACTACAGATATCGACACTCTGAGGAGCGATAAACCCCTTGACTACTGGGTGTGCAGGCTTTACCTGTGGCCTGAGCTATCCCAATTTGCGATAGAACTTCTGGCCTGCCCTGCTTCAAGTGTCCTTTCAGAAAGGACCTTCAGCGCAACAGGAGGTATTGTCACTGAGAAGAGAAGTCGCCTAGGTGCAAAAAGTCTAGATTACCTCACCTTTATTAAGATGAATGAGGCATGGATCCTGAAGGGACTGACAGTGGGGGATGTATTTGACTAAAAAAGGCCTGATGATGAGATGCCTTGGGCTAAAAATGGTCCACACGCTGCTGTATTTAATCTCTGCATGCCGGATGACTTGCGTGACTTCTCCGCCACCAACTAGGGTTCAAGCCGCAATGTGTTAGTGCACTTTCTGCCTGGAAAACATAAGTTTTTCCGGCCGCTGCTACAGCGGCTGCAACAATACCAAATGTTTCAGGCATGTGTACATGCCTAATTTTTCTGGCCTCTGGTGCTGCACTGGGGCTGCAAAAACAAAACAAAAAAAAAGGCACATACATGTGTCAATTCCCCTTCGTGATCGTTACCTTGTTGTGGTGAAGGGGCTTGCGTATCACAATGAAGCGATCACCTCTATGAGTGTGTTGGCAATGGCAATGTTGGCACACCCCAGATGATAAGGTCGTTGCTTCATTGTGAACAGACGAAAAGCGATCGGCTGGATAATTCATCCCCACTGCCGTTGCCCCTCCATTGCCATATTGCGGCCCTCATACGGCGGGTCCACAATATACGGGGCACCGGCCGTGTGCATGCCGCATCACGGATGAGGACCCATTTACTTGAATGGGTCCTTAAATCCAGAGATGCGGTGCGGAACGGAAGTACGGAACGAAATCCTACGGAAGCACTACAGAGAGCAAATTCTATATTTTTGCGGAACTGACGTATCGTGGACCCTATGGCATGCGGCGGCCCCATGGCCGGTGCCCGTGCATTGCGGACTGCAATTTGCAGTCCAAAGCACGGGCACGGAGGGGCAGCGGTCGTGTGAACAAGCCCTTAATCACTGTATTCAGATCAAACATCACGCCATAATAATTGGAAAAGAGTGTCCAGGAGTGGACTCAATATGCAACCCTGTGAAACCCCAATATTTAAAGTGATAGGTGCTAAATTTGAGTTACAGCACAAGTACCTGTCCTAACCACCTGTACCCTATCCCTTAGGAGTGATGCCCTGACCCCAAGCTCACCAAGTTTATTAATAAGTCTAGATGGAATAAATTAATTAAATGCAAAACTAAAGTCCACAAAAAGAATGCGGGCATATGCACTCTTTTTCTCCAAATGCGTCATTACAACATGCACTGCCATGGAGATGGCATCCTCAATAGATCTGTTCTGCTTATAACATAGGAAAATTGATAAAGGTCCAAAGTCGCCAACAAACAGTATTTCAAATAGGGCAAAATTAATCTTTCAAAGCATTTAGCAATTACAGATGTCAAGGCCACAGCACGAAAGTCATTAGGATTTAACACCGCCACTGTCTTAGACACTGGCAACCAATAGTCACAGCCTTAAAACAGGCCAGTGCTACCGCCTGACAAATGTTGGAAAAGACTCTTGCCAATTGCCTGACACAATTCCTTAAAACCCGCCCAGGTACCACATCTGGTCCTCCTGCCTTACACTCATTTACCCTGCTAAGGGCCCTATAAACATCCTCAGTAGAAAAAATTTGGGATTGCTTCCCAGGATCCCCCTTTACTCTGAACAGCTTCTCCTTCCTATTGCATTAAAGCGATTTAACTCGTCCGGAGATACATCTTGAATACCAACACTCTTCTTACTTGACTCAAATTTAGTAACATACAGGGAGTGCAGAATTATTAGGCAAGTATTTTTGAGGATTAATTTTATTATTGAACAACAACCATGTTCTCAATTAACCCAAAAAACTCATTAATATCAAAGCTGAATATTTTTGGAAGTAGTTTTTAGGTTTTTTTTAGTTTTAGCTATTTTAGGGGATATCTGTGTGTGCAGGTGACTATTACTGTGCATAATTATTAGGCAACTTAACAAAAAACAAATATATACCCATTTCAATTATTTATTTTTACCAGTGAAACCAATATAACATCTCAACATTCACAAATATACATTTCTGACATTCAAAAACAAACCAAAAACAAATCAGTGACCAATATAGCCACCTTTCTTTGCAAGGACACTCAAAGGCCTGCCATCCATGGATTATGTCAGTGTTTTGATCTGTTCACCATCAACATTGCGTGCAGCAGCAACCACAGCCTCCCAGACACTGTTCAGAGAGGTGTACTGTTTTCCCTCCTTGTAAATCTCACATTTGATGATGGACCACAGGTTCTCAATGGGGTTCAGATCCGGTGAACAAGGAGGCCATGTCATTAGATTTTCTTCTTTTATACCCTTTCTTGCCAGCCACGCTGTGGAGTACTTGGACGCGTGTGATGGAGCATTGTCCTTCATGAAAATCATGTTTTTCTTGAAGGATGCAGACTTCTTCCTGTACCACTGCTTGAAGAAGGTGTCTTCCAGAAACTGGCAGTAGGACTGGGAGTTGAGCTTGACTCCATCCTCAACCCGAAAAGGCCCCACAAGCTCATCTTTGATGATACCAGCCCAAACCAGTACTCCACCTCCACCTTGCTGGCGTCTGAGTCGGACTGGAGCTCTCTGCCCTTTACCATTCCAGCCACAGGCCCATCCATCTGGCCCATCAAGACTCACTCTCATTTCATCAGTCCATAAAACCTTAGAAAAATCAGTCTTGAGATATTTCTTGGCCCAGTCTTGACGTTTCAGCTTGTGTGTCTTGTTCAGTGGTGGTCGTCTTTCAGCCTTTCTTACCTTGGCCATGTCTCTGAGTATTGCACACCTTGTGCTTTTGGGCACTCCAGTGATGTTGCAGCTCTGAAATATGGCCAAACTGGTGGCAAGTGGCATCTTGGCAGCTGCACGCTTGACTTTTCTCAGTTCATGGGCAGTTATTTTTTTCCACACGCTTCTTGCGACCCTGTTGACTATTTTGAATGAAACGCTTGATTGTTCGATGATCACGCTTCAGAAGCTTTGCAATTTTAAGAGTGCTGCATTCCTCTGCAAGATATCTCACTATTTTTGACTTTTCTGAGCCTGTCAAGTCCTTCTTTTGACCCATTTTGCCAAAGGAAAGGAAGTTGCCTAATAATTATGCACACCTAATATAGGGTGTTGATGTCATTAGACCACACCCCTTCTCATTACAGAGATGCACATCACCTAATATGCTTAATTGGTAGTAGGCTTTCGAGCCTATACAGCTTGGAGTAAGACAACATGCATAAAGAGGATGATGTGGTCAAAATACTCATTTGCCTAATAATTCTGCACGCAGTTGTATAACCCGGAATCCCTGATCACCAGAACCAAAGTGCTCCTCAATTCACTGCCTATATGTATATTATGCCCCTTCAATGCCTCTCTTCAAATTAGCCCTTACCGCACTAATCTAAAAGCACTGTCCCTCTCCCCAAGCAATTGGTGAACCTTGCCATTCATCCAGGGTTTCTGATTGGTTCAAGATGTTAATCCTCCTATACGGCATCACACCTTTCACACAGCTGTTGATATAGTCCATAACCAAACCAGTGTAGACATCCACATCAGAATGGAAATCAACACTCGCCTGGTCAGCCTAATCAGTATCCCAGAATTGGCCCTGTAACACTGCATCAGCATCCTTAAACCAGATCTCAATAAATATAATTGATGGTCTCACCCTTTTAATCACTGACACATATATCTGGAACATTATTACAGACAGATGGTCTGACTGTGCCAGGTGCGGTAGAACCACAGCCTTATAAGCATCCAGCCATTCTTGTCTACACATGGTACAAAGTTATTTGCCCCCTAGTGTTATATAGCACATTGTGATTGAACTTTTCTTAAATTGACATGGTTAAATTCTCCGGCTACAATAAAAGCACCATCTGGTTGTTTTGTCTGTAGTTGTGGCACAAAAGTTCCTTAATAGCCAGCTTATCATTCGTGTCTGGCGGAATATATACCACAACCACGATAATACATGTGAACTCCCATGGTAAATCTAGTGATAATGCAATCATCAAGTATAGCAAAGAAACAAATTTTGCAAAAATTTATAAACTCGGATAAAATCACTCCCAGAATGGACATATGGGAAAAGGCTTTGATGAGAACTGTTTTATACAAAAACATTTTTTTGCATTTATGGGAAATTAAGATAATGGGGTGGGGGGATAGGAGATATTCCTGAATTATCAGGGTAGTTCAAGGTGACTCGACTGAGATAAAAGGCAGGTGGGTGCGGTTATTTTCCTTTATAATTTTTTGTTTCCCAGCAAAGGGGGAAGGCTGGTTTGGAGGGATGTACAGGAAGTCTGAGTGATATGGTTTATTAATAAATATATTTGGGATCTCTAAGACTATATGAAAATTACTTTATAAAGTTAACAATAATATAATAAAAGGTTAAATGAATAGAGGAAGTTTGGTGTCATGGATTCCTAATGATCTCCTTGATCAATTGCTGCAATTGCATCTTCAGGTTCCAACCTCTGAAGAAGTTATGGTCTTTTTGAAATGTGTTCCCCCTGAACAAAAGTAAGTAGCCATGAAAACTGGTGAGGCAATTGTTTTGTGAGTAGTTCAACTTCCCCTAGGTAAGGGGTAGGAAGGCTGATGCACTCTTTCAGATTGTGGAGACTAGTAACTAGGACCAGACTGAGCATAGGGCAATTCTGGCAAATACCAGATTCTTGGTTTTGGACAGACAGGACAGCCTGCTATGCACCACTATTCCGAGAAGCAGTCCCTTTAACTATCTGTTGCCAGCTGATGCACTGGAACAGCACATGATGACATTCTGTCACTGAAGGAGAGACGTCATGTGGAGGTCACGGGACATCTGGCTTTAGGCTTAAGAGTTCGGCATCCTAGCTGTCAGTCCTCCTTCTGCCGCAAGGCATGGATGGATGCTTGGGAGTCCACCTTTTCTGTGGCGCGGTGCACTCAGAGGCATTTCACTGTATGAGCGCGTGCTGCAGCCACGGCAATGACTGAGGATCTCACGCTTAGTCACGAGAGTGTTATCCCTCTATCCACTTTATTAACTGACTGAACATAAGGGAGCAGCAAGAGGTGAGCAGGAAGAGGCGGCAGAGTAATGAGACATTGGGTATCAGTAATGGCACATGAGAGGGCATTGTGGCATTTGGGGTAGAGTGGTGACACATTAGGGGGCAGAGCTGCATTTTGGTCAGAGTGGTGGTACATTGGGGCCAAAGTGGTGGGGTTTAGAGGGGCAGAGTGGTGACACTTGGGGCAGAGAGACCGGTGGCATATTGGGGCAAAGTGAAGGCATATTGGGGACATGATATAGAGGGAACAGAGTGATGATGGCATAGCAGTTTGTTGAGGGTCTGGCCAATAGCAAATTCCTGGAGGCAGCAAGGATTGTTGTACTTTGCTATACAAGAAAAGGTCCTTGACTAAGGCCCCCAGACATAACTGCTTGGGGCCCCAGAAATGCTGTCCACCCGTTCCTGCACTACATAGCCTATTAATGTTACTGACTGTAGTAGGCTGTGTATTGCAGTGAGTAATCTGTACAGTAGCGCTATTCTCCAGTGTTATTCACTGCTCTGTAACCTGTGCCCCAATAGTCCAGCTATACAATTTCCTCCAGGAGCAAAAGGAGCAGCAACTGTCTATTTACATAGCAGCAGGCAGAGAGAGCAGGTCAGGAACCTTACCCTAGACCAGTGGTGGCAAACAGTTTAGAGGACAAGTGCCCAAACTGCAACCCAAAACCCACTTATTTATAGCAAAGTGCCAACACGGCAATTTAACCTGAATACTACAGTCCAATATAGTATATTTTCCATGCACTTTATCATTTAGCTATAATAGTCTGCCTGCATTCAATGCGTTGCCTGTGCTGTTCATAACGCACCCTGTTCAGATGAATATCAGGAAAAATCTAAGGCATATTGGTACACCATAGACCAGTACTATAGGTTCACCACCACTGCACTAGGCTCTCATTCCTGCCAGGTATAGGTTGAACTCAAGCTTTCGGAGGTGAAAATGATGAAGGTTTCCTTACCAGCCCTGTGCCTGCCTACAGACTTCCTGTCTGTCCAGACTGCTGACCCTCCTTCCTCCCTCCAAGGCTGTTTTAGAAAATGAATCCTACCATTCTCCAGGAAGTCTGTTAAAGAATAAATGTCTACTATATGCTTGTATGTGTAATCTCTCTCTCTCTGTAATATCAAAATTTCTCTGTCAGTCAGCCTGTATGTCTATCCATCCATCTGTGTAACTTCTAACTGGGGACCTATAATCCTTCATTTATTAACCAAATTTACTAACCAATATGCTCCCTGATTGGCTGGCAGGCTGCCTGCAAACCATTGTGGGCCAGCCTGCCAGCCGAGGCCCCTCTAGGGGTAATGTTTCTCTGTCTTCGCTAGTCTACTGAATTTTAAAATTAAAATGTCAGTTTTGAGAGGTTTGTCTGAAGCGAATAGCCCAAATTCCGATTAATTTAGAATAGATTCACATATTGTATCTCTAGTCTTTATGAATTGCAGGTTACAGTTTAATATAATTCATGTTATGTAGCAAATAGAGAGGTGGAATTCGATCCGAATTTCAGGATAAATTCGATTTACCTAGAAGCCGAATTTCCTCGTGCTTCGTGTCAGCAAATCGATTTAACCTGAAATAGTATAAAAAACAAAAAAAATTAATCTTAACTCTCCATTTGCTCGCGACGGACCGCCAGCCTCTATCTTGCTTGAAGATCTCGGCCGAAATCCCGTGTGGCGCAAGATTACATCATCATCACGCCGGCTGGCGTGATGACGTTATACGTCACCACGCCAGCCGGCGTGTTGACGTAATCTCGCGCCGCACAGGATTTCGCCCGAGATCTTCAAGCAAAATGGCGGCGGTCGGCCCGTCGCGAGCCAATGGAGGTTGTAAGTTTCATTTTGTAAATTTGAATTATTGTTAATTTTACACTCAGATACTGCGGCATCTGAGGGGTACAATGACGGGGGCGTCTCTATCGCATCTCCCCGTCATTGTACCAGCTACTTGAAGTAAGTCGTCACAAAGCAAATTTTTTTGTAAAATTCGTCGAAGCAGCCGAATCGAATTTTCACTAAATTCACTCATCTCTAAAAGCAAACATAGAATTCTACATTTTTACCCAAAAATTAAGATTTTTTTTAGGGTTACTGCTATTTTATAGATTTATGTTAGTAATTAACCCCCAAGAGCTATCCTTACAAATCTACAATACCTGAAATACAAAATATAAAATACATTAATATAATATTTTCTGATTTGTAATTTTTGAGGTGTAGACCCAACAACAAAACGATGAAAAAGGCATAACAGGCATTGTATTGTAATGTATTAGTGTTAACTGTATTGATGTGAAACCCTGTGGTGATGCACAAAGGTTAACGCTGCACTTCAATTAACTAGCATGATTTATGACAAGAATCTCTAAGTCATTTTTCATGGTGGCAATGCTGCATCCATGCTGATCTTCCACTGTATGTACTAAGCAATCACTGTGACTGGGGAAATCCATGGTATTGTACCTTAAAATGAGTTTTCTACATGGTTGCCTACCATGTCACTTATGTAATAAAGCAGATGACAGCTAACTAAAAGAATTATCCGCCCCATGATTTTCATACAGTACACAGGTAAGCAATGATGGATATGTATTGCAGGAAGTATTTTAATTGTTGAGAAAGCATATATAAAATCCAAGCATATATAAAGTATATACACCTTATCTTTTTAATAGAATAATGGATACTTTAACATACAGTATGAAGCCCTGGTGTATTTGGTTATTAATCTTGGTCATGAAAAAGGAGAAGATCTGTACAAAAAACTCAGGTTACGTCAAATACAGGCAAATACTACACAGTGGCTACATCAGATTGCTTCTCTAATAGACTCCAATGCATTAGCATTGGAGTCTATGAGAATATCACTGTGTTCCTATGGAGCCCTGCCACAGGCAGGCTCTCCATAGGAACGTATGTGTGGCAGCCTTGGATCATTCAGGAGAACCCAGGCTGCCACACACACCATCCAGCTCCCCCGATCCTTACTAGGGGGGAGTCGGTGCCCTGCTGGAAGAGTGCCCATATTTGGTCACGGCATGTGAGGGGTAAATGTGTATGATTGATGTTATTGTTGATCGCACACTTTAACTCTGGGTGCTAACTGTTTAAAACTGCAGGCACCCTGTGGCTATGATAAAAAATAGTTACCATCCTGTAAACTTCAGGAAATATGGGGTCACGTGCACTGCTGTAGCCAATGCCTGTTAATGGCACCGTTTCTCCTTTTGCAGATGACACCAAGCTACAGTTGCAAGAAAAAGTATGTGAACCCTTTGGAATGATATGGATTTCTGCACAAATTGGTCATAAACTGTGATCTGATCTTCATCTAAGTCACAACAATAGACAATCACAGTCTGCTTAAACTACACACAAAGAATTAAATGTTACCATGTTTTTATTGAACACACCATGTAAACATTCACAGTGCAGGTGGAAAAGGTATGTGAACCCCTAGACTAATGACATCTCCAAGAGCTAATTGGAGTGAGGTATCAGCCAACTGGAGTCCAATCAATGAGATGAGATTGGAGTTGTTGGTTACAGCTGCCTTGCCCTATAAAAAACACACACCAGTTTTGGGTTTGCTTTTCACAAGAAGCATTGCCTGATGTGAATGATGCCTCGCACAAAAGAGCTCTCAGAAGACCTATGATTAAGAATTGCTGACTTGCATAAAGCTGGAAAGGGTTATAAAAGTATTTCCAAAAGCCTTGCTGTTCATCAGTCCATGGTAAGACAAACTGTCTATAAATGGAGAAAGTTCAGCACTGCTGCTACTCTCCCTAGGAGTGGCTGTCCTGTAAAGATGACTGCAAGAGCACAGCGCAGACTGCTCAATGAGGTGAAGAAGAATCCTAGAGTGTCAGCTAAAGACTTACAAAAGCCTCTGGCATATGCTGACATCCCTGTTAGCGAATCTACAATATGTAAAACACTAAACAAGAATAGATTTCATAGGAGGATACCACAGAGGAAGCCACTGCTGTCCAAAAAAACCATTGCTGCACGTTTACAGTTTGCACAAGAGCACCTGGATGTTCCACAGCAGTACTGGCAAAATATTCTGTGGACAGATGAAACCAAAGTTGAGTTGTTTGGAAGAAACACATAACACTATGTGTGGAGAAAAAGAGGCACAGCCCACCAACATCAAAACCTCATCCCAACTGTGAAGTATGGTGGTGGGGCATCATTGTTTGGGGCTGCTTTGCTGTGTCAGGGCCTGGACGGATTACTATCATGGAAGGAAAAATGAATTTCTAAGTTTATCAAGACATTTTGCAGGAGAACTTAAGGCCATCTGTCCACCAGCTGAAGCTCAACAGAAGATGGGTGTTGCAACAGGACAACGACCCAAAGCATAGAAGAAAATCAACAATAGAATGGCTTAAACAGAAGAAAATACGCCTTCTGGAGTGGCCCAGCCAGAGTCCTGACCTCAACCCAATTGAGATGCTGTGGCATGACCTCAAGAAAGCGATTCACACCAGACATCCCAAGAATATTGCTGAACTGAAATAGTTCTATAAAGAGGAATGGTCAAGAATTACTCCTGACCATTGTGCACGTCTGATCTGCAACTATAGGAAACGTTTGGTTGAAGTTATTGCTGCCAAAGGAGGTTCAACCAGTTATTAAATCCAAGGGTTCACATACTTTTTCCACCTGCACTGTGAATGTTTACATAGTGTGTTCAATAAAATCATGGTAACATTTAATTTTTTGTGTGTTATTAGTTTAAGCAGACTGTGATTGTCTATTGTTGTGACATTTTATGACCAATTTGTGCAGAAATCCATATCATTCCAAAGGGTTCACATACTTTTTCTTGCAACTGTATATAGTACTGTGCAGTCTATGGAAGATGTCCAGAAAATACAAGCTGACTTGAACACTCTCAGTGATTGGGCAATTTGAGATTCAATGTCAGTTTGAGATTCAATGTGGATAAATGTAAAGTTATGCATCTTGGTAGTAATAATCTCTGTGCATCATATGTCCTAGGGGAAGTATCACTGGGAAAGTCACTTGTAAAAAAGGATTTGGATGTACTTGTAGATCATAGCATGCAATACTCTGGTTTCTCTTCAGATCGAATAAATATTTTGCCTTTTAATAAAGATTTCTGTGGAGAGGATCAATCATGAGTTTCATGGGATCTTTTGATGCCCGATGCTCGCTGGGCTTAAGAAAAAAAAAAAATAACAGCATGCAATGTCAATCAGCTTCCTCTAAGGAGAGTTCTACTGTCCTGTATTAAAAGAGGCATGAAACAGGAATGCAATAATGTCACTTTACAAAGCTTTAACACAGCCTCATCTGGATCAAGTGTAGTGCCCTGGAGAAGGGGTAATGTGAAGTCTGCCGATTTGTGGACATTTACCTCTGTTTTCCCTATGCAAAGTTATAAACTTCTTACTTTTTTCACTTGAAAGGGTTAACGCGCACTGTTTAATACTGTGTAACTGCATTTTATATGTATTCTGTGATATATATCCTGTTCATTTGCACTGTTTTCGCAAGGCTCTTTGGAAAGGGTTAATGAATACTGAGAGACTTTTGGGACTTTGAATGAGAGGCTGGTAGTTTTGCACTGTTGCCATAGGGTTGAAAGAAGAGCATGTTTTGGAGGGAATTCGCCAGACTTGGTTACCACCAAAACCATCACTGCAAATGGTACACCACACTAATATCCAACTGATGTTAAAAAATTAGATTTTAGCCAATATATTCCTGTCAGGAACATATCGGAGCCCGCACACCCTTCCAAGGTATCTCAGTGTAGTGCAGAACCTACCGCTAAACTAACTACAGTGTGTGTCCGATAGGTGCCAAGGTCCGACTCTCAGCCAAACTCCCACATACCTCCAAAGTAAGATCACTAACACAATGGGAGGAGGGAGGAGGCTTCGAGCCCGACCTATCACAGGCAATGTTACACAGGCTACCAGGTGCATTAGAATGTTACCCGTGCTACACTGAGATACCTTGGTGGGGTGCGCGGGCTCCGATATGTCCCTGACAGGAATATATTGGCTAAAATCTCAGCCTTGTATTGTCAGTTGCATATTAGTGTGGTGCACCGTTTGCAGTGATCTATTTACTGTTATATTTTCATCCACACATTATTTCATCTTGTGTAGTATGTTTTTATGGTACATGTGGTCCGCTGCCGGCATCCTCCATTGTATGCATTTTTGCTGGGCATTGCCGTTAGCAAAGGATCACATGTGGAGGATCTGCTCCCCCGGATATAAATATGCTACAGTATTTGGGGTTTGAGCATTTACTCCCAGTAAGGCCACTCTATTCTTTGATTTATCTTGATATGTATTGAATGTGTGGACGCTTATCGTTGGTAACATTCTAGTGCACCTGGTAGCCTGTGTCACATGGCCTGCCATAGGTGGGGCTCGCATCCTCCTCCCTCCTCCCATTGTGTTAGTGATCTTGCTTTGAAGGTACAGTATGTGGGAGTTTGGCTGTGAGTCAGACCTTGGCACCTATCGGACAGTGTTCACACACTATAGGTAGGTTAGCGGTAGGTCCCGCTCTTATATTTTCATCCACACATTATTTCATCTTGTGTAGGATGTTTTTGTGGTACATGTGGTCCGCTGCCGGCATCCTCCATTGTATGCATTTTTGCTGGGGATTGCCATTCGCAACGGATCACATGTAGAGGATCTGCTCCCCCGGTTATAAATACGCCACAGTATTTGGGGTTTGAGCATTTCCTCCCAGTAAGGCCACTTTACCACCAAAACCAGACAGACTGACCTTTTGAAGGTCTGGTTTTAGCTATGTTGTTATGTTTGGAAACTTGTTTTTGTGTGGAAAAACTGCTGTGTCATTGCCATTGAGTATCATTGAAGCTCTAATGTAAGTCTATGAGAAACAGAAAGTGTTACAATGTATCTGTTTGTGCTGAGCTTCTCCACTCCACCCCTCTCACTAAAAGGTTCCAGTCTAGTTAGAGATGGTATATAAGGAGAGCAGTCAGAGACCCTGGTGTACTACAGTTAGGGAACAGTGCTTGGAGGGGGAGATGCATGCCAGCCTGAAAGAGTAACCAGAAGAAGATGCTGAGATAGGGATGCTTAGCCACCCACCATAGGTCACCAGCCCTGTGATCAAGGGGCAACCCAGACTACTGAGCTACAGGAAGTGGGCTTTTTACCAGGGTGCCAGCCTTCTGAGAGAGAACGGGACAGCTAGTTTAGGCCTTTCCACAGCATCAAACCCTTCTTCTGCCAGGGAGGAGACTGGAGAAGCCAGCTCTATGCCTCATCTGTATTGTTTTTTACCTGGATTCCTCCAGTAAAGAAGCACACTGGTTTACTGTAGACCCTGACTCTCTGGACTTTTTTCCCATTGGGGTGCACAACACCTTACCATCCCTTCCGGAGAGCAGCAACACATTGTGACACCTCGATGGTGTCCGGGTACCCAGCGTAGCGTTGGGGCCATCCCAAACCCGGCCACTGCACATGCAGTTCTCTTCTTGGCACTAGTTCATAGCACGGATGCCCTGGAGCTGGACAAAGTACAAAGAAGTGTGACTAAACTGATAAGGGCCATGGAAGGTCTTAGTCATGAGGAAAGATTAAAAGAACTTGAGAAGAGGTTACAAAGGGGGGTATGATTAACATATATAAATATATAAATGGCCCATTTAAAAAATAGGATGAAAAGCTGTTCCATGTAAAATCCCTTCAAAAGATAATGGGGAACCATCTGGAGAAGAAAATGTTCAAACTCCAAGGCTTCTTTATTATAACTGCTGTGAATCTGTGGAATAGTCTTCCTCATGAGGTGATCATCACTGCAGGTTTTAAAAAACGCTTAGATGTTTTCTTAGAACAGAATGACATTTACATTTACCATATTTTTCATTTTTATAAGACGCATCTGAGGATTAGACGCACCCCAGGTTTTAGAGGAGGAAGGTAAGAAAAAAATATTTTTCATCAGACCTCCCATATCTGATCCTTGGATCAGACCCCCATATCAGGAACTCATATCAGACCTCCAAATCAGGAACTCAGATCAAAGCATTATATCAGGAACTCAGATCAGGCCCACATATCAGGATATCAGATGATACACACATATCAGAACATCATATTGGACCCCCATATCAGGAATTTAGATCAGACCCCATGTAAGGACATCAGATCAGACCCCCATCCCAGGAACTCAGATCAGACCCCCATCAGACCTCCATCAGACTTCCATGTCAGACCCTATCAGATCTCAGATCAGACCCCCATTAGACTTCCATGCCAGACCCCTGTATCAGACCTCAGATCACAGATAAAATAAATAAATTCACTTACCTCTCCTCCTCTGTTGCTCCTCTCCAGGTCCAGCGGTCTCTGCTACAGTCACACTCCCTTCTTCTCCAGCCCACACTGCATGCAGAATCAGGTCATAGTGCACAAATTATGTCCTGATGCTGTACACGGTCATGGTGTCATATTCCACCACTAACCAAATCTTAACCATTATCTTAAATAATAAGATATTTTATTTATAACATTTTTAACATTGTTTTGGTAAATAAAGGCCACAGTGTTTTTACGTTTCATATTCTTAGACAATCAAAATTATTTAAATCATAAGAACTAATTAAATCCAAGACCTTGTCTAAGACCCAAACTAGTCCGCTCAAGGAGCGACTATTACCCCGTATAAACACCATGACGATAAAAGAAGGGGTGGGATGGGGGATTCTTTGCTGTCAACTGCTGAATGCGCAGCAAGTAACTGAAATCTTCTTATCTTACAGGTGACTCGTGCCGACCGTTACCAGCAGACCAATCACAATCTTCAAGTATCCACGAGGTCAAGTTCAGCCCAGCACACATTACAGGTAAGTAAATAAACTTAACCCTTTCACTTCCACATACCTTTGCACATACCAAAAGGGGGTGGGTGTTCCCTGACACCATGTCCCTCCTTTTGTATTCGCAAAAGGTTATCTCAAGACAGTGCAGCGCAGCCCCAGGGAAGAAGACCAGGGAGGTTGAGTACCAGTAGCTCTCATAGCACCTCACTCCCCGCACCTACTGCATAATAGTAAGTGCTTCCATAAAATAGGCGCTCGTTAATATTCGCTTTATATGATGCCCTGCCATTTTGCGTATTGTAAACTGAAAAATACAGTATATAAATGTGTAGAGTTCTGGTTCCTCCTCTTCCTTTCATTCACATACCCTACAATCTGTTGGTTAAACGTGATGGACATATCTATATGTTTTTTCAACTGTACTAATGTAAATGTGTAACTATGTTTGTATAGCGGCATCCTCTGATGATCCATACAATTCTGCTGGCTGAAGTAAACATTGTCTTAGGCTTGTAGCGTGGCTAAACCGTAGCTATCCTACTGTATAGGTAGGTCCTAAGCAGACTTTTTTTCTTCTCTTTTGACCTTTGTGATCAAGGAAGTAATTTATTTGACTGGGTATGAATGCTTGAATGCCATCAAGAGGGAAGCCATCCCATGTGTTTTGAACCTGATCAAATATTTTGCTAGTCTGTGCACTTTTGCTGCAGTACCTTGCTGGAAATTATTTGTATGGATTTTTTTTGCTAACATATGTCAGGGCAGTGTAGGAACCAGCTACAGTTATACTCTGCTCAGAAGCCCCAGGCAGATGGGCATTGCTCAGTCTAAAATAGGCGCTACACTGCCCTGAAAATGTAGGCTTAGGTAATTCCAAGAGAAGCGGTATATTAGTGTTAGGTACGTTTGATCAAAAATGCGCGCAAAGAGCTTCTATTTTTCTATTTATAGTAGGTATAATATTACTTTAATTTAGAATGATCCCCATTTCTCAGCTCTATTGTTTGTATGTGAAATGTTGTGCAGCCATTTTTTTTTATCAACCATGTTTGCTTGATGGATATGCACCTGTGACTATGTATATGAATGTAATAGTCTAAATTTTCTTGTACTATTAGATCTTTTTGTCATAATTGTTTCAGATGAGAATATATATAAGTTTTATATGGTCCTTGGAATTGGTATAATCTGAAAATGTGGTCCTAGAACCTGAAAAAAAGGTGGTCACTGCTGCTCTAGAGAAGCAGGGATATCTGGTATGGAACCAAAACTTAAGAGACAACTGGGGAAGAGAGTCTGTTTTGTGCCCTGGACTGGTAAATACAGTAGCAGCTGCTAAAAGTGACCAGAGAAAAAGAACAATGCAGAGTGTGAGAGCTGGGGAAAAGGCTGGAAGCTGAAGTCACATTACAGATCTAGATCACAACCTGTGTACCTGCCCCATAACAGCGGAGTGGATTACAATAAGCATGATATCAATACAAGCACTGGATTTAAAATCAAAGTGAGTCCAAGTCATTAAAGGCGTTCTCTCACTTTAGAAAATGGCATTTATCATGTAGACAAAGTTAATACAAGGCACTTACTAATTATTATTATTATTTATTATTAAAGCTCCATTCATTCCATAGCGCTGTACATATGAAAAGGGGCATACATACATAATGCAGACAATTGCACTAAGCATGAACATGATGAGTTACAAACTGGTACAGAAGGAGATAGGGCCCTGCCCGTGAGGGCTTACAATCTAAATGACTAATGTGTTGTGATTGTCCATATTGCTTTGTTTGCTGGCTTGATTAATTTTTCAGTTGCATTTATGCATTGCTTGTTTCACGGCTGCAATCCAACAGTGGTGACCTTGCTTGCACATTACAGGAAAAAGTACTGACCTCTCTGGTGGCCACCTCATATATCTGCATTCCAGTGGTAGTCATAACCCCTGGAAACAAGCAGTGTATAATGTGATGTGAAAATTAATCAAGCAAGCAAAGGAGGCAATATAGACAATCACAATACATTAGTGAGTGCCTTGTTTGAACTTTAACTGCATGATAAATGCCAGTTACAGAAGACAACTCCTTAAGTTAAAAGGGCGCCTGGTGTAAGAACTGTTGAACTGTATCCTATAGAAGAATATTTACTGCTGTAATTGTCTCTGACAACTGAATGCTATTTCTAGAGACTGTTCACATATAGAAGATGTCCAGGATTATATGCTTGTTGCCCCTGTTACGTTATTTCTTGTATAATACCGTTATTCAGTAAAGAAATGCAAATTGCATTTCCTCCCTTGGTGTTGTTGTCGCCATCTTCCTGCAACGTTTCATGCCTATTGAGTTGTTTGCCACTTTTAATTTCTGTGTTTCCACAATACATTTCCCTCTAAACTGAGTTTATGGCCTGCATGAAACATTTTGTCTATAATAATAAAAATGGCTGTAATAATAACCATGTCAGAGTGCGGTGTGGGGGGCTCCACACTGAACACCGATGGGAAACAGGAGTTGACACTAGGCCTGGATACCGGGATAAGGGAGCAGGGGACCTCCAATTGCAACCTAACCGTATGAGCGGACCCAGATTGTAGGAGGGCTCATACACAGGAACCTCGGACCCTGAGTCGCCCTGATGATCCCCGAAATTAAGGTCAGGAACTAGAGATGACCTGTTCCTCAAAAATCCGAATGCACGGGAGTCTCCACAGGCCTAGCAGCAAAGATAGGGGAAGTGTCACGGCCTCTGTTGTGTGCGCCGTGACACGGTTGACGTGCATGCTGTTGCCAGCTGCAACGTGTGTTTGTTGCAGCATATAAGTGCCTGCCCCTTTTATCCTGCTTCCCTTCCCTGTTTGGTGCTGGAGGGGTTAACTATCTGGCTGGTGGGGATCTTGGCTCCTTATATCCTGGTGTTGTGGGTAAGAGGTCAGTTGCCTTTGTGCTAGCTGGAGTGTTGCTCTTTTCCTGGATATACCATCTGTCCAGTGGGAGGGCCTCCTAGCTAGACATTGATGTCACCAGTGCATGTTGTTTCTGGGCTCTTACCTGCCGATCCAGTGGCTGTTCACTGGCTGTCCATTTCCTTGTAGCTAGGTCAGTGGAGAATCCTGTTCATTCGCGTCTGGGATGACAGGTCATCTCCTGCTCCTAACATCATTGCAGGGATTTTCAGGGCGACTCTGGGTCCGAGGTTCCTGTGTATGAGCCCACCTACCATCTGGGTCTGCTCATACGGTTAGGAGTCAGGGCCAGGATTAGGGCGGCATTAGGAGGTGACCTGCTCCCTTTTCCTAGTTCTCCAGGCCTAGCTGCTTCCCCGTTCTCCTACGTTATATGGTGGAGAGTTTTTCCTCCACTCTCGAGTGAACAGCAACCAGATTGACAGGTAAGAACCCAGTGATACAACAACACACCAGAACAACAAGCACTTACCTGCTGCAGCAACAGGGTGGAACACCAACAACAATAACTACCTGGACCCCCATGCAGACAGGATGCATGGCGGCACCAGGCAGAGCTGCTCACTGACCTCTGGGGAACCCAGGAACCCTCTCACCGAAGGCACAGGCAGACACGGGAAATGTCTAGCAACAATGCTGGACTACAAACACCAAACGGACCAGACATGGAACACCAAACTAGACATAACAACACACCAAACAAAACAACAGATAAGGATGGGGAAAGGAAATAGAAACAAGGGAAAGAAATCAGAGAGACATTGATGTCTAACAAGGTTGCCCTCACACTGGAAAGATGAAAAACCCAGACAGGAGCAAAGCTCCATCACCAACCATGGCAGGAATACCACTGACCTCAGTCTCACAGCACCAGAATAAGTAGAGCCAAGAGGGAATACCCAGAACACACCTAGATCCACACCTTAACCCCACACACACCAGACTGGGAAGGAACAAAAATAAAGGGAGCAGTGCACAAAAATGCATAACAACACGTTGCCCCAGGCAACTGCATGCACAGCAGACGTATCATGGCGAACTACAACAACTGAGACACAGCAGTGACAAACTAATAGTATAATATGCAAATGCAATTTTACAAAATATAAATCTATAGTGTGTTCCAGCCATCACAGGGTCAACAATAAAATTATTATAGTAATTTGTTTGCTGTAATGCCTTGTGTACCTTTCAAAGCTCTAGGCTGCGCAATCTCTGTCTAACTCTCCACCCTGCTGTGAGTTGTTCCCTTGGATGATGTCATCATTGAATTGTGTTGTCCAGCATGCCTATTTGGCTAGTATTTCTCTAAGGAACTGTGCAATTTCATGGCTCATGCTGACTTATAAAATCACAACAGCTGTGGAGTAACATGTGGTAGACCTGTTTTCACAAAGCATGCATTCTTATTTATTTTTTACAATACTTTATATTTACTTTGTATAGGAAACTTTAGATAGTTCATAGGCTTTGTATGACAGAGTAGCTCCAGGCATCGATGCTTTCTCTGCACAATTACAATGGATCAGTCTCATAGCTACTTGTTGATAGAGAAAGCTGACATAACAGAGAACTGTGCAGACAGTGTTATATAAGCTTTCTGAGACCAGGGGTTCAATATTATTAAATTAGACCCATAAGAATAAATACGTCTGACAGGAAGATGCCGTCATACGTGTGCTGTTTTTTTCACCTGGCAGTCGATCATATTCTGTCTGTAGAGTATGTTATGGATGAGTTGCTGCCAATCAGTCTTTAAAAAAGTGCACTCACGGGGGCACTTAAATTTTACATCTAATGATCATTGTCTGGGTGTGCGGCTTGTAAAGCTGCAAGCCACACAGGTGACTAATTGGTCATCCATCTGATGTCTAGAATCTAAAATGTCTAAAATGTAGAAGTAAAGATAGGGAAAAAAATTCCACAAAAAAATGTTTTGCTCTTTGTCTTCCTCGTATACAATTTTGCTTGGTAAACTAAAGAGTTCATTGATTACATAGAGACTAGTGTTCGTTGAGCACCAAAGTGCTCAGGTGCTCGGGTAGAACACCTCGGGATGCTCGGGTGCTCTGTAGAATGGAAGTCAATGGGAGAACCAGGCTCCCCCTGCTCTGAAGAGGGGAGGTTGTCTGGTTCACATGAAAAGGTCAGAAATTGATGGAAACACCACTGAAATGGTTCGGGAACAGCATAGGGAGGATGTTTGGATGCATCTTGGACTCCCAGGTCATGGCTGAGAACGATGTTGTCTGAGTAGTACGCCACTTTTACAGACTGACAATAATACGTGCAAAACCAAAGACAAAATCGATTTTAGAGGAAAAATTGTGAGGAAACATTCTTTCCTGTATATTTACTTGTATATAAAGTGCAAGTGCTGCCAAAAATATACCAGTTGCCCCCCCAAAAAAACTGATTGAAGCAGGGGTGTTATATACCAATAATATACTTTCTATATAGTGCATTTAGGTAGTGCAGCATTTGTTTGCGGTTTTGCTGCGTTACCGCAGCTACGCAGAGTGACAAACGCTATCGGAATAAATAATTTCAACTGGTGTGATATACCAGTTGCACCCCAAAAAAACTGATTGAAGCAGGGGTGCTATATACCAATAATATACTTTCTATATAGTGCATTTAGGTAGTGCAGCATTTGTTTATGGTTTTTCTGCGCAGCTACACAGAGAGACAAACGTTATTGGAACAAATTATTTCTACTGGCGTGATATACCAGTTGCCCCCCCCAAAAAAGAAGTGATCGATGCAGGGGTGTTATATACTTTCTTCCACAAATACTGCTCTTCTATAGGGACTTTTGTCACAGGGTCATTTTGAAAATGACAGGCAGAGGAAGAGGCAGGCCATTCCGCAGGGGTGGTAGGGGTCGGGCAGGTGCACCAGGCCGGAGCCTAAGTGGGAAGTTGCAAAAGGTGCGTGCGATTACGTCAAAGGACGCACCAGACTTGGTTGAGTGTCTCACTTAGCCTTCCACTTCTGCACCCCCCTCATCCTCATCGCATCGGATCAGGAAGAGGAGGTATCAACGGTCGCCACCCAGCAGTCTGACGACAGTACCAAGATCAGCCCAAGGAGGGTGGTCCCCACTGTTGCTGCCTACTCTGAGATCTCTAATGTCAGTGGTGGTGAAGGGGACGATGATGACGTGTCTATGGACGTCACGTGGGTGCCCACAAGAGAGGAAGAGGAAGGGAGTTCAGAGGGAGAGATGGAGCAGCAGATAGGGAGGAGAAGGAGGAGAAGCAGGCAGAACATACAGTGCACAGGAGGCAACAAGTAGACTGCTAATGTATCTGGAACAAGCCATCCACTATGCACGGTCACATCTGGCGCTCCCAGGACGCCAGCACATGGGTCCGTAGTGTGTTTTTTTTTTTACGGGTCCGCTGCTGACAATAGTGTTGACATCTGCAGTCTGTGCTGTCAACGCATAAGTCACAGTAAGCTCAACACTCACCTAGGGACGACCGTCTTAAGAAGGCACCTGGCCTCCCATCACCGAGCCCATTGGGAGCAACACTGTCAGAACCCACAAAGCCACACTCCCGGCGCGTCACGTCCTGCCTCTTCTCCTTCTACTCTCTCCTCCCATTTGTCCTCCACTCCACCTTCCACTGTGCCGTCATTGCGTTCATCTGGCAAAAGGCAGGCTTCCATGGCCCTAATGTTCGAGCGTAAAAATTATGATGACGCAGGATAACCCTATTGCCCAATGGCTGACCGCTGGCTTGTCGTAACTGCTAGCCCGCCAACTACTGCCATATAAACTGATGGATTTGGAGGCCTTTAGTAAATTTGTGGCCATTGGCACACCGCAATGGAAGGTCCCCGGAAGGAAATATTTCTCCCAGAAGGGCATCCCAGAGCTATATGGTCACGTTCAGCGGCAAGTGAATGTATCTCTGGCACACAGTGTCGGTGCCAATATACATCTGAACACAGAAACGTGGTCTAGCAAACACGGCAGGGAAGGTACATAACTTTTACTGCCCACTGGGTAAACCTTCTGACGGCTGTTAATCATGCAACCTGTGGCACCAGTATTGCATGCAGGCCTGCCTCTTCTTATCCTCCTCCTACTCCATCCTCCGTCTCCTCCTCGGCTGACTCCTCCTTTTCCACTGCTACCACCTCTTCCGCTAAGCCCCCCAAGCTCCCCAGAACATATTCGACGTGCCAGGTGAGATGTTGCCATGCTGTGCTGCGGCTGTTGTGCCTGGAAGCCAAGAGCCACAACGGTCCTGCACTCCTTTCAGCTTTGCGATCACAGGCCGATTAGTGGATTACCCCGCTCAATTAGAAAGTTGGTAAAGTGATGTGCGACAACGGTGCCAATCTGCTGAGTGCGCTGAAACAGGGCAAAATGGCACATGTCCTGAACTTAGTCGTGCAGCGATTCGTTGCCAAATACCCTGGGGTCCAGGACGTTTTGCAGCAGGCCAGTAGAATCGCTGGCCATTTTAGAAGATCTTACATGGCCATGGCTTTCCTTGCTGATGTTCAGCGGCGACACCATCTGCCCGTCAGACATCTGATTTGTGACTGCCCAATGCGCTGGAACTCCACCTTGTATATGCTTGATAGACTGCTCCAGCAGAAACGTGCAGTTAACGACTACCTGTACGAACTCTGCGGCAGGACAGGTTCTGGGGAGCTTGGTTTTTATTCACCGCGCCAGTGGCTGCTTATGTGCGATGCATGCAGACTTCTGCGGCCATTTGATGAGATCACCAAACTGGTCAGTCGCAGCCAGAGCACCATCAGTGACATCGTACCTTACGCCTTCTTTCTGGAGCGTGTATTGTGTCATGTCATTGATCAAACCGTCGAGGAGCAGGAGCAGGAAGATGAGGAAGTCGTAATGCTGGATGAATTTCCAGGGAGGCTACTCCATCTGAGACAAGTCAACAGGAGTCTGAAGAGGAGTCAGAGGAGGATGGTGCCGGGGCGGAGGAGGAGCAAGAAGAGCATGCTTTAAACTTTTCTGGGATCACTGGTGTTGTTCGTGGCCGGGGGTAGGAGACCGAGGACAACATTATCCTGGACGATGAGCAGGAGCCAGGCCACTCCACTGCTTCCAGTTTAGTGCAAATGGGGGCCTTCATGTTCCAGTGTTTGAAGAGGGACCCCCGTATAAAAAGCATAAAGGGCAAGGACCGGTACTGGGTGGCAATGTACTTAGACCCCAGGTACAAACACAAAATGGCGAACATGTTACCAGCATCACAGAGGGCTGTCAGAATGCAGCATTTTCAGGCCTTGCTTCGAGAAATGCTGCATTCTGCTTTTGCAGGCGCTAGCAGAGGAATTTCCACTCAGAGAAACAGTTGCGGGTACCAATCCAACAGCGCATGCAAAAAGAGGGCGGTTTGAAGATGTATTGGTCACTTTGGATATGAGATCATTCTTGCAGCCAACCCATCGACAGCCGGCCTCCGGATCCAGCCTCAGGGAATGCCTAGACCAACAGGTGTCCGACTTCATCGGGTTAACGGCCGATGTGGACGCTCTGAGAAGCGAGCAACCCCTGCACTACTGGGTGTGCAGGTTTGACCTGTGGCCGGAGCTGGCACAATTTGCCATAGAACTCTTGGCTTGCCCCTCGTCCAGTGACCTGTCCGAAAGGACGTTCAGCTCATCAGGGGGGATCGTGACCGATAAGCGCACTCGCCTTGCTCACGACAGTGTGGACTACCTCACATTTCTAAAAATGAATGAGGCATGTAATCTCGGAGGAATTCAACACATGTGACGCGTCAACCACGTATAATTGAATTTCCTCAAGTCAGCCCACAAATATCCGCCACCACCCAGAACAAATAATGGTCCCTGTCTTAGGTAAATACAGCGGCATATAAGGCCTTTTCTGTCTACTGGGTGTGCAGGCATGGATCTTGGAGGAATTCAACATATGTGACGCATCAACCACGTTTAATTGAATTTCCTCATGACAGCCCATAAATATCTGCCACCACACAGAGGAATTCAACACCTGTGACGACCACTTGTTTACAAATATTATCATTAGGGTTTTTTTTCAAGAGGGGGGATTTCGTTAGCCATGTTTTTAATCCAATTTTATATTTTTAGTTCTTTTAAAGTTATGTATTTGACCTATATTTGTACTGGCCTTCAGTAAAATTGATATCCATTGACCGTCAAATAGACCTCCAGCCACATAATCACTTGATCTTTTCTGTATGGTGAATGCATAATTTTTGGGGCCTGTAATACACTGGCCTGCAGTAAAATTGATATCCAATGACAGTGAAATCTACCTCCAGCCACATACATACTTGTTTTTTTCTGTACACTGAATGCATAATTTTTGGGGCCTGCAGTACACTGACCTGCTGTAAAATTGATATCCAATGACCGTGTAATCTACCTCCAGCCACATAGTTGCTTGTTCTTTTCTGTCCGCTGAATGCATTATTTTTGGGGCTTGTAGTCCACTGGCCTGCTATAAAATTAATATCCAAAGACCGTGTAATCTACGTCCATCCACATGCTTACTTGTTCTTTTCTGTCCGCTGAATACATCATTTTTGGGGCCTGTAGTACAATGGCCTGCTGTAAAATTGATATCCCAAATTTTTGGGGCCTGTAGTATACTGGCCTGCTGTAAAATTGATATCCAATGACCGTGTAATTTACCTCCAACCACATAGTTACTTGTTCTTTTCTGTCCGCTGAATGCATAATTATTGGGGCCCGTAGTCCACTGGCCTGCTGTAAAATTGATATCCAATGACCATGTAATCTACCTCCAGCCACATACTTACTTGTTCTTTTATGTTCGGTGATTTAATAATTGTTGTGGCCTCGGAGGAATTCAACACCAGTGACGACCACGTGTTATCGAATTTCAACTATTATCATTAGGGTTCTTTTTAAGAGGGGGATTTCGTTAGCCATGTTTTTAATCCAATTTTATATTTTTAGTTCTCTTAAACATATGTATTTGACCTGTATTTCTACTGGCCTGCAGTAAAATTGATATCCATTGACCGTGTAATATACCTCAGGCCACATAATCACTTGATTTTTTCTGTCCGGTGAATGTTGGGGCCTGTAGTCCAGTGGCCTACAGTAAAATTCTTATCCATTGACCGCATAATGTACCTCGAGCCACATAATAAGAATTTTTTTTATGTCAGGTGAATGCCTAATTTTTAAGGCGCGTGCTCCCGTGGCCTTAAATAAAAAAAATTTAGGCTCCAACAGGGCACATTTAAGAGAATTTCCCTTTGAGACGCATAAAACACATATTTTTTGTTGGAATTTTTGTCATTGTTCCCCGTCTATTATGTCACTGTCCATGTTGTGGGACTATTTGTGCACAATGTATATAGTGTATTTATGTGTATGTGTGTTGCATATATATGGAGTATGTATATGTAAACATGTGTTATGGTGTATGTATATGTAAACATGTGTTGTGACACCGCGTGTCCATTGTTGAGTAGGGAACCTATTGTTAAAAATTTTAATCCCACCCCTGCATGTAGTATGGTTAGGTGGTAGCATAGTACATGTAGTACAGTTAATGAACAGTACATATACAGGTATCAAATAGTACAGTGCATGTAGTACAGGTAGAGAGCAGTACAGGTAGGTAGCAGGTCAGTACATGGGAAACAAGTAGAGATCTGTACTATACACGGTATGTAGCACAGGTATATGGCAGTACAGTACATGCAGAGCATGTAGAGAGCAGGGCAGTACATGCAGTTCAGGTATGTAAGTAAATGTTCTAAGCGTAGATAGAAATACAGCACAAGTAGAGAGCAATACAGTAGGTAAAAACAGTACAACGTATGTACAGTAGTGCAGGTAGATAGAAGTACAACACATGTAGCATAGGTAGAGAACAGTGCAAACATGCAGCAATGTACTGTAGCTCAGAGAGCTGCACCTGACCGCTAATCTGTGCAGGGATTTCAGTAATACAGTTCCTGCTGACTAGCTTCTTCTTTTACATGGGTACAATGTTAGAGGGACATTTAGCAAATCTGCTTTGCCAGTTTTGTAGTGTAAAATGTTGCAAGTGATGACCACGTGCAACATTTGGTGCATATTTGTGCGACATTTGGTCAAATTTTGCAGCATTTGGTGAGCCTTGCCACTTTTACAAGTGGAGTGCAAAGTAGTTTAGGATTTCACAATAGAACAGCTTTAAGTCTCGTTTATGATGTAAATGGTGTACATTTATAGACATAGCTGTACACCACATTGCACTTGCGCCAAATATATTATTACTGTATGCCGTTTCATAATTTTGTCTCGACCTCACAAAGCAAAGACAGATAAAAAATTTTTTTTATATGTGTAATGTATAGGGGCAGTGATACTGACCATTTTTGTAATATAAACCTACAATGTTGTTAATCAACAAACAAAAAATGCCCAAAGTAATCAAAATATATAGTTTGTTGTTTGTTGATTAACAACATTGTAGGTTTATATGGTTTTCAATTCTCTGCCCAGACTCATAGCTTTGTATATTGAGGCTTTTTTCTTGGTTCTACATTTTTGTAATATACTTTAATTACTGAAATTGTACATTTCTATTGCAAAAATAGCTGTAATGTGGCCCATTTTGAGCCTTAGCAACGCTCCTCTGTCTCCTGTTTACATAACAGTGGAGACTTGCTGGACACTGACTGTGTTATGTAAACAGAAGACAGAGGAGCGTTGCTAAGGCTCAAAACACAACACAAAAAAAAAATGAGTTACACTTTAAAACTGACACCAAAACCACTGAAAATGATAAATCCCCCCTTAGTGTTTAAATGAGGTTACCCTGTTGAATAAGGGGGGCTTACACAGTGTGATTGAAATCTGCATATTTTACAGTATTACATTATAAACTAAATGGCACTAATGCATTGTAAAATAAATAATAAAAGATATTCATATATTTTTCTTGTCCTCTTTAACTCAATTGTAGGAAGAGACAAGATGTTAAATCCTAGAATATATTCTTAAGGTCCATGTATGATGAAATCTGTTATGCTGTTATCCTATGGCAAGTACAGTATTTCATTGCACATAATTTGCCTTATTTATTTAATAAACACGAGCCTGAAGCTTCATGGCCATCAATCAGGTTACTATCAGGGTTCCAATGATGATGTTACAAGAATGTTACGGATTTGATAGACGTGCTATAAATCATAACTATGTTAATGTACTTGTGTAATAACTATGATATTAAGTCACTGATCATTTATTTTATGATTATCAGAAGAAAATTGTTTACTCTCTCCGAGTGGAAAGATTATAATTATATTTACAATCCATCAATGACAGCATTGTTCATATCAGGTTTATTTGCTGTGAACAAACACAGACCTTGTTGGCCTATGAATTTTTTCTGAATTTCAATGTGAATTTGCAGTGAAATTATACATGTGTTAGTACTTTACCCTGAAATCCAATGTCGTACATGCTATTTAGATTAATAGAGCATCAATCAATGTTGTAAATTAATGTATAGTATAACATGTTACTCTAGATCAGTCTTGTGATGGATAATTAACTATGAAAGTGTAAGAATCCCTTGATAATTTGGACCATACTTGTACTCTGAAGTGTACAGAGCCATTGGTCTTTCTATGTTTGTAGGAAAAAATCTACTGTATTATTTTATTTAATTCTACTTTAATTCAGGAAAGAAACTTTTATCTTACCTTCTCAAATAAAAAAATATACTTTGATTGTTCTTCTCCCTAAAGTGGTCTTATCAGTTTCCATCACCTTCCGTATTCCCCTCTCAGCTTTTTTGCTTAAACCTCTGTCAATCATTATCAAATATGAGAAAATCACTTTTCAAATAAATATGGTAGGAAATCATACATATGTATGTGTGGCATCCGGGGGCAACGTTGTAAGACAAGAATAATAATGAATATGAAACAATTCTTTTACATAAATGTAGCATAACCCGATACTACTTTGGTTACACAATACATTTGAATTTGGATATACTGACCTCACTCTCATCCTTGCTGTTAAATCTGTGAATACATGATAGCCCTAAAAATAGATAGATAGATAGATAGATAGATAGATAAATAGAATTCTTATCATATCTCATCTTATCATAGATATGATATGATAAAAGGTGCCCACATCTATATAGACAATAAAAGGCGTAGAGGAAAAAAAAGGAGACAATGCAGCAGCACTCTGCAAATCAGACAAAGTACAACAATGCTTACAAAAATTATAGTGCTAATCCTACGCTTATTTATAAAAGCGAGATGCTTGGTCAATGCATTTTGTACAAAATCATCTAAGCCCGTATGCCAAACGTCAAGGCGATCTCTGTTACACGGGTCCTAACACTAAATACTACCTGTTATGCGCCATAATGACCGCCATAAAATTCAGGGAGTGTTGGACCCACATGCATGTTGGATCCACTCTGCCTTTTTCCATTTTTTGTGCCAAAATGGCCTCCATTACAAGGGATGCAGGTACCAACATGCATGCTGAGCCCACTCTATACCCTTCCTGGTGCTAGACAGCTTCCAATGAATGCAGTGAGAGCAGGCCACAGCTTTATACTGAAAATAATTAAAATCAGCCTATGGGGCAGACAGGCTAATCAGGAGTGCACGACTCGCTGGATTTGCAGAGTGCTGCTGCATTGTCTCCTTTTTTTTTTTTTCCCTCTAGGTCTTTGCCATGGCGGCGTGCACCTGCGCACTGGGAGGTGCTGACTAACCCCTCCTTTTTTTGCAGATTGACAATAAAAGGCGGCCACATCTATAGAGATAATAAAAGGTGCCCACACCTTCACCAGCTGTGTCTTTATGCACTAAAAGAGCAAAATGATTGATCTGATGTGATTTATGTTACTGTTATAAAACTTGTGATCTATAGTAATATAATGGTCCATTCAGATACTTAACTCTGTTTCTTTACCTACACATAGCATCTCTTCTTATGTGTCTTGCTTAACTGATTATTAGGTTAAAGGGGTTATCCAAGATCTATAATGCACCCCCATATGCCGGGCCCCTTGTTCTGGTCATACTTAACTCGCTACCTGGCACCTGCATCGCTTCTGATGCCGGCAGGGCCGTAGCGGCATCTCCCAGTCATGCGGATAAAAACATCCGGCATTGGGGGAGTCAGCCAATAGCAGGCTGTGATAGGAACGTGCCTCCCTATCGTCACCCACGATGCTATGGAATCTCGTCCTCATCCCCTTTTAATGAGTTTAGTTCTATGATCACACTGCCTATAAATGTAGACAAGGGAACTCACTTGTTGGGGTCAAACATGAGCCAAAGCACCACCTTCGCCAAAGCACCATATTGTCTAAGCATCTGGCAGTTAACCATGGCAGTTAGACAAGATACATAAATGCCATGCAAGCTGCCCAAACAAAGTTGGAAAAAACAGACAAAGTGATTCTACAGCCAGATAAACATAGGTCCTACTATTAAACAGCACTAAACAAAATCAAGAAAAAGACCCTAAAATTTTGATATTTATTATAATCCTTTAAAAAGACCTATCGATCAGGTCACATACATAGAAGTACAAATCCCAGTCAGTGACAAAGAACATAGATACGATAAACACCATAGGGGAAGGTAGATAGGCAGAGTTGGGGGAGTATTCAACGGGTGTGGGTATCTTTCCCTAGATACACCCTATTGCTCTCCACTAGAGCCCGGAGGAATCTCCCAATGGTGGAAATCCTTCGTCCTCGTGCCTACCCTAAATACCCTAAACAGACCCTCATATAGGGGTTTCCCTCTACCCCAACGCGTTTTCCCGCTACCGGGTTCATCAAGGGGTACGTCTGGGAAACAGTGCCAATTAAGACAAAAAGACAATACAAAAAGGGTATATAACACCAGTATAACAATAGATAGAATGGTGAAGAAAGTAGCCCACTACACAGATTGATAATCAGGGATAACCGAGGTACACTAGGCAAATCTCAAGGGTATAAATGCCCCGATGGACATGTACCCCCCCCCCCCCATCCTGCGTAAGGCTGAGTCGACGGTGCAGGATGAAGTTGCCCACAGCTCAGGTATCTTGCAGTATTTTTTCACTGTGTTCATTTCTTCTATGTCCATTCTATCCACATCAATCCGTCCCTTCTTCCCTCATGTTCAGTTCACATCCACTTTTTACCCTCATATATCACCCTAACCCATCTTCCTACAAGGTGCAGCATATAAAACAACCTAACAAATCAATTAATCATCTCCTAACTCTTTCTGCAGGTGCAGGTGATACTTCACCAAACCCAGGCCAACCCTCTTTTTCTTATTACAGCTTTTCACCTGCCACATAAAGAAATCCTAAAAAATCTTATTAATATTCGCTATATGCAAGGGTGTTGCTAGGGGCTGAAAAGATTTGGGGCCCAGACCCAAATGCATATGTGCCAAGTGCTCAAAGTAAGTGTGCCCTTCACATACATGCCATACTAAAGACATATTTTATTTTCTAGGTGGACACCAAACATACAGAACTATACACAAACCTATTATGTCTAGTGCCTCACAAGTAATGTCTCCTCTGATGTAGATGTTCTGCCTCCAGGGCTGTATTTACAGCTGGTGCTGCCTTAGGCCTGAATTCTGAATACGCCCGAGCTGCTGCTTTCGTCCATGATTTCTCTGCATAGGATACATTTACACATTTTTACAAAACTGCATCTTTTAAACATTGTTTTAGGGGAATTTTCTGGCAAAACTATGACAATATAACAATGTGTGAATGTACCTTTAATCAGCTGGTTCTATGTTAGTTGAGCCTGTTATCCTTCAGCTGTGAAACTGCAGCTGGTTATTCTGGTTATAAAAAGTTATTCCCTATCCACAGAATAGGGGATACCTATTAGATTGATGGGGATCCTACCCCTGCAACCCTCACTGATCACAGCGCTCATCTATCTCTGGTACTCTCACAGAAATAAATGGTGCTACAGAATGCATTTCCAACCAGCCGCTCCGTCCATTTCAGGGGGGCTCCAAAAGAGCTAGGACCCCAACTGATCTAATAGTTTTATTTAACCGGAATATTCCTGAATAACTGGAATACCCCTTAACTAGTGTTGGGCGAGCATGCTCGTCCAAACACCATTTTTACTCGAGCATCGCGATGCTTGGCACATTGCTGCTTTCGTGCTGTGCTGGTGGGTTGGTGGAGCTCAGTGCCAGGGTGGCTTTGCCAGACTGCGGGGGCACTGTTTGACTGCTGTGTCCCATTGCCTGCAGGTGCGGTGCTGCGGCGCCGGTGGTCGCCGTGCAGCGCTGCGCCAAATTTAGAGTAGGTTCCCATTCAAAGAGGCAACCTTGTCGTTGTGAGTGGGCCTATGCAGTTTAATTTTTTCGCCTCTGATGACAGCGACATTACCTGCACTACATCTCCTGTATAACGTTTGAGCATCCTACATTTCTGTGATATTCATGTAAAATATAAGAGTGAAACTGGATCGCACATCCACAATAACTGCTTCTCAGCATAATTACCATCGCTTCTCAGCGCAATTTATCGTATACCTACCCCTATGTTGCATGCTGTACATGAAGCATTAGTATACAATTTGATTAAAAAGCATAGGCCCACTCACCATGACAATGTTGCATCTTTGAAAGGGAACCTACTCTAAATTTGGCGCAGCGCTGCGCGGCGACCACCTGCAGGCAGCGTGACCCAGCAGTCAAACAGCGTCCCTGCTGTCTGGCAAAGCCACCCTGGCACTGGGCCCCACCAACCCACCAGCACAGCACCAAGGCAACAATGGCCGCCATGCAGCACTGCATCATGTGAACAGGTGTGAAACTCACCTTGTCACATAGGCCTCCTGCACACGACCGTTGTGTGCACCCGTGGCCGTTGTGCCGTTTTCCTTTTTTTTTCGCGGACCCATTGACTTTCAATGGGTCTGTGGAAAAATCGGAAAATGCACCGTTTTGCAGCCGCATCCGTGAACCGTGTTTCCTGGCCGTGAAAAAAATATGACCTGTCCTATTTTTTTCACGGCCAACGGTTCACAGACCCATTCAAGTCAATGGGTCCGTGAAAGAACACGGATGCACACAAGATTGGCATCCGTGTCCATGATCCGTGGCCGTAGGTTAGTTTTTATACAGACGGATCCGAAGATCCGTCTGCATAAAAGCTTTTTCATAGCTGAGTTTTCACTTCGTGAAAACTCAGAACCGACAGTATATTCTAACACAGAGGCGTCCCCATGGTGATGGGGACGCTTCAGGTTAGAATATACTAAAAGAACTGTGTACATGACTGTCCCCTGCTGCCTGGCAGGTGCTGCCAGGCAGCAGGGGGCAGCCCCCCCCCCTGTAGTTAACACATTGGTGGCCAGTGGGCCCCCCCCCTGTAGTTAACACATTGGTGGCCAGTGCGGCCGGCCCCCCCTCCCTCCCTTGTAGTTAACTCATTGGTGGCCAGTGGGCCCCCCGCCTGTAGTTAACACATTGGTGGCCAGTGCGGCCGCCCCCCCCCTCCCTCCCTCCCCTGTAGTTAACTCGTTGGTGGCCAGTGGGCCCCCCTCCCTCCCCTGTAGTTAACTCGTTGGTGGCCAGTGGGCCCCCCTCCCTCCCCTGTAGTTAACTCGTTGGTGGTAAGTGGGCCCTCTCCCCTCCCTCCCCCTCCTAATTAAAATCTCCCCCCCTATCATTGGTGGCAGCGGAGAGTACCGATCGGAGTCCCAGTTTAATCTCTGGGGCTCCGATCGGTAACCATGGCAACCAGGACGCTACTGCTGTCCCGGTTGCCATGGTTACTTAGCAATTTGTAGAACCATTATACTTACCTGCGAGCTGCGATCTCTGTGTCCGGTCGGGAGCTCCTCCTACTGGTAAGTGACAGGTCATGTCACTTACCAGTAGGAGGAGCTCCCGGCCGGACGCAGCGATCGCAGCTCGCAGGTAAGTATAATGGTTCTACAAATTGCTAAGTAAACATGGCAACCGGGACAGCAGTAGCATCCTGGTTGCCATGGTTACCGATCGGAGCCCCAGCGATTAAACTGGGACTCCGATCGGTATTCTCCGCTGCCACCAATGATAGGGGGGGAGATTTTAATTAGGAGGGGGAGGGAGGGGAGAGGGCCCACTGGCCACCAACGAGTTAACTACAGGGGAGGGAGGGGGGCCCACTGGCCATCAACGAGTTAACTACAGGGGAGGGAGGTGGGCCACTGGCCACCAACGAGTTAACTACAGGGGAGGGAGGGGGGCCCACTGGCCACCAACGAGTTAACTACAGGGGAGGGAGGGGGGCCACTGGCCACCAATGAGTTAACTACAGGGGAGGGGGGGGGGCAGCCGCACTGGCCACCAATGTGTTAACTACAGGGGGGGGCTGCCCCCTGCTGCCTGGCAGCACCTGCCAGGCAGCAGGGGGCAGTCATGTACACAGTTATTTTAGTATATTCTAACCTGAAGCGTCCCCATCACCATGGGAACGCCTCTGTGTTAGAATATACTGTCGGATTTGAGTTTCACGATGTAACTCAAATCCGACGGTATATTCTAACATAGAGGCGTTCCCATGGTGATGGGGACGCTTCAAGTTAAAATATACCATCGGATTGGAGAAAACTCAGATCCTATGGTATATTAACTCCTGACTTTACATTGAAAGTCAATGGGGGACGGATCCGTTTGAAATTGCACCATATTGTGTCAACGTCAAACGGATCCGTCCCCATTGACTTGCATTGTAATTCAGGACGGCTTTTTTTTCATGTCCGTGGATCCTCCAAAAATCAAGGAAGACCCACGGACGAAAAACGGTCACGGATCACGGAAAAACGGGACCCGTTTTTGCGGACCGCAAAAAAATTTGGTCGTGTGCATGAGGCCATACTCTCAGGAACTCCAACTGAGAGGAGGCAGAAATTTATACATCTTTATGCAGACTCCTACTAATTAAAAACACCTGGGCCGAATGGTAAGGAGTAGTGATACCAGAGGGGAAAAAGGATAGATTCTACAAAACGTGTAAAATATAAGAGTGAAACTGGGCCGCACATCCTCAATACTATGCTTTTATCTAATAACTATTTCTTAGCATAATTAACATCGCTTCTCAGTGCAATTTATCATATACCTACCCCTATGCTGCATGCTGTACATGAGGCATTAGTATACAATTTTATCAAAAAGCATAGGCCCACTCACCACGACAAGGTTGCCTCTTTGAATGGGAACCTACTCTGAATTTGGCGCACTGCTGCACGGCGACCACCGGCGCCACAGCACCGCACCAGCAGGCAGCGGGACCCAGCAGTCAAACAGCGTTCACATGGTGCAGTGCTGCGTGGCGGCCATTGCTGCTTTGGTGCTGTGCTGGTGGGTTGGTGGACCCCAGTAACAGGGTGGTTTTGCCAGACAGCGGGGGGATCTGTTTGACTACTGGTTCCCACTGCCTGTTGGTGCGGTGCTGCGGCGCCGCTGGTTGCCCCGCAGCACAGCGCCAAATTTAGAGTAGGTTCCCATTCAAAGAGGCAACCTTGTCGTGGTGAGTGGGCCTATGCTTTTTGATCAAATTGTATGTGCCTGATGTACAGCATGCAACATAGGGGTAGGTATACGATAAATTGCGCTGAGAAACTATGTTAATTATGCTGAAAAGCAGTTATTCCACAAAAGCATAGTATTGAGGATGTGCGGCCCAGTTTCACTCTTATATTTTACAAGTTTTGTAGAATCTATCCTTTTTCCCCTCTGGTATCACTACTCCTTACCATTCGACCCAGTTTCACTCTTATATTTTACAAGTATCTGTGATATTCAGTTTCATTTTTTTGCCGCTGGTAACAGCGACATTACTTGCGCTACATCTCCTGTATAACGTTTGAGCATCCTAAATATCTGTGACATTCAGTAAAAAAAATTTTGCTGCTGGTGACAGCGACATTACCTGCCCTAAATCTCCTGTATAACGTTTGATCATCCTAAATATCTGTGACATTCAGTTACATTTTTTAGCTGCTGGTGACAGCGACATTAAAGGGCTTCTGTCACCCCACTAAAGTCATTATTTTTTTTTGGGCTAGTTAAATTACTTATATTGCGATATATGAAAATATAATGGTCTTACTTACTTTGATTCAGCAGTTTCTTCTAAAAACAAAGTTTTATAATATGTAAATTAGGTCTCTACCAGCAAGTAGGGCAGCTACTTGCTGGTAGCAGCTGCAGAAAACCGCCCCCTCGTCGTGTTGATTGACAGGGCCAGCCGGGATTTCCTTCTCCGGCCGTCCCTGTTGGCATTTCAAAAATCGCGCGCCTGTGTTCATTCAGCGCAGGCGCTCTGAGATGAGGAGGCTCGCCTCCTCAGAACTCCCTCAGTTCGCCTGCGCCGATGACATCACCGAAATAGAAGACGTCATCGGCGCAGGTCGCACTGAGGGAGTACTGAGGAGGCGAGCCTCCTCATCTCAGAGCGCCTGCGCCGAATGAACACAGGCGCGCGATTTTTGAAATGCCGACAGGGCCGGCCAGAGGAGGAGATCGCGGCTGGCCCTGTCAATCAACACGACGAGGGGGAGGTTTTCTGCAGCTGCTACCAGCAAGTAGCCGCCCTACTTGCTGGTAGAGACCTAATTTACATATTATAAAACTTCGTTTTTAGAAGAAACTGCTGAATCAAAGTAAGTACGACCATTATATTTTCATATATCGCAATATAAGTAATATAACTAGCCCCAAAAAAATCTATGACTTTAGTGGGGTGACAGAAGCCCTTTAACTGCGCTACATCTCCTGTATAACGTTTGAGCATCCTAAATATCTGTGGCATTCATTTTAATTTTTTCGCAGCTGGTGACAGCGACATTACCTGCCCTACATCTCCTGTATAATAGTTGAGGATCCTAAATATCTGTGACATTCAGTTTAATTTTTTTTGCCGCTGGTGACAGCGACATTACCTGCACTAAATCTCCTGTATAACGTTTGAGCATCCTAAATATCTGTAACATTCAGTTACATTTTTTAGCTGCTGGTGACAGCGACATTACTTGCGCTACATCTCCTGTATAACGTTTGCACATGCTAAATTTCAGTGACATTGAGTTAAATTTTTTCGCCGCTGGTGACCACGACATTACCTGTGATACATCTCCTGTATAACATTTGAGCATCCTAAACATCTGTGACATTCCGTGTAATTTATTTGTGCATACACTTACAAAACCTGCTCTACTGTACGTGTGAAATATTTGCAAGCATATATACCATTTAATATGCTTAAGGCAAGCAGTAAGGGACTGAGAAGTGGCCATGATGCTGATGGTGCACGCAGAGGCCGTGGCCCTGGGCGCGGTGAAACTGTGCCTGCTGCGAGAGCACAAGAAACACACTCATTCACGATACCTAGCTTTATGTCCCAGTTTGCAGGGCGGCACAGGACACCACTCTCGAAGTCACACCAGTGCGACCAGGTGGTCGGTTGGATTGCAGCATATAATGCTTCCATTCGGTTAAGCACCACCCTATCTTCCACAAAGTCCAGTCTCAGTAGCCAAGAATCTGGTCAACAGAATACTCACCCTGGTACTCCTTCCTCCCACCATAGAGAGTCCTGCTAACAAGTGATCCCACACTCGGATATTCTGAGGAGCTCTTTTCATCGCCATTCTTTGATTTGGCTCTATCGCCAAGCCCGCTTGAAGAGGGACATGAAGAGATCTTGTGCACTGATTCCCAAACTCTTGAGCATCCACAGTCAGAAAAAGATGACGGTGGGGAACGGCAATTAGTGTTTCACGCTGTGGATGATGATGATGAGACACAGTTGCCAATAAGTCAACCGCAATTAGTGTCTCAAGAGGTTGATGATAAGGATGAGACACAGTTGTCAATAAGTGAGGTTCTTGTTAGGTCAACAAGTCAGGAGGATGACCAGAGTGAGGAAGTGGAAGAGGAGGTGGTGGACTATGAAATCACTGACTCACCCTGGGAAGGTGGCAAACTAAGCGAGGACAGCAGTACAGATGGGGAGGGATCCGCATCACCGCAACAGGCTGGAAGAGGCAGTGTGGTGTGTGATGCTTTGCGATCTCAGCAATACGAAGAAATCGCGAATGTGTCCAGTTTTAAAATTACAAAAAATCACAAGAGCCTTCTCCTGCACACAAAGAGTTAAAATCTTTTTTTTCAACCCAGAAGTAATTTACCTTGCTAGCACAGCTCACAGATCAGAGTCAATTAGCACATCCGTGCCAAAAGAATCTTCCTGGACAGATGAGCACCCCCTGCCAGGTTATATATCATTAACTCTGATATCATCATAACAGAACCTCATAAAAAAGTGCATCTTCCCAGTCTGTGTGACTCTTGCATCGCAGGGGGTCTCACATCTTTAGCCTGGGCAGCGAACTTCAGAAGAAAAGGACAGATCCTTATCACGCAGCTGGTTGGTACAAGAAGGAAGATGACCTGAAAGTGACCTCCAATCCATAGACTTCATATTTTTCCCCTATTTTCCTCATATTTCATGGGTTAGGAAAATATGAAAGGAACCATCTCTTCAGAGGTTGTTCGGGTTATTCTAACACACCTTCCTGGAAATCCGCAAACAAATTGGAAATTCCCTCTCTGAGATATGACGTTTCTCAGGCACACTGTATTGTCTTTCAGTCATATTTGATATCAGATGATGCGCATCATTGTCCTGATTATAAATATGAACCTACGGGTACGGAGAAACTGGCAAAGCAATGACGCTGCCAGATTTTCTCCCTCTCAGGGCAAGGACTGCCCATCTTCCAATTACACAAGGCTGGACTTGTGTGTGTGTCAAAGCCACTCCCAGCTCCAGAGAGGGTAAAACAGAGTAACCCAAGCAGATCCTGGTCCTTCACCTACCATCTGAAGTCGATTAACATCACAACCGCCTGCTGCACACCGTTATCTTGGATTATTCCTTGCAAAGACTTTATCTTTTACTGGACACTACCACGGTAATTCTGAACTTACAGACATTCAATTCCCTTACACCTCTTACCTATTTCTATCCAACCAATCTGTTCAACTAGCAGGTATATTTATCTGTCATTTTTAATGTACATATTTTTTGTGTATATAAAATGTATCTGCCCACTCGCGCTACCGTGGCCACTTGACACTCCTCACCCGTAAGGGAATCGCTGCTAGGTTCCCAAACACAGTCTGCTGCTTGGACTGGTGAAATCAGATCACACTTTTATATAAAAGGAGTCTGGTTTTTGAAACAACCAGAATGGGAACCTGCGCTGATCACGGTGTAGTCAAGGGTTTAGAGACACAAATATAAAGTTGTATAAATTGGTACCTTGTAGGAGAGCGATCTATGCGTGGACGATCCTCCTTGTTATTGCAGGGAAGCTGGTGTCCGGATGGCTTCTGGTTCAACCTTCTAGCGTGAGTGATGCTCCGGCCGGCAGCAAATCACTCGTGCGAGGGAACCACCAGATTGAAGTCCGGGAATTTCGCTGTGTGACGTCACCGCACTCTGTATGGATGCCTTCAGGGGACAAAAAACTATCCGATGCGTTTCTGAGCCAGTCGGGCTCCTTCGTCAGGGATGGTGAGATTTGTCAGTCCTGAGAATAAATAGGCACTCGTTCCCATGACAACCACTGGTTTATTATAACAAGGAGTGTTTAATCCCATTCTGTTTATGGGTTAGTATTATGCATTAATCAAAGGCAAATAGTTCGATCTCCTGATTTAAGCCATATGGGGCTAAACTGTTTAATTTAAAAATCCATTTACTTTCTTTCCGTGACATTTCCTTAATATAATTGCCACCTCTTTTATTGGTGGGCACCTTTTCAATGCCTCCAAATATGGATCCCGCAAAGTTGCCCGCATGATTTTGGGCATAATGGCGGGATAGTGGGTGTCCCTCAAATTTTTTGTGTATATTATTGATGTGCTCTCTGATTCTGGTTTTTAGCTTTCTTTTTGTTCTCCCCACGTATATATTTTTTGGCAGGGATATCTTATATAGTATATGACTCCTGTGGTATTGCATGTCATGTAATGGTTGATTTTAAAAACTGAGTTTTTTTCTTTTATTTCCATTATTGGTGCTTTTGTGAATTTTTTTGTCAGTTTACAGTTGCCACATAATTACAGGGATAAAAACCCTTCTTCATAGTTTTTTTATGTATGGGTAGTTTATTGATTGTGATAGAAGGTGCCACCAGGTTACAAAGGTTTGGGGCCTTCTTAAATATGAATTTTGGATATTCTGTGATCATTTCACCAATTTGCTTGTCCTGTTTTAATATTTCCCAATGCCGTCTTATAGTTTTTTTTAAAATTGAGGTGCCTTCACTATATCTGCTGATGATAGGGATTTCAATGGTTTGCGGTCCTACGTGTTTGTCATCTTTTGGTAATTTTACTTTATCTTGTCTTGTGTCTTTCTGTAGTAACGCAGATTGATCAAGTCTAATAACTTGATCTGCGATTGGTACCAGATTATTTATATCATATCCCTTTTCCATGAATTTTTTATTCACACGAAGATGTACCACAAACCCACGGATACCAATAGTTTTATACCCCTCAATAGCTGTCACCTACCAATTTGGTTAAATAACATCCCACGTAGCCAATATATATGAGCAAGGAGAAACTGCACCAATGATAGGGATTACAGAGAAGAAACCCAAAAATTAAATAAAAAATATATGGAAAAGGGATATGATATAAAAAATCTGGTACCAATCGCAGATCAAGTTATTAGACTTGATCAATCTGCGTTACTACAGAAAGACACAAGACAAGATAAAGTAAAATTACCAAAAGATGACAAACACGTAGGACCGCAAACCATTGAAATCCCTATCATCAGCAGATATAGTGAAGGCACCTAAATTAAAAAATATATATATAAGACGGCATTGGGAAATATTAAAACAGGACAAGCAAATTGGTAAAATGATCACAGAATATCCAAAATTCATATTTAACCCTTTCATGACCAAGAGTTATTGATGCCCCAGTGTCCAGGTCAGAATTTACAAATCTGACATGCGTCAATTTATGTGGTAATTGTTTTGGAAAAATTTTATTTATCCAAGCCGTTCTGAGATTTTTTTCTCGTGACATATTGTACTTCATGATAGTCATAAATTTGAGTCAATATATTCACCTTTATTTATGAAAAAATCCCAAATTTACCAAAAATATTGAAAAATTCACAATTTTCAAAATTTCAATTTCTCTGCTTCTAAAACAGAAAGTCATACCTAATAAAATATTTATTACTTAACATTTCCCATATGTCTACTTTATGTTGGCATCATTTTGGAAATATCATTTAATTTTTTTAGGACGTTAGAAGATTTTTTAAGTTTACAGGCAATTCTTAAAATTTTTAAGAAAATTTCCAAAACCCACTTTTTAAGGACCAGTTCAGGTCTGAAGTCACTTTGTGGGGCTTAAAAAGTGGAAACCCCCCATAAATGACCCCATTGTAGAAACTACACCCCTCAAGTTAGGGCTCTTTCACACCTGCGTTCTTTTCTTCCGGCATAGAGTTCCGTCGTCGGGGCTCTATGCCGGAAGAATCCTGATCAGTTTTATCCTAATGCATTCTGAATGGAGTAAAATCCATTCAGGATGCATCAGGATGTCTTCAGTTCCGGAACGGAACGTTTTTTGACCGGAGAAAATACTGCAGCATGCTGCGCTTTTTGCTCCGGCCAAAAATCCTGAAGACTTGCCGCAAGGCCGGCTCCGGAATTAATGCCCATTGAAAGGCATTGATCCGGATCCGGCCTTAACCCCTTAAGGACTCAGCCCTATTTCACCTTAAGGACTTGGCCATTTTTTGCAAATCTGACCAGTGTCACTTTAAGTGCTGATAACTTTAAAACGCTTTGACTTACCCAGGCCGTTCTGAGATTGTTTTTTCGTCACATATTGTACTTCATGACACTGCTAAAATTGGGTCAAAAAAGTTAATTTTTTTACATAAAAAAATACCATATTTACCAAAAATTTTGAAAAATTTGCAAATTTCTAAGTTTCAGTTTCTCTACTTCTGTAATACATAGTAATACCGCCCAAAATTGTGATGACTTTACATTCCCCATATGTCTACTTCATGTTTGTAGCATTTTGGGAATGATATTTTATTTTTTGGGGATGTTACAAGGCTTAGAAGTTTAGAAGCAAATCTTGAAATTTTTCAGAAATTTTCAAAAACCCAATTTTTAGGGACCACTACAGGTCTGAAGTCACTTTGCGAGGCTTACATAATAAAAAACGCCCAAAAATGACCCCATTCTATAAACTACACCCCTCAAGGTATTCAAAACTGATTTTACAAACTTCGTTAACCCTTTAGGTGTTGCACAAGAGTTATTGGCAAATGGGGATGAAATTTGCGAATTTAATTTTTTTGCCTAATTTTACATTTTAACCCATTTTTTCCACCAACAAAGCATAGGTTAACAGCCAAACAAGACTGTATCTTTATTGCCCTGACTCTGCCGTTTACAGAAACACCCCATATATGGCCGTAAACTACTGTACGGCCACACAGCGGGGCGTAGAGTGAAAGGTGCGCGTATGGTTTTTGGAAGCCAGATTTTGCTAGACTGGTTTTTTGACACCATGTCCCACTTGAAGCCCCCTGATGCACCCCTAGAGTAGAAACTCCATAAAAGTGACCCCATCTAAGAAACTACACCCCTCAAGGTATTCAAAACTGATTTTACAAACTTTGTTAACCCTTTAGGTGTTGCACAAGATTTAATGGAAAATAGAGATACAATTTCAAAATTTCACTTTTTTGGCAGATTTTCAATTTTAATATTTTTTTTCCAGTTACAAAGCAAGGGTTAACAGCCAAACAAAACTCATTATTTATTGCCCTGATTCTGTAGTTTACAGAAACACCCCATATGTGGCCGTAAACTGCTGTACGGCCACACAGCAGGGCGTAGAGTGAAAGGTGCGCCGTATGGTTTTTGGAAACCAGATTTTGCTGGACTGGTTTTTTGACACCAAGTCCCATTTGAAGCCCCCCTGATGCACCCTTAGAGTAGAAACTCCATAAAAGTGACCCCATCTAAGAAACTACACCCCTCAAGGTATTCAAAACTGATTTTACAAACTTTGTTAACCCTTTAGGTGTTGCACAAGATTTAATGGAAAATAGAGATACAATTTCAAAATTTCACTTTTTTGGCAGATTTTCAATTTTACAATTTTTTTTTCCAGTTACAAAGCAAGGGTTAACAGCCAAACAAAACTCATTATTTATTGCCCTTATTCTGTAGTTTACAGAAACACCCCATATGTGGTCGTAAACCGCTGTACGGGCACACGGCAGGGCGCAGAAGGAAAGGAATGCCATACGATTTTTGGAAGGCAGATTTTGCTGGACTGTTTTTTTTTGACACCATGTCCCATTTGAAGCCCCACTGATGCGAGTAGAAACTCCAAAAAGTGACCCCATTTTAGAAACTACGGGATAGGGTGGCAGTTTTGTTGGTACTATTTTAGGGTACATATGATTTTTGGTTGCTCTATATTACACTTTTTTGTGCAGCAAGGTAACAAGAAATAGATTTTTTGGCACGTTTTTTTTTTTGTTAATTACAAAATTCATCTGACAGGTTAGATCATGTGGTCATTTTATAGAGCAGGTTGTCACGGACACGGCGATACCTAATATGTATACAATTATTTTTATTTATGTAAGTTTTACACAATGATTTCATTTTTAAAACAAAAAAAATGTTTTATTGTCTCCATAGTCTAAGAGCCATAGATTTTTCAGTTTTTGGGCGATTATCTTAAGTAGGGTCTCATTTTTTGCGGAATGAGATGACGGTTTTATTGGCACTATTTTGGGGTGCACATGACTTTTTGATCGCTTGCTATTACACTTTATGTGACATAAGATGACAAAAAATTGCTTTTTTTACACCGTTTTTATTATTTTTTTTTTTACGGTGGTCATCTGAGGGGTTAGATCATGTGATATTTTTATAGAGCCGGTCGATACGGACGCGGCGATACCTAATATGTATACTTTTTTTTTATTTATTTAAGTTTTACACAATGATTTCATTTTTGAAACAAAAAAAATCATGTTTTAGTGTTTCCATAGTCTGAGAGCCATAGTTTTTTCAGTTTTTGGGCGATTATCTTGGGTAGGGTATGATTTTTGCGGGATGAGATGACGGTTTGATTGGTACTATTTTGGCGTACATGCAACTTTTTTGATCACTTTTATTACCTTTTTTGGGAAGTAAGGTGGGCAAAATTTCTATTTCCTAATAGTTTTTATTTTTTTATTTTTATGGCGTTCACCGTGCGGGGAAAGTAACATGACCGTTTTATAGATCAGGTCGTTATTTTATTTTTTCCATTTTTAATCAGTGATAAGTGTGTTTTTTGATTTTTACTTATTTTTCACTTTTTTTCACTTTTTTTTTGACCCAGACCCAATTGGTTCTTGAAGATCCAGTGGGTCTGATGTCTGTATAATACAGTACAGTACAATATATATTGTACTGCACTGTATTTTACTTACACTTTGTCTGAACAGATCTATGCCTTTTAGCATAGATCTGTTCAGCACCATGGACAGCAGGACGCCTGAGACGGCGTCCTGTTGCCATGGGAACCTTCCCCGTCTGCTCAGAACTGCGCAGACGGGGAAGGGTAAGGAGGGGATCTGTCGGGGGGCTGTCTGGGGGCTCTCTCCCTCCCCATCGGGGGGCTGCAAAGGCACTGCAGCCCCCCGATGGGAGAGGGAGGGAGCTCCCTCTTACTGTTAACTTTTTCCATACAGCGGTCCGTACGGACCGCTGTATGAAAAGGGTTAAACGGCTGACATCGCATCACCGATGTCAGCCGTTTATACCAGGGTGCCAGCAATGTGCTGGCACCCTGGTATACCCACTGAACACCAATGAATTTTCAAGGGGAGGCGGGCGGGGGATCGCGATCCCGCCTGCCGCACCGCCCACCTCCCGCACCGCCCCCACCGCCCGAAACTACCCCCCCTGCACCACCCGCCGGCAAAAAATCATGCAGGGGTGCAGGGGAGGTGTGTGAAATCTGTTTGAGGGACACTAAGGTTTCTGATCCCGCGGTCAGGGACCGCAGGGATCAGAAACTGCAAAAAGCGCAGCAAACCGCAGGTCTGAATTGACCTGCGGTTTGCGGCCATTGCCGATACGGGGGGGTCACATGACCCCCCTGGCGTTGTCACAGGATGCCGGCTGAATGATTTCAGCCGAAATCCCGTTCTGATTAACCCCTGGGGCGCCGGAATACAGATTTTAAGTTAGGACGTACCGGTACGCCCTGAGTCCTTAAGGACTCGGGAAATAGGGCGTACCGATACGCCCTGCGTCCTTAAGGGGTTAAGCTAAACGTCGTTTCGGCGCATTGCCGGATCCGACGTTTAGCTTTTTCTGAATGGTTACCATGGCTGCCGGGACGCTAAAGTCCTGTTTGCCATAGTAAAGTGTAGCGGGGAGCGGGGGAGCAGCATTCTTACAGTCCGTGCGGCTCCCGGGGCACTTCAGAGTGACTTCAGGGCGCCCCAAGCGCATGGATCACGTAATCGCATGGCACGTCATCCATGCGCATGGGGCGCTCTGATGTCATTCTGGAGCGCCCCGGGAGCCGCGCGGACTGTAAGTATACCGCTCTCCGCTCCTATACTATGGCAACCAGGACTTTAATAGCATCCTGGCTGCCATAGTAACACTGTAAGCATGTGTAATTCCGGCAAGTGGAGTACACGCCGCATCCGGACAACGCAAGTGTGAAAGAGGCCTTACTCAAAACTGATTTTACAAACTTTGTTAACCCTTTAGGTGTTCCACAAAAATTAAAGGAAAATGGAGATGAAATTTCTAAATTTCACTTTTTTGGCAGATTTTCCATTTTATTACATTTTTTTCTTTAACACATTGAGGGTTAACAGCCAAACAAAACTCAATATTTATTACCCTGATTCTGCGGTTTACAGAAACACCCCACATGTTGTCTTAAACTGATGTAATGGCGCACGGCAGTGTGCAGAAGGAAAGGAACGCCGTATGGTATTTGAAAGGCAGATTTTGCTGGACTGGTTTTAGATGCCATGTCCCATTTAAAGCTCCCCTGATGCACCCATACAGTAGAAACTCCCAAAAAGTGACCCTATTTTGAAAACTAGGAGATAAGGTGCCAGTTTTATTGGTATTTTGGGGTACATATAATTTTTAATTGCTCTATATTAAGTTTTTTGTGAGGCAAGGTCACTGAAAAATGGCTTTTTGGCACAGTTTTTTTTTTTTTTTACAAGATTCATCTGACAGGGTAGATCATGTGCTATTTTTATAGAGCATGTTGTTACGGACGCAATGATATCAAATATGTCTACTTTGTTTGTTTGTTTCAGTTTTACATAATAAAGCATTTTTGAAAAAGAAATTATGTTTTTGTGTGTCCATTTTCTGAACGCCATATGTTTTTAATTTTTCTGCCGATCGTCTTGTGCAGGGGCTAGTTTTTTGCAGAAAGAGCTGAGGTCTTTATTGGTACCATTTTTGGGTAGATAGGATTTTTTAATCATTCATTATTATACTTTATGGGGCAAGGTGACCAAAAAATTGGAACAGTTTTTATTTATTTATTTTTACAGCGTTTATCTGAGGGGTTAGGTCATGTGACAGTTTTATAGAGAAGATCGTTACGGACGTGGCATTACCTAATATGTATACTTTTTATTATTTACTTAAGTTTTACACAATAATAGCATTTCTGAAACCAAAAAAATTATGTTTTAGTATCTCCATAGTCTGAGAGCCATGCACTTTTGTAATGTAAGGTGACAAAAATGGCTTTTTTTACACAGTTTTTATTTAAAAAAAATTATGGTGTTTATCTGACGGGGTCTATCATGTGATATATTTATAGAGACTGTCGTTACGGACGCGGTGATACCTAATATGTGTAGTTTTTTTTATTTATTTTTTTATAGGAAAAGGCAATTAATTTTTTTAATTTTACATTTTTATTTATTTATTTATTTTTACTTTTATTATTTTCACTTTTTTTTTTATCAAGTCCCTCTTGGATCTTGAAGATCCAGTGGGGCTGATGGCTGTACTATACTTTGCAATGCTCTTGCATTGCAAAGTATAATACTATCAGATGTCCTGTAGGTGGCAACACTGGACGCTTTTGCAAAGCGTCCGGTTGCCATGGCAACCATCGGGCGCTGCCATCACAGCGCGGCAGCCCCGATGGTGGAGAGAGGGAGCCCCCTCCCTCTATTTACCCCATGGATGCTGCTGCCGCGGCATCTAAGGGTTTACAGCAGAGTGTCAGCATAGAGCTGACACTCGCTGTTGATGGCGGCGGCTCAGGAATGGAGCTGCCGCCATCAAACACAGCAGGGGGACCGCATCGGAGGCAGGGGGCAGCACTGGAAAGTACGGCCAGCAGTGAGGGAGGCAGCACAAATGGGGGCAGGAGGAATGTATGGGGAGGGGGCGGACCGCATCAGGGCAGGCTGCATGAATATGGATGGGAGCGGGGGGAACTGCTTCAGGGGCAGGCGGGGACAAGGGGGGGCTTGGAGGCGCACAGGAAGGGGGCACAGATCGGGGGGCACGAGGACACTACCTGATTTCAGGCTCTGATCTGCAGAGCGCAGATCAGAGCCTGGAACAGGCATTTTTTCACTGCCGCGATCCGATTGGTTAGTCTGCATAGACTAACCAATCTGATCGATTGGCGGCAAGGGGCCACTCTGATTGGTCCCTTGCAGGCATTACTGGACTGTATGCTGTCCGTGACAGCAGCAGGACAGGGGCAGAAGCTTTAATTCAAGCGCTTTGCAGCGCTTGGATTAAAGAGCTGGCTTGACGTTTATACACGTGGTAGCTGCACGGGGCATGTGCAATTATAACGTATATAAACGGATTGCAGTCGGAAAGGGGTTAAGAAGGCCCCAAACCTTTCTAACCTGGTGGCACCTTCTATCACAATCAATAAACCACCCATACATAAACAAACTATGAAGAAGGGTTTTTATCCCTGTAAATTACGTGACAACTGTAAACTGACAAATAAATTTACAAAAGGACCAATAATGGAAATAAAAGAAAAAACTCAGTTTTTAAAATCAACCATTACATGACATGCAATACCACAGGAGTCATATACTATATAAGATGTCCCTGCCAAAAAATATACGTGGGGAGAACAAAAAGACAGCTAAAAACCAGAATCAGAGAGCACATCAATAATATACACAGAAAATTTGAGGGACACCCACTATCCCGCCATTATGCCCAAAATCATGCGGGCAACTTTGCGGGATCCATATTTGGAGGCATTGAAAAGGTGCCCACCAATAAAAGAGGTGGCAATTATATTAAGGAAATGTCACGGAAAGAAAGTAAATGGATTTTTAAATTAAACAGTTTAGCCCCATATGGCTAAAATCAGGAGATCTAACTATTTGCCTTTGATTAATGCATAATACTAACCCATAAACAGAACGGGGTTAAACACTCCTTGTTATAATAAACCAGTGGTTGTCATGGGAACGAGTGCCTATTTATTCTCAGGACTGACAAATCTCACCATTCCTGACGAAGGAGCCCGACTGGCTCAGAAACGCGTCGGATAGTTTTTATCCCCTGAAGGCATCCATACAGAGTGCAGTGACGTCACACAGCGAAATTCCCGGACTTCAATCTGGTGGTTCCCTCGCACGAGTGATTTGCTGCCGGCCGGAGCATCACTCACGCTAGAAGGTTGAACCAGAAGCCATCCGGACAACAGCTTCCCTGCAATAACAAGGAGGATCGTCCACGCATAGATCGCTCTCCTACAAGGTACCAATCCATACAACTTTATATTTGTGTCTCTAAACCCTTGACTACACCGTAATCAGCGCAGGTTCCCATTCTGGTTGTTTCAAAAACCAGACTCCTTTTATATTTTTGGTGTATAGTTTTTAGAATAAAACTAACGAATTAATCGTTCCAGTTTTGCCCTTGTTACTTGATTATCTGGTCTATGCTAAAAGAAGAGACATACTACTGCATTGTCTTATTTCTATAAATTGTTAATTGGTTAGCTAGGTTGCAAATAACCGTTTCTTCCCTTTAGTATTAGCTAGCCGGGGTCTCTTCTCCTCGATTCAATACGAAGAGTGGTGGCGCAATTGTATCATGTATGGGCACACCAACCAATCATAAACGTCTACTGTGCTCACAGTGGATTCGCCTCCATAAGTCTTTAGTGGACGAGACTTGTATGGGAACTGTGGCATAGTACGACGGGATTGGCGGGTGGCTGTCACAGGATGGCAAAAGGGAGAAGGTGGGCCACACCAAATAGGCCCGCAATTGTTACCCGGAACAACCCCCGGAATTGTTCCACAGTCTGGCACTTTTTTGAGGAAAGTGCGGACGATAAAAGAATTGTCATTTGTAACCTGTGCCGTACCAAAATGAGCAGGGGCGTGAACACTAGCAACCTCACCACCACTAGCATGATCTGCCACATGGCATCAAAGCACCCTAATAGGTGGGCCAAACGCCTCAGTCCACAATCAGTCACACCACTGCCTCCTCTTCCCCTGTGTTTTGTGCTGGCCGGATGCCTCTCACCCTGCACCTGGACCTTCGCAAGCAACGTCATCTAGCACATCCACTTCTGTGTCCCAGCGCAGCGTACAGATGTCTATACCCCAGGTCTTTGAACGAAAGCGTAAATACCCAGCCACCTACCCACAGGTCATAGCACTAAATGCCCACCTTTCCAAATTGCTGGCCCTGGAAATGTTGCCATTTAGGCTTGTGGACACAGAGGCTCTCCGCAGCCTTATGGCGGTGGCCATCCCTCGTTACTTAGTCCCCAGCCGCCACAATTTTTCCCGGTGTGCCGTCCCCGCCTTAAACCAGCATGTGTCCCATAACATCACCCGTGCCCTGACCAATGCAGTTATTGGGAAGGTTTACTTAGCTACTTACACATGGTGAAGTACTTTGGCCAGGGACGCTACATTTCCCTGACGGCACACTGGGTGAACGTTGTGGAGGCCGGGAGCGAGTCGTACCATGGGATAGCACAGGTGCTGCCGATGTTAAGGACTGCAGGCCCTAATTCTATCAGGATTTCTGCCACCACCTACATTAGTGGCTGCAACCCCCCTTCTCCTCCACCTCCACTTCCACCTCTGAATTGTCATTTTACAGCACCAGTCAGCCATCAGTCAGTAGCTGGAAGCAGTGTAGCTCTGCAGTGGGGAAGCGGCAACAGGCCCAGCTGAAACGAATTTGCTTAGGTGACAAACAGCACACCGCCGCAAAGCTGTGGCAGGGTATAAGGGACCAGACTGAGCTGTGGCTCTCGCCACTCAACCTACAACCAGGCATGGTTGTGTCTGATAATGGCTGTAACTTGGTGGCGGCTTTGGAGCTCGGCAAGTTCACACACCTACCATGCCTAGCCCATGTGTTCAACTTAGTGGTTCAGCGGTTTCTCAAAACCTACCCCAATTTGCCTGAGCTACTGGTGAAGGTGCGCCGCGTGTGTGCCCATTTCCAAGAGTCATCTACAGCTGCCGCCAGTCTGGCAACGCTGCAGCAGCACTTGCAAATGCCAGCTCACTGACTCCACGTTCCACATGTTGACTAAGCTTTGTGAGCGGTAGAGGGCAGTGGTGGAATACCAGCTGCAACATGGTCATCGCCTTTCCAGTCAGATTTCGCTATTCACAAGCGACGAGTGGGCATGGATGTCTGACCTCTGTGAGGTTTTACGCAACTTTGAGGAATCAACACAGATGGCAAGTGGCGATGCCGCTATTATCAGCGTAACCATCCCACTTCTGTTTCTACTGAAATGCTCATTGCTCACAATTAAGGCTTTGCATGTGGAAGAGGTGAAAATGGGGGAAGACAGTACACCGAGTGGTAGCCAGACCACCCTCAGTTCATCGTCTCAGCGCGAATTGGATGATAATGAGGATAAGGAAGAGGAGCTGGAGACAGTTGCCTCCGCTACAGAGGATAGTAGCCATAGCAGGTTTATTCTATCTGTTCAGCGTGGATGGATGGAAGAGGAGGAAAATGATGACGAGATTGAGAGTTATCCTCCGGATGAGGACAGCGAAGTTTTGTCTGTTGGGACTCATGGCTGACTATATGTTATGCTGCCTTTCCCGTGACCCTTGCGTTATACGCATTTTGGCCAACACTGATTAAGGTTGTTCACCCTTCTCCACCTCCGCTACAAAGAGAACTTCTCATCTCTCATTCCTGTGGTGGAGAGGACTAGCAAAATGGTGCAATACCAGAAGGTCCTTGTGAAAAAATTGCTCCAAACATTTCCAGCCTACTACGCTGGCGGCAGAGTACGTAGTTCCTTGGGCAACTGAGAAGGGGAGAGGAGGGGAACACACAGCAGTTCCAGCAGAGGCAGGGCAACATTCTCCAAGGCCTGGGACAGTTTCATGACACCTCGGCAGCAACCTCACCCTGATGCGCGTCCTAGTGTCACAAGGAGGGAAACGTTTTGGAAGATGGTGAAGGAGTACGTAGCAGACCGTGTCAGCGTCCTCAGTGATCCCTCTGTGCCTTACAACTATTGGGTGTCCAAGCTGGACATGTGGCACGAATTGGCACTCTATGCCTTGGAGGTGCTGGCCTGCCCCGCCGCCAGGGTTTTGTCAGAGCGGGTATTTAGTGCTGCTGGGGGCGCATCCGCCTGTCAACTGAAAATGCTGACAGGTTGACTATTATCAAAATGAACAAGGCCTGGATTTCCCCTGACTTCTCTACTCCACCAGAGGAAAGCAGCTGAACATAAAGGCACTTTAAATGTGGCTTTTATGGTGTATTGAATACACTGTATTTCCATGCACCCCTTCCACCACTAAAAAGGGTATATGGTTCAATCTTCCTTTTCTCGTCTTCCTCCTCATCCTCCTCCTCCATCATATCAACATTCTTATTAGGCTGCCCTCACTCCTAATGTTTTAGAGGGTCAGCTCAGCAGCAGACCCTCACCCCTAATGTTTTAGATGGTTAGATCAGCAGCAGGCCCTCACCCCTAATGTTTTAGAGGGTTAGATCAGCAGCAGGCCCTCACCCCTAATGTTTTAGAGGGTCAACAGCAGGCCCTCACCCATAATGTTTTAGAGGGTCAGCTCAGCAGCAGGCCCTCGCCCCTAATGTTTTAGATGGTTAGATCAGCAGCAGGCCCTCACCCCTAATGTTTTAGAGGGTTAGATCAGCAGCAGGCCCTCACCCCTAATGTTTTAGAGGGTCAACAGCAGGCCCTCACCCATAATGTTTTAGAGGGTCAGCTCAGCAGCAGGCCCTCGCCCCTAATGTTTTAGATGGTTAGATCAGCAGCAGGCCCTCACCCCTAATGTTTTAGAGGGTTAGATCAGCAGCAGGCCCTCACCCCTAATGTTTTAGAGGGTCAACAGCAGGCCCTCACCCATAATGTTTTAGAGAGTCAGCTCAGCAGCAGGCCCTCGCCCCTAATGTTTTAGATGGTTAGATCAGCAGCAGGCCCTCACCCCTAATGTTTTAGAGGGTCAACAGCAGGCCCTCGCCCATAATGTTTTAGATGGTCAGATCAGCAGCAGGCCCTCGCCCCTAATGTTTTAGAGGTTCAGCTCAGCAGCAGACCCTCGCCCCTAATGTTATAGAGGGTCACCAGCAAGCCCTCGCCCATAATGTTTTAGAGGGTCAACAGCAGTCCCTTGCTCCTAATGTTTTAGAGCATGGGTGTCAAACATGCGGGCCCGCAATGAATATCTTTGCGGCCCGGCAAAGATGCAGCATCGCAGACTGCTATGTATGAGCCGGGAGAGAGGAGGGGCTGGAGTCCGTAACTAGGGGCGGGGCCCGGTGCAGTCACTGTACTCTTACACCGGGCCCCGCCGCTCACCAAAGTATTTATAAACGTGAATCCTTATCCTGTTATTAAGTTGAACTAACGCTGCGCTCTCCCATGTTCCCCTGTATCCCCATAGCACTTAAGCTTCAATAGCAGGCAGAGCGGACAGCAGCAGTAACGTCACTCACTGACGTCGAGCGCCTGCTCCTCCCACTTTATGAATGAAGCAGGCGGAGCAGACGCGCGACGTCAGTGAGTGACGTTACTGGTGCCGTCCGCTCTGCCTGCTATGGAAGCGTGTTCGTAAGTGCTGTGGGTATACAGGGGAACATGGGAGAGCGCAGTGTTAGTTCAACTTAATAACAGGATAAGGATTCACGTTTATAAATACTTCGGTGAGCGGCGGGGCCCGGTGTATTGGGGGACACTGTTATGAGGGGGATCTGTGGATGACATATAGCAGTGTCATCCACAGATCCCCCCCATAACCGTTCCATCCACAGATCCCCCCACCTCATAACAATGCCATCCACAGATATCCCACCCCATAGCAGTACCATCCACAGATATCCCACCCCATAACAGTTCCATCCACAGATCCCCCACCTCATAACAATGCCATCCACAGATCCCCCATAACAGCACCATCCACAGATCCCCCACCCCATAACAATGCCATCCACAGATCCCCCCACCCCATAATAATGCCATCCACAGATATCCCACCCCATAGCAGTACCATCCACAGATCCCCATAACAGTGCCATCCACAGATCCCCCATAACAGTGCCATCCACAGATCCCCCATAACAGTGCCATCCACAGATCCCCCATAACAGTGCCATCCACAGATCCCCATAACAGCACCATCCACAGATCCCCCATAACAGCACCATCCACAGATCCCCCATAACAGCGCCATCCACAGATCCCCCATAACAGTGCCATCCACAGATCCCCCATAACAGTGCCATCCACAGATCCCCCATAACAGTGCCATCCACAGATCCCCCATAACAGTGCCATCCACAGATCCCCCATAACAGTGCCATCCACAGATCCCCCATAACAGTGCCATCCACAGATCCCCCATAACAGTGCCATCCACAGATCCCCCATAACAGTGCCATCCACAGGTCCCCCATAACAGTGCCATCCACAGATCCCCCACATGACAGTGCGTCATCCACAGATCCCCCATAATAGTGTCATGCACAGACCACCATTAGTTCAAAGCCCACCAAAAGCACAACTTTTGGTTAAAAATATTTTTTTCTTATTTTCCTCCTCAAAAACCTAGGTGCGTCTTATAGTGAAGTTTAATATTTGTATATATATATAGGTCTCACTTGTGTTATTGGGCAATGGGATGTTGGGGGTCAGCAGTCATGAAACAACAATGTTGTTCTATGAAAATGTACGATTTTTTTATTTTTTTTGATGCGGCCCACATAAACTTAAATTTTGTTTTTTTGGCCCATGTTAGCCTTTGAGTTTGACATGCTTGTTTTAGAGGGTCACCAGTAGTGCTGTGCACGAATATTGAATATCGCGACTTCGAGAATTCGCAAATATTTAGAATATAGTGCCATAAATTCGTATATTCTGCATTTATATTCCTCGATAATTCCATGACACGTGATTCCTCTTTGCTTCTTGCTTGTGGGCCAATGAGAAGGAAGCAATGTCAAGTTCACAACAATACTTAGTGCAACAATCAGGAATCTGTAGTCAGACCTGCTAAAATGTGAAGTTGGACGAAGTGCGAAAAAATATTCTAATCACTGCAGATTAGCGCAATCGCAAATATACAGGTCTTTTCAAAAAATTTGCATATTGTGATAAAGTTCATTATTTTCTGTAATGTATTGATAAACATTAGACTTTCATATATTTTAGATTCATTACACACAACTGAAGTAGTTCAAGCCTTTTCTTGTTTTAATATTGATAATTTTGGCATACAGCTCATGAAAACCCAAAATTACTATCTCAAAAAATTTGCATATTTCATCCGACCAATAAAAGAAAAGTGTTTTTAATACAAAAAAAGTCAACCTTCAAATAATTAAGTTCAGTTATGCATTCAATACTTGGTCGGGAATCCTTTTGCAGAAATGACTGCTTCAATGCGGCGTGGCATGGAGGCAATCAGCCTGTGGCACTGCTGAGGTGTTATGGAGGCCCAGGATGCTTCGATAGCGGCCTTAAGCTCATCCAGAGTGTTGGGTCTTGCGTCTCTCAACTTTCTCTTCCCAATATCCCACAGATTCTCTATGGGGTTCAGGTCAGGAGAGTTGGCAGGCCAATTGAGCACAGTAATACCATGGTCAGTAAACCATTTACCAGTGGTTTTGGCACTGTGAGCAGGTGCCAGGTCGTGCTGAAAAATGAAATCTTCATCTCCATAAAGCTTTTCAGCAGATGGAAGCATGAAGTGCTCCAAAATCTCCTGATAGCTAGCTGCATTGACCCTGCCCTTGATAAAACACAGTGGACCAACACCAGCAGCTGACATGGTACCCCAGACCATCACTGACTGTGGGTACTTGACACTGGACTTCAGGCATTTTGGCATTTCCCTCTGCCCAGTCTTCCTCCAGACTCTGGCACCTTGATTTCTGAATGACATGCAAAATTTGCTTTCATCCAAAAAAAGTACTTTGGACCACTGAGCAACAGTCCAGTGCTGCTTCTCTGTAGCCCAGGTCAGGCGCTTCTGCCGCTGTTTCTGGTTCAAAAGTGGCTTGACCTGGGGAATGCGGCACCTGTAGCCCATTTCCTACACACGCCTGTACACGGTGGCTCTGGATGTTTCTACTCCAGACTCAGTCCACTGCTTCCGCAGGTCCCCCAAGGTCTGGAATCGGTCCTTCTCCACAATCTTCCTCAGGGTCCGGTCACCTCTTCTCGTTGTGCAGCGTTTTCTGCCAGACTTTTTCCTTCCCACAGACTTCCCACTGAGGTGCCTTGATACAGCACTCTGGGAACAGCCTATTCGTTTAGAAATTTCTTTCTGTGTTCTACCCTCTTGCTTGAGGGTGTCAATGATGGCCTTCTGGACAGCAGTCAGGTCGGCAGTCTTACCCATGATTGCGGTTTTGAGTAATGAACCAGGCTGGGAGTTTTTAAAAGCCTCAGGAATCTTTTGCAGGTGTTTAGAGTTAATTAGTTGATTCAGATGATTAGGTTAATAGCTCGTTTAGAGAACCTTTTCATGATATGCTAATTTTTTGAGATAGGAATTTGGGGTTTTCATGAGCTGTATGCCAAAATCATCAATATTAAAACATGAAAAGGCTTGAACTACTTCAGTTGTGTGTAATGAATCTAAAATATATGAAAGTCTAATGTTTATCAGTACATTACAGAAAATAATGAACTTTATCACAATATGCTAATTTTTTGAAAAGGACCTGTATTGGAGCACTTGACTCTATCTGCATATAAAGCTATTCTAATGTTCTGCCATGCCAACAATGTTCTCCAGTCTCAAGAAACTTATACCAGCTTGAAAAATGTAGCCAAGGTGACCCGTTACAAATTCGCATTACGCAATTTTTACATTCCCGATTTTTCGCATTCAATAAAATAATCTCGAATTCGCAAAATTTGTGAATATATGACAAATATTCTACAAAATATTCATGAAATATCGCGAATTCGAATATAGCCCCTGCCGCTCATCTGTAGTCACCAGCAGTCCATCAATCATAATTTTTTAAGGGTGTGTATGATGCCCTCCTTTATGTGTAATAAAGGGTGTATTGGAGTGCTAGTTCCTTGTAATTTTTGACAGCCATTTCACTTAGTGCATAGGCTTTATGAGTGTAGGAGTCCAACTACCTGAACAATTTTACCACAATGTGAATGAGGCACTCCTTTATGTGATATACAGGTTGTATCGGAGTGCCTCTTCCTTGTAATATTTGGCAGCACTTGCACTTTATATACAAGTACATATACAGTAAAGAATGTTTCCTAACAATTTTTCCTCTAAAATCGATTTTATCTTCGGTTTTGTGCGTATTATTGTCAGTCTGAAAAAAGTGGGGTACTACTCGGACAACATTGTTCCCAGCAGCGACCTGGGAGTCCAAGATGCATCCAGACATCCTCCCCATGCTGTTCCCGAGCCATTTCAGTGGTGTTTCCATCAATTTCTGACCTTTTCCTATGAACCAGACACCCTCCCTGCTTCAGAGCAGGGGGTGCCTGGTTTAATGCTTGTGTTCTCCCATTGACTTCCATTGTGCTCTTTAGAGCACCCGAGTATCCCAAAGTGTTCTAATCGAGCACCCGAGCAGTTTGGTGCTCGATCACCACTACCTTTAACTTGTTAGGCATTTTGGGATATGCATTTGTATGCCTAAATACTAGTATACTAGTATCTGCCACAGAATTTTACTATAAAATAACATACACACTGATGAATATGTCATCCTGTTGTACTGAAAAGTGCAGCAGCCTACATTGCACAGTATGCTCCATTTCTTTATATATTATACCATGCTATTAGAGTTGAGCGAACACCTAGATTTTCGGGGAGTTCGGCCGAAATTTTTAAAAAAGTTCGGGTTCGGGACCCGAACTTGATCCGAACTTGGACCCGAACCCGAAACCCATTGAAGTCAATGGGGACCCGAACTTCACTTTATTATTTTCCGTTATAACATGGTTATAACGGAAAAAAATAGTATTAGCTTTTTCAGATCTGAGTTTTCACGATCGTGAAAACTCAGATCCGACAGTATATTCTAACACAGAGGCGTTCCCATGGTGATGGGGACGCTTCAAGTTAGAATATACTAAGAACTGTGTACATAACTGCCCACTGCTGCCTGGCAGCACCTGATCTCTTACAGGGGGGTATGATCCGCACAATTAACCCCTCAGGTGCCGCATCTATATGAGTGTATTACTCTACTGCGGCTGCAGCAGGAAGCGCACGTCATCATAGCAACCAATGACACTGTGCGCTCCTGCACTAAGCAGGATGCCAGTCCGGTATCTCACGGTCCGTGTTCCATGAACGTGTGAATGCAGCCTTAAGCCCCCGCTGAAGATTAGTGACCAGACTGCTACATCCTGGGATGGTTCCGCGGTACTTTACAGCTGACATGCACAGGTCAGAAATGCACGTGCAAAGCACCAGAAACACAGGCATGGCATGATTCAGAATCCGAAAGAGGACAGGCAAATCCAAGACAAGCATGTAACACAGGCATGAGACAAAACACGGATCCCTGCAAGTGGACAAACGCCAGGAACCCAGACATATGAACTTCATGCACTTGGACGCACAGACTTCAGAAACAGACTTCTGGAACTTGGACACTGTTCAGATACAGCAGATACATGAGCAAAACTTAGCAAGCACGTAACTCTAAGACACAGTTCAAACACAGTGGCACAGAAAACAGACAAAAGTCAACATATACAGACGGATGGAAAGCTCCATACAGACTCCAGAAGGGCATAAACTATGGCTTAGGACACTAGGTTAGAATTCAGACACGGACATAACCACAAGGATCCAGACAAAGGGCAGCTCATAGCACTCAAGCAACATCCACAGTGACGCAGAACTCAGGAACATATATAGCAGACTTAGGCCTCATGCACACGACAGTTGTTTTTATCGGTCCGCAAAATGGGGTTCCGTTGTTCCGTGATCCGTTTCCGTTTTTTGTTTCCGTGTGTCTTCCTTTATTTTTGGAGGACCACCAGACATAAAGGAATGTAAAAAAAAGTCTAAGACAGTTTTGCCATGCAAATGATAGGAAAAAAACTGACGCGGACGACAATCTTGTGTGCCTCCGCGTTTTTTAGCGGTCCCATTGACTTGAATGGGTCCACAAACCGTTTTCCGTGAAAATAATAGGACAGGTTATATTTTTTTGACGGACTGGAACCACGGATCCCGGACGCGGATAGCAAACGGTGCATTAGCCGAGTTTTCAACGGACCCATTGAAAATCAATGGGTCCGAAGGAAATCATGAAAAACGGCGCAACGGACACGGAATAAAACAACGGTCGTGTGCATGAGGCCTTAATGATCAAATTAGCTGAACAGATGCAGGCACACACACAGCAAGGGAATGAATAACTCTCTCAATACAAGACTGAGAAAGGATATGAGCAAGCACATTGGAACAATTCATGCACAAATAACTGGAACCCGGATACATAGAGCAATGGTGACATGAACTGCCTTCGAACACAACGGCACAAATCCAAACCCACAAGCAACTGATGCTAGTGCAGATAGTACAGTGGTGCGAGTGAAAGGCCATTATAACAGAGGTCTCCTAGGACTCATATTTTTCTCTCTTGTCTGTCACTTGTTTAAAATCTTGTATTCATTTTTTGTCTCTCTTTTTATGAAATTTGTTTAGAATCAATTGACTCATCTGTAGTCATGTGCTGTACATGTACATTGTCAACCTTAGAAGTGCCAGGGCCACTCAAAAGCCCAAGAGCTGCTTCCAAAGCCAGTATATAATCAATCACAGGAAAACACTCATTGGATGGACACAACAGAACACCTAATGACAACTCATTGTTTAAAATCCATGGCTGGAAACTAAACAGCAAGGATATGCCATGTGAAGAAGTCACCGGCTTCATAATAAAGGAAGAGGCGACAGCAGGGAAGCAAATTATTTAGCCTGGTAATATTTTAACAAGGTATGCCTCCCTAAGCAGATAACCTTCATGGCAGCTAAGCTTTTATGGGAAATAGATTTAAAAGCATATTATCCAACATGTCTTGCTGGTGTCCTATTCGTATCATATCATTAATAATACTGAAAGAATTATTGAACAATACAAAGCCAAGCAAAGTCGTGACTAATATCTGCTCCTAGTGTTATAAATTATTAGCTGCATACATTTTTAATTACAGGCGTGTGAACGGCAATTGGGATGTCAACAGGAATCAGCGAAGATGTCTGAGAATTAACAAAGATCAAGCGCCTTGAACAAGCATACTGAAAGAAGCTGAACATGACAGTGTAGTCATCGGTTATTATTATATATTTTTTTTCAACAGCCATCTGAAAACATTACAGCTTTGCATCTTCTGAGACAGCGGGAGTGATAGCGCATTGGAGAAGGTAAGAAGAAAGTTTTAAGAAGTACAGAAATAACTTCTTTATTGTAACATACATGATTTTGTGATAGCTCTGCTACCTCTCAATTACTACAAGTTAAAAAGGAATCGCATAAGAGTCGGCTTATATGGGGCACCAGGAGACTAAATGCGGTACATGGAACGTTGTAAAAAAGAAACTATGATGGATTTGTTTCGAAGCTCAGAATAGGGAACTCACAGCAGGCTGGGATAGAGAGTATAGAAATTTCAGGTTCTTTTTCCTTTTTAATAAGCAACAGAGAAAAGCTCCTTTTTGATCCTGCTGATGCTTATGTTCTGACACCTGCCACCAGCAGTACTTGGACACATCCTTTTTATTTTCTATTCCCTTTTAACTGTCTGGCAGTCGCTTTGATATATTTCCGCCTATCTGTGATGCCAATGGAAGAAGGCGGTAATCTCACCTAGGATTTGTCATGACACAAGATACTTTACCCTAAAGCCAGAACCTGGAAATAAACACCTGAATTAAGGTGTATTCTAATTGAGATGATGCATTTTCTGAAGTTATGGATACTGAGCAGGAGTCTGTTAAGGATGATGCATTCTTGATATTCTTCACTCCAGAGAGAGCGTCTAATAAATGGAGGCTTCTTCAGCTATATAGCAAGCGATGCATCACACTCCAAGTGACAGAAACAACATTAATACCAGATTGATATCTCTGAAGAGATGGTAATAAAATGATATCATGTATCAGAAAAGTTATGAAAATCCAATATTATCATGCAAAAACTAGTTCTTATCCTGTATTATGTGAATTCTTTTTCTGGTCTTGAGAGAGGGAAAATGTTTCATTTAATTTGAGTCATTTAACAGTGAGATATGCAATAGCATTAAACAAATGTAGTCATTTTTCAGATGTTTCTTGAAGAGTCGTTTTACGGAGATGTATGACATTTAATTCCAGATCGGTTAAATATTCAGATGCAGCAGCGTTCGATGCAGATCGGGGGCTTTGCTGTAGGAGGCGCAGAGGTAGCATTTTCACCTGAGCTCTGGTGCCTGAGGGGACCCAAAGCCCCTCTGTCACTTCAGAAGCATCCGTGAATGGAACAAAGTAGGTAGGAAGCTTTTTTTAATTTTTTTTTACAGATTTTGGATTGGAGCCCAGGAGATTCAAGTTACACCTCTCTTGCAGATCTAAGTTTGTAAAGTAGCCCAAAATCATTTCAGTATTACAATATGGTTTTTATGAAGAACTTCAAAAAAAAAAAATATATATATATTTCAGGGATGTCTAGGGACTTTACATCAGGGAAGGGTTCCGGACGGGGCCGCCCTTCTCAGGGCGATGACTCCGTATTTAGGAGGTCATTAGGGTGAACTAGCCCTGACAGGGCATTCTAAGGCGAGTGCACACTCGTCATGGTCCCTTTTCTTAACGTGAGTGTTGTTTGTTGCGTGACTAACCACAGGAAGATCACAAGCAACCGCTGCGGACCGGTAAGAGCGTTTCATTTACTTATTGGTCACCTATTCCTCCAAGACTGTGGAGTTTATACTACTGCATACCCCAGGCTCCAGTGTACCTTAGGCTATGTTTGTCTGTGCCACAGTTTGTATGATATGTCCACACATTGTTTGTTTGTCCATGTCAAGTGCCTTTTTTTAAATCCATGATTGATTAAACATTAAGTTTTATTGATTTGTTATTACCCACTATACTTATTGCTTATTGATGCCTTGGTAGTACTAGGGGTATCTACACTAGACAAACCCCTTTGTGGCATTTTTATACTGAGTTCACATAACAGTTTTGCCATTTAATCTATACATTGGGAAAGAAAAGGGAAAGAAAAGAGTAGCACACTACACTTTTCTATAATGCAAAAAAAAAACAACGCATAAATGTGTTTCCTTTTTTTTTTTTTTTACAATGGAATTTAATGGTGTACGGATGCCACTGTATGGCATCACTCTAAGGCTCTAAGGTTAAATGCGCATGACGTGCTGTTTTTTAAAAGCCATCACACGTCCGTTTTAAGACCAATAGTAGTCTATGGGGTTATTCACGCAGCAGTTTTTTTTGACAGCTAGTGAATAACGGACGTAAAAAAATAGAACATGTTCTATCTTGTCCGTTTTTCACTGACCAACTGCCCCCAAAAATGGACAGTTCATCCATTTAAAAAAAAACTTTTTTTTCACTGTTGTGTGCATGTAGGTTTTAAGGCATCATTTAACCTATATGTTTTTTGTATACATTAGGGCTCATTCAGACGGCCGTATGCTGTCCGCAAAAATACTGAATGCTATCCGTTTTTTGCGGATCCGCAAAAAAACGGACCTGCAAAAAAACGGATAGCATTCAGTATTTTTGCGGACCCATAGACTTCAATGGGGCCATGTCCTGATTTTCACGGACAAGTATAGGACATGTTTCATTTTTTTTGCGGATCCGCAAAAAAACGGATAGCTATCAGTATTTTTGCGGACAGCATACGGCCGTCTGAATGAGCCCTTAAACAGATGGCAAATATGTGATGTGAACCCAGCCTTAGAGGAATATTAAAATACAGAAAATAAAGAGTTAAAAGACACGATCAGCTCTATCAAATCTGCATGCGCTTGAAAGTCGATCAGTTCAGCATTGCATAGGTTAAGAGTATCTTTTTGCTAGTATCTGTATTTTTCTACCATATGACATCTATTTTGAAAGCAGACCATCATCTCTTATAAAAGTGTGTCTGTCAACTGCCTCTTCTGACTTTGAGGCTTTTAGTTTTGCTCCTTGTTGACAGTCTTAGAAATGTGCACATTTCGCGAGTGAGGAGGAGGCTTAGCGGGTGCTGTCATGGAAACATTAGTATTAAGAGAGAAGATAACAAAGTATAATTCATAATGTCAAAGGATGGAGGGCACTCAATGAATGGGTGTATATATAAGGAGTCAGTTGTAATATATATCCATATATTTATTAAGCTTTGCACAGTATTCAATAACTGACTGACTCAATCGTTCTGATTGGTCACAGTTATATATCCTCCTGTATTAGGAGGGCTCAGGTTTATACAGAATTAAAAACTTTCACAGAATTGTAAAAATTATTATACAGATTATTAAAATAAGGACCTACTAATGCAGGTGATCAGTCTGCATGAAGGTACTGAGGCAGTGTACACTGTATTGGATGTCTGTTAAGAGAATAAAATTTGCACTGAGTGCTGATGGTGTTTGTCCCAGGAAACAATATTGAGACGAGAGGATGAAAAAGTCAGGTAATCTTACCCCATGTAGCCGGATTCCAAGTGGCTATAGCAGGGGAATACCTCTCTCATGGAGCGCTCCGATCCTGTGTATCGTCGGTGCGCACGTGTTCCTCGGCGTCCTCGGCGTCCTCGCTGTGTTCCTCTGTGACCGGAAGTGACGATGTAGCCGGAAGTAGCGATGTATTCCTCCGATCAGCTGACTATTGCGTCAGTGAGATGTATAATACAAAAATCGGCTGTAATGTTTGTCTATACAGGCGATCTTTATTTGGTCCAGAGTCCATGTACTATTCCTTATACCATACGCGTTTCGGTGCACTCTTGCACCTTCATCAGTGCAAGAGTGCACCGAAACGCGTATGGTATAAGGAATAGTACATGGACTCTGGACCAAATAAAGATCGCCTGTATAGACAAACATTACAGCCGATTTTTGTATTATACATCTCACTGACGCAATAGTCAGCTGATCGGAGGAATACATCGCTACTTCCGGCTACATCGTCACTTCCGGTCACAGAGGAACACAGCGAGGACGCCGAGGACGCCGAGGAACACGTGCGCACCGATGATACACAGGATCGGAGCGCTCCATGAGAGAGGTATTCCCCTGCTATAGCCACTTGGAATCCGGCTGCATGGGGTAAGATTACCTGACTTTTTCATCCTCTCGTCTCAATATTGTTTCCTGGGACAAACACCATCAGCACTCAGTGCAAATTTTATTCTCTTAACAGACATCCAATACAGTGTACACTGCCTCAGTACCTTCATGCAGACTGATCACCTGCATTAGTAGGTCCTTATTTTAATAATCTGTATAATAATTTTTACAATTCTGTGAAAGTTTTTAATTCTGTATAAACCTGAGCCCTCCTAATACAGGAGGATATATAACTGTGACCAATCAGAACGATTGAGTCAGTCAGTTATTGAATACTGTGCAAAGCTTAATAAATATATGGATATATATTACAACTGACTCCTTATATATACACCCATTCATTGAGTGCCCTCCATCCTTTGACATTATACATTATACCCATTTCTGGCAATTGGTACTGCCACTGTGGAGAGAGCACCTATCTGTGATCTGCTGTCAGTGGAGCCTCTGAAATCTGTTTATCTGCTTTTACATAAAGTATAATTCATGTCTACTCAATGAGGCAAACATGACCTACTGTTACGCAACCAAATATGCCTTTAGAACAGGACAGCAAATTGTGCAAACATATTTGTCTTTTAATGACAAATGAAGCAGAGCTTACCATAGATTACTCTGTACTGCAATGAGAGACACCACTCTGTACTTATATTGCTTCAATATACATTACATTTATTCATCCAGCCAAATAATGTGCATAATGGACATTAAAAGGCAATATTTCAGGCTGCTGAAAACATCATGTGGGACAAAAGTCGAAAATTTCAAAGCATATCTGCACCTCATAGCGTGAAAATATCGAAACATAAGGCATCAAAGGTTAAAAGCTCCGTCATACATGAGACCAATAGCATGGACTACAGGAGGAGTACAAAGTGTGAATGGTGGAAAGGGACCCCTGTTGAACAAGGTACAGTAAGTATGTTCATGAACCAATCTAATAGGTAGGCATAATATGTTCAATGCACTGGAGGTACAGTAGGTATGGTATGTATGCAATGAGCAGGACCGTGGTACGGTTAGGCGGACGCCAAAATATGCAGTGGGTCCGGATATGGATATAATAGTCTATGTTTTTTGTTCGTGACTAGGGATGAGCGAACCCGAACTGTATAGTTCGGGTTCGTACCGAATTTTGGGGTGTCCGTGACACGGACCCGAACCCGAACATTTTCGTAAAAGTCCGGGTTCGGTGTTCGGCGCTTTCTTGGCGCTTTTTGAAAGGCTGCAAAGCAGCCAATCAACAAGCGTCATACTACTTGGCCCAAGAGGCCATCACAGCCATGCCTACTATTGGCATGGCTGTGATTGGCCAGTGCACCATGTGACCCAGCCTCTATTTAAGCTGGAGTCACGTAGCGCCGCACGTCACTCTGCTATGATCAGTATAGGGAGAGGTTGCAGCTGCGACGTTAGGGCGAGATTAGGCAGATTAACTCCTCCAAAAGACTTCATTCTGTGATCGATCTGCAGCTGTGGATCATTGAAGTGCTATTATTGACTTGCTCACTTTTTTGAGGCTGCCCAGAGCGTTTTTAGATCACTTTTTTTCTGGGGTGATCGGCGGCCATTTTGTGACTTGTGGTGCGCCAGCACGAGCTATCACCAAGTGTATTTAACCATCGATAGTGTGGTTATTTTGTGCTATATCCTACATCAGCTGCAGGCTGAGACTGTGTCACCGAAGTGCATTTAACCATCAACAGTCTGGTTATTTTTTGGCCATATACTACATCAGCTGCAGGCTGAGCCTGTGTCAACCAAGTGCATTTAACCATCAACAGTCTGATTATTTTTTGGCCATATACTACATCAGCTGCAGGCTGAGCCTGTGTCACCCAAGTGTATTTAACCATCGATAGTGTGGTTATTTTGTGCTATATCCTACATCAGCTGCAGGCTGAGCCTGTGTCACCCAAGTGCATTTAACCATCAACAGTCTGATTATTTTTTGGCCATATACTACATCTGGTGCAGGCTGAGCCTGTGTCACCCAAGTGCATTTAACCATCAACAGTCTGATTATTTTTTGGCCATATACTACATCTGGTGCAGGCTGAACCTGTGTCACCGAAGTGCATTTAACCATCAACAGTGTGGTTATTTTTTGGCCATATATTACATCAGGGGCAAGTTGAGCCTGTCACCCAGCGCCTAAAAAATAGACCTGACATTTCTAATCAACCAAATCTGTACTGTTTTAGCTGGTCAAGTTATTTGTATTGACCGTAAAAGCACACTTTTTTTTCTGGGTTGAAAAAGCATTCCCAAATTTGCCATTCTCAAAATAACTAGTTTCTGGTATTTGAGGCCTACTTGAAATCTATCCCAAAAAGAGAATCTTACATTGAAGGTATTGATAGTGTCATTCAGAAAAACCTAAGACACACGCTAGCGTGCTGATAGAAGTGTGATTCTGTGATTAAACCTATACCTGTCACACAGCGCAAAAAAAAACAGGTCTCACATCTCTATTCAACCAAATCTGCACTGTTTTAGCTGGTCAAGTTATTTGTAGTGACCGTAAAAGCAGACTTTTTGTTCTGGGTTGAAAAAGCATTCCCAAATTTGCCATTCTCAAAATAACTAGTTTCTGGTATTTGAGGCCTACTTGAAATCTATCCCAAAAAGAAAATCTTACATTGAAGGTATTGATAGTGTCATTCAGAAAAACCTAAGACACACGCTAGCATGCTGATAGAAGTGTGATTCTGTGATTAAACCTATACCTGTCACACAGCGCAAAAAAAAAACAGGTCTCACATCTCTATTCAACCAAATCTGCACTGTTTTAGCTGGTCAAGTTATTTGTAGTGACCGTAAAAGCAGACTTTTTGTTCTGGGTTGAAAAAGCATTCCCAAATTTGCCATTCTCAAAATAACTAGTTTCTGGTATGTGAGGCCTACTTGAAATCTATCCCAAAAAGAAAATCTTACATTGAAGGTATTGATAGTGTCATTCAGAAAAACCTAAGACACACGCTAGCGTGCTGATAGAAGTGTGATTCTGTGATTAAACCTATACCTGTCACACAGCGCAAAAAAAAACAGGTCTCATATCTCTATTCAACCAAATCTGCACTGTTTTAGCTGGTCAAGTTATTTGTAGTGACCGTAAAAGCAGACTTTTTGTTCTGGGTTGAAAAAGCATTCCCAAATTTGCTATTCTCAAAATAACTAGTTTCTGGTATTTGAGGCCTACTTAAAATCTATCCCAAAAAGAAAATCGTACATTGAAGGTATTGATAGTGTCATTCAGAAAAACCTAAGACACACGCTAGCGTGCTGATAGAAGTGTGATTCTGTGATTAAACCTATACCTGTCACACAGCGCAAAAAAAAACAGGTCTCACATCTCTATTCAACCAAATCTGCACTGTTTTAGCTGGTCAAGTTATTTGTAGTGACCGTAAAAGCAGACTTTTTGTTCTGGGTTGAAAAAGCATTCCCAAATTTGCCATTCTCAAAATAACTAGTTTCTGGTATTTGAGGCCTACTTGAAATCTATCCCAAAAAGAAAATCTTACATTGAAGGTATTGATAGTGTCATTCAGAAAAACCTAAGACACACGCTAGCGTGCTGATAGAAGTGTGATTCTGTGATTAAACCTATACCTGTCAGACAGCGCAAAAAAAAACAGGTCTCACATCTCTATTCAACCAAATCTGCACTGTTTTAGCTGGTCAAGTTATTTGTAGTGACCGTAAAAGCAGACTTTTTGTTCTGGGTTGAAAAAGCATTCCCAAATTTGCCATTCTCAAAATAACTAGTTTCTGGTATGTGAGGCCTAGTTGAAATCTATCCCAAAAAGAAAATCTTACATTGAAGGTATTGATAGTGTCATTCAGAAAAACCTAAGACACACGCTAGCGTGCTGATAGAAGTGTGATTCTGTGATTAAACCTATACCTGTCACACAGCGCAAAAAAAAAACAGGTCTCATATCTCTATTCAACCAAATCTGCACTGTTTTAGCTGGTCAAGTTATTTGTAGTGACCGTAAAAGCACACTTTTTGTTCTGGGTTGAAAAAGCATTCCCAAATTTGCCATTCTCAAAATAACTAGTTTCTGGTATTTGAGGCCTACTTGAAATCTATCCCAAAAAGAAAATCTTACATTGAAGGTATTGATAGTGTCATTCAGAAAAACCTAAGACACACGCTAGCGTGCTGATAGAAGTGTGATTCTGTGATTAAACCTATACCTGTCACACAGCGCAAAAAAAAACAGGTCTCACATCTCTATTCAACTAAATCTGCACATTTTAGCTGGTCAAGTTATTTGTAGTGACCGTAAAAGCACACTTTTTGTTCTGGTTTGAAAAAGCATTCCCAAATTTGGCATTCTCAAAATTGTGGTGAACGGGAACAATGAGGAAAACATCTAATAAGGGACGCGGACGTGGACATGGTCGTGGTGGTGTTAGTGGACCCTCTGGTGCTGGGAGAGGACGTGGCCGTTCTGCCACAGCCACACGTCCTAGTGAACCAACTACCTCAGGTCCCAGTAGCCAGCAGAATTTACAGCGATATTTGGTGGGGCCCAATGCCGTTCTAAGGATGGTAAGGCCTGAGCAGGTACAGGCATTAGTCAATTGGGTGGCCGACAGTGGATCCAGCACGTTCACATTATCTCCCACCCAGTCTTCTGCAGAAAGCGCACAGATGGTGCATGAAAACCAAGCCCATCGGTCTGTCACATCACCCCCATGCATATCAGGGAAACTGTCTGAGCCTCAAGTTATGCAGCAGTCTCTTATGCTGTTTGAAGACTCTGCTGCCAGGGTTTCCCAAGGGCATCCACCTAGCCCTTCCCCAGGGGTGGAAGAGATAGAATGCACTAACGCACAACCACTTATTTTTCCTGATGATGAGGACATGGGAATACCACCTCAGCACGTCTCTGATGATGACGAAACACAGGTGCCAACTGCTGCGTCTTTCTGCAGTGTGCAGACTGAACAGTAGGTCAGGGATCAAGACTGGGTGGAAGACGATGCAGGGGACGATGAGGTCCTAGACCCCACATGGAATGAAGGTCGTGCCACTGACTTTCAGAGTTCGGAGGAAGAGGCAGTGGTGAGACCGAGCCAACAGCGTAGCAAAAGAGGGAGCAGTGGGCAAAATCAGAACACCCGCCGCCAAGAGACTCCGCCTGCTACTGACCGCCGCCATCTGGGACCGAGCACCCCAAAGGCAGCTTAAAGGAGTTCCCTGGCATGGCACTTCTTCAAACAATGTGCTGACGACAAGACCCGAGTGGTTTGCACGCTGTGCCATCAGAGCCTGAAGTGAGGCATTAACGTTCTGAACCTTAGCACAACCTGCTTGACCAGGCACCTGCATGCAAAGCATGAACTGCAGTGGAGTAAACACCTTAAAAACAAGGAAGTCACTCAGGCTCCCCCTGCTACCTCTTCTGCTGCTGCCGCCTCGGCCTCTTCTGCTGCTGCCGCCGCCTCGGCCTCTTCTGCTGCTGCTGCCGCCGCCTCGGCCTCTTCCTCTGCCTCTGGAGGAACGTTGGCACCTGCCGCCCAGCAAATATGGGATGTACCACCAACACCACCACCTGCGTCACCAAGCATCTCAACCATGTCACACGGCAGCGTTTAGCTCTCCATCTCACAAACATTTGAGAGAAAGCGTAAATTCCCACCTAGCCACCCTCGATCCCTGGCCCTGAATGCCAGCATTTCTAAACTACTGGCCTATGAAATGCTGTCATTTAGGCTGGTGGACACACACAGCTTCAAACAGCTCATGTAACTTGCTGTCCCACAGTATGTTGTTCCCAGCCGCCACTACTTCTCCAAGAGAGCCGTGCCTTCCCTGCACAAACAAGTGTCCGATAAAATCAAGTGTGCACTGCGCAACGCCATCTGTGGCAAGGTCCACCTAACCACAGATACGTGGACCAGTAAGCACAGCCAGGGACGCTATATCTCCCTAACTGCACACTGGGTAAATGTAGTGGCGGCTGGGCCCCAGGCGGAGAGCCGTTTGGCGCACGTCCTTCCGCCTCCAAGGATCGCAGGGCAACATTCTTTGCCTCCTGTCTCCTCCTCCTCCTACTCAGCTTCCTCCTCCTCTTCTTCCACCTGCTCATCCAGTCAGCCACACACCTTCACCACCAACTTCAGCACAGCCCGGGGTAAACGTCAGCAGGCCATTCTGAAACTCATATGTTTGGGGGACAGGCCCCACACCGCACAGGAGTTGTGGCGGGGTATAGAACAACAGACCGACGAGTGGTTGCTGCCGGTGAGCCTCAAGCCCGGCCTGGTGGTGTTAATGGCCGAAATCTCGTTGCAGCTCTGGGACTAGCCGGTTTGACGCACATCCCTTGCCTGGCGCATGTGCTGAATTTGGTGGTGCAGAAGTTCATTCGCAACTACCCCGACATGTCAGAGCTGCTGCATAAAGTGCGGGCCGTCTGTTCGCGCTTCCGGCGTTCACACCCTGCCGCTGCTCGCCTGTCTGCGCTACAGCGTAATTTCGGCCTTCCCGCTCACCGCCTCATATGCGACGTACCCACCAGGTGGAACTCCACCTTGCATATGCTGAACAGACTGTGCGAGCAGCAGCAGGCCATAGTGGAGTTTCAGCTGCAGCACGCACGAGTCAGTCGCACTGCGGATCAGACACACTTCACCACCAATGACTGGGCCTCCATGCGAGACCTGTGTGCCCTGTTGCGTTGTTTCGAGTACTCCACCAACATGGCCAGTGGCGATGACGCCGTTATCAGCGTTACAATACCACTTCTATGTCTCCTTGAGAAAACACTTAGGGCGATGATGGAAGAGGAGGTGGCCCAGGAGGAAGAGGAGGAAGAGGAGGAAGAGGGGTCATTTTTAGCACTTTCAGGCCAGTCTCTTCGAAGTGACTCAGAGGGAGGTTTTTTGCAACACCAGAGGCCAGGTACAAATGTGGCCAGACAGGGCCCACTACTAGAGGACGAGGAGGACGAGGATGAGGAGGAGGTGGAGGAGGATGAGGATGAAGCATGTTCACAGCGGGGTGGCACCCAAAGCAGCTCGGGCCCATCACTGGTGCGTGGCTGGGGGGAAACACAGGACGATGACGATACGCCTCCCACAGAGGACAGCTTGTCCTTACCTCTGGGCAGCCTGGCACACATGAGCGACTACATGCTGCAGTGCATGCGCAACGACAGCAGAGTTGCCCACATTTTAACGTGTGCGGACTACTGGGTTGCCACCCTGCTGGATCCCCGGTTCAAAGACACTGGAGCGTGATAGGAAGATGCGCGAGTACAAGCGCACGTTGGTAGACGCGCTACTGAGAGCATTCCCAAATGTCACAGGGGAACCAGTGGAAGCCCAAGGCGAAGGCAGAGGAGGAGCAAGAGGTCGCCAACGCAGCTGTGTCACGGCCAGCTCCTCTGAGGGCAGGGTTAGCATGGCAGAGATGTGGAAAAGTTTTGTCACCACGCCACAACTAACTGCACCACCACCTGATACGGAACGTGTTAGCAGGAGGCAACATTTCACTAACATGGTGGAACAGTACCTGTGCACACCCCTCCACGTACTGGTTCTGCCCCATTCAACTTCTGGGTCTCCAAATTGTCCACGTGACCAGAGCTAGTCTTTTATGCCTTGGAGGTGCTGGCCTGCCCGGCGGCCAGCGTTTTGTCTGAACGTGTATTAAGCACGGCAGGGGGCGTCATTACAGACAAACGCAGCCGCGTGTCTACAGCCAATGTGGACAAGCTGACGTTCATAAAAATGAACCAGGCATGGATCCCACAGGACCTGTCCATCCCTTGTGCAGATTAGACATTAACTACCTCCCCTTAACAATATATTATTGTACTCCAGGGCACTTCCTCAATCAATCCTATTTTTAATTTCATTTTACCATTATATTGCGGGGCAACCCAAAGTTGAATGAACCTCTCCTCTGTCTGGGTGCCGGGGCCTAAATGTGTGACAGTGGCCTGTTCCAGTGGTGGGTGACGTGAAGCCTGATTCTCTGCTATGACATGAAGACTTATTCTGTGCTGACATGAAGCCAGATTCTCTGTTACGCGACCTCTCTCCTCTGCCTGGGTGCATGGGCCTAAATATGTGACAGTGGCCTGTTCCAGTGGTGGGTGACGTGAAGCCTGATTCTCTGCTATGACACGAAGACAGATTCTGCACTGACATAAGGCCAGATTCTCTGTTACGGGACCTCTCTCCTCTGCCTGGGTGCCTGGGCCTAAATATGTGACAGTGGCCTGTTCCAGTGGTGGGTGACGTGAAGCCTGATTCTCTGCTATGACATGAAGACAGATTCTGCGCTGACATAAGGCCAGATTCTCTGTTACGGGACCTCTCTCCTCTGCCTGGATGCCTGGGCCTAAATATGTGACAGTGGCCTGTTCCAGTGGTGGGTGACGTGAAGCCTGATTCTCTGCTATGACATGAAGACAGATTCTGCGCTGACATAAGGCCAGATTCTCTGTTACGGGACCTCTCTCCTCTGCCTGGGTGCCTGGGTCTAAATATGTGACAGTGGCCTGTTCCAGTGGTGGGTGACGTGAAGCCTGATTCTCTGCTATGACATGAAGACAGATTCTGCGCTGACATAAGGCCAGATTCTCTGTTACGGGACCTCTCTCCTCTGCCTGGGTGCCTGGGCCTAAATATGTGACAGTGGCCTGTTCCAGAGGTGGGTGACGTGAAGCCTGATTCTCTGCTATGACATGAAGACAGATTCTGCGCTGACATAAGGCCAGATTCTTGTTACGGGACCTCTCTCCTCTGCCTGGGTGCCTGGGCCTAAATGTGTGACAGTGGCCTGTTCCAGTGGTGGGTGACATGAAGCCTGATTCTCTGCTATGACATGAAGACAGATTCGCTGACATAAGGCCAGATTCTCTGTTACGGGACCTCTCTCCTCTGCCTGGGTGCCTGGGCCTAAATATGTGACAGTGGCCTGTTCCAGTGGTGGGTGACGTGAAGCCTGATTCTCTGCTATGACATGAAGACAGATTCTGCGCTGACATAAGGCCAGATTCTCTGTTACGGGACCTCTCTCCTCTGCCTGGGTGCCTGGGCCTAAATGTGTGACAGTGGCCTGTTCCAGTGGTGGGTGACGTGAAGCCTGATTCTCTGCTATGACATGAAGACAGATTCTGCGCTGACATAAGGCCAGATTCTCTGTTACGGGACCTCTCTCCTCTGCCTGGGCCTAAATGTGTGACAGTGGCCTGTTCCAGGGGTGGGTGACGTGAAGCCCGATTCTCTGCTATGACATGAAGACAGATTCTGCGCTGACATAAGGCCAGATTCTCTGTTACGGGACCTCTCTCCTCTGCCTTGGTGCCTGGGCCTAAATATGTGACAGTGGCCTGTTCCAGTGGTGGGTGACGTGAAGCCTGATTCTCTGCTATGACATGAAGACAGATTCTGTGCTGACATAAGGCCAGATTCTCTGTTACGGGGCCTCTCTCCTCTGCCTGGGTGCCTGGGCCTAAATATGTGACAGTGGCCTGTTCCAGTGGTGGGTGACGTGAAGCCTGATTCTCTGCTATGACATGAAGACAGATTCTGCGCTGACATAAGGCCAGATTCTCTGTTACGGGACCTCTCTCCTCTGCCTGAGTGCCTGGGCCCAAATATGTGACAGTGGCCTGTTCCAGTTGTGGGTGACGTGAAGCCTGATTCTCTGCTATGACATGAAGACAGATTCTGCGCTGACATAAGGCCAGATTCTCTGTTACGGGACCTCTCTCCTCTGCCTGGGTGCCTGGGCCTAAATATGTGACAGTGGCCTGTTCCAGTGGTGGGTGACGTGAAGCCTGATTCTCTGCTATGACATGAAGACAGATTCTGCGCTGACATAAGGCCAGATTCTCTGTTACGGGACCTCTCTCCTCTGCCTGGGTGCCTGGGCCTAAATGTGTGACAGTGGCCTGTTCCAGTGGAGGGTGACGTGAAGCCTGATTCTCTGCTATGACATGAAGACAGATTCTGTGCTGACATAAGGCCAGATTCTCTGTTACGGGACCTCTCTCCTCTGCCTGGGTGCCTGGGCCTAAATGTGTGACAGTGGCCTGTTCCAGTGGTGGGTGACGTGAAGCCTGATTCTCTGCTATGACATGAAGACAGATTCTGCACTGACATAAGGCCAGATTCTCTGTTACGGGACCTCTCTCCTCTGCCTGGGTGCCTGGGCCTAAATATGTGACAGTGGCCTGTTCCAGTGGTGGGTGACGTGAAGCCTGATTCTCTGCTATGACATGAAGACAGATTCTGCGCTGACATAAGGCCAGATTCTTGTTACGGGACCTCTCTCCTCTGCCTGGGTGCCTGGGCCTAAATGTGTGACAGTGGCCTGTTCCAGTGGTGGGTGACGTGAAGCCTGATTCTCTGCTATGACATGAAGACAGATTCGCTGACATAAGGCCAGATTCTCTGTTACGGGACCTCTCTCCTCTGCCTGGGTGCCTGGGCCTAAATATGTGACAGTGGCCTGTTCCAGTGGTGGGTGACGTGAAGCCTGATTCTCTGCTATGACATGAAGACAGATTCTGCGCTGACATAAGGCCAGATTCTCTGTTACGGGACCTCTCTCCTCTGCCTGGGTGCCTGGGCCTAAATGTGTGACAGTGGCCTGTTCCAGTGGTGGGTGACGTGAAGCCTGATTCTCTGCTATGACATGAAGACAGATTCTGCGCTGACATAAGGCCAGATTCTCTGTTACGGGACCTCTCTCCTCTGCCTGGGCCTAAATGTGTGACAGTGGCCTGTTCCAGGGGTGGGTGACGTGAAGCCCGATTCTCTGCTATGACATGAAGACAGATTCTGCGCTGACATAAGGCCAGATTCTCTGTTACGGGACCTCTCTCCTCTGCCTTGGTGCCTGGGCCTAAATATGTGACAGTGGCCTGTTCCAGTGGTGGGTGACGTGAAGCCTGATTCTCTGCTATGACATGAAGACAGATTCTGTGCTGACATAAGGCCAGATTCTCTGTTACGGGGCCTCTCTCCTCTGCCTGGGTGCCTGGGCCTAAATATGTGACAGTGGCCTGTTCCAGTGGTGGGTGACGTGAAGCCTGATTCTCTGCTATGACATGAAGACAGATTCTGCGCTGACATAAGGCCAGATTCTCTGTTACGGGACCTCTCTCCTCTGCCTGAGTGCCTGGGCCCAAATATGTGACAGTGGCCTGTTCCAGTTGTGGGTGACGTGAAGCCTGATTCTCTGCTATGACATGAAGACAGATTCTGCGCTGACATAAGGCCAGATTCTCTGTTACGGGACCTCTCTCCTCTGCCTGGGTGCCTGGGCCTAAATATGTGACAGTGGCCTGTTCCAGTGGTGGGTGACGTGAAGCCTGATTCTCTGCTATGACATGAAGACAGATTCTGCGCTGACATAAGGCCAGATTCTCTGTTACGGGACCTCTCTCCTCTGCCTGGGTGCCTGGGCCTAAATGTGTGACAGTGGCCTGTTCCAGTGGAGGGTGACGTGAAGCCCGATTCTCTGCTATGACATGAAGACAGATTCTGTGCTGACATAAGGCCAGATTCTCTGTTACGGGACCTCTCTCCTCTGCCTGGGTGCCTGGGCCTAAATGTGTGACAGTGGCCTGTTCCAGTGGTGGGTGACGTGAAGCCTGATTCTCTGCTATGACATGAAGACAGATTCTGCGCTGACATAAGGCCAGATTCTCTGTTACGGGACCGCTCTCCTCTGTCTGGGTGCCGGGGCCTAAATATGTGACAGTGGCCTCTTCCAGTGGTGGGTGACATGAAGCCAGATTCTCTGCTATGGCATGAAGAGACTGATTCTGTGCTGACATGAAGCCAGATTCTTTGCTATGGCATGAAGAGACTGATTCTCTGCTGACGTGAAGCCAGATTCTCTGCTATGGGACCTCTGTCCAATTGATATTGGGTCATTTTTATTTTTTTTATTTTTATTTTAATTAATTTCCCTATCTACATTTGTTTGCAGGGGATTTACCTACATGTTGCTGCCTTTTGCAGCCCTCTAGCTCTTTCCTGGGCTGTTTTACAGCCTTTTTAGTGCCCAAAAGTTCGGGCCCCTATTGACTTCAATGGGGTTCGGGACGAAGTTCGGTTCGGGTTCGGATCCCGAACCCAAACATTTCCGGGAAGTTCGGCCGAACTTCTCGAACCCGAACATCCAGGTTTACGCTCAACTCTATTCGTGACGCCAATTGCAGCGTGCGCAGGGTACAGTCTCAGGGCCCTTTTAGGTGTTGCAACTCACATACCAGGTTAGGAATGCCAGAGTGGTATAATGTCTCTGTGTGATAGTGGCAATAGTGTCCAGCCTTGGTACGGCTGGACTCCTGGATCCTGGCTCACTTGCAATAAATGAGTGTGTTGCTAGTAGGAGTAATTGAGGAGCAATTAATGAGATCCAGACTTGAAATATAATTCAACTTGTCTTTACTGGAGGCAGCATTAATCCATATGAGTTACAGCAATTGTCTTGGGTCCCAGCAGGTATTGGCAATGTATGGCAGAGATCAATATCTCTTCTGCTTCTATCATATGCCTGGAGAATATGGCAGGAATCTATATCTTCTGCTCTGTCTATCTTCTGCTGTGTATGGGACTGACTAGCTGAGGAGGAATTTGGCTTCTCCTGGTCTCTGGATGTTACTCACAGTTATGCTCACAGGGTTTGGTTCATCCTGGAGTTCTGGAGATAGCTGCTTGCCTGTCACCAGTTGAGGCTGTAAGGCTCAGACTGGGAATGTTGATCTTTGGTCTCAACCGAGACAAGATCCTGGTTTGGGATCCCTATTTCTGGGAGCTCCTACTTGCACAGCCTTCCCCTAGCAGGGGTGGCTGGCACACTAACTGTAACTTCCTTTCCTCCCCATGAGGCAGGACATGGGTGAGCCTACTCTGCTCAGAGAGGGGGGAGCTAAACTGGAATGTACTATGCTAAATTGTAACTAAGGCCTTGTTAAACATTGCTGCCACCTGCTGGTGTACATGGAAATTACAGCAAAGTACATCCAAACAAGGCTTTTAATGCACATTTGTGAGGAATATAAATAAAATCACATTAGATGACAAGGCACATGTTACCAGCAAATAGTAGCGGGAAAAAAGAGTTTAGTAACATAACTCTGGTATGTTACATTCCCCCTTACTTCGAGTTAAGCCGCCCTCAGCTTATGCTGAGCTCCGGGGTACCCAATAAAGTACAAAGTGCTGCATGAATTACATATAAAGACATACAAAGACAAACATGAAACGGCTATCCCCAGGTTCCTGCCCGCTAGAGTAAGGTGTCCAACACACAGTTTCCTTCTCTTGGTATAACCAGTGAACCTAATACTGCACAAAGCAAACATTACTGACTGACCTTGAAGTGTTCTGAGCTCTGTAAACACCAAAGAAAGCATGGGGGTGTCTTTACTCTGTAGTCCCACCATTGTGTAATGGAATGCCTGCAAATTAAAGGGTGGCTTTATCCTGTATTCCCTTCCCTGCACCAAAGCCTGAGAAATTTGGCTTAAAGCACGATCACTATGGTGACTAAGGGGTAGCTAAAATATGGCTCTAAGGCTTGAGGTACCATACCTTAGGCAAAGGCTCAGAAGGGGAGGTATTTATCGTCTCCATGCTCTTCTGGCAATGTCACAGGAGGAGGGTATGATAATCCCATGAAACTCCTGGAAATAAGACACCTCAGGATGGGAGCAATCCTGAACATAAAACAAGCGGGAAGGAGCGGTCTATGACTTCTAACGATTCCCGAAGCAGCGGGGTTACCCGTGTAGCTACTGGACCTGCCCGGACTTACCACTTGGTCCTACCTGTGCACTAAGAGTAGGCCATTAGTTTCAAGCGTCCGCATAAAGGCAGTCCGTATAAAGGCAGTCCGTATAAAGGAATGAGAGAACAAGAGCTGCCAAATAAGGCATACTGAAGTAAGTTGCTACATTTTAGGTTAAGTACAATGGTAAGTGCAATTGTCACAAATAGTGCAGAAAAGTCACATTGCGGCACCTGGAAAAGAATACACACAATGGGCATGTTATCTTGAATGTTACATAACCTGTAAACTTGAAATGAAATTAGTGCAAAAACATTATGCAAATATCAATGCAATAATACGCTCAAATAAGGGTTGAGTCTTTTTTCTTGAATTGCTTGACTGTGGACAGGAACAATAAGTCCATAAGTCACTTGTAATCCACAGGAACAGTAAAAGTTAATTGTAATCCAAACAAGGTAGTGGGTAATTTCCACAATGGGTAGTTTTCCTCACAGGAAAGTCTGGAATACATCCTCCTGGGTCCCATATTTGAGGACGCAAAAGTTCTTCTTTAGACTGTCTGGTGCTCTCGGCAGCTGTAACTCCAGCAGAAACTTCATCTGCAATCTCCTGGTGGCTTTTTGGAACTGCAGGATCACCTTTCTCTGGAAAATCCTCTGTAAGCCTTGGCTTTTTCCTTGTAGGTGACAGGTTTTCTGGACAGCAATAAAGGACGGACCCTTGGTCTTTCATAGCAAAGATCTCCGGATTCGGTACTGGTTCTGATAGAGTCATATCAGGTGTGCTGTCTTCAGCAGGCGGATGGAAAGAAGACTTGGAGGCTTCATCACTAAACATCCTCTGTATCTTTTTCCGTTCTTCCGCTCTTTTTAGAAAGTCCTGTAATTTACTCCACCTGCGGGCTTTCCATTGGGCAAGGTTATCCTGCCAGGTGACCTCTTCATCACTGCTGGAACTGTTGAGGAACACAAGAAGGCGCTCCTGCATCTTGTAGTTCAGGCTGTCTGCTGTGATGGAGCTCCACTGACCTCTTGTGGCGGTTTCTGGTACTGTCTCGGTAGTGAGGCTGGTCAAAGCTGTGGTGTGCTGCTGTACATCGGGAACTCCTGGCTGTAGTGGCTCTGGCAAAGGCATCGCCGGTGATGCCGACGACAGGGAAGGAGCGGCTCTCTCTGGGCAGCGGAGTGGGAGCTTTGGCTGCCTCCGCCGTGCCAACCGGCGTGATGAGGGACACCTTACGGACCTCTCTGGGTAAGACGTGCCCCTGTACTCTGGGATCGAAAGTCATTACTAAGTTATTTATTTGCGCCACTTGTAGAGTTGAGGCAGCAGGGAGTTCAGGGATCACCATGGGGACCTCCGGGTTCAAGCGTCCCACTCTGGCAGTATTGGTTCTGGGCGGCGGAGTGGAAGTTCCGGCCGCCTCTGCCGCACCAGTAGGTGTCCTTGGCGGAGCACGCCTAGGCCTGTTTGCGGTATCGGGACCCTAAGGGAGCGGTGCAGGGGCAGGTACGGACCGGGCCTGGGCCTCAGGGAACGCGTCTGCTCCTACCTGATGTCGCGGCCGGGCGGCCGGTTCCGGTGCCTCCTGGTGGTCATCGCGGGGTCCAATCGCTGTCTGCGGTGCAGGCTGGTCCAAAGCCTGAGCAGCTGTGTCAGCGGCGTCCTTCGCAGGAGCAGGCTTAGCATCGGCGGCCATCTTTCTTTCTGTCTTGGTGCATGCAGGAGGTAAGGGTTATGCCTGATGGGAGGAGTCTTCACTCCCTTGGCTTGCATTGCAAAGTACTTGGTGGACAGGCTTTAGATTTCCCGCTTCTAGGGGGGCGTATTCGGAATCTTCGCGCTCTTGAAAGGGCGTTCCTGAGTTTTCCTGCTTCTGGGCATGAAGAAGCAGCGCCATTTTGCAAATATGGTGAATTAACCCTTTGAGTGCTGGAGCACACGTTTAGGCGCTTTCTGGCACAGCAATAAGGCAATAAAGTCAATTTTATAACAAGACACGGAGGCTTCATATTGCTTTAACCTTTCTTTACTTCTACCATAGCAGCAAAGAGAAAAAAAAGGTACATACAGTGGAAACCATAGTAACAAGCTCCTCCCCTTATCCCTGTATATCAATCCTTGTCTGCCTGGGAACTTCCTCTTTCTTTGCTGCTACCAGGCAGATAAGTATTCTCCAGCTCTGTAGCATTGCTCAGGGTCTGGTTCTTCTGTTATTATCTAGATTATATTACACCCTTTCTGGGTTTTAGGGTGTTCTTTCGTTAGTAACATTGCTGCTATTATTATCGACAGCCCCTTTTTCATAATTATAGTTTTTTCCCTACAGGTTGTACTTTTTTTGTTTCCCTATGGCGCCCTAGGGTTATATTTTCCCCTTTAGTGGACCTTGCGGTTCTTCCGCCCTTCCAGCGTGAACCGCGTTTTTCTGCTTGTTACGATTCGTCACCATTACCTCAGGTCGCGTCCGCCATTTCGCGCGCTCCCTGTCTTCTTCTTCTCCTTCTCCTTCTCCGCCCGAAGTCTCGCGACGCGAGATTTCAGGCGCCGTTTCCTTATTCGGCCTATTGCGGACTCCGAGATCTCGCGAGATTTCGGCGTCTTTGTCAGTTTTTCCTGCTCTGAGCGCACCGGACAGTACCGCTCTGTTTGCCTGCCATCCTCGCGGTTGTTTCCTGTGCCCTCTTGCTCTGTAAGTACCAGTGCCTTACAAATCCTCTTATATATACCTTTTGCTTATCTGGTACTACATTGCTGTCTTTTTCTTCTCTCCTAGTGCTGCATTCCTGGCTGGGGTGACTAACTCCTGCCATATCTTCTACATCAAGCATGTCAAACTCAAAGGCTAACATGGGCCAAAAAAACAAAATTTAAGTTTATGTGGGCCGCATCAAAAAAAAAAAATCGTACATTTTCATAGAACAACATTGTTGTTTCATGACTGCTGACCCCCAACATCCCGTTGCCCAATAACACAAGTGAGACCTATATATATATACAAATATTAAACTTCACTATAAGACGCACCTAGGTTTTTGAGGAGGAAAATAAGAAAAAAATATTTTTAACCAAAAGTTGTGCTTTTGGTGGGCTTTGAATTAATGGTGGTCTGTGCATGACACTATTATGGGGGATCTGTGGATGACGCACTGTCATGTGGGGGATCTGTGGGTGGCACTGTTATGGGGGACCTGTGGATGGCACTGTTATGGGAGATCTGTGGATGGCACTGTTATGGGGGATCTGTGGATGGCACTGTTATGGGGGATCTGTGGATGGCGCTGTTATGGGGGATCTGTGGATGGTGCTGTTATGGGGGATCTGTGGATGGTGCTGTTATGGGGGATCTGTGGATGGCACTGTTATGGGGATCTGTGGATGGCACTGTTATGGGGGATCTGTGGATGGCACTGTTATGGGGATCTGTGGATGGCACTGTTATGGGGATCTGTGGATGGTGCTGTTATGGGGATCTGTGGATGGCGCTGTTATGGGGGATCTGTGGATGGCACTGTTATGGGGGATCTGTGGATGGCACTGTTATGGGGGATCTGTGGATGGCGCAGTTATGGGGGATCTGTGGATGGTGCTGTTATGGGGGATCTGTGGATGGCACTGTTATGGGGGATCTGTGGATGGCGCTGTTATGGGGGATCTGTGGATGGTGCTGTTATGGGGGATCTGTGGATGGCACTGTTATGGGGATCTGTGGATGGCACTGTTATGGGGGATCTGTGGATGGCACTGTTATGGGGGATCTGTGGATGGCACTGTTATGGGGATCTGTGGATGGCACTGTTATGGGGATCTGTGGATGGTACTGCTATGGGGTGGGATATCTGTGGATGGCATTGTTATGGGGTGGGGGGATCTGAGGATGGCATTGTTATGGGGTGGGGGATCTGTGGATGGTGCTGTTATGGGGGATCTGTGGATGGCATTGTTATGAGGTGGGGGATCTGTGGATGGAACTGTTATGGGGTGGGATATCTGTGGATGGCATTGTTATGAGGTGGGGGGATCTGTGGATGGAACTGTTATGGGGGGGATCTGTGGATGACACTGCTATATGTCATCCACAGATCCCCCTCATAACAGTGTCCCCCAATACACCGGCCCTCTGCTCACCGAAGTATTTATAAACGTGAATCCTTATCCTGTTATTAAGTTGAACTAACGCTGCGCTCTCCCATGTTCCCATGTTCCCCTGTATCCCCACAGCACTTACGAACACGCTTCCATAGCAGGCAGAGCGGACGGCACCAGTAACGTCACTCACTGACGTCGCGCGTCTGCTCCGCCTGCTTCATTCATAAAGTGGGCGGAGCAGGCGCTCGACGTCAGTGAGTGACGTTACTGCTGCCGTCCGCTCTGCCTGCTATTGAAGCTTAAGTAAGTGCTATGGGGATACAGGGGAACATGGGAACATGGGAGAGGGCAGCGTTAGTTCAACTTAATAACAGGATAAGGATTCACGTTTATAAATACTTTGGTGAGCGGCGGGGCCCGGTGTAAGAGTACAGTGACTGCACCGGGCCCCGCCCCTAGTTACGGACTCCAGCCCCTCCTCTCTCCCGGCTCATACATAGCAGTGCATCTTTGCCGGGCCGCATGGCGGAGTCCGCTAAAGCGACAGGTAGCCAGGTAGACCCAGAAGAACTGAGGGGTTGGGCCCAGAGGGCCATTTGCGTGGCCGGTAATGTTAATGCCTCGCTCGCCGTTGAAAGGCGTAAAGCTATATTGATAAAAATAGAGCCAAAGTTGTCTAACTTGGCTTTAACTGAGGCGGGCAAAGATGCCCAGGGGTTGCTCTTTGGCGACTCCTTTATTAAGGTGCTAGGAAAGTATGTAGGAGCCTTTACGGCTCTCGATAAGGCCCAGACATCGATGCGTCGAGTCTTTCAGGGGCGTTTTTCCAACAGGGCTGGCAGTTCTAGGGGCCGACTGTCCGGCCGTTCCAATTTTCATGCCCGGGGTTCCGGCAGAGGCTCCTTTACATATAGAGCATCCCTCCAGGATCAACGACACCAGCCGGCCTTTTTCCCATCGCGAGGCACCCCCTTCCGTTCACGCGGTTTCAGAGGAAATCCTAACTCCCGTCGACCATTTGGTAAGTCCTATTCTTCGTCCTTTACCTTTTTTAGACCAATATGTCGGAGGCAGACTCCGTTTCTTTTCTCATGTGTGGCCAGGAATAACCTCCGACCAATGGGTTCTTTCTACTGTGCAGGGATTCACGATAGATCTGATTCCCGATCCAAGTTCCATCCTGGCTCCCCCTCCAATACCACAGTCCTATTCGACTCAGTCCCTCTTTCAGAGGGAATTGTCGAGTCTTCTACAAAAAGGCGCGATCGAACGCGCACCAGAGAATCAAAGGGGAGTGATCAGCAGTATTTTTCTGGTGCAAAAGAAAGGGGGCCAGATGCGCCCTGTGATCAATTTGAAAGCTTTAAACGCTTTCGTGCAGTATCGGCATTTCAAGATGGAGGGCATCCATCTGTTGAGAGATCTACTTCTTCCAGGCGATTGGGTGGCCAAGATAGATCTCAAGGACGCTTACCTCACGGTTCCAGTGTCTCCCTCTTCAAGAGACCTACTTCGGTTCCTTTGGAACGATCAGACTTGGCGCTTCACCTGCCTTCCGTTTGGCCTATCCTCCGCCCCCTGGTGCTTCACCAAGATCATGCGCCCAGTGGTGGCTTGGCTCCGCGCCAGGGGTGTCCGCCTAATCGTCTACCTAGACGATATCTTGATCATGGCCCAAGCACACTCTCTCCTACTGAAACACCTTCACATGACGGTTTCACTTATTTCCAGTCTGGGGTTCATCGTCAACCAGGACAAATCTTGTCTGACCCCTGCCAGGTCGATGGAGTTCCTGGGGTTCCAAGTGAACTCGGTAGAGTTATCCCTCAGTCTTCCCCTCTCCAAAATCAAGGCCATCCGCAAGGAGCTGCGGCATGTCCTTCAACTGCCTCAGATGTCTTTGCGACATTTGGCGAGGATTATCGGACTTCTGGCTTCCTCGATTCAAGCCATCTTTCCAGCCCCCCTCCATTATCGGGCGCTACAGCGCCTAAAAATCGCTCATCTTCAGACGGGGGCCTCTTACGCAGATTTTGTCACACTGGATGCAGAAACGAAAGACGAGATGAGGTGGTGGATCCACAACCTATCCGTCTGGAATGGCAGGGCGATTGTGGGTCCCCAACCGGATCTGATCATAGAATCCGATGCGAGCCTTCACGGATGGGGAGCACATTGCAGTGGAGTTTCCACGGGCGGTCCATGGTCTCAGGAAGAATCCCGGCTTCACATCAACGCCCTGGAGCTTCTTGCAGGATCATTCGCCATTTGCAGTTTTATCAATGGGGTGGTCAGTACAGCCATCAGACTACGCATGGACAACATATCAGCGGTCAGGTATGTCAATTGCATGGGGGGAACACGGTCAGTGGTTCTGACCCATTTGGCGAAGGACTTTTGGGAGTTCTGTCTCGACAGGAACATTTCTGTCGTGGCAGAATACCTTCTGGGCCTTCACAATACCCTAGCGGACTGGAGTTCACGCTACATCTCGGACTCCAGCGACTGGAAATTAGACGAGACGGTTTTTTCTGCTATTTCTTCTCTGTGGGGCCCTTTTGCAGTCGACCTGTTCGCTTCCCGGTTGAATTCACAGCTGCCCAGATTTTTCAGCTGGAGACCGGATCCCTTGGCGGAAGCGGTAGACGCTTTACTTCAACACTGGGGACAAGCTCTGATGTATGCGTTCCCTCCTTTCGCGCTCATCCCGAGAGTACTCCTTCAAGTTCGTCAGCAGTTGGCGAACCTGGTTCTGATTGTGCCATTTTGGCGAACTCAGTCTTGGTTCCCTCAGATCCTGGAACTTCTGGTGGACTTTCCGCTCCTTCTTCCCGATCAGTTGTCTCTGCTTCTAGGGCCTGCAGGAGAATTTCATCCACTCCTGCAGAACGGGACGTTGCGTCTCCTGGCCTGCAAGATTTCGGGAGTCCAGGAGGAGGCGCTGGACTTTCAGGAACAGCTAGGTTCTTATTGGACTGCGCGTGGGCACCCGGAACGAGGCGAGCTTATAGAGCCGCCTGGGGCTCTTGGTCTCGCTGGTGCGTCGAGCGGACTTTGGATCCCGTTGAGGCTCCTCTAAATTCCATTCTAGCCTTTTCGTCCTCACTTTTCGAGGCGGGAAAGGCTTATCGCACTATCAATGTCTTTAGGTCAGCAATTTCCTCCAGGCATAACGGGTTCGATGGACGTCCAGTGGGACAACATCCCCTGGTCTGTCGTTTACTCAAAGGTTCACGTTTGGCCCGACCACCTCGGCCACGTTTTTCATCTACATGGGATGTTTCTGGTGTTTTGACTTTTTTAATCAACTGGCCCTCTAATGATCAATTGTCCTTGCGTCAGTTATCGGCCAAATTGGTCACTTTATTCTGTTTAATTTCTTGTAAGAGAGTGTCGGATGTGCGGGCTTTGGATTGGGACGCTAGATCCTTCACCCCGGAGGGGGTTCAATTTAATATTTCCCGACGCACTAAGACCAATATCCATTCGGTCTCTTATCCCCTTTTTCTGGTATCACCACAACTATGTCCTGTGGCTTGTTTACGCGAATATGAAGATAGAACTCGCCCTTTACGGTCGCCTTCTCTTCCCCACTTATTCATTTCTTTTCGCAGCCCTTTTGCTCCGGTCACCAGCGTTACCTTATCTCGCTGGGTTAAGTGGATTCTTTCCCTTTCCGGGATTGATACGACGGTTTTCACGGCTCATTCTGTTCGCAGTGCGGCAGCTACTTCAATGACAACATCGGGAGCTCGCTTAGAAGATGTTATGAGATTGGCGGATTGGTCCAGGACTTCCACCTTCCGCGAGTTTTACTTTAGACCGGCATCACACGCTTTTGATTCTTTAGTGGCTCAGCTTTAAACGAGCAATATGAAGCCTCCGTGTCTTGTTATAAAATTGCAGGATTTTACTAAAGTATGACGTAAAGTCATGATTTTATTAAAGACACGGAGGCGAGTATTGCCCTCCCTGGACCCACCCTGGTTTGGGCCTGAGTGAGTATGTAATGTCTGTTTACCCTATGGTCAAGATATTGAGATTGTTAGTATTTTACTACATGTAGATCCTACATTTCAGATGCACTGGATTATGGTCATAGAACGTTTTTCTTTATATCCTTTTTTCTCCTAGGTTGAGAGACTAACGACTTCAAGTATTTGAGTTACACAGTTCCACTCCGGTCGGATGTCCGATGGTTGCGGTCCAGGCCGACAAGTTTCAAGAGGTTGTTTTCGTTATCCTGTTGTTTCAGCGTCAGGCGTTCCGGTTTTGTACAGCGCTGGTTGAGGCGCAAAGAAAGAGGAAGTTCCCAGGCAGACAAGGATTGATATACAGGGATAAGGGGAGGAGCTTGTTACTATGGTTTCCACTGTATGTACCTTTTTTTTCTCTTTGCTGCTATGGTAGAAGTAAAGAAAGGTTAAAGCAATACTCGCCTCCGTGTCTTTAATAAAATCATGACTTTACGTCATACTTTAGTAAAATCCTGCAATTTTCAGGGTTTTTGCACAATCTGTAGTTCTTGCAGTACTGTGAAACATGCAATTTGATCCAGTTGAGCACACAATTGGATCCAGTTCTGTTGTAGCACACAATTGGATCCGGTTCTGTTGGCACACAGCTCGATCCTGTTCCAGTGACGTCAAAAATGCAATGAGGAGGACCGTGGTACGGTTAGGCGGTCGCCAAAATATGCAGTGGGTCCGGATATGGATATAATAGTCTATGTTTTTTGTTCGTGACGCCAATTGCAGCGTGCGCAGGGTACAGTCTCAGGGCCCTTTAAGGTGTTGCAACTCACGTACCAGGTTAGGAATGCCAGAGTGGTATAATGTCTCTGTGTGATAGTGGCAATAGTGTCAACGGTGTCTCCTACCTTGGTACGGCTGGACTCATGGATCCTGGCTCACTTGCAATAAATGAGTGTGTTGCTAGTAGGAGTAATTGAGGAACTTGGTAGCAATTAATGAGATCCAGACTTGAAATATAATTTAACTTGTCTTTACTGGAGGCAGCATTAATCCATATGAGCTACAGCAATAGTCTTGGGTCCCAGCAGGTATTGGCAATGTATGGCAGGGATTAATATCTCTTCTGCTTTTATCATATGCCTGGAGAATATGGCAGGAATCTATATCTTCTGCTCTGTGTATCTTCTGCTGTGTATGGGACTGACTAGCTGAGGAAGAATTTGGCTTCTCTTGGTCTCTGGATGTTACTCACAGTTATGCTCACAGGGTTTGGTTCGTCCTTTAGTTCTGGAGATGGCTGCTTGCCTGTCACCAGTTGAGGCTGTAAGGCACAGACTGGGAATGTTGATCTTTGGTCTCAACCGAGACAAGATCCTGGTTTGGGATCCCTATTTCTGGGAGCTCCTACTTGCACAGCCTTCCCCTAGCTGGGGTGGCTGGCACACTAACTGTAACTTCCTTTCCTCTCCATGAGGCAGGACATGGGTGAGCCCACTCTGCTCAGAGAGGGGTGAGCTAAACTGGAATGTACTATTTCAGTCTAGATATGCTAAACTGTAACTAAGGCCTTGCTAAACATTGCTGCCACCTGCTGGTGTACATGGAAATTACAGCAAAGTGCATTCAAACAAGGCTTTCAATGCACATTTGTGAGGAATATAAATAAAATCACATTGGATGACAAGGCACATGTTACCAGCAAATAGTAGCGGGGAAAAAGAGTTTAGTAACATAACTCTGAGACTGCTGACTGCTGCTGGTGGCCGAGACTGCTGGCATTGACTGGTGGCTGTGGCTGAGACTGCTGGCACTGACTGTTGGCTGTGGCTGAGACTGCTAGCTGCAGCTGAGACTGCTGGCCTTGATGGCTTGGTATTACACTTTTTGTGATGTAAGGTGATAAAAGATGGCTTTTTTGGCACATTTTTAATTTTATTTTCTTACAGCGTTTATCAGATGGGTTGGATCACATACAATTTTTATAGAGCAGGCTGTTATGGACACAGCAATGCCTAATATGTGCATTAATTTATTTTAGTTTACACAATAAAAGCATTTTTGAAAAAAAAATGTTACATGTACACTGCACTAGGGGGTTGACAATACAATGAATATAGTGCACAATGTATTGGAAGGTAAGATGTAAAATGAATACATAAGAAGGAAAGAGCATTGTGCCCTATGTATTTATGCCATGTACCAAAAATATCTTGACCCTAGACATTAAGCCCGTAGTGCATAAACATTAGTAGGAACAGTCTATATCAAATTGCAAGGGAACTTGACCACACTGGCTGGTGGCTGAGACTGGTGGCTATGGCTCAGACTGCTGGCATTGACTGGTGGCTGTGGCTGAGACTGCTGGCACTGACTGGTGGCTGAGACTAGTGGCCAAGACTGGTGGCTGTGGCTGAGATTGCTGGCTGTGGCTTGTGCCTGAAACTGCTGGCACTGAGTGCTGGCTGTGGCTGAGACTGCTGACTGCGGCTGGTGGCTGAGACTGCTGGCATTGACTGGTGGCTGTGGCTGAGACTGCTGGCACTTACTGTTGGCTGTGGCTGAGACTGCTGGCTGCGGCTGAGACTGCTGGCCTTGATGGCTTGGTATTACACTTTTTGTGATGTAAGGTGATAAAAGATGGCTTTTTTGGCACATTTTTAATTTTATTTTTTTACAGCGTTTATCAGATGGGTTGGATCACATACAATTTTTATAGAGCAGGCTGTTACGGACACAGCAATGCCTAATATGTGCATTAATTTATTTTAGTTTACACAAAAAAAGCATTTTTTAAAAAGAAAATCTGTTTTTTGTGTTTCCATTTTCTGAAAGCCATATTTTTTTATTTTTTGGGCGATTGTCTTAGGTTGGGTCTCATTTTTTACGGGATGAGATGACGGTTTGATTGGTACCATTATGGGGCACATATGACTTTTTGATTGCTTGGTATTGCACTTTGTGTGATGGGAGGTTATAAAAAATAGATTCTTTGGCACATGTTTTTTTTTTTTTATAGTGTTCACCAGATGGTTTGGATCAAATACTATTTTTATAGAGCAGGTCATTACGGACATGATGATACCTAATTTTTGAATTTTTTATTTACTTTATTTTTTTCAATAAAAGCATGTGTGAAAATAAAATCGTTTTGGTGTCTTAATTTTGTTAAAGCCATATATTTTTTATTTTTTGGACGATTGGCTTAAGTAGGGGCTCATTGTTTGTGTGCTGAGGTCACAGTTTAATTGGTGCTAATTTTGGATACATATGACTTTTTATACCATTTTTTGGGAAGTGCGGTGGGCAAAATTGCAATTCCATCATAGTTTTTCATTTTTTTTTTTTGGTGTTCACCATGCGGTAAAAGTAACATGATCTTTTTATAGATCAGGTCCTTACAGACGCGGCGATACCAAACATGTTTAGTGTTTTCTATTTTTGACATTTTTGACCAATTATGTGTGGATATAGGATATTTTTTTTTTTTTGTTTTTTATTTTTTTTTTACATTTTTTGGACCCAGAGCCACTTAGTGCTTGAAGATCCAGTGGGTCTGATGGCTTAAAATACACTGCAGTACACTATATAGTGTACTTGTCACGGATGGTGTTGCAGAAAACTGGAAGTTATAAATAAACATCCAACTGACTTGATCCCAAACTAAGGAACATATGTGTGAGCCCTATAAAACCCCTAGAGCTCTCCCTGACTGCTATGCCCATGCAAAGATCTTTATAATAGATAATTGCATGCCCTCGTACCTAGACTGTGTGACACCTGAAAACCCTATAATAGTGAGGGGACATGACCACCGGCTCCCTGCACTTAACACGGAGGGAGTCAGGGTCACCTAGAATCAAGCCAGCATGGAAACACAAATAAAGGAAAAGACTTATCTGAGGAACCAGCAGTTGCAGCATCTAGCAGAGAACACAATCCAGGAAGTAGTATAAACCGCAAAGTGAGGCAGTATGGGAGGGAATATAAAGGGAGGCAATCAGTGTAAATAGATGACAGCTGGGAGAAGGAAAAGAGATGACAAAGTGAAACCAAAACAAAGAACATCATGCAAGAGATACAGAAGAATGTCTGCCAAAGCTTCTCAGAGAGCTGGCGGTGACAGTACTGCAGTGTATTGAACTCACATTAAAGGGCTTCTGTCAGCCCACTAAACCGTTTTTTTTGTTTTTGTTTACTAATAATCCCTATACTGCGAGCTCTGCATACATAAGTTAAATAATCATTTTGGTTCAGTAGAATTTGATAAAAAGCTATTTTTAAAATATGCAAATTACCTTGCTACCAGCAAGTAGGGCGGCTACTTGCTGGTAGCAGCCGCATCCTCCGATCCTAATGACGCCCCCTCCGCATTGTGATTGACAGGGCCAGGGAACGGAATCATTCTCTGCTGGCCCTGCCTGTTAGCATTCTCGCTCGGCCGCTCCATCCTCAATGCGCCTGCGCCGATGACGTCACATCTACACCCGGCGCAGGCGCATTGAGGAGCGAGCGGACGCCTCTCAGTGCGCCTGCGCAGATTGAAGATAGGTTCGGCCGCGGGGCAGGCGCCAGATTTTGAATGCTAACAGGCAGGGCCAGCAGAGAACGATTCCGTTCCCTGGCCCTGTCAATCACAATGCGGAGGGGGCGTCATTAGGATCGGAGGATGCCTACTTGCTGGTAGCAAGGTAATTAGCATATTTTAAAAATAGCTTTTTATCAAATTCTACTGAACCAAAATGATTATTTAACTTATGTATGCAGAGCTCGCAGTATATGGATTATTAGTAATCAAAAAACAAAAAAAACGGTTTAGTGGGCTGACAGAAGCCCTTTAGCAGGAGCCTGATCAGGCTTAGATATACCACAACAAGCCGGATGCCTGTGAAGGCGTATGTTTGCCATGGTAACCATCGGGACACTGCAACAGTGCAGCTGCCCGATGGGGGAGGGAGCTCCCTCCCTCAGTTTACCCTTCAAGCATTGGCCGCTGCCACAGCATGGCAGCGGCCCGATGGTTAGCCCCTCCATACAGTGGTCCCTAAGGACCACAGCATGGAAGAGGTTAAACGGCGGACATTGGTGCCAGCACCAATGGCGGTCGTTTCAAGCAGAGTGTTAGCTAACACTCTACCCCGCTGCTACTCTGCCATTCTGAAAGAGTGGGGGGGGGGGGTGCTGTGCTCTCTGCATCTTGGCATCTTGAAGGGGGGGTGGGGGTGTTGTGTGCGGGGGGGGGGGGCAGAACAATAGCCCGATGGTTAGCCCCTCCATACAGAAGTCCCTAAGGACCACTGCATGGAAGGGGTTAAATTCGCTGACATTGGTGCCGTTTCAAGCAGAGTGTTAGCTGGACATTACAGCTAACTCTCTGCCCCGCTGCCGCTCTGCCATCCTGAAAGGGTGTGTGTGTGTGTGGGGGGGGGGGGGGGAATTGCTGCATGCTCTGCATCTTGGCATCCAGGGCGGAGCTAAGGACCTTAAGGACCACGTCATGGAAGGGGTAAACGTCCGACATCTGTGCCGTTTCAAGCAGAGTGTTAGCTGGACATTACAGCTAACTGTCTGGCCGCTGTCGTTCTGCCATCCTGAAAGGTTGGGGGGGGGGAGGTACTGCACGCTCTGCATCTCCTGAGCTGAGAGAGGAGCGGACGGTGGCGTGGGAACTGTGACAGGAGCGGACAGCAACGGGGGAGCTGTGGCCTCGGAGGTCTCTATGGGCAGTCAGGCTGCAGGGAAACTTGTGTAGTGCTGTGTCCATGTGGAGAGCTCTGTCCGTGTGGAACTGGTGACACACACACGGACACAGCGCACTCATACAGGGATTTTATTATTATAGATATGTAAAGGCAACAATGACACCATGTACTGGCAGAAGAGATCAAATCTATGTATTACTGACCAGCATGGGAAATACATGTGGGTCAGCAAGGCTGTGCTGATGATGTGAAGATCAGCTAAGATAACGCAATAGATTTACAGGCAACTCTATGAGAAACAGAAGATAACACAATGTAATACATGAGGAGCCATGCCAAGTAACAAGTTCAGATCTGTCATGCTGACAAATACTGCTCTGCTTTTTCTGTTGCATAGTCATCCATCCATATCAACTGTATCACCAACACCAACAGATAGCGTGTTTCATTCATAGACTCACCAATTTCTATGTCATTAGATCTTTTGACCCCTAAACTTGCTGCATATAAGAACTTTGAAAATGTAAAAAAAAGTTTTTGGTCAGCTCACCATGAGCATCATCCTCACACTTCAAAATCTTTAAATGGTGCAGGGAGGTAAAATTGTCCCGAGTTAACCACAGGAAAGAACTATAAATTCTGTTCAAATGTAACGGTAGATGTCCATCACTCAAAATAAAATCAGCAATCTTTTATATTCTCTTTTCAAATGGCTTTGTAATATATCCCACAGAGCAGTGATCCCCAACTGCCCAGGATGCTTGTGGTTATGGTACAGGCAGTGGCAAACGTCATTACAACCTCTGACACCGGGTTTCGGGTGGCATGATGATGTAATCACGCTGCCTGAGAACTGGTGAAGGAGGTCATGATGATTTAATTGGGATCATTCTGCACCTTAACACTGCCTCATAGGCCTCAGGCCTAGTGGCCTTCAGCCTATGAGGCAAAATGTTAGGGCACAGGAGCCAATAGTTCCAGCTCCCACAATTCAACTCTGGCGCTCCCCGCGGCCCAGTGGTTGAGAACCTCTGCCATAGAGAATGGAATTTTCACACTGATTTAGTGTACGGTATATCCATTAAATACCTTTCCTTACATTTGAGCAAATTTAAAATTTTATAAATGATGACCTTGTGAATATATTGGAGCTTAGTGCACATTTTTCTGAGTATGTGTCACCGCCAGTTCTGTGAGAAGGTCTGTTAGATGTTCTTCTGTACCTCATGCATGAAGTTCTTTGTTTTGGTTTCACTTTGTCATCTCCTTTCCTTCTCCCAGCTGTCATCTATTTGCACTGATTGCCCCCTTTTATATTCCCTCCCATATTGCCTCACTTTGCGGTTTATACTTCTTCCTGGATGAGTTGTTCACTGCTGGATGCTCCTTCTCCTGATTCCTCAGATAAGTCTGTTTCCTTTATTTGTGTTTCCTTGCTGGCTTGATTGTAGGTGGCCCTGACTCCGTCCGTATTAAGTGCAGAGAACCGGTGGTCGTGTCCCCTCAGTATTATAGGGTTTTCAGGTGTCAGATAGTATAAGGCACGTGGACATGCAATCGTCTACCATAAATATCTTTGCATGTGCATAGCAGTCAGGGAGAGCTCAAGGGGTTTTATAGGGCTCACCCATATGCTCCTTAGTTTGGGATCAAGCCAGTCAGATGTTTATTTATAAGTTACAGCTTTCTGCAACACCATCCGTGACAGTATGAGCATATGCTATCTACAGTCAGGTCCATAAATATTGGGACATCGACACATTTCTAACATTTTTGGCTCTATACACCACCACAATGGATTTGAAATGAAACGAACAAGATGTGCTTTAACTGAAGACTGTCAGCTTTAAAATGAGGGTATTTACATCCAAATCAGGTGAACGGTGTAGGAATTACAACAGTTTGCATATGTGCCTCCCTCTTGTTAACCCCTTAGGGACACAGCCTTATTTCACCTTAAGGACCAGGCCATTTTTTGCAAATCTGACCAGTGTCACTTTAAGTGGTGATAACTTTAAAACGCTTTGACTTATCCAGGCCATTCTGAGATTGTTTTTTCGTCACATATTGTACTTCATGACAGTGGTAAAATGAAGTCAAAATATTATTTTTTTTTGCATAAAAAAATACCTAATTTACCAAAAATTTGGAAAAATTAGCAAATGTCAAAGTTTCAGTTTCTCTACTCCTGTAATACATAGTAATTCCCCTAAAAATTGTGATGACTTTACATTCGCCATATGTCTACTTAATGTTTGAATTATTTTGGGAATGATATTTTATTTTTTGGGGATGTTACAAGGCTTAGAAGTTTAGAAGCAAATCTTGAAATTTTTCAGAAATTTACAAAAACCCAATTTTTAGGGACCACTACAGCTCTGAAGTCACTTTGCGAGGCTTACATAATAGAAACCACCCATTCCATAAACTACACCCCTCAAGGTATTCAAAACTGATTTTACAAACTTCGTTAACCCTTTAGGTGTTGCACAAGAGTTATTGGCAAATGGGGATGAAATTTGAGAATTTCATTTTTTTGCCTAATTTTCCATTTTAACCCATTTTTTCCACTAACAAAGCAAGGATTAACAGCCAAACAAGACTGTATCTTTATTGCCCTGACTCTGCCGTTTACAGAAACACCCCATAAACTACTGTATGGCCACACAGCGGAGCGTAGAGTGAAAGGTGCGCCGTTTGGTTTTTGGAAGGCAGGTTTTGCTAGACTGTTTTTTTTTACACCATGTCCCATTTGAAGCCCCCCTGATGCACCCCTAGAGTAGAAACTCCATAAAAGTGACCCCATCTAAGAAACTACACCCCTCAAGGTATTCAAAACTGATTTTACAAACTTTGTTAACCCTTTAGGTGTTGCACAAGATTTAATGGAAAATAGAGATACAATTCCAAAATTTCACTTTTTTGGCAGATTTTCCATTTTAATATTTTTTTCCAGTTACAAAGCAAGGGTTAACAGCCAAACAAAACTCATTATTTATGGCCCTGATTCTGTAGTTTACAGAAACACCCCATATGTGGTCTTAAACTGCTGTACGGGCACACGGCAGGGCGCAGAAGGAAAGGAATGCCATACGGTTTTTGGAAGGCAGATTTTGCTGGACTGTTTTTTTTTTACACCATGTCCCATTTGAAGCCCCCCTGATGCACCCCTAGAGTAGAAACTCCAAAAAAGTGACCCCATTTTAGAAACTTCGGGATAGGGTGGCAGTTTTGTTGGTACTAGTTTAGGGTACATATGATTTTTGGTTGCTCTATATTACACTTTTTGTGCGGCAAGGTAACAAGAAATAGCTTTTTTGGCACCGTTTTTTTTTTGTTATTTACAACATTCATCTGACAAGTTAGATCATGTGGTAATTTTATAGAGCAGGTTTTCACAGATGCGGCGATACCTAATATGTATACAATTTTTTTTATTTATGTAAGTTTTACACATGATTTCATTTTTAAAACAAAAAAAAGTTTTAGTGTCTCCATAGTCTAAGAGCCATAGTTTTTTCAGTTTTTGGGCGATTATCTTAAGTAGGGTCTCATTTTTTGCGTGATGAGATGACGGTTTTATTGGCACTATTTTGGGGTGCATATGACTTTTTGATCGCTTGCTATTACACTTTTTGTGACATAAGATGACAAAAAATGGCTTGTTTTACACCGTTTTTATTTTTATTTTTTTACGGTGGTCACCTGAGGGGTTAGGTCATGTGATATTTTTATAGAGCAGGTCAATACGGACGCGGCAATATCTAATATGTATACTTTTTTTTTATTTATGTAAGTTTTACACAATGATTTCATTTTTGAAAAAAAAAAAATCATGTTTTAGTGTTTCCATAGTCTAAGAGCCATAGTTTTTTCAGTTTTTGGGCGATTATCTTGGGTAGGGTATGATTTTTGCGGGATGAGATGACGGTTTGATTGTTACAATTTTGGCGTACATGTGACTTTTTTTGATCACTTTTATTACCTTTTTTGGGAAGTAAGGTGGGCAAAATTTCAATTTCATCATAGTTTTTTATTTAAAATTTTTTTGGCGTTCACCGTTCGGGTAAAGTAACATGACTGTTTTATAGATCAGGTCGTTACGGACGCGGCGATACCAAACATATGTAGGGAATTTTATTTTTTTCATGTTTAATCAGTGATAAATATGTTTTTTGATTCTTACTTTTTTTTTACTTTTTTTCACTTTTGTTTGACCCAGACCCACTTGGTTCTTGAAGATCCAGTGGGTCTTATGTCTGTATAATACAGTACAGTACAATATATAGTGTACTGTACTGTATTTTACTTACACTTTGTCTGAACAGATCTATGCCTTTAGCACAGATCTGTTCAGCACCATGGACAGCAGGATGCCTGAGAAGGCGTCCTGTTGCCATGGGAACCTTCCCCGTCTGCTCAGTAGTGGCCAGAACTGCGCAGATGGGGAAGGGTAAGGATGGGGGCTCCCTCCCTCTGTCACCCCATCCTGTCTTGGGGCTGCAAAGGCACAGCAGCCCCCCGATGGGAGAGGGAGGAAGCTCCCGACTGTTAACCTCTGCTTTTCCATACCGCGGTCCATACGGATGGCGGTATTGAAAGGGTTAAACGGCTGACATCACAGATGTCAGCCGTTTATATCAGGGTATCAGCAATGTGCTAACACCCTAGTATACCAACTGTACACCAACGATTATTCAAAGGGGGGGCGGGCGGGGGATCGCGATCCGGCCTGCCGCACCGCCCGCCTCCCGCACCCCTCCTGCACCTCCCGACGCCATAAAAGCATTCTGTGGTGCAGGGGGGGTTGAATAAAACAATATTTTAGGCATATAAAGTTTCTGGTCAGGGACCGCAGGGATCAGAAACTGCTGAAAGCGCAACAAACCGCAGGTCTGAATTCAACTGCAGTTGATGCACCCCTAGAGTAGAAACTCCAAAAAAGTGACCCCATTTTAGAAACTACGGGATAGGGTGGCAGTTTTGTTGGTACTAGTTTAGGGTACATATGATTTTTGGTTGCTCTATATTACACTTTTTGTGCGGCAAGGTAACAAGAAATAGCTTTTTTGGCACCGTTTTTTTTTTGTTATTTACAACATTCATCTGACAAGTTAGATCATGTGGTAATTTTATAGAGCAGGTTTTCACAGATGCGGCGATACCTAATATGTATACAATTTTTTTTATTTATGTAAGTTTTACACATGATTTCATTTTTAAAACAAAAAAAAGTTTTAGTGTCTCCATAGTCTAAGAGCCATAGTTTTTTCAGTTTTTGGGCGATTATCTTAAGTAGGGTCTCATTTTTTGCGTGATGAGATGACGGTTTTATTGGCACTATTTTGGGGTGCATATGACTTTTTGATCGCTTGCTATTACACTTTTTGTGACATAAGATGACAAAAAATGGCTTGTTTTACACCGTTTTTATTTTTATTTTTTTACGGTGGTCACCTGAGGGGTTAGGTCATGTGATATTTTTATAGAGCCGGTCAATACGGACGCGGCAATATCTAATATGTATACTTTTTTTTTATTTATGTAAGTTTTACACAATGATTTCATTTTTGAAAAAAAAAAATCATGTTTTAGTGTTTCCATAGTCTAAGAGCCATAGTTTTTTCAGTTTTTGGGCGATTATCTTGGGTAGGGTATGATTTTTGCGGGATGAGATGACGGTTTGATTGTTACAATTTTGGCGTACATGTGACTTTTTTTGATCACTTTTATTACCTTTTTTGGGAAGTAAGGTGGGCAAAATTTCAATTTCATCATAGTTTTTTATTTAAAATTTTTTTGGCGTTCACCGTTCGGGTAAAGTAACATGACTGTTTTATAGATCAGGTCGTTACGGACGCGGCGATACCAAACATATGTAGGGAATTTTATTTTTTTCATTTTTAATCAGTGATAAATATGTTTTTTGATTCTTACTTTTTTTTTTACTTTTTTTCACTTTTGTTTGACCCAGACCCACTTGGTTCTTGAAGATCCAGTGGGTCTTATGTCTGTATAATACAGTACAGTACAATATATAGTGTACTGTACTGTATTTTACTTACACTTTGTCTGAACAGATCTATGCCTTTAGCACAGATCTGTTCAGCACCATGGACAGCAGGATGCCTGAGAAGGCGTCCTGTTGCCATGGGAACCTTCCCCGTCTGCTCAGTAGTGGCCAGAACTGCGCAGACGGGGAAGGGTAAGGATGGGGGCTCCCTCCCTCTGTCACCCCATCCTGTCTTGGGGCTGCAAAGGCACAGCAGCCCCCCGATGGGAGAGGGAGGAAGCTCCCGACTGTTAACCTCTGCTTTTCCATACCGCGGTCCATACGGATGGCGGTATTGAAAGGGTTAAACGGCTGACATCACAGATGTCAGCCGTTTATATCAGGGTATCAGCAATGTGCTAACACCCTAGTATACCAACTGTACACCAACGATTATTCAAAGGGGGGGCGGGCGGGGGATCGCGATCCGGCCTGCCGCACCGCCCGCCTCCCGCACCCCTCCTGCACCTCCCGACGCCATAAAAGCATTCTGTGGTGCAGGGGGGGTTGAATAAAACTATATTTTAGGCATATAAAGTTTCTGGTCAGGGACCGCAGGGATCAGAAACTGCTGAAAGCGCAACAAACCGCAGGTCTGAATTCAACTGCAGTTTGTTGCGATCGCCGACATGGGGGGGTCACGGGACCCCCCCGCGCATTTAGCCGAGGTGCCTGCTCAATGATTTGAGCAGGCACCTTGTTCCGATCACAGCCGGCCGGGAGGCAGTGATCGGAACACCACAAGACATCAACAAAATGGAACAACAACAGTACCAGGACATCATGATGTACCGGTACGTCATGTGTCCTGAAGAGGCTAAGGGACCAAAAGTAATGGGACAATTGGCTTCTCAACTGTGCCTTGGCCAGTTGTGTGTTATTCCCTCATTATCTCAATTACAATGAGAGGATAATAGGTCCAAGGTCAAGTGTGCTATTTGCATTTGGAATCTGTTGCTGTCAACTCTCAAGATGAGATCTAAAGAGCTGTCACTATCAGTGAAGCAAGCCATCATTAGGCTCAAAAAACACAACAAACCCATCAGAGAGATAGCAAAATCATTAGACGTGGCCAAAACAACTGTTTGGAACATTCTTAAAAAGACGGAAAGCACCGGTGAGCTCAGCAACACCAAAAGACCCGGAAGACCATGGAAAACAACTGTGGTGGATGACCGAAGAATTCTTTCTCTGGTGAAGAAAACTTGGTCAGATCAAGAACACTCTACAGGAGGTAGGTGTATGTGTGTCAAAGTCAACAATAAAGAGAAGACTTCACCAGAGTGAATACAGAGGGTTCACCACAAGATGATTTTGCCAAACAACATCTAAAAAAGCCTTCAAAGTTCTGCAACAACATCCTATGGACAGATGAGACCAAGATCAACTTGTACCAGAGTGATGGGAAGAGAAGAGTATGGAGAAGGAAAGGAACTGCTCATGATCCTAAGCATACCACCTCGTCAGTGAAGCATGGTGGTGTTAGTGTCATGGTGTGGGCATGTATGGCTGCCAATGGAACTGGTTCACTTGTATTTATTTATGATGTGACTGCTGACAAAAGCAGCAGGATGAATTCTGAAGTGTCTTGGGCAATATTATCTGCTCATATTCAGCCATATGCTTCAGAACTCATTGGAAGGTGCTTCACGTGCAGATGGACAATGACCCAAAGCATACTGCAAAAGCAACCCAAGAGTTTTTTAAGGAAAATAAGTGGAATGTTATGCAATGGCCAAGTCAATCACCTGACCTGAATCCGATTGAGCATGCATTTCACTTGCTGAAGACAAAACTGAAGGGAAAATGCCCCAAGAACAAGCAGGGACTGAAGACAGTTGCAGTAGAGGCCTGGCAGAGCATCACCAGGGATGAAACCCAGCATCTGGTGATGTCTATGCATTTCAGGCTATAATTGACTGCAAAGGATTTGCAACCAAGTATTAAAAAGTGAAAGTTTGATTTAGGATTATTATTCTGTCCCACTACTTTTGGTCCCTTAACAAGTGGGAGGCACATATGCAAACTGTTGTAATTCCTACACCGTTCACCTGATTTGGATGTAAATACCCTCAAATTAAAGCTGACAGTCTGCAGTTAAAGCACATCTTGTTTCTAGAATAAAAGAGTAGAAGGCTGGCACTCAAGTATGTGGTTCATTCAAAGGATAACTATTTATTAAGATACTTAGTTGAAACCGGCATATGGGTCACAAAAAAATATACAATCACATGAAATAAAAATAAGATACAATAAAATTTGAGATACAATATGAATAAAATACAAATGACCGCAGAATAGATATAGACTACCAATACCGTCTACACCACTTGGGGAAACGTTGGGGATGTCCCTTAGGTAACTTAGGATAGATATATCTCTCAATTGGGTCTATAAAAATACTAAAACTATTGCAAACAGATCACTTTGTGTCATATGACTATGTCCTCCTTAGAACATGTTCCTTGATATGGACATTCGATGGTCCAGAGTCGGCACTGTGTTACTACATCTTGTTTCTAGTTTCATTTCAAATCCATTGTGGTGGTGTATAGAGCCAAAAATGTTAGAATTGTGTCAATGTCCTAATATTTATGGACCTGACTGTATGTGAGTTTGTACTCCTGGTATAAGTAAAGGTGTGGGCTATGTTAAATACTACTTTGTGGGCAGTCTAGGGTTAAGCCATTGCTTCTTATCAATTAAAGGGGTTATCCCATGACTAATGTAAAAAATGAAAATCAGACATCATATGGTACATGATAATCTCTTTCTAACAAAGCTAGAACCAGCCCTGTACCTCCCATGGATCCAGAGATCTCCCCATTCATTGCTCTGCTAGATTTATATCAAGCTGACAGCTCAAGGGGAGTGTCTTTTCTGCTGTAGCTCAGGGGGCGTGTCTCAGCTCTCCCTATCACATGTCAGGGGGCGTGTCCATGCTCTCCCTATCACAGCTCAGGATGCAGTTGAAGGATGAAACTAAGCATGTGTGGCCTTCTCAATGAGCAGGTCAAAGAAAAAGAACAAATAGCAGGTGGCGCTATACAGATACATTTTACTGAATAACTCAGTGGCTATATAAAAATGTTTTAATTATATGCAATTACAAAAAAATTCTGATCCAGGTGCTGGTTTGAAAACTGTAGAATATTTTTTTGTGGGACAATCCCTTTAAGGACTCCTCCTGCCCAGGGGGGAAGTGATGTAGTTTTAACATTTGTATTCAGTATGAAATACAGAGACTATGACTAAGGCCAAAACTTATAGAAACACATACAGTAAGTGACTTTTGTGAATATCCCTTATGATTTTAAGGATATGAAAATAAAAGTTTGTGGGTTAGAAGAAAAGGTAGCGGTACTCACTGTTAAATAAATTTTGGCAGCTTTATTGAAGATAGAAAAGGTCGGCACAGGCACTGCACAAAAGGTCAGGCTACAGCCGTTTCGTGCACCTTGCGCTTTGTCAAGCCTACTATGAACCGGTGTGGGTGTGAGATATACCTCACTCCCTCCTCCCCAGTCACGTGACCACCCACAGGTGAATAATTAATGAAGTGATTAAAAAGGTGACACTGATCGTCAAATACTTATACATATATCAAGAAAACACTCACCCGTAAAAACAAATCAGACAAAGACAGCAAGGTCATTTTTATAATTGAGTCCTAACGGACCCATGGCATTGGTTTTGATGATCCAAGCTGCTTCTGTCTGCAGGAGGAGGCACTTTCTATCCCCTCCTCTTACCGGCATATGAAACGCCTCCAATCCCGCACACTTCAGGACATGCTTGTCACCTCCATGTTCCTCGTGTACATGCTTAATCAGACGAGTGGCTCCTACTCCTGTGTCAATGGACTTCTTGTGTTCCCTAAACCTGATATACAGTATAGGAGTCTAAAAGTTTTGCCAATATAAAACTTTCCGCACGGATAAAGAATGACATATACCACGTATTGAATTTTGTACGATATAAAGCTTTTGATAGAATGTTGCACCCCCCCCCCCCCCCTATTGTTAGGTACTTGGACTTATACGTGTATATGCACATGGAACACCTACCACACGCAAAGTGAAAATAATAGATTTATGATTTTATTTAGAGTACTGGAGATTTATATTTGGACTGAGTGTAAGAAGTTTGACGGAGAAGGGAAGGGGCTCCCTCTGTCAGCCCATCCGTACCTCATGCCACGATCACAGGGTGACAATGAATTTCCATGGGCGTTGGAGCCTGACAAAGGGCATAGTCTAATATATTGCTGGTCAGTGATGCACTGAAAGGCAATAATGCTTTGATATACTGACTATTCTAAAGTATTATGCAAGTGATATCTGCATCAGGTCGTCATGTAGAACAAAGGAAAAAAATACAATTAAGACCAATTAATTCTGACATAATAAAATATGTCCTCCTATCAAAAATATATATTTTTTTTAAAATAGGTCACCCTAAAGAAAATATTTGCTAAAGACAAAATTGTAAAGTGAACATATTGTTTTTAGACCACATGGTGTAAATAATTGCCCCGTATTTTTTTTTACATTTTATTACGATAGTAAGTAAATTAAGTGTAATGTAAAATGATACCAATAAAAAACTACAACTCATCCAAGAAAAAAATCAAAGGGCACATTTATTAAGACCAGTATTTTAGAGGCCAGTCTTAATAAAGGCCCTCTGCTGGCAGAGGATCCACTAAAGTTATGAAAAGGCGCCAGCCTCTTTATAACTTTGGCGCATTCAGCACCAGTTCTTAATGTAAGGCAGCTTCCAAGCTGTCTTAGGCTACTTTCACACCTGCGTTTTGAATTCTGTTTGTGAGATCCGTTTCAGGGATCTCACAAACGGTTCAAAACGGATCAGTTCAGCCCCAATGCATTCTGAATGGATAAGGATCCGTTCAGAATGCATCAGTTTGGCTGCGTTTGGACTCCGCTCCGCTTTTGAGGCGGACGGTTTTGGTGTCCGCCTGACGATGCGGAGCCAAACGGATCCGTCCAGACTCACAATTTAAGTTTGTCCTGGCTCCGCTTTGACACGTATCCGTTTGAAACCATTCACGTCTCTGCGCATGCCCAGTAATTTCCTGTCCCTCATCGTCGGCCATCTTGGATTATCGACTTGCTTAACACTGGTTACTATATGAAGTTTTGTCTGTTTGGCTATCTTTCTTTTTTTCTATCTAATTATTTATCTATCTATCTCTAGGGTGGGGGGGGGGGGCTTCTGGCACTTGGGAAGGTGTATGTGTGTGTATGGAACAGTGGGGGCTGCTGGCACTGGGGGTGGGGGCTGCCTTTATGGGGGCTACTGGCTATGGGAGTGGCTGCTGGCACTGGGGTGGGGGGGCTGCTGGCACTGGTGGGGGTGGCTGGAATTGTGGGGTCTGCTGGCACTGTGGGGGTGTTTGTGGCTTGAACTGTGGGGGCTTCTGGCACTGGAGGGTGTGTGTGGCTGGAATTGGGGGGTCTGCTGGCACTGGTGGGGGGTGGCTGGAACTGTGGGGTATGCTGGCACTGCAGGGGTGTTTGTGGCTGGAACTGTGGGGGCTTCTGGCACTGGGGGTGTGTGGCTGGAATTGGGGGTCTGCTGGCACTGCGGGGGTGTTTGTGGCTGGAACTGTGGGGGCTTCTGGCACTGGGGGAGTTTGTGTGTGACTGGAATTGGGGGGTCTGCTGGCACTGTGGGGGTGTTTGTGGCTGGAACTGTGGGGTCTTCTGGCACTGCAGGTTTTTTTGTGGCTGGAACTGTGGGTGCTGCCGGCATTGCGGGGATGTGTGTGGCTGGAACTGTGGGGTCTGCTGGCACTACGAGGATGTTTGTGGCTGGAACTGTGCGGGCTTCTGGCACTGGGGGGGCTGCTGGCACTGCGGGGGTGTGAGTGGCTGGAACTGGGGGGTCTGCTGGCACTGCGGGGGTGTGTGTGGCTGGAACTGTGGGGTCTGCTGGAACTGTGAGGATGTTTGTGGCTGGAACTGTGCGGGCCTCTGGCACTGGGGGGGCTGCTGGCACTGCGGGGGTGTGAGTGGCTGGAACTGGGGGGTCTGCTGGCACTGCGGGGGGGGGGGGTGTGACTGGAACTGTGGGGTCTGCTGGCACTGCGAGGATGTTTGTGGCTGGAACTGTGCGGGCTTCTTGCACTGGGGGGGCTGCTGGCACTGCGGGGGGGGGGGGGGGGGGTGTGGCTGGAACTGTGGGGTCTGCTGGCACTGCGAGGATGTTTGTGGCTGGAACTGTGTGGGCTTCTGGCACTGGGGGGGCTGCTGGCACTGCGGGGGGGGGGGGGGTGTGTGGCTGGAACTGGGTGGTCTGCTAGCACTGTGGGTGTGTGTGTGGCTGGAACTGTGGGGGCTGCTGGCATTGGGGGGGCTGAGGGCACTGTGGGAAGGTTGTTTGGAACTGGGGGCTGATGGCTCTGTTGGGGCTGCTGGCACTATGCGGGGCTGCTGTCTCTGGGGGTGATTATGGCACTTGGGGGGATTATGGCTCCTGTCGGATTATTTTTTTTATCATTTTATTATTAGGGTCGTCCAAAAAAAAAAATTCTAGAAAGTTCTGAGGTGGGCAAGCACCAATATATCTTTTAAAAAGTAAGTATAAAAAAAATAAAAAAATTGGTTGATATATGTGGAAATAGTGCTCTAAACAAGTTCCTTTAATGTTATCTGCATTTTGTCTGGTATTATGTTGCATACAGATGTCAAAGAAACAAACCATAGATTGGAAAAACCCACCCAGAAGGCGCCGTCGTATTCAGTGGTCGGTAAGTATAAAATCAACGCTTGGAGTTTGTACTGTTTGACTCGTTGCATTAATCAGTATGTGCTCTTATTATAGATTTCTTCATCATCATCAGAGGGCTCTCCTGATGTTGTCGGCTCACCTGTCAGGGCCCGCTCACCAGTGGTGGATTCGCCAGCGTCCAGGGGAGGTGGACCAAGCCTGGACCGGATCCGTTTCAAATGCGTTTCAAACAAATCCGTGAAACACCAGTGTGAAAGTAGCCTAACATGTAGAACTAGTGTTGGGAGAGCATGCTCGGTACATCGCGGTGTTCAGCTTGAGTCTCCTCCCCGCAAGTTTGCTGGCTGCTATGCCAATAAACATGCAGGTAAGTACTGCCATTCACTGTAATGCCGTAGCCATGTTGGCTGCTGGCATTACAGTGATTGGCTGGCCGGAATGCGACATTGGGTGCTATATAGCACCCGATGACACGTGTTCGGCTCAGTATTAGTCAGGGTGAGCTGCAGAGCAGAAGGGAGAGATAGTGTAGGGATTAAAATAGCAAAATTTTTGTTTTTATACTTGTTATAGACCCAAAATTCTTTTTAAGGACTATTGTGTGTGGCAGAAATATATATTTTTAGTGCAACCTGCACTAAATTGCTAAAACTTGTTAGAGATCCAAATGTCCTTTTAAGGCCTCATTCACACGACCGTTGTTGTGTTCCGTTCCGCAAAATGGGGTTACGTTGTTCCGTGATCCGTTTCCGTTTTTGTTTCCGTGTGTCTTCCTTTATTTTTGGAGGATCACCTGACATAAAGGAAAGTAAAAAAAAATCTAAGACAGGTTTGCCATGCAAATGATAGGACGCGCGGACGCGGATGACAATCTTGTGTGCCTCTGTGTTTTTTAGCGGTCCCATTGACTTGAATGGGTCTGCGAACCGTTTTCCGCAGAAATAATAGGACAGGTTATATTTTTTTGACGGACTGGAACCACGGATCACGGACGCGGATGACAAACGGTGCATTAGCTGAGTTTTCAACGGACACGGAATAAAACAACGGTCGTGTGCATGAGGCCTAAGGACTATAGTTGTATCTGGCAGCAATATATATTTTTAGAGCAAACTGCGCTAAATAGCTTGCAATTGTTTGGCCACTGCATACAGCGACATTATCTCTGCTACATCTCCTGTGTAATGTGTGTGCAGCCTAAAAATATCTGTGACATCCAGTGTACTTTTTCCGTAGATGGTGTCAGCTGCGAACAGTTACATTACCTGCGCTACATCTCCTGTATAACATTTGCGTATCCGAAATATCAGTGACATTCAGTCAAATTTTTTTGCTGCTGGTGGCAGTGACATTACTTGTGCTACATCTCCTGTATAACGTTTATGTATCCTTAATGTCAGTGACATTCATTCAGTGTAATGTTTTATTAGGCGGTGGTGACAGCGACATTACTTGCACTATAGCTCCTGTTTAACATGTGCACATCCTAAATATCAGTGACATTCATTCAGTGTAATTTTTTATTAGGCGGTGGTGACAGCGACATTACTTGCGCTATACCTCCTGTTTAACATGTGCGCATCCTAAATATCAGTGACATTCATTCAGTGTAATTTTTTATTAGGTGGTGGTGACAGCAACATTACTTGTGCTATACATCCTGTTTAACATGTGCGCATACTAAATATCAGCGACATTTATTCAGTTAAATTTTTTATTAGGCGGTGGTGACAGCGACATTACTTGCGCTATACCTCCTGTTTAACGTGTGCCCATCCCAAAAATATCTGTGACATTCTGTGTACTATATTTGCGCATACACTTACAAAACCTGCGCTACTGTAGGTGTGACATACTTGCAAGCATATATACAATTTAATATGCGCAAGGCGAGCAGTAAGGGACGGGGAAGTGGCTGTGCTGATAATGGTGCAGGCAGAGGCCGTGGCCCTGGACGCGGTGAAACTGTGCCTGCTGCCAGAGCACAATAAACAAACTTATCCACGATACCTAACTTCATGTCCCAGTTTGCAGTGCAGTGCAGGACACCACTCTCGAAGTCACATCAGTGCGAGCAGGTGGTCGGTTGGATTGCAGTAGATAATGCTTCCAGTCAGTTAAGCACCACCCTGTCTTCTACAAAGTCCAGTCTCAGGAGCCAAGAGTCTGGTCAACAGAATCCTCACCCTGATACTCCTTCCACCTGCAGTGGCCAGGTACGGATGGATAATATTCTGTATTTGTTGTGACGCAAATTGCAGCGTGCGCAGGGTACTATCCCAGGGCCCTTCCAAGATGTTATAACGCACGTCCCAGGTTAGGAATGCCAGAGTGGTGTAATGGCCTATAATGTCTCTGTTGGTTGGTATTAGTTGTGTCACAGTGTCTCCTACCTGGAGAATAAATGATGTCCAGACCTTTAGATGAAGTTCAAACGTTGCTTTAAGTAAGTAACTTGCATCTAAATGGTATACAGCTTTGATCTCTTGGTCCCAGCAGGTTTTGGCAATGATTAATGATTGGCAGGAATGAGTACTTCTGCTTTAAATGTGGAGCCTGCAGGATAAACGTCTGATAGCTCTCTAAGGCCGAATGCACATGGCCGTGTTCCAGCCCGACATACCACGGACCGCTCTCGCCCACGGAACACGGCCGTGTGCATTCGGCCTAACTGTGATTTATATATTTTATATGCACATTTGTGGAAGACATGAGCAAAATCCTATCTGATGACAGTATAAAGGCTCCTAGGAGATAGTAGCGGGGTAGAGGTGTGTAGTAACCATGGAGAGTCTTGGCAAACAAGTGATTCCACACTCGGATGTTCCGAGGAGCTGTTTTCATCGCATTCCTTAATCTGGGCCTCTCGCCAAGCCAGCTTGAAGAGTGACATGAGGAGATCTTGTGCCCTGATTCCCAAACTCTGGAGCATCCACAGTCAGAATATGATGACGGTGGGGAACGGCAATAAGTGTTTCACGAGGTGGATTATGATGAGACACAGTTGCCAATAAGTCAACCGCAATTAGTGTCTCAAGAGGTTCATGATGAGGATGATACACAGTTGTCAATAAGTGAGGTTGTTGTTAGGTTAACAAGTCAGGAGGATGACCAGAGTGAGGAAATGGAAGAAGAGGTGCTGGACGATGAAGTCACTGACTCAACCTGGGAAGGTGGCAAGCCGAGCGAGGACAGCAGTACAGAGGGGGAGGGATCCGCAGCACCGCAACAGGCTGGAAGAGGCAGTGGGGTGGAAAAAAGGAGAAGGCGGGCCACACCGAACAGGCCCGCACTGTTCCCCGGAGCACCCCCTTGCAGCAATCTCCCTTGCCAAGGGGTAGGTGTTCCGCAGTCTGGCACTTTTTGGAGGAAAGTGCGGACGATAAAAAAAAGTGTCATTTGCAATCTGTGCCGTACCAGAATGAGCAGGGGCACGAACACTAGCAACTTTACCACCACCAGCATGATCTGCCACATGCTGGTGGGCCGAACACCTGGATCCACAACCAGTGTCTGCGGGTCACACCACTGCCTCCTCTTCCACTGTGTTACGTGCTGGCCAATCCCCTGTCCAAGATGCAGGCCTGGATGCCTCCCGCCATGCACCTGGATCTTTGCAAGCACCATCAGCTAGCACATCCACTTCTGTGTCCCAGTGCAGGCCTTTGAACGAAAGCGCAAATACCCAGCCACCCACTCAAAGACCATAGCACTAAATGCGCACCTTTCTAAATTGCTGGCCCTGGAAATGTTGCCATTTAGGCTTGTGGCTTTCTGCAGCCTGATGGCGGCGGCTGTCCCACGGTACTCTGTCCTCAGCCGCCAATATTTTTGGCGGTGTGCAATCCCAGCCTTACACCAGCATGTGTCTCATAACATCACCCATGCCCTGACCAACGCAGTTATTGGGAAGGTCTACTTAAAGACTGACACATGGACAAGTGCTTTTGGCCAGGGACGCTACATTTTCCTGACAGCACACTGGGTAAACGTTGTGGAGGCAGGGAGCGAGTCGTACCCGGGGATGGCGCAGGTGCTATCAACGCCAAGGATTGCAGGCCCTACTTCCATCAGGGTCTCCGCTGCCACCTACATTAGAGGCAGCAACCCCCCTTCTCCTCCTCCAGCTCCTCCTCCACTTCCACCTCAGAATTATCCTCTTGCAGCACCAGTCAGCCATCAGTCAGTAGCTGGAAGCAGTGTAGCACTGCAGTGGGGAAGCGGCAACAGTCCGTGCTTAAACTGATCTGCTAAGGTGACAAACAGCACACCACCGCAGAGCTGTGGCAGGGGAAAAGTGACCAGACTGAGCTGTGGCTCTCGCCCTTTTAAGCCTACAACCAGGCATGGTTTTGTCTGATAATGGACGTAACTTGGTGGCGGCTTTGGAGCTCGTCAAGCTCACACACATTCCATGCCTAGCCCACGTGTTCAACCTAGTGGTTCAGGGTTTTCTCAAAATCTACTTCAATTTGCCTGAGCTACTAGTAAAGGTGTGCCGCGTGTGTGCCCATTTCATCAACAGCTTCCGCCGGTCTGGAAATGCTGCAGCAGTGCTTGCAATTGCCAGCTCACCGACTGTTGTGCGTTGTGAACACGCGCTGGAACTCAATGTTTCACATGTTGGCCAGGCTTTGTAAACAGCAGAGGACAGTAGTGGAATACCAGCTGCAACATGGTCGTCGCCTATCCAGTCAGCTTCCGCTCTTCACAAGTGACGAGTGGGCATTGATGTCTGACCTCTGAGGATTTATGCAACTTTGAGGAATCAACACAGATGGTGAGCGGCAATGCCGCTATTATCAGCGTAACCAACCCACTTCTGTGTCTACTCAAACGATTGCTGCTCACAATTAAGGCGGACGCTTTGCATGTGGAAGCGGTGGAAATGGGTGAAGAAAGTACACAGGGTGATAGCCAGACCACCCTCAGTTCGTCTTCTCAGCGCGAATTGAATGATGAGGAGGAGGAGCAGGAGACATTTGCCTCCGCTACAGAGGGTAGTACCCATAGAAGTTTTATTCCATCTGTTCAGCATGGATGGGTAGAAGAGGAGGAAGAGGATGAGGAGATTGAGAGTCATCCTTCTGATGAGGACAGCAAAGTCTTGTCTGTTGGGACTCTGGCACACATGGCTTACTTTATATTAGGTTGCCTTTCCCGTGACCCTCGCGTTGTACGCATTTTGGCCAACAATAATTACTGGTTGTTCACCCTTCTTGACCCCCGCTACAAAGAGAACTTCTCAGCTCTCATTCCTGTGGTGGAGAGGACGAGCAAAATGGTGCAATACCAGAAGGTCCTTGTGAAAAAATTGCTCCAAAAATTTCC